>NC_056626.2:376321890-376939292 GCF_002870075.4 Lactuca sativa
ACATGTGAGCTATCTAAGAAAGGGTGTATGAATCTAAATTTCAGAAGTCCAACAGATTTCTGGAAATGTGTCAGAGCTAGTGGGAGCATAAGTGTTATGCTGATAATCATCATGTTAGTGGGAGCATGACTATTATGATTAGTATTGCAAGCTAGCAATGTTAATTATAGAAAACAAAGTTTCAATCCGTGAAGTTGCAGGGGTTGAAAAGTTGTTTTGCTATAATTAAGGGAGAGGAAATTATACTTCATGTCAATTCTAAAGCTTAGATTGAGATTTTAATCATCTTTAGTCAAGAATATATGTGAATTTTGTGTTGGAATGGTTCAACTTGAAGAAATTCTATATATATTGCATTTTCAAAATTCGATTATGATTACGGCATCCCTCTTCATAGTTAAATTTTGAAAACATGGCAAATAAAAAATATTGTAGCAAAAGACTGGTCTAGTGTCATGTCTTTATGTCAAACATCATGAATAGTATCCCATATGCTTCGGATATAGGATTGATTTCATGTGCTATAATATTCATCCTTTCTAAATTTTCCAAATGCTTAAGGTATTTAGAAGGGAAAAGTCTAGAACTGGATATGACTAAAGTGATTAAGCAATTGTCGAGGACAATCTGAGGTTCGCCAAAGATTGGTTGCTCAGGGACATTTGGAAGTCTAGTGTTAATTTTGGTAGGACCATATCGACATTTTCTGAAAAGAGGTAACTCTTGTTCGGAAGTGATAGTCAAATAGGACTATGGAAATGTCTCCATAGGTGGAAGTGATTCAATCTATGTAAGATTAGGAAACTTAATGCAAAAAGGATGTTCCCAAGGAGCTGATCTCCTTTGGAATGCTCTGTAATGGTTGTTGTCAAGTCTTTCTGACTTTGTGCATAATCATTACAAGAGGATCAATGCATATAAGTTTAGAATCTAACAGATTTCAGTAAATGACATAAATTTGGAATTCTTGCATTTACAATAAGGATTTGGGATTGGTTCAATTGATCTACATCACAATGTAAGGATCATAGACAAACATAGTGTGCATACTTGGGGTATGGCATAACTATTGTTTAGAAAAACAAAGTGTACATGCTAGGAGCATGGGACGACTGTTGTTTTTTATTCAAGTCTTAAGTTGATTATTTGAAACATTGAATAATGTGTAATCAATATGGTGATAAATAAAAAGTGGTTTTATTTATATTCAAAAGGGTTCTGAGACCATATTAGATTCGATTATTATTGTATTTCACTTTGCATGTTTTGACTTCCAAAATAGCTAGGTTATTTTTTCCGGATGACTAAGTTATTTAAACGCTCCACAGTCGTTCATATGTTGGAAGTAGGTATGAATCAAGACTGTCATGAATCGGGTTTGTAGATGGCTAAATGAGTTTAGTCATGGCAGTGGTTGCTACAACATTCATGAGTACTCATAAGTTATGAGTATTGGAATAAACCCACGCTCACTTGTATCACTTCATGGAATTTATCTCGAGTGATCGTGAGACGATAATATCATATAAATCTTCAAACCTAGAGATATGAGTTGTTACCTATGAGTTGGTTGTGCATTGATTGCACGTAAACGCATCAGTAACTTGATGTTATAAAACGTGCCTTTGTGTACAATTCAACAAGTAGTAGAACAAGCATATGAGTCGAAGTTTATCTGTTCCTTCTAGAAATAGAAGCGATATCTGGGCCCCTCGATGATTTTGTTGTGACCTATGTACCGGCCGGTCAGAACTGAATTGATGTGTTCGATTAAGTTCTTTGTCAAACAAATCGAAAATCGGGAAACAAACTGCTGGACAATAAGTACGACGTTGTTCCATGTATTTGTCCGGCTGATATCATGAGAACAGAGGATTATATGATCCCTTATCTAATGGACAAGTCATTGACAAGATCAGAGTTCATCTACAAGGTCAGAGTTCGACAGAAGCTTTTGAGAGCTACGATTGTCGGTTGGTTCCTGAAGTCATACGCAATAATAGTTTTAGACTTATCCAAGTGGGAGACTGTTGGATTAATGTCTAAGTCCATAACTATAATTGGTAAGACTTGACCCGACCCGGCATGGTCCATTTGGGTTGCATACCATCATGCACTTGGATAGACTATAATGAGAGAAATAAGACACTTATGGTTATTAATATATTATAAGTTCTAGTATATTAATAATAAGAATAATAAGATTATTTAATTAGTATTGATCAAGAATTAATCTAGGATTAATTAAGTGATCAAAAGAAGACTAATTAAATATATGGGTTGATTGTGTAAATCATCCATACTTATATAGTGGGCTAATGCTCCATGGATAATCAAGTTGGGCTAAAACCCATAGGATGGTCCATGGGTGCTCCATGGTGTATTTGAACCCATGGATCCAAGGAAATGGAAAGTCATGACAATTAAGGATTTACCCTAATTGTAACACTATATAATGATCTTATTCTTGACAAAAATCGGCCACTAGGATATACTAGAGAGTGTAACAAAGGGCTAGCCGATTTCATGAAGTGTAGGACTCTCTCAAGTTATTCTAAGTGTTTTGATGATTGTGATTCCATTTGAGGCTTCCACACTATTGGGGCTAGGCACTCAAGCTTCATGAAGACTTTCTACATCAAAGAGGTATGTATTCTATCTTGTTATATTCATGTTTTGTATGATAGATTAGGATGATACCTTGGATATTCTTATTTGCATGTATAATAGAGAAAACATAGATCCAAGGTATTTAGGGTTGCATGTACACTTAGGAGTGTTAGAATGCTTAAAACCCAACACGATTAGCCCCGGCAGAGATGCAGGAACTATCCAGTCAACTGAATGAACTACTGGAAAAAGGATTCATCAGACCGAGCTTCTCACCATGGGGAGCACCCGTGTTGTTTGTGAAAAAGAAGGATGGATCATTCAGAATGTGCATCGACTACAGAGAACTCAACAAACTGACGGTCAAGAATCGTTATCCTCTACCGCGCATAGATGATCTATTCGACCAACTGCAAGGGGCGAACTATTTTTCTAAGATTGATCTGAGGTCCGGGTATCACCAGTTACGAGTGCTAGAGGAGGATGTGCCGAAGACCGCCTTCCGAACTCGTTACGGACATTACGAGTTCGTGGTGATGCCATTCGGATTGACCAATGCGCCCGCAGTCTTCATGGATCTGATGAATAGAGTATGCCGACCTTACTTGGATCAGTTCGTCATCGTTTTCATTGACGACATCCTGATCTACTCCCGAAGTAAGAAAGAACATGGCGATCATCTGCGACAAGTTCTAGGGACATTAAGAAGAGAGAAACTTTATGCGAAGTTCTCGAAATGTGAATTTTGGATCCGAAGAGTCGAATTCTTAGGACACGTGGTAAGCGAAGAGGGAATCCACGTGGACCCATCCAAAATTAAGGCCATTGAGAACTGGTCAGCACCGAAGACTCCTACAGAAATTCGCCAATTTCTAGGTCTCGCTGGTTACTACCGAAGGTTCATTCAGAACTTCTCACGAATAGCGAAGCCTCTTACAACCCTAACCCAGAAAGGTGTGGCCTTTGACTGGGAAGAGAAACAAGAAAGAGCGTTCCAAACGCTCAAACGAGCCTTGTGCACCGCACCAATACTATCCCTTCCTGAAGGAATAGAAGACTTCGTAGTTTATTGCGATGCATCAAACCAAGGACTCGGATGTGTTCTGATGCAGCGAGGTAAGGTCATCGCCTACGCCTCGAGACAGTTGAAAACACATGAGGTTAACTACACGACCCACGATCTTGAGCTAGGAGCAGTAGTGTTTGCCCTGAAGATCTGGAGACATTACTTGTATGGAACGAAGAGCACTATCTTTACCGACCACAAGAGCTTACAACACATTTTCGATCAGAAGGAGCTCAACATGAGACAACGACGATGGGTCGAGCTACTCAGTGATTACGAATGCGATATTCGCTATCATCCGGGAAAGGCAAACGTCGTAGCCGATGCCCTTAGTCGAAAGGAGTACTCAGGCTGGAGAGTGAAGTCATTAGCTATGTCGATCCATTCGCACCTATCAACGCAAGTCAAGGAAGCTCAATTAGAGGCCTTGAAACCCGAAAACGTGGCAGGTGAGGCCCTTAGGGGAATGGACAAGAACTTAGAAATCAAGAGTGACGGAGCACGCTACCTCATGAACCGGATCTGGACACCAAAGTTTGGGGGATTCAGAGAGGTAGTTATGAGCGAGGCACACAGGACCCCATACTCCGTACACCCAGGGTCAGACAAAATGTATCTAGATCTCAAGCAACTCTACTGGTGGCCAAACATGAAAGCGGAGATCGCTACGTATGTGAGCAAGTGTCTAACTTGCGCCAAAATAAAAATAGAACATCAAAAACCCTCAGGCCTACTCCAACAACCTAATATACCTGAGTGGAAATGGGAGCAGATTTCCATGGACTTCATAACCAAACTGCCCAAAACTCAGAGTGGCCAAGATACTATTTGGGTAATCGTCGACAGATTAACCAAATCAGCCCATTTCTTACCTATCAAGGAAACCGATAGGATGGAAAAACTATCAAGAACCTACATCCGGGAGATCGTACGACTTCATGGGGTACCAATGTCCATCATCTCAGATAGAGACAGCAGGTTCACTTCCAGATTTTGGCAATCACTGCAAAAATCCATGGGAACGAGGTTGGACATGAGTACAGCCTACCACCCTCAAACTGACGGACAGAGTGAGAGGACGATCCAAACCTTGGAAGACATGTTGCGAGCATGTGTAATCGACTTTGGCAAGGCATGGGATATTCACTTGCCTTTGGTCGAGTTCTCTTATAACAATAGTTATCATACTAGTATCAAGACCGCTCCGTTCGAAGCCCTTTACGGCCGTAAGTGCAGATCACCCCTGTGCTGGACGGAAGTGGGCGACACCCAATTGGCAAAAGGTCTAGTCACTAAGAACACCCTTACTGGCCCAGAGATCATCAGAGAGACTACCGAAAAGATCGTGCAAATACGAGAACGACTGAAGTCCTCAAGAGATAGGCAAAAGAGCTATGCCGACAGGAGACGTAAACCCTTGGAATTCCAGATTGGCGACCGTGTGCTACTGAAGGTCTCACCATGGAAAGGCATGATACGCTTTGGGAAGCGTGGAAAGCTAAACCCCAGGTACATTGGACCCTTCGAAATCATTTCGAGAGTTGGTCCAGTGGCCTACAAACTCCAACTTCCAATCGAGCTTAACAAAGTGCATCCAGTATTCCACGTGTCGAACCTGAAAAAGTGTTTGTCCGACGAAACACTTGTAATTCCACTCGATGAAATCGCGTTAAACGAAAATCTCAACTTTGTGGAAGAACCCGTCGAGATCATGGATAGGGAAGTTAAAAGGACCAAACAGAGTCGCATTCCAATAGTAAAAGTTCGATGGAATGCTAAGAGAGGACCCGAATTCACATGGGAACGGGAAGACCAAATGCTACAGAAGTATCCGCATCTCTTCCTCAGCCCCTAAAACTCTTACCTTGTAATTAAATTTCGGGACGAAATTCCGTTTAACGGGGGGATGATGTAACAACCCGTTATCCCGGGCATTATAAACCGAGTCTTGTAACCCCCCCTTTTTAATGTAATGGGAATATCATCGATAAATGAAAGTCGTAGATAACATTAAACCGTGAGTGTACACAAAAAGAACGTCCAAATCTGACTTCGCATGAGGAAGTTATGACTTTTCAAAGAAATTCCTTAAAAGCGATTAGTTATAAAATAAATAATAAAAAAAATAAATAATAAAAATAATTTTGGAATTTGCCAACGGAGTCTAAACGAAAGTTGTAGATCGTAGTCTCACCTACGCGTGGATATAAAGACCATCGAAAACGGAGTTCGTATGAAGAAGATATGGATTTTTGAAGTTTATTAAATAAATTAATTATTTATTTAATTCAAAATTCGGATATTATCCGAAGAGGAGTCAGCGTCCTTCTCCGGGTACGCGCTGCGTACTCCTGTACGCCCCGCGTAACCGAGAGGATTGGCCTCGGATCGTCCACGTCGCCATATCCGAGGAAGCCGACCCGTCCGACCCGTCCGACCCGTCCGACCCGGCGTCCCATCCGACCCACCTCCCCAGCAACCCGTCCCATCCGACCCGATAACCCAAGAACCCGTCCCATCCGAACCGAGGCAGTCGAGGCCTCGGTCATGCATGACGTACGCGTACGCAGCGCGTACGAGCGTACGCCCCGCGTACCGAGGCAGACTTGCCTTCCTATAAATAGAATGCGAGGGTTTCCAAAGAAAGGGTTCATTTCTCTTCTCTCTCTCTCAGCATTTCCTCGTTTTCCGTGTCCGTTCAAACCCGAAGCTCTGGTCTTTTTGGCTCAAGTCCCGAAGGCCGATTCTACTCCCGAGATTCCCGAGAATCCCGAGAAAAATCAGTTTCCCGAGACGAAACTCTGCTCGGTTTTCCACCTCACAATCTTCAAACTATCAAGTGAGTTCATATCCCCTTCGAACACTCTTTAAATACATTTTAAATGTTTTATACTCTTTTTGGGGAGGAATACAAGTATACACATGACTAAAATCGTGTGAAACATTAACATTTTCATATACTTTTCATACTGTTGTTGTAACTATCTTGTGAAGTTATTATGATACAAAACCCCTCACAACACAGCTTTACCCTCTTTGGGATATAATATGTTTATAAATAGAAATATGTTTTATTTATACGTTTACATACAAACACATCATATCAAGGGTAACATTCTTTACTAAGTCATTTCATGCATTCAAAGAACTTATGATTTATGCTTTGTCAAACATTGTGATAGAGGTTCAACTTTGCATACAAACTACTACTTTAATACAGACTTAGTTGAGAATCCATGAGACGTGTATATCTTCAAACGTTACTTTTCTTTATTAGAAAGTAATGCTGCAAGTCCTGTCTATAACCAGAGTCTCCCGTTCGGAGAACGTGTCAAATGTGTATAGATCTATACGGGAAGTCATGATCCCGCGCCCTGACTGTTAGCTACAGTCCGTCTTTTGGGGTGACAGTTGTCATAACGCTACGACGCCTGAAGAACGTCGCTACAGGCATATCATGTTCAGTATGGTTATAAAACTCATCGGATATACAATTATTATGGTATTATGCTTTTATGAAAGAGTAGCTTTTAAAACTATTCTTCATCTAACAAATGCGATCTTCGTATAGCTTTATTATATAAAACTATGCCACACTTTTCGAGCACGTCGGTTGCTTGCGATTTTCGGTCTTAGAGACTGCCAGTTATGTCAGGAAAATAAGGGTTTTTCCTGTATACAAACCAAACAACTAATAGGAAAATAAGGGATTTTCTCGGTTCAATTAGTTGCAATTTACATCACGAACATTCATATGCATTGCATACTTTTATAAGAAAATAAGGGTTTTTCTGGAAAACATGCAAACACTTTCGAATGGCATACATCTTCTCAAAACACTACTTATGAACTCACCAACTTAAATGTTGACACTTTTTCTTTGAAATAACTTGTATTCACAGGAAACCGCTAGCCAGGTAGCAAACACATTCTGAAGACTAACGCATTGGCGTTAGTAACATATTTTGGATCACCATTTTATATTTGATTTCTTTTGCAAACATGTAACACCTACGATTATGTAAACATTTTGGAAACTTTATTATATATATGGTGGTGTGTACTTTCCTTTCTATGAACTGTTATGATACTGAATATGACGTCCTCCGCCCCCGAACGTTTCCGCCGTTCAGGTTTGGGGGTGTGACAGTGAATGACTTCACGTAGTATCACAACCATTGAATATTGTAAAGAAAGTAACACAACCATCACATATATAATGAAAACGTATGTTGTTGCGTTATACATATTAGCAAAAGAATATTACAATAAGATGATAAATGTTCAATAATAAAACATCCTTAGTGTTCCCTTCTCCAAAAGCTGGTGGTTACCTGTATTACTGATTCCCTGAGAAATACAAGTGGTTTCAAAAAAGTGTCAACAATTAAGTTGGTGAGTTCATAAGTGTTTTGCATTTAAAAGTATGTCCTTTTTAATAGTAAATCGATGAACGAGGTTTTCAGAAAATCCAATATTTTCTATAAATGATTTGAAAAGTTTCCCGTGTTGGAGTGCATTAGTGTTTTCCATACTTGAATAATAATGATAAAATTTGTGTTAACAATAAAATGGAAAACTGAAATGCATATATGAATCTCGTAAATCAAACTTGTTTTTATACTTTTATGTGAGTTTTATAACCATACTATTGACACTGACGGCCTGTAACAACATTCTTCAAGTGTTGTAGTGTTATGACATTTGTCACCCCAGACCTGCCGGTCTAACTATAGCTAATAGTTTAGGTGCGGGGTTGTCAATCCCGTATAGATCTATACACAAGTATCACGCTCTCTCTCCAAGAGATTTTGGTATATAATGCAGGACTTGAAATGCATACATACGAGTACGTTGAGGTTTAAATGTCTCACATTACTTGGTATAAACAGATTTACGATAATAAAGACTTTGCTTCTTTTGAAAGTATTTCATTTGTTGAGATGTATATGTAAATGTATGAATAACTGGAATACTATACTCATTATAGTTTCTCAAAAAGTATGTTCCCATTTGGTAATAACAACTTGGTGATATAATAGCCCTTTAAACATAAAGTTATTTTTGTATCAAAACCCTATAAGAACGATATTATAATTATGTTTATAAAATGATACTTTGATTTGTAATGTACTTGTATTCCTCCCCTAAAACGTGAAAAGAATTGAAAAGTAGGGGTATGAACTCACTCGTTAAGTTTGAACAGAGAGGCTAGAGTTAAGCAGAGTTTCGACCGCGGAAAGTTGCGTCTTCGGGTTCTCGGGAATCTCTGCAGCGTAGATCCTTCGTCGGGGGCTCGAGTGCGGAAACCAAGGTAAGGAAATGGTCTCTGGAGCTGGGAGAATGGCTGAGGAATTGTGAAGGTGTGCCAAAACTCGAAGCTCATGCCATCTATTTATAGTGCTGTCATGAAAACTAAACAAATCCGTCGGTACATGGCCATCGATAATCCGGCTGTGTCGTGGTTTATCGATAAAGCATCGACAAAACGTGTTTGATGGTACTCCGTCGCTAAAAGTGTTGGATCGGTAAAAGTATGTGTGGAAAGTACGTCGGTAATGTGGTAAAAAAGGTGTTGGTAATGTGGTTAAAAAGGTCAAACAAGGATAGTAGGCATCGACCACTAAATCCATCGGAAAAGGGTCGGTAATATTTACTGACCACATTTTTATCCAACCAACCAATTTTCGTCGAAAATCCATCAGAAATTACCTTAACCAATGGAAACTACCGACGAGTCTAACAAGTCTTTCTAATAGGGGAATTTGAAGGATGAATGATTTTAGGATGTAAGAGTATTAAAATGCTTCTTGTTTTACTCTTCTGTAAACTTTTGAAATGTCTCATTTGATATAGGCCATCTTCAATGATAGTTTAATGGGGGGTTGAATGGGAAGTTTAATCTAATTAAACTCAAAATCCCCATTGTGGGTTAATGACATGACACTCAATAGAATGGGGAGTTCAATCCCCATTGAACTCCACACTCTCTCTCCTCACAAACACACATAAATGATATGGAAATCCATTAAATTGTATTTGGTTTAATGAAATGTAGAGTTTAATAGGTAAAATTGTATTGTGAGTGGAATATTCATGTGACAATCCATTGAACTCATTTGAGTTCAATGCATTGAAGATGGCCTTAACCATGTATCAAACCATAAAACTACTGACACAACTATTCCATTCAGTGATGACTAGCGGACATTTGTACGTGAAACATTATAATAATACATAATTTAATCACACAATTAATCAAATTAAAATCCAATCCAGCATCAACTTAACTGATAACCAGGCATCCAAACCTGAATTACTATACTTCCATTGATCATCCAAACCTAATTTACTATACTACCCCTAATCTTCATCTGGGTAAAACCGTTTCTGACACAAACACTTCATGGCTGCTGCCATCAGTCGATGTCAATCCATGTTGTATTCCCACTCCAGTCGACGTCCCTTCTAACTCATAATTATACTCATACTCCTCAACTACACTCACATCCTCTTCTTTCACCGGAAACATAAATTCTTGATTTCCCGACATGCCACTACCACCTTTCATGTCACCTGACACCTCGCCATCCATCTTCTCAACCGCCTCTTGTAACTGCAACGCAAACTCCAACCTCCAAACAACTTCATCCATCTTCGGACGTTTGCTCCCTTTCATTCTCAAACAACTATTTGCGACCTCACCAAACTTCATCAAACAATTAGGAGCAATCTCATCACTTATTCTCTTATCAACTATCTCATGCAACGTCCCCTTTCCATAATTTTTCCTCCCCCATTCAGCCAAATTCATCTCTTCATCGGGAACCCCTCGGTTTATGATCACTGGCCTCGAACACAACACCTCTAACAATACAGCCCCAAACGAATACACGTCAGATTTCTCTGTAAGTTGTTGATATTTGTAATATTCAGGATCCAGATACCCAAGTGTCCCTTTCACTGTTGTGTTAACATAATCCACCCCTTTCTCTTTTGGCCCTAACTTTGACAAACCAAAATCCGCCACTTTCGCCACAAAATTTTCATCAAGCAAAATATTAGTTGATTTCACATCGCGATGAATAATGGCGCGATTTGCACCTGTGTGTAGATAATGCAACCCTTTCGCTGCACCAATGCAAATCTCTAAACGTCGTTTCCATGGTAAATGAGGGTTTTTTCCTTTGTATAAATGATCTTGTAATGTCCCGTTTGACATGTAATCATACACAAGTACCATTTCACCCTCGTCATCGCAGTATCCGATTAAGGACACAAGTTGGACATGGCGTAATTTTGAAAGCAATCCAATTTCTGTTTGGAATTCGTGAAAACCTTGTTTGGATAACGCGTTTAATCGTTTGATAGCGACAGCTGTTGTATCATTGTCGATGTACCCTATGTACACCATACCAAACCCTCCTCTCCCGATTACACGAGTTTCATCAAATTCTCTGGTGGCATCTTTCACTTCCTGAATCGTAAACCTGCGACACCTACCAGACGGAAGGCCGAAATCTTTTGATTTTTGCTCATCGGACTTGTCGCCGGAGTGTTTCACTCGCCGGAAAACGATAAAACCTAAAACTGACAACATGAGTACTAAAGCTCCACCAATACCGCCAATTATGGCTGCATATGGCGGAGTTTTCTTTTTTCCGGTAGGGGATGGTGGTGGTGGAGACGGTGGTGTAGGTTGGAGCTCCGGGTTGGGGCCAGCGAGACTACCATTGAACAAGCTAAGCTTAAAAACTTCCAAACCGTTCAAAAAAGCATCATGGTATTGTTCAGATTTATCACGGTTAGGACCAATCGCGAGCCATAAATCTTGTTTTCTTCGACTACCATCAAAATCATTCACAAATATGACATAATCCTTAAAGACAGGATACCCGGTACCTTGAGTCCAGTAAAACAGATCAGCACGCTCTTCAGCTGTATGATTATTAATAAAAATCCTAAATAACACCGCACCTTGTCTCGTGTATTGCGGTATAATATTACAAAAATGGAGCCGAAAATTGTAATAAAATCCGGAATCCACTGGAAGTAGCCACGTGAGATTGTAAAGTTCAGACTGGTTACCCATGCTTCTTTGCGTGGCGTAAACTAGTTCAGGTGCAGTGTAATTCGGTGTGTCAGCAGTGTAGACGATCGGAGTCATGTTAACTGGCGTTAACCCAATAGCTGATAACAGGTATCGATCATCTTGGTCCCATGATCGATACATTCCGGTATCATCTTTGGAGGAAATCTGACTCCCACCAACGTTTAACCGGTAAATATTCTCGAGACTGGTATCCTCTGTGATCATTGGTCCGGATGTTTGACCGACGTAGTTCAAGTCTTTTGATTTATAATATAAGTTTTCGGGTAGCGAAACGATTTCGATACCGTTAATGAAGGCATACGAGTTGGGGGAGGGTGTAAAAGTGACATTTAACGATTGAGTAGGTTTTACATATATAATGAATTCTTTGATAATGTTGGGAACCGGGGGACTTCCAACGAGCTGAGTACCTAGATAGGATGCGGTTAGGAAAGCGCTGAAGTTGGATAAGAGAGAGTAGCCGTTGGATGATACTGAAAAGAAAGATTGGTTTGCTTGGTGGCCAGAGTAGGTGGCAGGGTAGAAATAGAGGCGGAGGAATTTAGGGCCACTGGTCACTCGAAAAGTGTAGGTGAACGATGAAGTGTTGAAGATACGGGCACTGGAATACGGGATTTCCGGGATGGAAGGGTCGCGTTTGTTCGGGGTGGAGGTGAAGGAGGTGGTCGAGGGCATGAATTTGGAACGTTCATCGGTGTCCCATTTCCGGTTGGAGGTGGTGGTTGCACCACCGCAGTTGAGGAGGAAGTAGTCGGTGGGTTTGTATGGTTGGGCGGAGGTGGTGGTAGTGGTGGAGAAGAGGAGGAAAGAAAAGAGTGGTAAAAGGAAGGCGAACATGGTGGTTGATAGATTACTTATTAAGTGAGGTCCTATGATCTTGCTATTGCTCCTTTAATTATAAAGTACATTGGGTTATAAAGATAAAAAGATTGTTTACATGACTTTGAAAACTCTTGGTCGTCGCCATTTGCCGCTACCCAATAGGAACCATTTTGCACGATGATATTTTTTTTTTCAGTTTGAAAAATAAATAAATAATGAGTTCAAAGTTTGGAAAAGGTTTCACACTTCCTAAAATCGTTTCTTTAACCGTCTACTTGATTATGAAGTTTCTTCGTTTGTCTTTTTATAAATAAAGCTCTTATGGGAGTATAAACAATCACATAATTAAAAAGCCTCAATATCCAACACCTAAGAGTTGTACCCATGGCATTGAGGGAAATACCTGTTGTTTTCATATCATGAATGGTGCAATATTAGAAAGTTGCCTTCCATAATAGTAAAGGTTATGTGAAAAGCAAGAGGTAAAGCTAATAACTTTGGTGTAGGGCCCAACGATAAAGAAAATTGCACTTTCATTATCTCCTCTAATAATTCACTATTGAATGACTGATTACCTGACTAGTTCACAAAGAACATATGGTTATAGTAAAACATGATTTCTACAACATGAAAAGTAAGGAAAAAAGTGTACAAAGGGACGAACCTTGGCAGTTTCAAGTTGAGCAGACCAAGCTTGGTGTCTTGTTGTGCTGATTTCCAGTTGAAGGAATGAATTGGAGGTTCTTCGTAACTTTGGGTAATGCTTTACGTCAAACTTTCAAAACCAATGTTTATTAATGAGTGACAATAGTCACTGAATTAATGTGGAGAAATAGAATCAGATCGTAGAAACAACTAAGGATCTTGAGGTAGACGTTATGATCTTGGGGTAGATATTTCTTCAAAATAGATCTAGTTGCATGATCAAAATTAGATATTGGGATCTTAAGATCAAGAAGTCAACAACATTGGTGCATATTACTTATAATTTTCCCGACAATATACTTAAGCAATACAAAAATTATGTAAAATACATCATATATGTTAATTAATATAGATTAAAAAACAAAAGAAAATACAATTACAATATTTTTAAAACTATATGTACTCAAGTAAATTGAAATATTTATTGTAAACTAACAAATGATAGACATATAACGGCTAGTGTTTCGTATTATTATCAAAGAGAAGTACAAATACAATGCAACAACAATAAGCATTGAGAGTTTGTCAAACAGAAAATGGAATCGAGGAGCAGTCAACGGCTTCGTCAGAATATCAACAATTTGCAAAGAGGAAGCAACATAAGGAAGGGAGATAGTGCCCTTCTGGAGATGATAACGTGTGAAATGACAGTCAATCTTAATGTGCTTTGTGCGCTCATGAAACACTGAATTCTTGGCAATCATTATCTCCCTCTCGTTATCACAATAAAAGGAGTAGGCTGAGAGATGTGAACGTCCATATCTGCAAGAAGCCATCTCAACCAAACAATCTCACAAGTGGCGATAACCATGACTCAACACTCAGATTCTATAGAAGATCGAGAAACAACATCTTGTTTTTTGCTTTTCCATGATATCAATGAATCTCCAAGAAAAACACAATACCAAGTAGTGGACTTACGATCGTAAATATCACTATCCCAATTTGCATCACTATAGGCACGTAGCTCAAGAGAGGATGAAGAATGAAACATAAGAGTGTGGAACTAAGTACCACGTAAATATCTCAAAATACGAAGAACAGCTCCCCAATGAACTGTGACAACCCGAAATTTTCTATTCTGTACAACCCTTCGCTTCAATAGAAGTCAGATCAACTCCTGCTAATTTTCAAGCTTTTGGAATAAGTTTGAGCATATTAGGATTAACACTTTAGGAGATATCGGGAGAGAGGATGCCATAGAGTATTATGTGCATCTTAAAAATTTCAAAACTCCAAGAGTTTGGAGTTTAAGGCTCAAATGATATTTTTGGACCAAAAACCCCAAGGGGTATATATATGGCCCTTAGCCATTTTTATTCATTTGTTCCACTTCCAACTAGAGAAAAACCCGATTCTTTCTCAAGGATCTTCAGTCTTTCGTCCCAAATCGTAAGTGCTTCTATCTTTGTAACACCGTAAATTTCAAAACAATTTTTCGCATTTTATACAAAACACAATTCATTCAATATTCATAAAAACATCATTGTTTGAAACTCGAATTAGTAGCATATAAAAATCCCAAGATCTCATAACATAAAAATCCCGTGTGTGTACTGATCAGGCCGGCGCCTTCCCGCGATCCTCACTAGTACCTGAAACAAATAACACCAAACACTGTAATAACAAAGCTTAGTGAGTTCCCCAAAATACTACACATAGCACATATTAGCGACTCGAGGCTATAACTCTGTGGGTCCGTGGACCCTACTCTGAGAACCCACTGGTTCTAACTCTGTGAACCTTCCGGTTCCAACTCTATAAACATGCACAACATAAATCACATAGAAATAATGCAGTACAACACATAACATACATACAACATACAAATACTTTGTCACATAACTCTGATTACCTACTCAAGGTAAAGTATAGTGAGAAGACTCACCTCGCGTATCTGGGTAACCCGAAAATCCCTGAAATCACTTGTGCTCGATCTCCCGAGCTATAGTCCTCCTATAACACAATACATCTCTAATTAACACTTCCTAACTAAGGTTGACTAACCCTATTAAGTCAACACCGGTCAACACTGGTCAAAGGTCAACGGTCAACTCAACTCGCCGAGTCCGGCGTGGACTCGCCGAGTCTCTACAGGGACCCGATTCCTCTAAGTCCCTTCCGACTCACCGAGTCACTCACCCGACTCGGTTACTCAACCCCTGATTCGAAATCACTGAACAACCCGCACCAACTCGCCGAGTCTGGGAATGGACTCGGCGAGTGCATTCCATGCACAACCGCAAACGACCTTCTGAGGTCAGATCCGCTCCGCTAAATTATAGATCCAGTCCTTCCAAGCTTATTCATCACGTAAAGTTCAAGTCTTGGTGTTCATAACACACCTAATGACTCATAAATGGTGTTTTAACTTCAAGCATAAGGATCCCAACTCAAAACCTCCATGGATTCATAAAAAAGCTTGGACAAGAGGACACTCTGGACCTCCAACGGTCCAGATCCAGGACCTAATTCGCTTAAGGGACCAAGGAAGCACTAGATCTAGCCACAAAAGGGCTCAATATGCCCTAAATCAACATGAACATCACCTTAACAGAAATGGTTCGAAAAGTAGTACCTCAAACGTGATGTTCTGAACCTCTGATCTTTAGGAAGTTGATCCTCTTGCTTCCCTTTGGCTATAGCTTCCTTTTCCTTGCTAGATAACACCTCCAAGGTCAACAATGGCTCCTTCTCTCACTCCAAACGCTCAAGCTCACTAGGGTTTCGCTCTGGGGACTGGTGAGCACAAATGACGGCTATAAGGCCCCTTAAATAGGTCCCAAACTCGAGGGATTAGTGTTTCATTAAACAACATAGACTCGCTGAGTCCACCATTGCGACTCGCCGAGTCCGGTCATTAATCCAGGTGAGAAATCGCGTCCCTACTCGGCGAGTCTACGCACCAACTCACCGAGTTCTTCAACAAAACTCAAAATAAAAAGAATAAATATAATGCCTGAAATTCCAGATGTTACAATCTTAGAGTATAATAGGGCTTGTTATATGTCTATACATCAAGAAATCACAAGGAGTCACCAACATCAAAGAGTTTACGGCCCAAGAACACCTTAGACCTTAAACCCTTCTTTAAGGGCCAAAAGTGTGCCCTAGTCCCTTCCTATCCTTGTGAAACTAGTCTACACTCATACCTTAATATGTATAGGACTTGAAAACACAAAAATACCATGTTCCATATGAGATTACGGCCGCAAACACAAAGGGAATTGGTCCTAGGGCCGTGAACTCCTCAAAGGAGGGAAATGGTGCCCTAATCTCTTCCAAGGACTAAACCATCAAGTAGAAATACATCTAAGGGACATGTAAGGCTTCAAACCATCAAATGATCAAAAGATTAGGAGATTAAGGCCGTAAACTCAAGGGTTTATGACCGTAAACTTAATGGGTTATGGTCTTTAGGGAGTAAACTCATGAAAGGGGTTCTATTGAACCCTAAACTCAATAGTCTTGTCCTACAACACTTAGATGCACTCCTTAGCACTTATAACACTAATATAAAGTGTTTATCATGTCCTATGATGTCTTAACTTTGTTAATTAGTTGTTTAAAGACTAATCAGATACATATATGTACTACTATATGTTAACTAGGATCCTTGTGTGTGTACAAGTCTTCACTTGACACTTAGCATCCTATGTCAGTCAATACATTCAAACCATCAACTACAGGTGAGTTCGTACCCCTTAATCAATGTTTTAAATGTTTTTGAATGCTTTTATGGGGGGGGGGGGGGAATACAAGTTGAATCATGCTAGTTATTATATTAATCGCATGTGATTAATAACTAACATGCAAATGGATTTACTATACGTTAGGTGTTTTACCAAACAGATTTCTTCAAATGTTTCATTAAACATTTTTATATGTTTAAAACTCTTTATCAAACCGATTTATACACTGTATGTTTCTTTTCAAACTCGGTTACAAATGTATTTCAAACAAAAGGTTTCTTTATACTTAAACTGTTTATTCAAACAAAATACTTTCAAACCGTTTTATAAACTGACATCAAGTCGAACTTTTCTTAGATATTAATCGTTTTCAAAGGTTTTACAAAGCTCCTTTTATGCTTTTATATTATCAAATGCATGCCTGCATATGTTTAGTTATATAAGTAATGGCTGAAGGACTTAGGAAGGCTAACCCGCTTTATTTCCTTTTCCTCGTTGGGATGTGGTCTGGTAGGGTATCGGGTATCCGTCCGAAGGTCGTTTAACTATTAGTTATATATCATGTATACATATATAGACATAAAAGTACCCTAAGACAGTTCAGTACTTTTGGCTAGCAAAGGTATACCTTCATTATACTTGTACCTTACTAGTAACTAATATGGGTATAGTTAGGAGACACTACTTACCATTCCAAGTACAAGGAATACACAAGAGTCAGTTCATTCATGAGTCCATACTAAATGATATATGAAGGGATAAACTTACTTGGATACACTTACTTGGATACACTTACATGGATACCTTTACATAGATACCTTTTTACAAGCATGCCTGTATATGTATAGTTATATAAGTAATGTTTAAAGGACTTGGGAAGGCTAACCGCTTTATTTCCTTTTCATCATTGGGATGCGGTCTGGTAGGGTATCGGGTATCCATACGAAGGTCGTTTAAAACTTTAGTTATATATCATGTACACATATATGGACATAATAGTTCTGAACAGTCAGTACCTTTGGGTAGCAAAGGTATATGTTCATATATCCCTAGTAAACTATTATAGGTGTAGTTTGGGCTTATATATGATCTGGTAATAAATACGAATTTCGACCTAGCGATTCGTTGCGGAAGTCACCTTTAGTTCCAAATGTAGAATAGGGACTACCAATCATATTATTACTCACTTACAGCGGGTCTCATGAGAAGACTGCCTACTTACTAGATGGGACTAACCATTCCGGCACCCAACTGTTAGCAACACAGGTAATGAACATCTCTGGATGCCTACGATTAATACTTATATTAGGGTACCTTTACGGGACTAACCATTCCTACGCCATGTTGTTAGCTACAGAGGAAAATGAACATCTACTGACATTCAAGGTTATTACTATTTCGGTAGTCGCGATGTCGGGTTGATCCTAATACAAAAGGATAACAGTTATATGGCTATATTTTTCCTATTACTTTTATTTTGTGATACATTCATATAAAACGATGAGGTAGACTATATATATTGTTAATAGTAGTCATACAAGGGAAAAACCATCTTTGTTACTTTCAAAATAGTCTAGTCTTGGTAGAAGACCACTCTTTATACTAATAGAAATCATAGGGATTTGCTAGAGTATTCAAATTTTTTCAAACTACCTTCAAACAACTTATACTTATACAAACTTTTTCCAAATGTTCACAAGTGTTTATGTAACACCATGAAAATTCAAAACAATTTTTCGCATTTTCAGTCACATTTTTACAAATTCATTCATTCATAAAATGTCATAATATCATGTCTTTGTTTCACAAAGTATCTCCCAAGATCACAATACATAGAATCCCATGTGTGTGTACGAATCAAGTCGGCGCCTTCCCGCAGTCATCACTGGTACCTGAAACACATAGCACATAACATTTTACCCTCCCCTCTTATCACAAGGACTCCATTGATAACCAAACCCTAAAAGTCAACATAAGTCAATGGTCCCACTTTGACCCTACTCGCCGAGTGCACCCAGGTGACTCGGCGGGTTCTCACATGTCCTTTAACTCTTTGTCCTGCTTGACACGCCGAGTCCCTCCCTATGCTCGACGAGTCATACTAGTCATGAATCGCGGGGCCACCCCGACTCAACTCGCCGTGTCTCAAGAACAACTCGGCGAGTACCGCCTTAAACTCCAGTCCTCTAATTCCCTCCTGACTCACTGAGTCATCCCCCAACTCGGCAAGTCTACTCGTTGAACAATTTACGTGAAACCCTAACCCTACTCGCCGAGTCCCAAGAACAACTCGGCGAGTTCATGCCATGCACAAACTCTACTGACCTCCTGAGGTCAGATCTGTTTCCCCAAACCATAGATTTGGCCTCCCCAAGCATGAATGTCACGTAAAGTTCGAAACTTGATGTTTGTACAACCACAACAAGGCATCAAAAGGAGATTTAGTCACAAAAATGGCAACCTAAGTCGAATAACCTCAAACTGATCCATAAAGCTCCAAGGGTTAAGGTCTCTGGACCACTTCGAGTCCAGATCCAAGGCCCAAACTCGAATAGGGACTATTTGCTCCACATAATCACTCTCCAAAGGGGGTTAGAAAACCCTAACTCTAAAGATCAACACCAAAACCGAAGGAGGTTCGAACTATTACCTCAAAATGAAGTCTATGAACTCTGGAACTGCTTGAATCGCACCTCCTCTTTGCTCTTGTCACCTTCTTCTTGCTAAACCAAAGGTTCAAGGATCAAAAAGTGACTTCTTTTCCCTCACAACGATTTAACTCACTTAGGGTTCTCTCAAAGGGACTGGTAGCCGCAGGTTCTCTCAAAGAGAGGCTATAAGTGCCCTTAAATAGGCTCCAAACCCAGGGAATTAGGGTTTCATTAACCAGCATAGACTCGCCGAGTCCACTAATGGACTCGCCGAGTCCGGACGTGAGCCTGAATGAACATCCGCGACCCTACTCGGCGAGTCTTGGCTCCAACTCACCGAGTTCCTCCACAATTCCAAAATAAATAAATAAAATAATATACATGGGAAATCAGGATGTTACAGTTTACTTTCCAGTTTTACAAATCTAAGACACACTAATACTTATGAATTCACCAGCTTTTTGGCTGATACTCGCTTTCAAAATAACTTTTATTCTCATGTCATAAATAGACAGGTACGACGACTAGGTTTTGTGAAGACGAAGTAGTTCAGACTCGTCTTTTATTTTGATTGTTCATTATATTGTCTTATACTATGAAAGAACACACTTGTAACTAAAGTTATACTATTAATGCAATGGATGATGTTGTTGCTTGTTTACTACTTTGCATTGTTGTGATACATTACATGACGTCCTCCACCCCAGAACATTTCCACCATTCCGGTTTTGGAGTGTGACAGATTGGTATCAGAGCATTGTTTATAGTGAATTGAGTATATCAACCCATAAAAGATGTACATACTATAAATACAATGGGATTAAAATACTCTGACCAAGAGTTTATACTTTAAATAATAAAATAATTAAGAAAGTATACGTGCTTGCATTCTTACTAAAATCAGTGTCATAATGACAAGAACAAAAGTATTACGATTGTTGAATATCACAAGTAAGCTTGGGTAAGTATAGTCAGTCTTGGGAGTGGCATAGCCTGATCAACTATGCTGGTCCGAGGAGTGATTAGCATATGCCCAAGAATGGCTGTGATGTGGCAACAAGTCTAAAAACTTACCAACACAACCACAAATGAAATACCATGGAGGTATTTTGTGTTACTGTAATTACTTATTTGAGACCTAAATAGATTTTTATTAGTATGTCAATAGTCGTTTAGTGGATACACTAAGGTTATATGTACTAGGATGTCATAGACTTAGAATCTGTGAATCTTCGCTTTATGTCCTGTCCTCGTTGGGTTGGGGGCTTAGGGTTAGGGTCACTTATTCGAAGGTCTATCCTATCTTAAATACATATAACTTGTATGCACTAAACAAGTATTGAAGCAACTGATAAGGATCATCTTATAATTATCTAAGTTAGTTCGTCTATTTAGTTAGTTCTTATTGTCCCTTTTTCTCACGTAGATATAATGGATGGATTCCATCCCCACGACAACCCGTACTACCCTAACCACGACAATGCTGGATGGCTCGGAGAGGAGCCAGAGAATGATCACCCAATCCCTTCGAATGATCACTCAACTGAAGACTTTTCTTGTAGTTCTCGTTGCCGATAGAATCTCATCGACTTCTCCTTCGGATATAACCTAGTTTATGTAAAACTCTGGTCTAATTTCCTATCGTTTTAAATATTAGATCTATTAGGTCTTGATTAGATCTTTGTCCTGTCAAAACTTTCCTATCTATGGTTGATGTAAGGCGTAGTCCTAGGCCACTTTTCCAGAACATGTTACATCTATAATTCCAGTATTTTCGACAGATACCAAATCGTATGGACATTATTGTTCAAATGCTTTCACCTTTCGATACTACATCCTCATTCAAACGTGTTATTAAATTGTGTTGTTGGACTATGGAGAGTTAGTCCATGAGTCACTCTCCTTATTCGTTTATTCTTACCGTGACGTCATCTTTTCATCGTATAGTTAAAAGATGCCGCCTCGCAGGAATCCAAGGCGTAACCCTAATAACGAAACACCAATACCACCACCTCCTCCACCACCTCAACCACCTCCTCCTTTCGACGCTGCCATTTTCCAAGCAGCCTTCACGGCTGCAGTAGCAGTTGCCGTGTCAGCCATCAATGCTCCTGTCCCTAATGGATCAGGAACGGGTGCACCTCCTTCTCACCATGGTGAGAGCCATAGGCATCCCAGGGAATGCACCTACAAAGACTTTACAAATGCTAAACCCCGAAACTTCAATGGCATTGGTGGGGTTATGGTCCTAAGGCAGTGGATTGAAAAGACAGAAGCAGTCTTTGAGATCTGCGCCTGCCCGGAGGGCAACAAGGTCAAGTTTGCTACTTGTACCATTTCTGACGGAGCGTTAACTTGGTGGAATGGCCATGTTAAGTCCCTGACTATAGTAGTGGCAAATTCGATAAGTTGGGAAAACTTGAAGATCATGCTGATGAGAGAGTACTGTCCTCGAGGGGAAGTTCAAATGCTCGAACAAGAACTTTGGAGTCTGTAAATGATTGGTACCGATATATCAACCTATACGGGTAGATTCTATGATCTGGCAAACCTGTGCCCGGACATGGTTGCTCTTGAGAGCAAGAAATTAGAGAGATATATTTGGGGATTGTCTCCCCAAATTCAGTCAAGTGTGTTAGCGTCAAGGCCTGATACTTTCGATAGTACCAAAGAACTAGCACAATCTCTGATTGACCACGAAAACCATCGGAACTCAAATTTTTTTGTACAAGATCAACAAGGAGGAAACAACAACAACAACAATAGGAAAGACGAGTCATCACAAGGATCCTCAAGGAAACAACAACAAGTTAAAGTCAATGCTGCTACAGTACCTACAATAGTCTCTACTAATCCATTACCAGCAAAGCCATATGCGGGTAATCTCCCAAAGTGCAACAATGCAACTATCACCACCATGGACCTTGTCGACAGATGCAGTGCTTAAACTGCAATGAAAAAGGGACACGCCATACGTTACTGCAAGAGTCCATCAAGACCGATCAACCAAGTACCCATCGTTGGTATGAGCCAGGCTTGCTACAGTTGTGGCAAGGTGGGCCACTACAAAAGAAACTGCCTAGAAGCAGCGAATACTGGCACAGACGGAAGGATGCTAACGGTCGTTGTTGCAGGAGAGACTACTCTGAACCAACGATAAAGTAATTAAGGCTTTTCATTGTAACAGACTTATAAACTGTTTAGAACTAGTGCAACTAGAGTCTTATTTTTTGCGAGATCCAGTCAGTTAAGGGATCCTCTTGTTGTGTATACTTGTCTTTTGTAGTATACCTTGTTCGCAACAATAGTCTTGTAGATATACTAAAGTGCCGTAACTCTGTTAAAGGTTGCACTGTTTTATTTTGTCTGTAACGCCTTATGCTCAAATCTAATGTCTTTAGTTTCCATACGATTCCGACATTATCATACAACTTGAGTCAATGCGATCCTCGCAATACCAGCTTCGTGCGCACATCTCTTTCTACGAAATCGTCTTTCTATTAAAGCCGTCATTTCAGAACTCCGAAGTACTCATGTGTAGAATACCTCATGTTTCTAATTCATTCTGAAGAAACCTCAGTAAACCTCCCCGAGGTACCACTCGTACAGTACATTAAGTTCAATTCGAAGAGCCATAGGTTGATCTATCACCAAAGAATGTATGCAAAGGGGTGGTATATAATCAAGGTTCTACATGTTTAGAATAGATGATTTCACCTTAACTCTTTTCCTCGTTGGGATGTGAGGTTAAATGGGAAGCATTTATTCGACAACCTCTTCAATCTTAATTATATACGACTCGTATACATGAGACTGTGATCGATGAACCATGTATGAATTATAATATGAACTCCAGGACGGAGACTACCCAAGACTATGAGTAATCGCATCGTCATGTGAACAAACTTAGGACCCAGTGCGACTCCTGCAACCAGAATCGACCCTGTAACTCACAAACCCAACCTACACCGCGAGCTCTGTAATGTACATTTTACTCTTCACGTCTCGAACATGAAAACATACCTTTCCGTCAGGATTCTCGTAATCCCACTCGTCGAGATCGAGATCATTGAGAGCCTCACCTTCGTTGAAGAACCATGGTGACCATGGACCAAGAGATCATACGAACAAATCAGAACCGATTTCCATTAGTGAAGGTTCGTTGTAATGCCAACCAAGGACCCGAATTCACTTCGAAGCATGGGAAGAAAATCGATTAGGAAGTATCCCCACTACTTCTCTCGATTTTTCATGCCTACTCCATTACCTAAATCCTAATTTTGGGATGAAATTCCTTCTAACGGGGGATGATGTGACAACCTGAAATTTTCTAATCTATACAACCCTTCGCTTCAATAGAAGTCAGATCAACTCCTGCTAGTTTTCAAGATTTTGGAATAAGTTTGAGCATATTAGGATTAACACTTTAGGAGATATCGGGAGAGAGGATGCCCTATAGTATTATGTGCATCTTAAAAATTTCAAAACACCAAGAGTTTGGAGTTTATAGCTCAAATGATATTTTTGGACCAAAAACCCCAAGGGGTATATATATGGCCCTTAGCCATTTTTATTCATTTGTTCCATTTCCAACTAGAGAAAAACCTGATTCTCTCTCAAGGATCTTCAACCTTTCGTCCCAAATTGTAAGTGCTTCAATCTTAGAGAATAATAGGGCTTGTTATATTTCTATACATCAAGAAATCACAAGGAATCACCAAGATCAAAGAGTTTACGGTCCAAGAACACCTTGGACCGTAAACCCTTCTTTAAGGGCCAAAAGTGTACCCTAATCCCTTCCTATCCTTGTGAAACTAGTCTAGACTCATACCTTAATGTGTATAGGACTTGAAAACACAAAAATACCATGGTCCATATCAGATTACGGCCGCAAACACAAAGGGAATTGGTCCTAGGGTCGTGAACTCCTCAAAGGAGGGAAATGGTGCCCTAATCTCTTCCAAGGACTAAACCATCAAGTAGAAATACTTCTAAGGGACATGTAAGGCTTCAAACCATCAAATGATCCAAAGATTAGGAGATTAAGGCCGCAAACTCAAGGGTTTAGGACCGTAAACTCAATGGGTTATGGTCTTTAGGGAGTAAACTCATGAAAGGGTTCTATTGAACCCTAAACTCAATAGCCTTGTCCTACAACACTTAGATGCACTCCTTAGCACTTATAACACTAATATAAAGTGTTTATCATGTCCAAGGATGTCTTAACTTTGTTAATTAGTTGTTTAAAGAGTAACTGGATACATATATGTACTACTATATGTTAACTAGGATCCTTGTGTGTGTACAAGTCTTCACTTGACACTTAGCATCCTACGTCAGTCAATACGTTCAAACCATCAACTACAGGTGATTTCATACCCCTTAATTAGTGTTTTAAATGTTTTTAAATGCTTTTATGAGGGGGGAATACAAGTTGAATCATGCTAGTTATTATATCAATCACATGTGATTAATAACTAACATGCAAATGGATTTACTATACGTTAGCTGTTTTACCAAACAAATTTATTCAAATGTTTCATTAAATGTTTTTATATGTATAAAACTCTTTATCAAATGTTATGCTTATCAGCTTCAGTTCCAGTATAACAACATGCTAGAATAGGACTAAGGATCTAGGAGGAGGCCTTATGTGCCTACTATATGTGATCCAGCTTTATGATAATTGCATGCCAGCATTGAGTTGGCAGTAGTAGGATAGCCTGTTTAGGTTATGCCTAATAGTATGAGCTTAACATTGTCTGCTAGTATAGTTTCTTATGATGAGGATAGATTTGCCTGAGTAGTTTCCTGTGTCTGAATGCTTCTTCCTTTGTGCTTTGTGGGACTCTAAATAATAGGAGTTAGCCATTAGGTGAATACGTCACGTCACATGTGATCAGGGTTGAATAATCTCAGAGTGCTAGATTTGGCCCTATTGCGCAGCTCTCGGTTGAGTCTAACCGTTGCAGGGATGAGTCTGTTACTCGAAGGATTATTTGAGCCTCGTCACATGTAATGGTATTCAGGTAATGGATAATTGGCATTACAAGGAGGCCTTCAGTAGCTGAGGACTGGTTTGGGTGGAGTCAGGAATTTCCCTAGGGCAAGCCTAGGATGAGAGTAGCAGAGATCAGTAGTAGTAAAGGGGACTTGGTGGAGTCGAGGCAGTACTTCAGGAGAGCATGGATAGATGTGGAAGGTAGTAGGGGCCCATACTACCGGAAGCAGAGTATATGTACTTGAATCAAGGAAGGCCGAGGTGAGATCAGGAAACCAGTAATGATAGCCATCCCTTGAGATATATCAGTGTTTCTAATGTGTGATGTGATGTGTTTTCAGAATAGTGGTTTTACGCCCTAGACCAGCAAGCGGCAGTTCAGGTGCCGGGGAGGGATCAAGATCAGGCCCAGAGGTCGAGCAGTTAGATGAGCAAACTAGGGAGTTTTACACTTTAGAGGTTACCCGTATCATACTTGAGCAGACTCCTGTGATCTTTGGTTCGATCAAGGAGGGTATTTTGAAGTTGATGGATGAGAAGTTGATCACATTTCGTGCTGAGGTGGCACCTATGATAGGGTCGCACACACTCACCTTCAGGGAGTTTATAGCTTGTGATGCTCCAGACTATCATGGGGCACGAGATCCCATTGCGAGTATTAGGTAGTTGGCAGATGTTGCCAACGCGTTCTGCACCAGCAGATATCCTGAAGGGGACAAGGTCAGACTAGCATCCTGTCTTCTGAAGGATAGGGCACGTGACTGGTGGGAGGAGGTTGGCCATGTCATCGGGGATGACGCAACACTTGATGCTATTACTTGGGCTGATTTTACTACCAGGTTCAGAGCCGAGTTTGCACCAGTTATTGAGGTGCAACAGTTAGCCAGGGAGTTTCAGGATCCTACTCAGACTACAGAGACAGTGACAGAGATTACCGCCAAGTTCAGGGAGAGGGCTCTTCTTGTTCCTCAGTACGCAGCTGATGATAAATGAAGAAGTCCCGTTATCATGAGATGTTGCGGAGTGATATTCGCCAGTTTATGAGCCGGTCCAGCTGCAAAACGCTAAATGACATGATTGCTAGGGCTCGTGAGAAAGAGATTGATTTAGAGATGGAGAAGAAGAGGAAGCCAGAGGCGGTATTTGGCACTGGGAGTTCGGGCAAAAAGCCCGAGGTATCCGATCATAGATCTAGAGGACAACAGATCCATAGTTGGTGTGGCAAGTGTGGGAGATTGCACGATGGGGCATGTAAGGCAGGTAGTGTTGGCTGCAACAAGTGTGGTCAGACCGGGCATATGAGTAGAGATTCCACAGCTCCTACCACCATCATCGCATCTGATATGATTTGCTTCCATTGCAATCAGATGTGACAACCCGAAATTTCCATTGTGTATAACATATCAAGTCAATAGAAGTTAGAACTGTTGTAGTAAATTTTCAGACTTTTGGTATAAGTTTTGGTATTTCAGGATTTACACTTTAAGGGATATCCGGAGAGAGGATGCACCAAGGTATTGTGCAACTCTATTATTCCGAAACTCTATGATATTCGATTTCAATGCCTGAATAAAATTATTTTCTGCCAAAAACCTCAGGAGTATATATATAGGATTCTAAGCCATATTTATTCATCTGTTACATTTCCAACTAGAGAAAAGCCGGATTCTCTCTCAAGGATCTTCGGACTTTCGTCCCAAATCGTGAGTACTTCTATCCTAGTGTGTTATAGAGCTTGATATGTGTCTAATAGACTAGAAATCATAGGAAACCATCAAGATTTAAGAGTTGACGGCCCAAGAACATCTTGGACCGTAAACCCTTCTTTAAGGGACAAAGAGTGCCCTAGTCCCTTCCTTGTGCAATAAAACTAGTTTAGACTTGTACCCTAATGTGTTTAGGACTAGAAAACACCCCTAGAACACCAAGAGTAAGGTGTTCACGGCCCAAGGAGTTCTTGGACCGTGAACTCCAAACAAAAGGGCCAAAGTGTGCTTTAAACTCTCCTAAAGCCTTGGACACTAGCCTAGATTAGTTCTTAGTTAAATTAGGGACTTAAAATCACCAAAAACACCCTTCCATAGGAGATTACGGTCGTAATCTCCAAGGGGTTTGTTCCTAGGGCCGTGAACTCCTCAAAGGAGTTATAGGATGCCCTAAACTCTTCCAAATACCTTGCCATTAAGTAGAAATGCTTCTTAGGGTCTTGTAGAGCCTCAAACATCAAATTGTAAAAGCACATCCACAGATGTCAACGGTTGATACCATTGCGGGATTAACCATTCCTAGAATCTCTGTTAGCTACAGAGGTAAAAGCACATCCACAAATGTCAACGGTTGATACCATTGCAGGTATACTTTAAGGGACTAACTATTCCAATACCCAACGGTTTGCAACAGAGGTAAATGTACATCTACAGATGTCTTCAGTTAACACTGTTAGTTACCCAAGTACCAAAGGGTAATACTTAGGTTATTTATATTATTACCTTTATCTTGTGACTCATTCACATAACCGATGAGGTGAATTATATTTGAGTATCCTTGTACCAAAGGATACAATTTCTTATAATAATAATAATAATAGTAGCACAGTCGGGTCTTGGTAGAAGGCTACATTTAGAGCAGTTAGATGTTGGTAGAAGGCTACATTCAGAGCAGTTATGTCTTCGTAGAAGACTCCCTTTTATAATAGTAGGAATCATAGGGATTTCTAGGGTTTTTCAAATGTCTACAGTTGTTCTACAGACGTTTTCATACTTATACGAGCTTTCTTTCAGAACAATTTCAAGTCTTTTATTAAAAGTTTTACAAATTAAGACACATTAATACTTATGATCTCACCAGCTTTAAAGCTGATACTCCCTTTCAAAATAACTTGTATCCTCAGGTCAACGATAGACAGGTACCGATGCAAGGTTTGGAGAAGATGGAGCTTGTTCAAGACTCATCTTTCATTTTGATTATACATTAGTGTCTATTATAATTTGACAGAACACACTTGTATTAAAATTATATTATTAATGCAGTGGATGATGTTGTTGCTTTTTACTACTTTTCATTGTTGTGATACTATACATGACGTCCTCCGCCCCAGAACGTTTCCGTCGTTCATGGTTTTGGGGTGTGATAGATTGGTATCAGAGCATTGTTTATAGTGAATTAAGTATATCAACCCATAAAAGATATACAGACTATAAATACAATAGGATTAAAAATACTCTTACCAAGGGTTTATACCTTAAATAATAAAATATTTAATTAAGTATACGTGCCTGCATTCATACTAAAATCAGTGTCACTTGGACAGTACAAAAGAATTACGATTGTTGGGCAACACAGGTGGACTTAGAGACATGGTCAAAACTGGGAAGATATAGTCTGATCAACTATATTATCCGAGGGTTTACTAGCATGTCCTAAGTGTAGTTGTGTGGTTGCAACAAGTCTAAAATCTTACCAACAATACCACAATGAGAACAGTAGAACATAACATTAAACATAAAATACTATAGGAGTATTTGGTGTGACTATAAGTACTTTATACTTGAGAACTAAAACGGGGTCTTCATTACTAAGTTGATAGTTGGTAAGTGGATACACTAAAGTTATATGTAACTAGGATGTTATAGACTTAGAATCTGTGAAAATTTTGCTTTACCCCTATTCTGTGTGAATTTGGAGTTAAGATCACTTATTCGAAGGCCTATCCTGTTTCGATTAGATATAATTGGTATGCACTTCACAAATAGTGATGTAACTAATGAAGATTTTATAAATAATTATCTCACTAGTTCATCTAATAATTATTTTCTTACCCTAATTCTCGCATAGATAACATGGATGGACTCCATCCGCACAGCAGCCAGTACCTTCCGAACGAAGTCATTGCTGGTTGGTTCGGAGAAGAACCAGAGAATGATCATCCTATCCTTTTGAATGATCACCATGATGAATACCTTTCAGACGATGCTAACTCCGAACCCGAGGTTGAGAACCTACCCCAGGAAGCTCCCGTTCCAACTCCTAACCCATGTCCAACTTTTCATGGCCCGATGCCTCAGTGGGTGGAATGCTTGGAAACATGGAGCCAAGGACAAGATCAGCCCATGCCATTTAATGGTGACTGAAGCTTTTATGACCTGAGTAATGGGGGCTCAGCAGACAGAATCTTGCCAATCTTGGTCCGCAGAGTGGCCCAAAATGAGATTCAAGGCAAGACAGCCCTACATCAGATCGCAGAAGTTGTCGCCGATGCGAGAATGCATACCCTCCGCACCATTCATCTAGAAGTTGCTCGTGAGAGATCTGAAAGAGACCACAAAGCCCTGCTTCAAACATTGGTTGAATCACGAACCGAAGTCATAGAACTCCGCGTACGCCAGAGGGTGTACGAAAGGCACCTACTTGATGTGCAACGCCAACTGGCTGAACTGAGAGTTCACCAAAGGGATAACCGTCGCCAGTAGTAGATGCCTTACTTTATTTTCCTTGTTCAAAGGAATCATTTTTTTCTATCTATGCTCTATGTGGCATTTTCTATGAAACTATTTTGTACTGTAAGTACTTTAGTTAGGCCCTTATGCTATCAAGAACTATCTTCCCTAGATATGATGTAAGACCTTTGTACAAGGTCATTTTCCCAAACATGTACGTCATGACTATCAAAGATATTGATAGTTGGCTTACTCCTGTGTCATTCTTTATTCAAGTACTCTCATCATACTTTCATTTGAGTATACCTGAAACATGCTTTAGTCAAGTCATTGGACTATAGCAATTTAACTCCAGAATCATTTTCAAGCCTGTTTCAAGGGTTGGATCATGTTATTCACCAACCAACGATACCTCGGCTTGAACGGCAAACGTCTTGAGACCATTTTACGAACTTACTTCCACTCAGTACTAGGACTGCATCATAGGGATGTAGGTCAAACCTTCACAAACATACTTCCAATCCGTATTTGGACTGCATCATAGGGATGTAGTTCAAACTCACGAGAACATACTTCTATTCTTTACATAGACAGTCGAACTACGTGTAGGATCAACCATGTTGGCTCACAAATTCATTTTCTTTCCGTGAAATAGAATCATGTCACCAAAAAAAACAATCAAACCATCAACCAAGCACCGACTCTTCAGATTGATGCGGCTACCTTTGAAGCTGCAGTTTCGGCCGTCGTGTCAACTATTCTGACCCACCTTAGCGCTAACAACACGAATGTTAGCAGGATTGTCAACAACAGTTCCAATCCAGGTAACAATTAAGTACCTCAACGAGCAACAAACTATCATGACACTCCGAGTTCCAAGACCAAGAGTAACAAACAGAAGTTTTGGGCTAAAAAGAAGGACAAATCACTTCGAGGAGCGAACAAGAAACAACCACCGGTAATGACCTTCACAGCTACGACATATGTACCTCCTACTACCATTCCTTATGGTGTCCCAATTGTCCCTACACCAGCCAGGCAATATGCCGGAAACCTACAGAAATGCTATGAGTGTAGCTTTCATCATCTGGGTAGTTGTCGTCCGTTACACTGTTTTAAGTGCAACAAGAATGGACATACTACCAGCTACTGCAGGACGCAGATCCAACACATTACTTCAACCACTAATATCCAAACCTATCGGATATGCCATCTATGTGGCGTCATGGGACACTTCAAGAGGGGCTGTCCAACAGAGAAGGACAACGGAGAATCCAAAGGAGTTTGACCTCGGAATGGAAAGAGGCAGTTAAGGACCTTACTATAGTATAGGTTCCCTTCCAATCGTCAATATTTTGTATGTTTTTAAAACATGTTTAAAACTAGCGCAACTAGAGTCTTATCTTTTGCGGGATCCTATCGGAATAGGGATACTCGTGCAACGTATACTTGTCTTTGGTAGTATACCTTATTCGTAACAATAGTCTTGTAGTAAGTCGAAAGTACTGTAACTCTGTTGATGGTTGCACGGTTGTGTTTTGTCTGTAACGCCTTATGTTCAAATCTAATGTCTTTAAGTTTCCTTATGATTCCGACATTCTCATACGACTCGATTCAATTTGATCCGCACAAAACCGGCTTCATACGTGCATCTCTTTCTTCGAAATCGCCTTTCCAGTGAAGCCGTCATATCAGAACACCGAAGTACTCATGCATGGAGTACCTCATAGTTCTTTTCCTTTTCGAAGAAATCCCCACAGTATCACTCGTGCAGTACATCAAGTTCAATCCAAAGATTCATACAGTTGATCTATCACTAAAAAATGTATACATAAGGGTAATATATAATCAAGGTTCTACAGGTTTAGAATTGATGGTTCCACTTTAACATCCTTTCCCCATCGGGATGTGAACATAAAGAAGAATCAATTATTCGACTATCTTTTCAATCTTAATTATATACAACTCGTATACACGAGATGGTGATCGTTGAACCATGTATGAATTCTAATATGAACTTCAGGACAGAGACTGCCTAAGACTACGAGTAATCGCATTGTCATGTCAACAAACATAGACCCCAGTATGACTCCTGTAAATAGATCACCCTACAGTCTAAACAACTACGGAGATACAAGAACAGTCCGGAAAACTTAGCGAACTACACATAAATAGAACTAGAAGAGTAGGCTTCTCACCCTGGAGAGCTCTGGTCTTATTCTTCCACAGGTCAACGGATTGCATTGTATGTACCTCAGATATCGAGGACTCCGTCAAGATTTTCCATTAGAAATCGTTGTCTCTGCCTTGCATAGATGAATTGGTTGAGCAAAGGTAAGGAAAGAATTACTTTCAGAAATGGACCTGAGATCTGAATATCACCAGTTTGAGTGTTAGGGAAGGATGTCCGGAAGACTACCTTCCGAACTCGATGCGGACACTTTGAGTCCGTAGTGATACCCCTCGGATAGGACCAATATGTCCGAAGCATTCATGAGTTTAATGAACATGGTCCGTCTTTCTTACTTGGATCAGTTCGTTATTCTCCATGTAACGACTTACTTATCTACCCTCATAGTAAGAAGGAACCTGCAGAAATATTACCCTCGCAGATACTTTTCGCAAAGTTCTCTGAACACGAGTTTTGGAATTGGAGAGTCAAATTCCGAAGGCACACTATTAGTGATGTGGAAATCTTTGAGTAATCTGCCAATTTAACCAAAACCGTTGGGAATTGGTCGGCATCGAAGACACCGCCAGAAATTCGCCAAATTCTAGGTATTACAGACTTACTGTCATAGTTCATGCAGAACTCCTCGCAAATCATAGAAACCCGTACGAATTTGACCCAGCAGAGGGTGGCCTTTGACTGGGAAGTTAAGCAAGTAAAAGAAACCTTGGATATTCCAAGTGAAAGACCAAGTTCTCTAGGAAAACTCACTCTGGGAATGGCTTAATACGCTTCGTATCGCATGGAAAGCTAAATCCAACATAGTCAGGACCTCCGAGATTCTTAGCAGAATCGGTCCTGTGTCTCACAGACTAGACCTACTCCGCGAGCCTAGTAACGTACATTTTACCCTACGCTTCTCGATCTTGAAATCCTACCTTTCCTTCAGGACTCTCGTAATCCCACTCGACGAGATCGAGATTAACGAGATCCTCGCCTTCGTGAAAGAATCATAGTGACCCTCGACCGAGAGGTCAAGTGGACGAAGCAACGCCATCTCCCGTTAGTGAAGGTTCGTTGGGATACCAACCGAGGACCCAAATTCACTTAGGAGTGTGAGAACCAATCGATTAGGAAGTTCTCCACCTCATGACTCGATCATTCCTACCTACTTCCTTACATAAATTCTAATTTCGGGACGAAATTCCCTCTAACAGGGGGATGATGTCACAATCCAAAATTTACATTCTGTATAACATATCAAGTCAATAGAAGTTAGAACTGTTGCAGTAAATTTTCAGACTTTTGGTATAAGTTTAGGTATTTCAGGATTTACACTTTAAGGGATATCAGGAGAAAGGATGCACCAGGGTATTGTGGAACTCTATTATTCCAGAACTCTATGATATTAGAGTTCAATGCCTAAATAAAATTATTCATTTGTTACATTTCCAACTAGAGAAAAACCGAATTCTCTCTTAAGGATCTTCAGACTTTCGTCCTGAATCGTGAGTACTTCTATCCTAGTGTGTTATAGAGCTTGATATGTGTCTAATACACTAGAAATCATAGGAAACCATCAAGATTTAAGATTTTACGGCCCAAGAACATCTTGGACCGTAAACCCTTCTTTAAGGGACAAAGAGTGCCCTAGTCCCTTCCTTGTGCAATAAGACTAGTTTACACTTGTACCCTAATGTGTTTAGGACTAGAAAACACCCCTAGAACACCAAGAGAAAGGTGTTCACGGCCCAAGGAGCTCTTGGACCGTGAACTCCAAACAAAGGGCCAAAGTGTGCTTTAAACTCTCTGAAAGCCTTGGACACTAGCCTAGATTAGTTCTAAGTTAAATTAGGGACTTAAAATCACCAAAAACACCCTTCCATGGGAGATTACAGCTATAATGTCCAAGGGGTTTGGAACCAGGGCCGTGAACTCGTCAAAGGAGTTATAGGATGCCCTAAACTCTTCCAAAAACCTTGCCATTAAGTAGAAATGCTTCTTAGGGTCTTGTAGAGCCTCAAACATCAAATGGTCATGTAAGTATGAGCTTACGGCCATAAACTCATTTGTTAGTGACATTATGGCCGTGAACTCCATTAGGGAGTTTTCCTTGAACCCTACACACAATAGCTTTTCCCTACAACACTTAGATGCAATCCTAGAGGCTAATATCACTTGTTAAAGGTGTTTAGCATGTCCTAGGGTGTCTTGAATTTGTTTATTAGTTGTTTATAGACTAATTTGCTACATATATGTGATATTATATGTTAACTAGGATCATAGAGTGTGTTCAAGACTTCACTTGACACCAAGCAGTCCTACATCTTCAGTTCATCCGTACCACAAACTACAGGTGAGTTCATACCCCTTAATCAATGTTTTTAAATGCTTTATGGGGGGATACAAGTAGAATCATGCTAGTTATTATATCAATCACATGTGATTAATAAGCAGCATTCAAATGCTTTGCTACTCATTAGCCGTTTTACCAAACAGTTTCCTTCAAATGATTTTCATAAACATTTTATATGTTTAAAACTCATTATTAAACTGTTTATATTACACCGTAGGTTTCGTTTCAAACTCATTTACAATTGTGTTTCAAACAAATGTTTCCTTATACTTAAACTGTTCTATCAAACCCATGCTTTCAACCTGTTTTATAGATTGACATCAAGTCGATCTTTTCTTAGATAATAATCATGTTCAATGGTTTTAAAAAACTTATTTTATGCTTTTATATTATCAATTGCATGCCTATGTATGTATCGTTATATAAGCAATGTTTAAAAGGCTTAGGAAGACCTGCCCGCCCTATTTCCTTTTCGTCGTTGAGATGTGGTCTAGTGGGGTACCGGGTATCCGTCCGAAGGTCGTTTAAATATTAGTTATGTATCATGTGTACATATATAGTCATAAAGGTTCTTCTAGTTCATTCAATACCCTTGGGTAGCAAGGGTATACGTCCATGTTCATACGTACCAGTTACATTACTAGTAAGCTACCATAGGGGTAGTTCAGGAAGATACTAGAACTATTACTAGAACATGATATCATACAATGAGTCAGTTCATTCATGAGTCAATACTTGCTAGATAGAGAGAGAATACATGTTACAGCTAGTACACATAGTACATTACTATACATGCTAGATAGAGAGAGAACACACGTTACAACTAGCACACGCAGAACATTACAGTACATTACTATACTATTACATAGATATGTTTACAGAATTACATTTACATGAGTACATTTACATAAACATGCTTACATGAGTACGTTTACATAGATAATATATTATAAGTTATTATTACATTTTATATGTATAGATTATCTTATATAATCCTCATTCTTATCTTTACCTTGTGATACATTCACATAATCGACGAGATAGATTGGATTTAATATCCTAGTACCAAAAGATACGTTGCGGGATTAACCATTCCTAGAATCTCTGTTAGCTACAGAGGTAAAAGCACATCCACGGATGTCAACGGTTGATACCATTACATGTATACTTTAAGGGACTTACTATTCCTATACCCAACTGTTAGCAATAGAGGTAAATGTACATCTACAGATGTCTTCAGTTAACACTGTTAGTTACCCTAGTACCAAAGGGTAATACTTAGGTTATTTATATTATTACCTTTATCTTATGACTCATTCACATAACCGATGAGGTGAATTATATTTGAGTATCCTAGTACCAAAGGATACAATTTCTTATAATAATAATAATAGTAGCACAGTCGGGTCTTGGTAGAAGGCTACATTCAGAGCAGTTAGGTCTTGGTAGAAGGCTACATTCAGAGCAGTTAGATCTTGGTAGAAGACTCCCTTTTATAATAGTAGGAATCATAGGGATTTCTAGGGTTTTTCAAATGTTTACAGTTGTTCTACAAACGTTTTCATACTTATACGAGCTTTCTTTCAGAACAATTTCAAGTCTTTCATTACAAGTTTTACAAATTAAGACACATTAATACTTATGATCTCACCAGCTTTAAAGCTTGATGAGTTCAAAAACTCTTTGATCGATTAGATCTTTATAACAGGTAAATTAATAAAACAGAAACAGTAATGTAAAAACACAAGTATGGATCTGAATGCGTCGAATGATTTGATTAACTCAATCCTCAGCAGAGCTCGATGAAGAACTTCCGCTGTAGAGGATTCTAGGGTTACATAAGATAAGAACTTGTACGTTATCTGTGACAACCCGAAATTTCCATTCTGTACAAACTATATCACTTCAATAGAAGTTATAGCAGTCACAGTGAATTTTCAGACTTTTCGCGTATGTTTGAGTAATTCAGGGTTTACACTTCAAGAAATATCAGGAGAGTGGGTGTACTAGGGCATTGTGCAACACTGTTATTCCAACACTCTGTTATATTGGAGATCATTTCAGGAATAAAAATATTTTCTGCCAAAAATATCTCAGGACTATAAATAAAATTCTGAAACAAATTCATTCATTATTCACATTTCCAACTAGAGAAAAGCCATTTACTCTCTCATGGATCTTCAGATTTTTATCCCAAACTATGAGTACCACTTTCTAGTAATGTTAGAAAGCTTTATATGTGTTTATAACATGATTTAGAAGGCTAAATCACTAGATCTAGGAGTTTACTCCCAAGGTGTTCTTGGGCGGTAAACTCCCGAAACAAAGCCGAGACTGACCCTTGTGTTATGCAACTGCCTTAGACTCATATGTATGTGTGTTAGGGACAAGAAAAAAACCTAGAATCACCCAAGTTTGGGAGTTCATGGCCGAAGAGTTTCTTAGGCCGTAAACTCCCTTTTCAAACTCAAATTGGTGTTTTATGGCCACTAAAGCTTTAAGGCTTTTACCAAGACTAGTTACCATTTAACCTAAGGCCTTAAGCACATCAAAATCACTTATCAAAGTGAGTTTACGGCCAAGGATTTGTTCTTGGGCCGTAAACATGATAGAATGGCACCAAAGTGTGCCTAATGTCTTCATGTGCTTTGAATAAAAGCCTAGAACTTATACCACCTATGCTTGAGACTTGAAAACAACAAGAACACCATTCCAATGGAGTTTACGGCCGTAAACTCCAAAGGAAATGGCCTTAGGGCCGTAAACTCCTAAATGGAGTGTTTCTAGACCTTAAACCCCTTCAAGAATTGAACCACTAAGTTGGAATAATTCTAGGAATCATTTGGAACTTCAAAACACACAAAACACCCATGGTTGGGAGTTTACGGCCGTAAAATCAAGAGATTAGAACCGTAAACTCCATGTGTGATGGTATATGGGGAGTAAACTCATATATGGGGTCCTTTGGAACCCTAAACACAATTACCTTGTCCCACAATAGCTTAGATGCAATTCTTAGGGCTTAAAACACTTATATAAAGTGTTTATTATGTCTAGGATGTCTTAACATTATCAATTAGTGATTGGAGACTAATTAAGTGCATATATGTGTGATTATATGTTCATTAGGGTCATAGTGTGTGTACAAGTCCTCGCTTGACACCTAGCAATCCTATACCATTCAGTTCATCCCAATCACCAACTACAAGTGAGTTCATACCCCTAATCAATGTTTTAAATGATTTTAAATGCTTTAATGGGGGGGGATACAAGTAGAAACAAACATATTATTAAATCATTGATATGTATTTTACAACTGTGTTTGTCATTTAACAGATTTCACATGCTGCAAAATGTGATGCATGAAATGGTTTTAAATCTTAAAAACACATTGTTATCAAATGTTTTACCTTTGAAATTTTTATTAAAATGACATCAAGTCATTGTTAATTATTGTTCAAAATCCATAAGACGCCTTACAAAACCATTTTTCATTCTTGAACTAAACTATGCATATACACTTAGATTTTCTTATATATGTATTAATGTTATAGCTTACATCTTTCATTTAGTTTCTCACACCCTTGAGTAGTAAGAGTGCATAAACATACTTGAACAACTAATTACCTTACAGTAAATTATCAAAGGGATAATCTGAAGATATCAAACATTATTCCTATTACAAGGGATCACACAAGAGTCAGTTCATTCATGAGTCTTTACTAGTACGTTTCCTGATACATGAGTACCTTTGCATATGCTTACATGATACATGAATACGCTTACAAGAACACATTACATGAGTACCTTTACGCAAATACAATTACCTGTGTATACTTACATGAATACTTGAAACTCGATTCGTAACGATGATTTATTAGTACCTTCAGTAAACAATTCCAGCCCATCCCAGTTCAATGGGAGTCAGTTACGGTACTAACCATTCCTGGAACCTATTGTTTGCTACAGAGGTTAATTGGACAATCTTCGGATGTTCATAAGGTTATCTATTTCGCTTATAGCAAGGTAGAGTCAGTTACAGGACTAACCATTCCTGGAACCTACTGTTCGCCACAGAGGTTAATTGGACAATCTTCGGATGTTCATTGGGTTGTTATTACATATATTAGGAGACAGTTACGGGACTAACCATTCCTGGAACCTACCGTTCGCTACAGAGTTTAATTGAACAATCTTTGGATGTTCATTAGGTTATTTACTTCAACTACATCGATGTAAAGTCAGTTACGGGACTAACCACTCCTGGAATCTACTATTCGCCACAGAGGTTAAATTGAACAATCTTCAGATGTTCATTAGGTTATATCTTTCGCTTCAGCGATGTTGTGTTATCCTTGGTAACCCAAGGGTAATACTTTCATGGTTATATTTTCCTATTTACTTTATTTTGTGATATATTCACATAAGCAATGAGTTAGACTAGTTACTGTTTGTAATAGTCAAAAAGAAGGAAAAACTATCATTTTATTTACAAAACATTCGAGTCTTAGTAGAAGACTGCATCTCACACTGACAGAAAATAAGGGATTTTCTAGGGTTTTCATACTTACATAAACATTTCCATTTAAAGGTTTACATGGCCTTCATGACAGAGTTTCATAAACAAGACAATGACACTTAAATACTTATGAATTTACCAGCTTTAAAGCTGATACTCTCTTTCAAAATAACTTGTATTCTCAGGTCAACAATAGAGAGGTACGATGGCCAGGTTTTGAGAAGACGGAGCAGACAAGTCTCGTCTTTTATTTTGATTGTATATTTTGGTGTCTTACTACAATGTTAGAACACACTGATGGGTTTTGAGCATTCTAACACTTCCTAAGTGTACATGCAACCCTAATAAACCTTGGATCTATGTTTGTCTAAGATACATGCAAATAATTATTTTTCCAAGGCTTATATCCTAACTAGCATGGCATGGGGAACTTGAATCAAATAAAGCTAGTAGAAACACTTACCTTGTAGTTGTATTTGATACCTTGGAGTTTTAGAGCCTAGCACCAATAATGTGGATGCCTCAAATGAAAGTCACAAATCACCACAAACTTGGAACTTTGAGAGAATAGTCACACTTCTCTTGAAATCGGCCCCCACCTCAACATGTGTCAACTAGTGTTCACTAGCTTGATTTCAAGAGCCAAAGCCTCCTTTATATAGTGTGGTGGATTAGGGTTACATCCATGTAAACCCTAATACCCATGTCTCTTCATTTCCATGAGATCCATGGGTTAAAGCTCCATGGAGTATCCATGGACTTCTCCATCCAAGCCTAGCCCATTCCAAATAAGCATAAGCCCACACTATATAAATATAGAAGCCCATATTTAATTAGTAATATCTTTGATCACTAAATTAATCCTAGATTAATTATAGATCACTACTAATTAAATAATATGATCTTATATTAATATATTAGAACGTATAATATATTAATAAATCATAACATGTACTATTCTCAAATATTATCCATAAATTGTTCGGGTGAAGTGCAACCCAAATGGACCATGCCGGGTCGGGTCAAGTATATACCAAATATAGTTATGGGCTTAGACACTATATCCAACAATCTCCCACTTGGATAAGTCTAGTAACTATATTTGCAAGTATAACTTCAGGAACCGATCCGCAATCGTTGCTCTTTAAACTCTGTTGAACTAGAACGCGCCATTTAGATAAGTGATCATATAATCCTCTGTTCTAGATTTCAGCCGGGCAAACACATGGAACATTGTCTTGCTTATTGTCCAGCATTTGTTTCCCGATTTCCGATTTGTTTGACATAGAACTCAACTGAACACATCAATTTAGTTCTGACTGGGCCCGGTACATAGGTCAAAACAAAATCATCGAGGGGCCCAGATATCAGCTTCTAATCCAAGAAGGAACAGATAAACTTCGACTCATATGTTTGTTCTACCACTCATTGAATTACACACAAAGGCACGTTTTATAACATCGAGTTACCAATGCATTTACGTACAATCAATGCATAACCAACTCGTAAGTAACAATTCATATCTCTAGGTTTAAAGACTTATATGATATTATTGTCTCACGATCACTCGAGATAAAATTCCATGAAGTGATTCCAGTGAGCGTGGGTTGAGTCCAATGCTCAGAACTTATGAGCTCTCATGATTGTTGTAGCCATGTCCAACACCTTAGACCTCTGCAACCAATCATGACAGTCTTGATTCATACCTACTTCCGACATATGACCGACTGTGGAGGTTTGAATAATATGATATACCAAACATAATTATTCTGGAAGTCAAAACATGCAAAAGAAATATAGTAAAAGACCGACAAGAGATAGCAACACTTTACTCATAAATAAAACACCTTTTATTCATCATCAAATGTCAATTACACTTTACAAATTTCTGGGTTATCTAACTGCTAAAACTTATATCATCCTTCAGCCCTATGCTCCGAGCATGCTGGAGATGCTTAACCCTACTCAGTCCCTTCGTGAGGGGATCTGCCGGGTTCTCATCCGATGATACCCTCTTCGCCATGAGGAGTCCTTCTTCAATTCGATGTCTGATAAAATGGTATTTTCTGTCGATGTGTCTGGATCTCCCATGATCCCTTGGTTCCTTGGCTAAGGCAACCGCACTATTGCTGTCACAGAAAATCTCCATTGGCTCTTTTATAGCTGGAACAACTCCAAGGTCTCCGATGAAGTTCTTTAGCCATATCGCCTCCTTTGCTGCCTTGCTTGCTGCTATATACTCTGATTCACAAGTGGAATCAGCCACTGTCTCCTGCTTGGAACTCTTCCAAGAAATTGCTCCTCCGTTTAGGGTAAAGACCCAGCCTGACTGAGAGCGGAAATTATCCCTATCAGTCTGGAAATTAGCATCACTATACCCTACAACTCTCAATTCATCACTCCCACCGAAGGTAAGGACCCAGTCCTTAGTCCTTCGCAGGTACTTGAGGATATTCTTTACCGCAGTCCAGTGTTCCTTTCCAGGGTTCGCCTGATACCTGCTAACCATGCTCAAAGAAAAGGCTACATCAGGTCGAGTACACGTCATAGCATACATGATCGATCCTACAGCTAAAGCATAAGGAAATCGACTCATTTCTGCTATCTCAGCCCCAGTACTAGGGCTTTGTGTCTTACTCAATCTAGCGTTACACTGAATGGGTAACTCACCTTTCTTGGAGTTATGCATGTTGAATCTTTTCAACACTTTGTCCAAGTAGGTACTTTGACTAAGTCCAATTAGTCTTTTACTCCTGTTTCTCAAAATCTTTATCCCTAGGATATAGGCAGCTTCACCAAGGTCCTTCATAGCGAAACACTTCCCAAGCCAGGACTTTACTTCCTACAGGGTTGGGATGTCATTTCCTATGAGTAGTATGTCATCCACATACAGTACCAAAAAACTGACTATGCTCCCACTAGCCTTGATATAGACGCAAGATTCATCTTCACTCCTCGAAAAGCCAAATTCCTTGACTTTCTCATCAAAGCAAAGATTCCACCTGCGAGGTGCCTGTTTCAATCCATAAATGGATTTCTCGAGTTTACACACTCTATTAGGGTACTCGTTGCTGACAAAACCCTCTGGCTGACTCATGTAAACATCTTCAGCCAACTTTCCATTAAGGAAAGCGGTTTTGACATCCATTTTCCATATTTCATAGTCATGAAATGCAGCTATGGCTAACAGAACCCGAATAGACTTAATCTTGGCTACTGGAGAAAAGGTCTCATCATAGTCCACTCCAGGAATTTGAGAGAAGCCCTTTGCAACCAGTCTCGCCTTATAAGTGTGTACTTTACCATCCATGTCGGTCTTCTTCTTGAAGACCCACTTGCACCCTACAGTCTTACGACCAGGTACATTCTCAACCAAGTTCCAAACTTGATTGTCATACATGGATTGTATCTCGCTATCCATGGCCTCTTTCCATTTAGCAGCCTCAGGGCCTGCCATGGCTTCCATGTAGCTGTTAGGTTCATCCAGACCTACTAGTGTCTCATCACTAATAAGTGTCTCACCTTCCGTAGTAATATGGAAACCATAGTAATGCTCAGGTGCATTCCTAACTCTCGTGGAACGCCTCAGAGGTACAAGCTCATCAACTGGCTCAACAGGAGTTTCCTCCTCAAGTTGAGGGCTAGTGTTTGAAGTTCCTTCACCGCTTGATTCTTGAATTTCTTCAAGATCAATTTGCCTCCCACTATCTCCTTGGCTTATAAATTCTCTCTATCGAAAGACTCCACTTCTTGCTACAAAGACCACATTGTCACTAGGTCTGTAGAAGAGGTAACCAAAGGATTGTTGTGGGTAGCCGATGAAAATACACCTCTCGCTTCGAGGTTCGAGCTTATCATGAGTCTCGCGTCTCACGAAAGCCTCACAACCCCAAATCTTGATGTGGTCTAGCTTAGGTACTTTGCCAGTCCACATCTCGTGAGGAGTTTTGGCAACTTTCTTTGTAGGGACAAGATTAAGAATATGGGCGGCAGTCTCTAAGGCATACCCCCAGAATGAGATTGGTAGCGTAGCTCGACTCATCATGGAACGAACCATATCCAACAAGGTTCGATTACGCCTCTCAGCCACACCATTCAACTGTGGTGTCCTGGGAGGTGTCAATTGTGAGACAATCCCACATTCTCTAAGATAGTCGAGGAACTCTGAACTAAGATACTCACCTCCTCGATCGGATCGAAGCATCTTAATGTTCCTGCCCAATTGATTCTCGACTTCCTGTTTAAATTCCTTAAACCTCTCGAAAGTCTCTGACTTATGCTTGATTAAGTAGACATATCCATATCTACTGTAATCATCAGTAAAAGTCAAATAATAACGATTAGCATCCCTTGTGGCATGTTTGAATGGTCGACACACATTCGTGTGTATAAGGTCCAACAAACCTTCACCCCTCTCACACGAGCCTGTGAAGGGTGACTTTGTCATTTTTCCAAGTAAGCATGATTCGCAACTATCATCTGACCTTAGGTCAAACGACTCCAAGACTCCATCCTTTTGGAGTTGGCCTATGCGTTTCTTGCTTATATGTCCAAGACGACAATGCCATAATGATGCTTTATCCAAGTTATTATTAGTAGTAGAATCAATACACAAAACATTATTTCCCAAGTTATCTACAACAGATACAACTTCATACACACCATCACAAGGTAATGCTTTAAAATAAAAAACATTATTATAGAAAACATCTATAGAACCAACTTCATTATTAAATGAAAAGGTAAACCCTTGTTTGTACAAAGCATGAAAGGAAATAATATTTCTTGCCATTCCTGGCGAATAACAACACTTATTCAAATCTAAATTAAACCCACTACTTAGCGATAAAGTATCAACTCCAATCTTGGTAACAGGTAAAGATTTCCTATTCCCCATGATCAAGTTTATTCTTCCTTGCTCCACATTCTCACTTCTTCTTAGTCCCTGCAAGTCACAACAAATATGAATACCACAACCGGTATCAAGGACCCAAGACTTAGAATGGGGTGAGTTATTAGAAATGATAGTGTAAGTACCTGCATGGTTGGGTTTGACTTTCCCATCCTTCACATCCTGCTGGTACTTTGGGCAGTTCGGCGTCCAATGAGATTTTTCATGACAATAGAAGCATTCAGCCTCTTTTGGGTCAAAAGAAGGAGTGACGAAACCTTTCTTGGTTCCACTTGAAGAAGAGCCATCAAGGGTCCGAGCCTTGGTACCCTTCGAGGATCTCTTTCTCTTCCTCCATCGATTTTTCCCAATTGCCAAAACTGGAGTTGAGTTTGGAGTAGGAGTGATAGCAACCGACTTCCCCTTAAGTCCTGATTCTGCAGTCTTGAGAAGTCCCTGAAGTTTGCTGAGTGTGACCTCTTCCTTATTCATGTGATATGTCATGCGGAATTGATCATAGCACGATGGTAAGGAGTGCAAAATGATATCTATTGCAAGATCCTCAGGGAAGTTCACATTAAGCTTCAGAAAACGATCCACATACCTTTTCATTTTCTGCATGTGGCTCGTGACGGATTCCCCGTCCTTCATCATGGTTGTTATCATGGAGCAGATGATTTCATACCTCTCTTGTCTTGCACTTTCATGGTATCTTTCCATCAAATCTTGGTGCATTTCATAAGGGTAGAAATCCTCATAAGACTTTTGGAGTTCCGCTGTCATCGTGGCCATCATGATGCAAGCCACTTTCGTAGCATCCCTTTCATGTGCCCGAAATTCAGCGATCTCCTGAGGAGTTGCAGTGGTCTCATCAATCTCCTTAAGCTCCTTGTCAAGGACATATTCTTTGTCCTCGTAGCGGGTAATCATCCTGATGTTTCTGATCCACTCATTGAAGTTGGATCCATCAAAGGTGACTTTCCCACACAAGTTCATAAGGGTAAAGGAGCCATTAGGATTAGAGCCAGAAGCAACATTGTTTGAAGACATCTGAAGAAAAAGGACAAGATTAGTTTAGATATTAAGAGAGTCCTTAATAAAACACCCAAATGTAATATTAAGGCTAGAACCCAATCACAATATATCATAACTTAGAAGAGGTATGCCGTAATCTAAGCTATACCATATTTGAAAGGTAGGTGAATGACGATTCACCAATTTCCACCACGAAAACCGAAATATTTAAGTATTAGGCTTTGATTGGTTCTTAGAAATTCCTAGATTCTTTGAGATTCATTGAACTTTTCAAAGGCATGTTTCAATCTCGAGTGTGCCCTCCAAGTTTTGTGACTGGGATGCCGAGGATCACAAAACGAGGTGTGAAGTAACCATGCAAATCACTTGGTACCCTTTAAAGTTTATCACTCAATCGATGTGCCGGTAAACCACACACGCTCCATCGATACTATAATAAACCTTTAAGTCACCCGTTACCTACCTTGTTAAGTCCAAGTTAGTGTGCCGGTTAACCACACACGCTCCACCAACGACTTAAACAAAGTGTAAAGTGTAATTTCATGGATTAGCACCTTATTCACATTTTTCCTAAAGTAACTAAGATTGGGAATTTAATAAAACATTTAGTTACTCTATAATATTCATCATACTTTTAATGAGAATTTATAAGTCCTTGTCTTACCCGTTCGGCTAACGACCCTCCACCAGTCAAGCAAGCGGTGGGTGAGAGTGGACACCCATTAAGTCACCATTTTATAGGCAACAACCTTATACCCACCTTATAGACCGGCTTCGTGAATGAGGCGTACTAGCGGTAAGACGACTTTGTTCTTATACATATATATATATAACTATTAAATCATAATAATATAAGTATATGGGTTGAATTTTAACTTTTAAAATTCTAAGGGTTCGAACTAAAGTTTTAACTTGACTTTACTTGTTCCAAAACTTGAGGGCAAGTTCTGTAAACTTTCAAAACTTTTCATATATTGTAACTTATGAGTTTAATAGAGTAATAAAATGAAGACTCTTCATTTTTCTAACTCTTGTGTTCTTTTAATGGTTTTCAATCCAAGAGACTTTTGGTTTTCCATAACTTGAGGACAAGTTATGGACTCGATTAAAAAATATTATGATCAAGAATTAATCTACCACATAGGTTACAAATAATTCCTATGATCATCTAAACATCATAAGAACAAGATCATGAACATGAACACTTTCATATATCAAAATCACACTTAATCTTTGTAATTTTGATAACTAGTTGTTGTAAATGAGTTAGAAAAGACATTACACCTTCTAAAACAAGTTTTCAAGTACTAAAACAGTTTAGGGTAATGTTTCTAATCCATTTCCAGCAACTAAAGTCGAAAAACTGCACTCTGTCGACCATACTCGTCGAGTGCATGAACCTACTCAGCGAGTAGGTTGAAGATACAAGTGGACTCGGCGAGTCCCCCCATGGACTCGGCGAGTCCATGAGTCAGACAGCAAGATTTCGACTTTTTCAAGCATATTGCAACAAGTATCAAACAAACAAGCCTAGGCTCTGATACCACTGATGGGTTTTGAGCATTCTAACACTTCCTAAGTGTACATGCAACCCTAATAAACCTTGGATCTATGTTTGTCTAAGATACATGCAAATAATTATTTTTCCAAGGCTTATATCCTAACTAGCATGGCATGGGGAACTTGAATCAAATAAAGCTAGTAGAAACACTTACCTTGTAGTTGTATTTGATACCTTGGAGTTTTAGAGCCTAGCACCAATAATGTGGATGCCTCAAATGAAAGTCACAAATCACCACAAACTTGGAACTTTGAGAGAATAGTCACACTTCTCTTGAAATCGGCCCTCACCTCAACATGTGTCAATTAGTGTTCACTAGCTTGATTTCAAGAGCCAAAGCCTCCTTTATATAGTGTGGTGGATTAGGGTTACATCCATGTAAACCCTAATACCCATGTCTCTTCATTTCCATGAGATCCATGGGTTAAAGCTCCATGGAGTATCCATGGACTTCTCCATCCAAGCCTAGCCCATTCCAAATAAGCATAAGCCCACACTATATAAATATAGAAGCCCATATTTAATTAGTAATATCTTTGATCACTAAATTAATCCTAGATTAATTATAGATCACTACTAATTAAATAATATGATCTTATATTAATATATTAGAACTTATAATATATTAATAAATCATAACTTGTACTATTCTCAAATATTATCCATAAATTGTTCGGGTGAAGTGCAACCCAAATGGACCATGCCGGGTCGGGTCAAGTATAAACCAAATATAGTTATGGGCTTAGACACTATATCCAACACACACATGTATTAAAACTTTACTTATAATGCAGTGGATGATGTTGTTGCTTGTTTATTATATTACACTGTTGTGATACTGTACATGACGTCCTCCACCCCTGAACGTTTCTGCCGTTCGTGGTTTTGGGGTGTGACACTATCAAATCTCTATCAATCTTATGTTAAGAATGCATGCAAGCATCTATATATAATAAACCCTAAACAAAACTCACAGATGAACAGGCCCATACCGGAGACAAAACTTGGACTAGCTAACGAGCCCAAAAGACGCAACACTAAACTGGACCTAACAACCTCCCCCTTTGCGTCAATTTAGAGCGAGACTATCATTTCTTCTTGCTTGGACCAGCTGCTGGAACATTCTTGGTTGTATCAAACAGACGTGAGATAAGGGCGAGGATTGTCTGTCTGAAGCGAATGTACCATTGAATCATATCATCAAAGTATTTCTTGTCATCCGCTGAATTCTGCTTGCACCAATGAATGATCCCTAAGACATGTTCCAGGCATGCAGTGGTATAGAGATGTTTGTCTGCCAAAGCGAATAGGCATTTTTGGTAGGCTTTTTATTGAATACGCTCGCTATCTCCTGATCCATCTTGGCGACTTCCATGATGTAACAAACAAGCATCCTCTTGAAGTGGTCAATGATCGGACCATATTCAGCTTCATTAGTAAGAAGGATGTTGTGCAAGATGATCCAGTCGTGTGGATTTAAGTTGGGAAGATCAGCAAGCGAGATGGCATGTTCGATCATGGCGGATCCTCTCAGCACCTTAAGTCGAACGTTGGTAAAGCTTCCTTCCCTGTACGGCTTTAGAACCCGAACATTGATAATCTTCTGAGCGCTCCATGTTTGGTACTGTGGTTGAGCGGCCCTCAGATAGAATTCGACTAAGTCCCTATCAACCTTTGGATGAGGATGAGGGAACTCAGCAATGTTGTCAAAGGCATGGAATACGAACGCCTTTCGGGTCAGTGGCATGTCGAACTGCGAATCGACAGTATTAGAACGATCTAGAGAGATCACCGGTTCTAGCCACAAGATGCTTGGAGTATCGATAGCTTCTTTCAGCAACTTCTCAAGAGTCCATGGAGGAAAGAGAGTTTTCCTGCTCTCAAGAAGGTCGTGAGCTTCTTTCTGTCTTCTTTCGGCTTCTTCAACCTCTCTAGCTACACGAGCACTGATGTCAGCATCTTTATCTCGACCTTGCCTCTTCAGAAGGTCGACAATGGTCTCTTTGTCATCATCGCTCTCTTCAGCAATTTGCTTGCCCTTGTCTTTAACACCCGAACCTGAGGCTTGGCCTGTAGGAGGAGGTTCGGTTGTTTTGGTTGCTGTTGAAGTAGGAGGCGGTTGAGACATATTTTCTTTTACTCCCCCTTGTTTTGGAATGGACACAAAATCAAGGAGCCCTTTAATCTTGCTCAGGAGAGAGAGGGCAGGAGCAAGTTTTTCTGCAAGAGTTCGCCTGACAGAATAGTTGAGTATCGGGTCATGTGCTTCTAAGATGTTTGAAATGGATGCGTGGACATCTGAAACACTCGATGAAATCACCTCTCTTTCAGATTGAAGAGACTCAATCTCATTTTGAGAATTGGAGAGTTGAAGACTCTTGATCTTCAGAGCGGTGGTCTTTCTGGCAAAAGCGTCCATGAGTGAGTTTTCAGGAGCAAGGTCCTCATGGAGCTTAGTCAATCGCTCCTCAATCGTCCCCTTAAACGCTGAGCTGTCGTCTGAGAGAGTCTGACGAAGAGAAGCAATAGACTTCAGTTCTGATGCAATTGAGTTAGCCAGCTGGTTGACAATGGGTCCCAGCTTTGTTTTGGTGGCTTCAACATTTTCCTGTAATGACTGTAACAAAGAAGAAGCATCAGTGAATAGTTTATCGATTTTTCCGGTCGCTGCCTCATAGGCTTTGGTTGAGGCATCAACGGTTGCAGTGGCAGAGTCTAGAGAGACTTGATGAGCTTTGGAAAAAGCATCAACAATCTTCTGAATGGCAGCGTCAGAGATGGTAGACTGGGATGAAGAAGAGGAGGCGATGAGCGAATCTATTTTATCATGAAGCTCCTTGAGATGCCTCTTTGTGACAGGAGCATCATCATCGTCATCACTCTGAACTTGAAACGGACTGTAACAGACCGAATCAAAGGTCATATCCTCCCCGTCGAGGAATGGTTCGTCACTTTCTGCTGCATGAGCAGGAGATGAGGGGGGTGGTGAGGGTGGAGGCTCGGTAGTTGTAGTAGGTTCGGGTTGGGTTGTATGTTCGGTAGTTGGTGGGGGTTTGGGTGCGTCAGATGGAACCCCTGTATCAGATACATTGGTTCTTACTTCTGCGGTGGTGGTGGTTGCTTCGGTAAAGATGGGAGGGGGTACTGGGATGTAGGTGGATGGTATTTGAGTGATGGAGGTTATGGGGGGAATGGAAAAAGGAATGGTAATTGGTGGAGAAGAGATTGGAGAAGTGGAAAAGTGAACTTCTGGAGTAGGCGATCGTGGTGGAGTGTTACCACGAGGAGATTCATCAGAGTCAGAACTCTCTCCCTCAGATTCGCTTGAGGAGGAAGCGATAATCAGCTTTCGCCTTGGTTGGGTTTTTCTCTTCTTTAGCGGAGGGGATTGGATAGCCTTGGTGGTTTTTCGTTTCTTAGGAGATGGGCCTTTCGCTCCCTTACCAACGTGCTTGTCTTTGCCTTTGTCAGTTTTCTTTCCCCTAGGCGCAGGCTTGTCACCTTCATGGATGGACTTGAGCATTTCAGGAGTAAGCTCTCTCGGACCAGAGTGTCGAAACTCCTTGTATGTTTTAATAATCCGGCTGTCGGCAGGAACGTCTCCATACATCGACTCAGGGATTGAGCCAATGAATTGAAATTTTGAGGCATCGGAGACAATGATCTTTGTGGTATGAAAAGTACCAATCGAAGACATTGGAGAACCAGCAACAATGGGGACGTAGTACTTGTCCATCACCCATTTTGTAATGAGAGTCCAAAATCGAGCATAGGAAATCTCGGAATGCCGAGATGTAGAAGACAGACTCTGAATGAGCTGTTGCCATAGGACCGACCCATTGTCCAAGTTGATACCGCTGTAGATCCCATACAGAATCGAGATGAACAGACGACTTGCTCCGTCTGATCCAGCACTGCGTTCAGACAGCCCCTTGAACAGCACTGTAAACAACCCATTCCACTGAGGAGGCAGGCATGATTTCTTGAACTTCGTGACCGTTGTCAGCACCTCAATATACCCCAGGTTGCAGAACATAGAGAACATGTGACCCACCAGAATCGATTCAGGGTTAACCCTAGTTGAATCAGGTTCAAACCCTAAAGTTGAGCAGAAACGTTGCTTGGAGATTGACGCCTTGTGATCAAGCACGTCGAAGAAGATCCTGTCGACTGCCTTGTCGTAATGAGCAGTGGCGAAAATCTGAGATAAGAACTCCATAGGAACTGCTTCAACTTTGGAGAGAGCAGGAGCAATCGGCGAGTACTTGAGGCATTCGATTATCGGGAACATGAAAGCATTATAGACTTGAGGAGTAAGATCGATGATCAAACTCTGTTGGGGACGAATCGGGAGGATGTGGGAAGTGGCATGAACTAATGATGAATCCGCCATTGTTGTGAAGAAGATGGGAGAGATGATGAACAGTAGAATGCTTAAAGGTTTTCTTGCTCTCTGAAATATGGGTGCAGTAAATAGGTAAACAATGGTTTACGTTACCTTTTATACTGTGGGTAGAGGAGAGAGAAGAATTTGTCCCAAATCTTCGAGGGAAATACGAAGGGTTTTTCGGAAGTGATGGATGCGTGACAGTTGGTATCACCGATGATTACGCATGAGAGAGAGTGTCAGTCCCGATTTACACGCCTTCCCATCAGGCGCCGTTTTTAAACGAAACGGTTCCATTTCGCACGTCTGGCTTTCAAGCGCCATTTGAAAATCAAATCGATTGGACTCCCGCCTGAGTCAGCATCTTATCCTTTTAGATTAAACGTCATCTTAAAGCAAAATTGACCACGTGGATCAATATTAACCACAACTCCCTTATAACGGTAAATCCCATTTAAAAATTATGCCTTGTAATTAATGAAACCAGAATTTTGGAAAATCAAAAAGATTTTCATGCTTAGTGTGTACAAGAAAAAGAAATAAAGCAACACATATGAGGGATTTTGTGATGTCAATAAAGACACGAAACAATGGATCCCGGGCACAAATCTCTTCCTTCAAAATCAACAGAGAATTTAAAGTGTTTGTGTGGTTTCCCGTTAAATAACGATCAAACACTTATTGAGAAGTGTTGAAAGGCTTCTTTTAATTAGGCTTATTTGGGTGGCTTTCGCTTCAATTCAGAATTCTTGATCTTGATGTAAGACAGAAATCGAACAAAGTACTTGTGAGATCAATGCAGTCTGTTGAACAAGTAGATTTGAAATAATTTAAGTGGCTAGATAAAATAGTTTATGTAAAATCTCAAAAAAAATTAAAACTGGATTCCAAGGGAAGAAATGTTATAGGACTTAACAATTTCATAGGAACCACACAAAAGAAAATTAAAGATTTGAGTTTCCATCCTCATTGATAAATCCGTCAATTCGTTAGTGAAAGCTTAGAGCAAAATTGATTGTTCACCGTCAATGCATAGTAGGTATTGAATTGTGGGTTTCACTTAGTATGTAGTGACACGAAGCTAAGATCATAAACACAGAAATTGTGTAACCATAAACCTCAGTGGTAATTTTTGAGAGTCTCAAGGGTTATGGTTATGAAGCGAATGAGATGGAGAAAAGTAGTGTAGATGGTGTAAAGAAACCAATGTACCTCTGCTGTTAAAATAGGGACCAAGCAGAAAACTCTTATCTCATGTGAGAAGAGAGTTAGGTAGCTCATGATTAGAATAAATATGAAAGCCTAATTGGGTAGACAAGGTTTGTTTGTACCAAGTCAGTAAGGCTATTATTCAGAATCAGGTGAGGCTTTGGACACATACAACAGCATGCTTCTAGGGACACTTAACTAGTGAAATGATTTCCCCACAAATAGACACACAAAATGATAAGACACAAAACAAAACAAAATAATAGAAAAAATAATAATAATAAAAAATATTTTTGGAGTTTTTGAATTCACAAAAAGAAAATAAGAAAACGAGTAAAAAAAATATTTTTGGAATTTTTGATTTAAAGAGAAAAAAAAATTAAAAAATGAGACACAAAAAAAAATTTGGAACCGAACCCGAGCGTTCGGTCTATTTCGGTTTTAAAAAAAATAAGTTTGAAAAAGAACAGAACTTTGAAAATAAGAGAAATGAATTTGAGAAAATAATACAAAAAGTTTATATCTAAAGAAACTACCTTTGAGTGATAAGCAAAGATCAGATGATACGACCGAACCCGAGCGTTCGGCTCATTTCGGTATACCAGAACAAGACCCGAACCCGAGCGTTCGGTTCATTTTGGCACACATGAGACCCGAACCCGAACGTTCGGTCTATTTCGTTTCCAACTTTTAATTTTGAGAAGTAGTCTTTGGTATTGACTCTGATTCCATCATTCCTAGCCCTTGTAGAATTTTGTTGAAAGATGCTTCAGGAAGAGCTTTGGTGAAGATGTCAGCCAGTTGATCAGTGGTTCGAACAAAGTGAATTTCGACGTTCCCATCTTCCACATGATCCTTAATAAAGTGATACCTCAGTGCTATATGCTTTGTCTTGGAATGTTGCACTGGGTTATGACAGATCCTAATTGCACTTTCTGAATCGCAATATAATGGGATCTTTTTCATATTGAGTCCATAGTCCCGAAGCTGGCTTTGGATCCAAATCTCTTGAGATGTATAGGAGGCAGCTGCGATGTACTCTGCTTCGGCTGTAGACAGAGAAACACATGTCTATTTCTTTGATTGCCAGCTAACCAACTTCCCGTCTAGGAATTGGCAGCCTCTAGTGGTGCTTTTCCTGTTTAAACCACAACCTCCAAGGTCTGCATCTGAGTAGGCTTGAACGAAGAAACCTGAGTTTGATGGATACCATAAACCGTGAGAGGTGGTTCGTTCTAGATACCGGAGTATGTTTTTCACTGCAAGCATATGGGGTTCACGAGGATTCGCAAGGAATCTAGCACAGTAACAAACAGAAAACATTATATCAGGCCTGCTAGAAGTAAGGTACATTAAAGAACCAATCATCTGGCGATATAACGTAATATCGATTGTAGGTTTTACCAAGGATGGTGTGAGCTTGGTGCCGAATGCCATTGGAACTTTAACCTTTGAGTCTCCCATCATGCCAAATTTAGCATGAAGAGTCTTGGTGTAAGCTTCCTGGTTGGTAAAGATGCCTTTGGGTCCCTATCTAATATTTAAACCAAGGAAAAAGTTAATCGGACCCATTGAGCTCATTTCAAATTTAGTCTCCATCAGCTTTCTGAATTCAGCTGTTAAGCTAGGATTCGTAGAGCCAAAGATGATATCATCGACATAGATTTGAACAATCATAAGGTGGTTACCTTCCTTCTTACGAAAGAAGGTTGGGTCAACCAAACCTTGTTTGAATTTTGACATCTATAAAAACTTGGTTAACGTTTCATACCATGCCCTAGGTGCTTGTTTCAGACCGTAAACTGCCTTGTCCAGAATATAACAGTGATTTGGGTACTTTTCATTAACAAATCCAGGAGGTTGCTCCACGTAAACTGTTTCTTCAAGTTCTCCATTCAGAAAGGCGCATTTCATGTCCATTTGGTAGACCTCAAAGTTCTTATGTGCAGCATAGGCCAGAAATATTCGAACAGATTCCAGCCTCGCTACCAGAGCAAAAGTTTCCTCATAATTGATTCCTTCTTCGTGGCAGTATCCTTTCACCACGAGACGAGCTTTGTTTCGAATCACATTGCCTTCCTTGTCCAGTTTATTTTTGAATACCCATTTGAGACCAACAACTGAGGCGTCTTTAGGAGTTGGAATGAGGCGCCAAACCTTATTTCTTTTGAACTCGTTGAGTTCATCTTGCATAGCTTGAACCCAGTCAGAGTGATCTAGAGCAATATTAACTGTCTTTGGTTTAATTTTTGAGTCGAAAGAATTATACATGCAGAACTCTACTTTGGAGAATAGAGATGTTTGCTTTGCCTTCATTTGAGATCGGGTCAGGACCTTTTCAGAGACATTACCCACTACCTGGGATACATGATGATCTCTGGTCCACTTAACAAGAGGAGGGTAATTTGGATCATAGGATGGATCCAATTCAGCGTTGACCATTTCTTCCAATTCAGATTGAGTATCGTCGTCGTAGAACATATCGACATTCTCCCCCTCGACTGATGAGCTTTCTAGTGTAGCTGGACTTTCTGGTGCTATAGGACTTTCGGGTATTGATGAGCTTTCGGGTGCTGAAGGGCTTTCAGGTGCAGAAGGGCTTTCGGGTGCAGTTGAGCTTTTGGGTGGAACTGGAATAGAATTCTCCACCTCAATTTTTGAGCTCGGTTGTTTTGAAGAAGATGGATTCTCCCCCACAACTGAAACACCTTGCCCAGGAGATTCGTTTGGAACATGTTCTCCTTCACCCATTCGTTTGGCGGCATCTTCGACAATTTGCTTCAGATGGTCGACTTTGTTGTCTGCAGCCTTGGCCTCCGATAGAGTAGCTTTCTCAGGTTCATCGAATAGTTCCACAAACTAATCGAACAGATTAGCAATCAAAGTCGTGACTTGACCAGTTTGAGTAAAAATCTCTCCAATTGCTTCTTCAGCTGCCTTTAGCTTTTTGACGTAGTTTTCATCGAAAGTCACATAATATGTTTCTTCGATCTTCCTCAAACGCTTATTTAAAACCTGGTATGCTTTTGAAGTAAGTAAGTATCCCAGAAAAATTCCTTCATTAGCTTTAACGTCAAACTTGTTATGATGTTCTTTGGAGTTGAAGATGAAGCATCGTGAGCCGAATACATGGAAGACTTTTACGTTCGGATTTCTGTTATTTATGATCTCATAGGGAGTAAGAGAGAAATGCTTGTTGAGATAAGACCTATTATGCGTGAAACATGCTGCAGCAATAGCGTCAGCGCATAAATATAAAGGAAGAGAAGCGAAACTTAGCATCGTTCGGGCCGCCTCACACAAGGATCGGTTTCGTCTTTCGACAATTCCGTTATGTTGAGGTGTGTAGGGAGCTGAGAAGTTGTGACTACTTCCTTTTTCTGCCAAAAAGTCTTCAAATTCTTTGTTCTTGAACTCCAGTCCATTGTCGCTCCTGATGTTGCGAACGACTTTTCTCAGTTGCACTTCAACCTACTTAATAAACAACTTTAACTTGAGAGTGGCCTCAGATTTGTGCTTCAGAAAGAACACCCATGTAAAACATGTGAAATCATCAACAATAAGAAGAATATACTTGCTACTACCAATGCTTTCGATAGATGATGGACCACACAAGTCAATGTGAAGCAACTCAAGTAGTTCAACAACTTTTGTGTTTACAATAGATGGATGACTTTGACGACTTTGCTTCCCCATTTCACATGCAGCACACAAATGTTCACTGTCACAACTGTGAATTTTAAGCTATGTAATCTATACATTCAAGTTAATGTGAATCAAAAACTTTAATCAAATACAAGATACAAGTACTATAGATAGTCATCAAACAATTGGAGACCCTAGAAGTTTTGGTTAAGTCCATTTTGGACTAAGACTTCCTTATTGGATCCAAATGAACCAATAAGCTTCCAATTAGACTATCATGGGCTTAGGACCGTAATTGGACTCTAATTGGACCCACACTTATTTATTTTAACATTTTAGGTCATGTTGGGCCTAGAATGAAATGGATTAAGAGCTTTGGTACATGAGAAACCTAAAACTAGTTCAAGAAAAACATAAAAATCCTACTACATTCTCTTAAGCTTAAAACACACCCTAATTAACACTAATATTGGGCTTAGGAGCAAAAAGCCCAAAAACCCTTTCTTTCCTCCAACATTTTCGGCCCAAATCAAGCCCATGAGAAAGGAGTTGACTTAACACTTGCCACCTCACTAATATCCCACATATCTCCATGCATGGACCAACATGTATCAAGGAATGTCAACTCAACCTCTTCTCTTCTCTTTCTTCTTGTTTGGCCGAGAGCTTACACACACACACACAAAACACTCACAAACTCTCTCTAAAATTCACTCAAGACTTCTTCCTCTTCTCCATCCAAGATCTCGAAAAATAGGAAGCATCCAAGGAAGTTCTTCCTCAAAAATCATCATCTAAGGTAAGGTTTTACTTGGATCTATGACTTGTATTCCTTAATTATCAAAAATCTCTTCCTAATCCATGTAAAAACCGTGATCTTGCACTCTAGAAACCCCATAATCTCGAAAAGTTCATCAAGGAGTGCAAGGGCCAAAAATCACTTCATTTCTTCCAATTTTTCTTCAAGAACCGAAACTACCCACCCAAGGTGAGATTCATACCCCTATTTTCTGTTTTTATGAGTTTTTGTGGGGGGGAATACAAGTGAAAGTGTAGATCTATATGTATTTGTATGCCTTGTATGATTTCCATGCTTATATGTATGCTTTTATGTGTTTTTATGTTGGATCTAGCCTTAAAACTCATCAAAACCGAGATATATCTTGTGTTAAATGATTTTAGCTTCAAATATATTTCTAAACCCAAAGAGCTTCAAGAAAAATGTCTAAGTGGGTTAGTGATAATTTTCTTTGGGTTAAAAACACAAATTTTGGGCCTAAAATGTGAAAAATGCAAAAATAAGGGCCCAAATTGACATTTCACAGATTCTGATGGATGAAGTGTGCCAAAACAGTTTCTATAAATAAATTTCTGGAAATATACTCATTTGGGGGACTAAAAACATAAATTTCAAGCTTATTGGGCTAAAAATGAAAATTTCGGCCCAATAAGGCCCATTATGCGAATTTTTCTGTTTTGGAGGGCCAAAACTGTAACTTTCTGTAAAACAGTGGACTATAAGTGTTCCAAATCCTTTTCAAAGGTTTAAAATGCTTTTTAAATTTAAAAAGGACCAAAGTTGCAAAATTTTTCCATTTTGGGCCAAAATTGTCAAAATTGCGAAAAGATGGGCTAAAACCGAGAAAAACTGCATTTTCAGGGACTTAAACTGTTTTCTTTGAAAAATATGCTGGAAAATATTAATTTCAATAATTTTTGGTGTTAAAATGTCAAGAAAAATAGTTTAAGGACCAAACCGGGAAATATTTAAATAAAAGGGTTGAAAATGTAAATTTTACAATTAATGAGAGGCTGAAAACAGAAATATTCCAAGGCTGATTCAATGTGTACGATTTGATCAAATAATGACACCTCGACTATCAACGAAATACAACTCATTACAATACCAAAAGTCGTTGTTAAACGAATTGGCTCGGTCTCGAGCCAATGGAAATCTACAACTACTAACTCCTTGATACATACAAATAATGATTGGTAATACATATACATACGAGTGTGCACAGACGTCTACGCACCATCTTCGGGCCCCAAAAGTGTAAAATCTTGTTTGTTGGGCCTAGCTAGCCCAATGACCTGATCTTAAGGCCCGAAGACATTTTTTTTCTACGAAGTGTTGAGTTTCACCGACTTGGCACAACGTAGGGTGACTTTCAATGGCTTGTACCACTGGTCCCCAAGGGTCCATGGTATTGCTAGAAAAGTCTACACATTTTACGAGGCGGGTCGGGGACCCCTCGCACGCATATTTTCCCCAGCCGGTTAATGGAGTTACCGGGGTCTTCGTGACCTCTTTCTCTTCGGATGTGGGACTACACATAGTCCGGGCGATTGGATAACGTGATTAGTACGGACGACGCCTTCGGGTTCGTTAGTATAACTATAAACTGGGCGTTTGTGTAATGCGGGTTTGTAGTAAATAATCAATGCTCGAGAACCTTCCAACGTCGCTTGGGACCGATACTGCTATTTTTATAATGTTTTCAACGCAACTTAATGGATTCCAAAAGAGCTAGGGGAACATCGGGTTTCCCTAGGGTTTTTATCACATACAGATTTGAAACGCATACATCTTAAATGAACATTTTTTTTTAGTATAGAAACAAACAGGCATACCTATGGATCTTCACAAACGTTTTCGAAAGCTTTTCTTTTCAGAAAATATCGGATTTTCTGGTGGTTTTTCAAGAAATATAAACATTCGATTTCAAACACTACTTATGAACTCACCAACATTTCATATGTTGACGTTTTTCAAAATACTTGTATTCTCAGGGAACCAGTGAATCAAGGGAAATCATACTCAGTGACGGTTGCAGTTTATTTTTGAATGAACCAAACAACATTAATTTTTGGAAATGTAATGTCTTAAACAATGTATGACATGTAAACACTACTGGTTGTACTATGTTGATGAATGGTGACGAATGTTGTTTTGTTTCATATATATTCAATGTTATGGTATTCAATTGAGTCACGACAGCCCCCGGACGTTTCCGCCGTCTGGTTCGGGGGTGTGACAGGTTGGTATCAGAGCTTTGTTTATAGTGAACTAGCATGTCGAGCCATACATTGATGTGCAACTATAAACCAAAAAGAAGGACTAACATAACTCTGAACAAAACAAATAAATAAAATACACTTGCCTGCATTAGGAGTAAGGACCTAACGCTGAATCAAACACAATAAAGCTGGTATCTCGGTTCATTCGAGACTGTTCTTAGTGATGCCAAGGGGCGAATGTAGCCTGATCAACTACATTCTCTCCAAGGTAAAACTAACACACGTCTTGATGAGATCGGAATAGCCAGGGAACCTAAAACTATACCCTATATCACCCAAAAAGAGAATATTTGCTTAGTCTGTGTAATAGTCATAGTACCCTAGGAATAATGTAGCATAATTACGTACTCGCGCAGACAGCATGGCTGGTTTTCATCACCCTGGAGACCCCTACTTCCCTAATCAGGGAAACAACGGGTGGCTAGAGGAGGAAGAGGAGCCTGAGGAAGAGCCTGAAGAAGAACCTGCGGAGGACCCCGAAGAGGAATCTGACGGGGAACCGGAGGCGGAAGTCGAGGGCGAGCCTGTCGAACCCGAAGAAGACGAAGAACCTTTCGAAGAGGAGCTCGATGACAGCGAAGGGGGTGATTCGGATGCAGAGTCCGAGGTCATCGACCCCCCTTACCCGATCAGGGTGCCTGCTTATCGTGTGGGACCCACTGGACCTACCCCTCCTTGGGGCATGGATCTTTGGAGATGGAGCAGACATCAGGGACAGCGACCCCCGTTTGGCATGTCACGCGAGTTCTTTGACTTGAGGGACGGAGGACCGGCCGACCGAGCCCTACCAGTCATGGTGAGACGGTTACGGGACACCGGCGACCTTGCTCAGGACACTGCTGATCAAGTACGCCAGTTGTGGACTAGAGTCGAGCGTGCGGAGCAGGAGACACGTGACGTCCTCCGGGAGTTTCACATGAGGCAGGTAAGGTGGGAATCTCGACTTCAGGATGCAGAACGCCTAGTGGCTCGTCTTCAGGGAGCATCCACATCTTCGGCACCACCTCCTGACGCAGCTCATCGCGGTTAGGGATAGACCTATCGTAGTAGGATATTAGTAACTATGTTATGTACTCCGGCTCTATGTTTAAGTGACTACACTACTCATGGAACCGTTATGCTGTCGGATTAGTGTTACTTATGTATGCTCCTACGAGCAAATTTTCTTGTACTAAACACGGATAATATTAATAAACTTTTGTGTGTTTTGCTATGATATTCTCAGTTGTTAACTTGTTATGTGTTGAGGTGTTATTGTATGCTTGATGATAGTAATGCTTAGGTTCGTACCCTACACCTAGTTAGTAGGATCATAACCTCACCGAAACCACGTACACTCAACCTCTTTCCGTTTCATGACAGAAAGATGCCTCGCCCAGCTACTCGCGGAAATCCCGAACCAACCCCGCCGGAAGTTGACTCCACTGCTTTCCAGGCAGCCGTGTCTGCTGCAGTCACAGCGGCTATGGCACAACTTCACCGAGGGAACAACGGAGGAGGTAACGGGCAAGGATCCGGAAGTTCGAACAACGGGACGAACCAAGGACTCACTAAAACGTGCACCTACAAGGATTTTGCGAACGCTAAACCCCGAACTTTCAACGGTACCGGAGGAGTGATCGCCCTAAAGCGATGGATCGAGAAGGTAGAGTCGGTATTCGAGATATGCGAATGCCCCGAGCAGATGAAAGTGAAGTTCGCGGCCTGCACTTTTGTGGACCAAGCACTCACTTGGTGGAATGGGCATGTGGAAGCTATGACACTCCCTGTCGCCAACTCTATTCCCTGGGCAGAGATGAAAGAGATGTTGACGGCTGAGTACTGCCCCCGAGGCGAAATACAGAAGATGGAGCAGGAACTATGGAATCTCACGGTGCAGAATGGGAACATCGATGCTTACATATCGAGATTCAGCGAACTATCTCTGTTGTGCCCGGGTATGATCACATCAGAGGGGAAGAAGATTGAACGATTCATTTGGGGATTGACATCCCCCATTCAAGGGAATGTGATAGCTGCGAACCCTGAAACTTTTGACAGTGCGAAGAGATTGGCAAAGAGGCTGTATGATCATAACCACAAAAAGGGCGAGAAACCGGTAGAGACTGAGAAGAAGAAGGAGAGTGATGGTAAGAAAGGATGGAACAACAAGAGGAAGGGGCGTCAAGGTCCCGAGACCTCTAAAAAGCAGCAAACGGTGGCAGTTCACGCTGTCACTGCGCCGGTACCAGTCGCATCACATGCTCCAGCCTCAGCTGCTTCAAATACTTCAAGACCCTATTCCGGCACTCATCCCAAATGCAACAAGTGCGGTTTCCATCACCAAGGAGAATGTAGGGAGTTCCATTGCACCAGTTGCAATCGAAGGGGACACACTGCAAAGTTCTGCAGGACTTATCCTTCTCAGAACCAGAGTCAGGGAAACAACCAGAATAACAACAACAACCACCACAATACCAACAACACCAATGCCGGCGGCAACAACACAGGGCCTAGCCACACCTGTTTCGGGTGTGGAAGGACGGGACATTTCCGTCGAGACTGCCCTAACAACAACAACAACTCAGGAAACAGAGGAGCAGGTAGAATGCTGACTATGGGTCAGAGTGATGCAGTTCAGGACCCCGCAGTTGTGACCGGTACGTTCCTCCTAAACCACACTTATGCATGCATCTTATTTGATACCGGAGCGGAGCGAAGTTTCGTAAGCGAGAAGTTTAAACATTTATTAAAACAACAACCCCAAAAGCTAAATGAAACCTATACGGTGGAAATGGCCAATGGGAAGACCGAATCCACTAGGGAAATCTACACTGGATGTACCCTAACCCTTAACCAGTGCGTCTTTCGAATAGATCTGATGCCAGTGTCAATTAGGAGTTTCGATGTGATTATCGGCATGGATTGGTTAAGCCCCCATCATGCTGAGATTTTGTGCCACGAGAAGGCCGTTCGCCTTCGTCTCCCGAATCACGAAACCCTAGTAATTTACGGAGACAAACCCAGTACGAATCTCCGCCTCATCTCGTGCATCAAAGCGCAAAAACACTTGCGAAAGAACAATTTGGCATTCTTGGCTCACATAGTGGACAAGACCAAAGAAGAAACTAACATCCAAGACATTCCGGTAGCGTGTGAATATCCGGACGTGTTTCCCGAAGATCTTCCAGGAGTACCCCCAGAGAGACAGGTTGAATTCCGAATCGACCTCGTTCCAGGAGCAACTCCCCTCGCTAAATCACCATATCGACTGGCTCCTGCTGAAATGCAGGAATTGTCCAGCCAACTCAGTGAGCTTCTGGACAAGGGATTTATCCGACCTAGCTACTCGCCATGGGGAGCTCCGGTGCTCTTTGTCAAAAAGAAGGACGGATCTTTCAGAATGTGCATCGATTACAGAGAGTTGAATAAACTCACTGTTAAAAACCGCTACCCACTCCCGCGAATCGATGATCTATTCGACCAGCTCCAAGGAGCTAGCTATTTTTCTAAAATAGATCTACGGTCCGGATACCATCAACTCAAGGTCCGAGAAGAAGATATTGCTAAAACCGCTTTCCGAACCCGCTATGGACATTATGAATTCGTCGTAATGCCCTTCGGTCTAACTAATGCACCCGCTGCATTTATGGACCTAATGAACCGAATCTGTCGACCGTTCTTGGACAACTTCGTCATTGTGTTTATCGATGACATCCTCGTCTATTCTCGAAGCAAAGAGGAGCATGGCCAACATCTCCGACAAGTCCTAGAAACGCTGCGATCGGAAAAGCTTTACGCCAAACTCTCCAAGTGCGAGTTCTGGCTTCGGAGTGTGAATTTCTTAGGCCACGTAGTTAGCCAAGATGGAATTCATGTGGATCCCTCTAAGGTCAAAGCTGTGGAAGGATGGGCAACTCCGACTACGCCCACAGAAATTTGTCAGTTCTTAGGCCTAGCAGGGTACTATAGGAGATTCATCCAAAATTTCTCAAAAATCGCCAAGCCACTTACCTTGCTTACGCAAAAGAGTGTGCCATTCAAGTGGACAGACCGACAAGAGATTGCGTTTCGAACCTTGAAGCAAGCTCTTTGCAGCGCTCCTGTACTATCTCTACCTGAAGGAACGGAAGACTTTGTAGTTTACTGTGACGCGTCAAATCAGGGCTTAGGTTGCGTTCTCATGCAACGTGGAAGAGTAATAGCATATGCGTCCCGTCAACTAAAGGCGCACGAAGTAAATTACACAACCCATGACCTAGAACTGGGAGCTGTGGTCTTCGCCCTAAAAATTTGGAGGCACTACCTGCACGGTACAAAGTGCACCATCTTTACGGACCACAAGAGCCTCCAGCACATATTGAATCAGAAGGAGCTGAACATGAGACAACGAAGATGGGTGGAATTGTTAAACGACTACGAATGCGAGATCAAGTACCATCCAGGCAAGGCCAACGTGGTAGCTGACGCATTAAGTCGGAAGGAATACACAAATCGTCATACGAAAACGCACTCGATAACCATTCAGGCTCATTTGACCACTCAAATTGCATCAGCCCAGGCAGAGGCTATGAAAACGGAAAACAGAACTAGCGAGGCATTACGCGGAATGGAGAAGAACCTGGAAGTCAAAGAGAATGGGGTATACTACTTCATGAACCGTATTTGGATTCCAAAAATCGGAGGATTCAGGGAGATCGTTATGAAGGAAGCCCACAAGACACGATACTCCATTCATCCTGGTTCGGACAAGATGTATTTGGACATTAAGCAGCACTATTGGTGGCCTAACTTGAAGGCGGAAATCGCAACTTATGTTAGTAAGTGCCTTACGTGTGCCAAAGTAAAAGTGGAATACCAGAAACCTTCCGGATTGTTACAACAACCGGCAATCCCTGAGTGGAAATGGGAGGGGATTTCTATGGACTTCGTGACCAAGCTGCCCAAGACGTCGGACGGATTGGACACCATATGGGTAATAATCGACCGACTGACGAAATCTGCCCATTTCCTGCCCATCAAAGAGTCCTACAAGATGGAGAGGCTGACGCGTTTGTACCTACGAGAGATTGTAAGACTTCATGGAGTGCCAAAATCCATCATTTCGGATAGGGACAGTAGATTCACGTCACGCTTTTGGCAGTCGCTCCACAAGGCAATGGGAACTCATCTTGATATGAGCACCGCGTATCACCCACAAACGGACGGTCAAAGCGAACGAACCATTCAGACGCTTGAAGACATGCTTCGTGCATGTGTGATAGACTTCGGAAAGTCTTGGGATACCCACCTACCGTTGATCGAGTTTTCATATAACAATAGTTATCATTCGAGCATTAAGGTGGCCCCTTTCGAAGCACTGTACGGGCGTAAATGTAGATCACCGTTATGTTGGGCTGAAGTAGGTGACACCCAGCTAGCAAGAACACATACGTCGGATAGGGCAATGACAGGACCGGAAATCATTCGCGAGACCACAGAAAAGATTGTCCAGATCAAAGCTCGATTACAGGCATCGCGTGACCGGCAAAAGAGCTACGCTGATAAACGGCGAAAGCCCTTAGAGTTCCAGGTCGGTGATCGAGTATTGTTGAAGGTCTCACCCTGGAAAGGAGTTATACGTTTCGGAAAACGAGGAAAGCTAAACCCACGGTACATTGGACCTTTCGAAATCGTCGCCCGAATAGGTCCGGTAGCCTACAGACTACAACTACCCGCGGAGCTAAACGGTGTACACCCTGTGTTTCACGTCTCTAATCTGAAAAAGTGCCTATCAGATGAAACCCTTGTCATTCCTCTTGACGAAATCGAAATCAATGAGAATCTCCTGTTCGTCGAAGAGCCAATCGAAATCATGGACAGAGAGGTGAAGCGTACTAAGCAGAGTCGCATCCCGATCGTGAAGGTACGGTGGAACGCAAAGCGTGGGCCAGAATTCACGTGGGAACGCGAAGATCAAATGAAGCAGAAGTACCCTCACCTATTCTAGCATTCTCAAATCTAGCCTTCAAACAGAATTTCGGGACGAAATTCCCTTTAACGGGGGGATGATGTCACAACTGTGAATTTTAAGCTATGTAATCTATACATTCAAGTTAATGTGAATCAAAAACTTTAATCAAATACAAGATACAAGTACTATAGATAGTCATCAAACAATTGGAGACCCTAGAAGTTTTGGTTAAGTCCATTTTGGACTAAGACTTCCTTATTGGATCCAAATGAACCAATAAGCTTCCAATTAGACTATCATGGGCTTAGGACCGTAATTGGACTCTAATTGGACCCACACTTATTTATTTTAACATTTTAGGTCATGTTGGGCCTAGAATGAAATGGATTAAGAGCTTTGGTACATGAGAAACCTAAAACTAGTTCAAGAAAAACATAAAAATCCTACTACATTCTCTTAAGCTTAAAACACACCCTAATTAACACTAATATTGGGCTTAGGAGCAAAAAGCCCAAAAACCCTTTCTTTCCTCCAACATTTTCGGCCCAAATCAAGCCCATGAGAAAGGAGTTGACTTAACACTTGCCACCTCACTAATATCCCACATATCTCCATGCATGGACCAACATGTATCAAGGAATGTCAACTCAACCTCTTCTCTTCTCTTTCTTCTTGTTTGGCCGAGAGCTTACACACACACACACAAAACACTCACAAACTCTCTCTAAAATTCACTCAAGACTTCTTCCTCTTCTCCATCCAAGATCTCGAAAAATAGGAAGCATCCAAGGAAGTTCTTCCTCAAAAATCATCATCTAAGGTAAGGTTTTACTTGGATCTATGACTTGTATTCCTTAATTATCAAAAATCTCTTCCTAATCCATGTAAAAACCGTGATCTTGCACTCTAGAAACCCCATAATCTCGAAAAGTTCATCAAGGAGTGCAAGGGCCAAAAATCACTTCATTTCTTCCAATTTTTCTTCAAGAACCGAAACTACCCACCCAAGGTGAGATTCATACCCCTATTTTCTGTTTTTATGAGTTTTTGTGGGGGGGAATACAAGTGAAAGTGTAGATCTATATGTATTTGTATGCCTTGTATGATTTCCATGCTTATATGTATGCTTTTATGTGTTTTTATGTTGGATCTAGCCTTAAAACTCATCAAAACCGAGATATATCTTGTGTTAAATGATTTTAGCTTCAAATATATTTCTAAACCCAAAGAGCTTCAAGAAAAATGTCTAAGTGGGTTAGTGATAATTTTCTTTGGGTTAAAAACACAAATTTTGGGACTAAAATGTGAAAAATGCAAAAATAAGGGCCCAAATTGACATTTCACAGATTCTGATGGATGAAGTGTGCCAAAACAGTTTCTATAAATAAATTTCTGGAAATATACTCATTTGGGGGACTAAAAACATAAATTTCAAGCTTATTGGGCTAAAAATGAAAATTTCGGCCCAATAAGGCCCATTATGCGAATTTTTCTGTTTTGGAGGGCCAAAACTGTAACTTTCTGTAAAACAGTGGACTATAAGTGTTCCAAATCCTTTTCAAAGGTTTAAAATGCTTTTTAAATTTAAAAAGGACCAAAGTTGCAAAATTTTTCCATTTTGGGCCAAAATTGTCAAAATTGCGAAAAGATGGGCTAAAACCGAGAAAAACTGCATTTTCAGGGACTTAAACTGTTTTCTTTGAAAAATATGCTGGAAAATATTAATTTCAATAATTTTTGGTGTTAAAATGTCAAGAAAAATAGTTTAAGGACCAAACCGGGAAATATTTAAATAAAAGGGTTGAAAATGTAAATTTTACAATTAATGAGAGGCTGAAAACAGAAATATTCCAAGGCTGATTCAATGTGTACGATTTGATCAAATAATGACACCTCGACTATCAACGAAATACAACTCATTACAATACCAAAAGTCGTTGTTAAACGAATTGGCTCGGTCTCGAGCCAATGGAAATCTACAACTACTAACTCCTTGATACATACAAATAATGATTGGTAATACATATACATACGAGTGTGCACAGACGTCTACGCACCATCTTCGGGCCCCAAAAGTGTAAAATCTTGTTTGTTGGGCCTAGCTAGCCCAATGACCTGATCTTAAGGCCCGAAGACATTTTTTTTCTACGAAGTGTTGAGTTTCACCGACTTGGCACAACGTAGGGTGACTTTCAATGGCTTGTACCACTGGTCCCCAAGGGTCCATGGTATTGCTAGAAAAGTCTACACATTTTACGAGGCGGGTCGGGGACCCCTCGCACGCATATTTTCCCCAGCCGGTTAATGGAGTTACCGGGGTCTTCGTGACCTCTTTCTCTTCGGATGTGGGACTACACATAGTCCGGGCGATTGGATAACGTGATTAGTACGGACGACGCCTTCGGGTTCGTTAGTATAACTATAAACTGGGCGTTTGTGTAATGCGGGTTTGTAGTAAATAATCAATGCTCGAGAACCTTCCAACGTCGCTTGGGACCGATACTGCTATTTTTATAATGTTTTCAACGCAACTTAATGGATTCCAAAAGAGCTAGGGGAACATCGGGTTTCCCTAGGGTTTTTATCACATACAGATTTGAAACGCATACATCTTAAATGAACATTTTTTTTTAGTATAGAAACAAACAGGCATACCTATGGATCTTCACAAACGTTTTCGAAAGCTTTTCTTTTCAGAAAATATCGGATTTTCTGGTGGTTTTTCAAGAAATATAAACATTCGATTTCAAACACTACTTATGAACTCACCAACATTTCATATGTTGACGTTTTTCAAAATACTTGTATTCTCAGGGAACCAGTGAATCAAGGGAAATCATACTCAGTGACGGTTGCAGTTTATTTTTGAATGAACCAAACAACATTAATTTTTGGAAATGTAATGTCTTAAACAATGTATGACATGTAAACACTACTGGTTGTACTATGTTGATGAATGGTGACGAATGTTGTTTTGTTTCATATATATTCAATGTTATGGTATTCAATTGAGTCACGACAGCCCCCGGACGTTTCCGCCGTCTGGTTCGGGGGTGTGACATTCACGATCAAACTTGAGCAATGGGAGACCCCTAACATGACCTCCTGTGACAAGCTTGTTAATGTCTTTGAAGTTAAGATGTGAGAGCCTTCGGTTCCACAACCAGCTTTCGTCAGATTGGGCTTTGGATAAAAGACATATAGCTAGATTTCCTTTGATTGGTTTGAGATTCAGAGGAAATATTTCACCTTTGCATTCTGATTTGAGAATTACCCATTTTGATTTCTTCTCTACGATTTCTGAACCTTCATCGTCAAATGAAACTTTGAGACCGGTGCCTCCTACCAGTTGCGACACACTGATGAGATTATGTTGTAGACCTTCAACATACGCCACCTATCTTATTGTGAAGTGTCCATTGGTTATCATCCCATAGCCCGTTATCGTTCCATAAGAATTGTTGCCGAACTTGACATTCCCACCATTCTGAAGAGATCGAAACTCCCTTAGCTCCTCTTTCCTTCCTGTCATGTGACGTGAGCAGCCACTGTCAATGTACCATTCTTCGTCAAACTGCTCGTCACTTATAACCTGCAAAAATTAAGCAGATTTAGGAACCCAAAGTTTCTTGGGTCCACATGAGCCTTTCACAGGTATAGGAATAGCAAGAGAAACATCTATGTACTTTTTATTAATGTTGTTTCATCTTTTCTTTTAATGGTAAACACTTTGATTTTGTTAGGATTAGCAGCAGTGGGTTTGGTTTTAGATTTTGGTTTTTGGGCTTTAGACTGCTTTCGGTCTTCCTGGACAGAGGAAAACTTCGATTTCCCTTTCAGGTTCATTGACGATTTAGAATTTTCTGCACGAACAGAATTGGGTTTAGAAGAGGATCGAAAATGAGAAGAATGTGAACGAGAGAATTTGGACTTCGAGTCTTTCCTGACTTGAGGTTCTAAGTGACCCTTTTGTTTATGATCATCAGTGGGACCGAACCTGGATCTTCGGTAGTTGTTGCTTTCGGGACCGAACTTGTCCTTTCAGTTCCGTTCCTCATGTGGCCTGAAATCCTTTTTCTCTTGCTTTGAATTTTTATCGTGGTAGGAGAATTGGGCATTTTGAGATCGCCAGAATTGCTTTCGCTCTGAGAGATTCTTTTTGTATCTCAGATTCCTCTGCTGCTTTTGAACTTTTACTTGTTTTGGTTGTTTGTGGATGTTAGCCTTTTGCTTCTGCTTCTTGTCATCCGGTTCACTTTTCACAGATGATGTTTCGCTTGTGGAAGTGACTTCTTCTATAGGAACTTCTTTTGTACCACTAGTGCTTGGCACGTCGAAGTTGTCAGGCTTGTTCATTGGATCTGGTACATATCTGCCTTTGGTTTTCCAGGACGTCTGCTCTGACAGACCAACAGTTTCGTCGGCATTATCTATAGGAGAAGACCAAAAGAACTCATCACAGCCATCTACGTTATCTTCGTTCACTATGGCAGTGAGTTCGGATGTTTGATGCTCGGTTACTCCTGTGACCTTATACACCTGATTTGGTGTTGTTCTCACCTTTTGGTACACAACAGCCTTTTCTTCAAGAATCGGGGACTTATTTTGGGACAAACGAGCGAACTCCACAGAATTTTCAGAAATAAGATTTTTGTGGTTTTCGGGTTCTCTCTTGACAAACTCAGAACAGCCGACTACATCCTCTACATAAATTTCACTCATATCATCGTCCTCATTAAGTTCAGATGCGTTTTCAACATCAATTTTATTTTCTGAACTTAAATTAGCATTCAATGAGTCAAATTTTTGTATGGTTTCGGTCTTTAGTTTCAGCTTGTCGTTTTCATCCAAAAGATTTTTCAGCATGTCCTTATGGTCTTTGGACTTTATGAAAGATTCTATTTTGTCCAGACCATACATGTAAGTGGGATTCACATCATCAGACGATACAACACTTTTCTCAGTTATATGCTTCAGCATCGATTTCATCCTCCTTAAACTCAAGAATGGGTAAAATCATGCAATGAATTTTCTGCCCTATTTCACAATTCAGATGTAGTTGAGTGATGTTAGCATAAAGTCGTTTAGCAATCAAACAAAAAACATTTCTCTATTTTAAAAGTTTTAAATTGTCTCTTTGTAAATAAATGTTTTCATCCTTAGACTTTATTAGCTCCGACTCTTTTTGCTCTATCCACATCCTTCGCTCCTCACTCTTGGATGACATCCTGCTTATTTGGTCAGTTAGGTTAGAATTGGTGACCCGTGGTTGAGTTAAACAACTATCCAGATTTGAGATTCTTGAATTTAGGCTATTTAATTCTTTTTCATATGATTTCTGTGGGACTTTGAATGAAATAAAAAGAGATTGTACCTTCTTAATCAATTCATCAAGCTCATTGATCTGCACACTGAGAGGTTTTGCTGTGAAGCAAAAGTCCTCTCGCTCCTTGGTGTCCTTGTTTCCACCATCAGTATTGTATCCGCTTATGTGAGATACATCAGTCACCACCAAACACTTTCCACTGCTTTCGTCACCTCTTGCAACATATGCCTTTCCATGTGAAGGCTTTCTCACTTCATCATCCTCTGAGTCGGTTGACCACACTTGCACGCCACCGAACTCGTCATCCTCTGCCGAACCCTGTACAATAAGAGCATTCATAGAAGGGTTAGTAGAAGCTTTCTTCCTCTTGATCTCTTCCAGCTTTTTCATCAAGACATCCTCTTCATCTTTTTCCTCATATTTCTCTGCCATTTTCTTTAGAACACAATCTTTAGCATAATGGTTCTTTCTTCCACAGTAATAGCAGCTAACGCCAGAATATCCTTCAACTTTTGCCTCTTTCTTTGGTTCCTCTGTCTTCGGCTCCTCCCTTACCTTTTTAGAACTATAGCTCCCCTGCCAATTTCTGTTTTTATTGGTAGGAAATGTCTTCTTGATGAACCTCTTGGGATTGGATACCATCATAGCATAATCTTCTGTCGTAATATCATAGTCCTCTAGGTTCAGATCTTCGTCTTCCACTGCATTCTTGCCTTTTGATAGGAGGGCCAAGGACCCTAAACTTGAGACCACATTCTTTTCTTGCATGACAATCTTTTCTTGGGAATTCAGAATTCCCACCAGCTTTGCCAATGAATATGACTTGAACTGCTCATGAGCTTTAACTGTAGACATGACAGCTCTCCATTCAGATCTTAGGCCATTCAAAAAGGTGACCTTCTGTTCAATAAACTTCCTTTCTATATCATGTTTGATCATCTTGCTAAGAAGATGATTGAAGCGATCAAACGTCTGAGTGACAGTTTCATCAGAATTCTGCTTAAATTCACCAAACTCAGACAAAAGCAAGGTCTGAATAGAATGCTCCAAATCTTCAACTGTGGAATATAGCTCTCGCAACCTATCCCAAATATCTTTAGCGGTACTACAGGAACTCACCAACCTAAATGTATCAGATTGAAGAGCGAATCGGATCAGTCTCAATGCTTTAATGTTGCACTAAAACTTTTCCTTTTCGTCTTGAGCAACGTCTTTTACATATTTTAACAGATCGTTATACTCTTTCTGAGTTTTAATGATTTTAGATGTTCCTGAGTGAGCAAATGGTCCAGACACAATGGCTTCCCAAATAAGATACCTATTATCTTCAGATCCGATGATATAATCTTCAAAATGATGCGCCCAAACTTCGTAATCCTGGGTGTAAAGAATAGGAATCTTTGTCGTTGATCCAATGTTGTTTGAGATGTTGATAGGATTAGATTGAGACTCGTCCATGCTTGATCATTTAACCTGTTTGAAAGATCAGACTTGTAATATGTAATATTAGGGCAAACGAATAAATAAAGAGATTCATCAATTATGGAGTGACGGCTCAATAAATATCAGTTAATGCGGAATAACCCTAATCGCTTCTTTCATAGAAGAGATGTGTATGAATTACACAACCTCCTGCTCTGATACCAATTGATGAGTTCAAAAACTCTTTGATCGATTAGATCTTTGTAACAGGTAAATTAATAAAACAGAAACAGTAATGTAAAAACACAAGTATGGATCTGAATGTGTCGAATGATTTGATTAACTCAATCCTCAGCAGAGCTCGATGAAGAACTTCTGCTGTAGAGGATTCTAGGGTTACAAAAGATAAGAACTTGTACGCTATCAAATCTCTATCAATCTTACGTTAAGAATGCATGCAAGCATCTATATATAATAAACCCTAAACAAAACTCACGGATGGACAGGCCCATACCGGAGACAAAACTTGGACTAGCTAACGAGCCCAAAAGACGCAACACTAAACCGGACCTAACAAAGCTGATACTCCCTTTCAAGATAACTTGTATCCTCAGGTCAACGATAGACAAGTACCGATGCAAGGTTTAGAGAAGATGGAGCTCGTTCAAGACTCATCTTTCATTTTGATTATACTTTAGTGTCTATTATAATTTGACAGAACACACTTGTATTAAAATTATATTATTAATGCAATGGATGATGTTATTGCTTTTTACTACTTTTCATTGTTGTGATACTGTACATGACGTCCTCCCCTGCAGAATGTTTCCGTCGTTCATGGTTTTGGGGTGTGACATCAGAGGGGACATAAAAAGTCCTAGTGTCTGAGTTTGTCAGCCGTAAGGAAGGTGGTAGCACCTGCCCCTGCAACACTGAGGATTACAGATGGTCGTCAGGGCCGGAGTGAGGCGCCAGTGGCGAAGAGTAGGGCTTTTCAGATGACAACATAGGAGGCGTGAGCGACTCCTGATGTGGTGACGTGTATGTGTCTCTCTCTTACCTTCATATTGATATTGTTTGTTTCTCATGATTATATGTTTTCTTATAGGTTTGTTCTTAGTGAACAGCATCTTAGCTACAATATTGTTTGACTCGGGGGCTACCTGATCATTTGTTTCGCTTGCGCTCAGCAAGAGGTTTAGCAGAGTTCCGGGGGAGATGGATTGCCCACTCGAGGTTGAGATAGGTTATGACAGGACCGTCAGGGTCACAAGAGTGCATAAGGCGTGTGCGCTGTAGTTATTCGATGAGCAGTTTTCGGTAGACTTGGTTCATATTCCTCTGCGAGGGAACAAGGTTATAGTAGGCATGGATTGGCTGAGCCCCAATGGGTAAGTGATTGATTGCGAACTACAGTTAGTGAGGGTTCGCACTCCCAGTGGGGGAGAGTTAATGATTCAGGGCGAGAGGCCACAACGAGGACATTCTTTGTTCAGCAGCGAGAGCACGTCGATACTTCCAGCAAGGTTGCACGGGGTACGTCACCTATGTTTTAGATGCCCGGGAAAAGGGCAAGGCGACTGTTGACGATGTACCGGTGGTATGTGAGTACCCGGATGTATTCCCGGAGGATTTTACTGGGATACCTCTTGAGAGATAGGTCAAGTTTAGGATTGACCTGGTCCCCGGTGCGGCTCTGATAGCCAAGGCAGCATATCGGTTGGCTCCTACGGAGACGCAGGAGTTGTCTACACAACTGTAGGAGCTAGTAGACAAGGGTTTTATCAGGCCGAGTAGTTCACCATGAGGAGCCCCGATCCTATTTGTGAAGAAAAAGGATGGATCACACCGTATGTGCATAGGTTACCGGGAGCTGAATAAGGTAATGATGAAGAACCGTTACCCACTCCCGAGGATAGATGACTTGCTTGACCAACTTTAGGGAGCATCTTGGTTCTCCAAGATTGATTTGCACTCCAGATATCACCAGATGTGAGTCAGATGTGAGGATGTACAGAAGACCGCTTTTAGGACCTGCTATGGTCATTATGAGTTTGTGGTGATGCCGTTTGGGCTCACCAACGCTCCATCCGCGTTCATGGATCTCATGAACCGCGTATGCAGACCCATGCTGGATTGGTCTATGATAGTGTTCATTGACGACATCTTGGTTTACTCCAAGACTCAGGAGCAGCACGAGGAGCACCTGAGAGGGGTGCTAGAGACGCTAAGGAGGGAAAGACTTTTTGCGAAGTTCTTCAAGTGCGAGTTTTGGTTGCGCGAGGTGCAATTACTTGGTCGCCTCGTCAACCAGAAGGGTATTCTAGTAGATCCGACCAAGATCGAGGCAGTGATGTAGTGGGAGGTCCCGAGGTCTCCATCAGAGATTCGGAGCTTCCTGGGAATGGCAGGGTACTACAAGAGATTCATCCAGGATTTTTCCAAGATAGTAGTTCCACTCACCCGAGTGACCAAGAAGACGGTGGTGTTTCGTTAGGGGCCTGAGCAGCAGGCGGCATTCGAGACCCTCAGGCAGAAGCTGTGTCAGGCGCCGATTCTTACCCAGACATAGGGTGTAGAGGATTTTGTAGTCTACTGTGATGCCTCGATCACAGGTATGGGAGCAGTGTTGATGCAGCGGGGGCATGTGATAGCTTATGCCTCTAGGCAGTTGAAGCCTCACGAGGCTAACTATCCGACACACGATTTAGAGTTGGGGGCAGTGGTGTTCGCCCTCAAGATTTGGAGGTACTACCTCGATGGGGTCCATTATACCATTTACACGGATCACAAAAGTCTGAGGTACCTCATGGACCAGCTGAATTTAAACACCAGGCAGCGTCGATGGCTAGATGTAGTGAAGGACTACGACTGTAAGATCCTTTATCATCTGGGCAAGGCCAACGTTGTGGCCAACGCCCTGAGCCGTAAGGCGATGGCGGCTCCAATCAGAGACATTTGTCTGATGATGACAGTGATTGCTCCATTATTGGAGCAGATTAGAGAGGCACAAGTTGAGGGCATGAAGGAAGAGAGACAAATGTGTGAGAGGATTGTGGGCCGAGTAGCTTCTTTCGATTACGACAGTCGAGGATTGTTGACTCTTCATGGGAGGGTTTGGGTGTTGTATTGGGGAGGAGTACAAATCAAAGACACATTAATACTTATGAATTCACCAGCTTTTTGGCTGATACTCGCTTTCAAAATAACTTGTATTCTCAGGTCACAAATAGACAGGTACGACGACCGGGTTTTGTGAAGACTGAGCAGTTCAGATTCTTATTTTATTTTGATTGTTCATTTTGTTGTCTTATACTATGAAAGAACACACTTGTAACTAGAGTTATACTATTAATGCAATGGATGATGTTGTTGCTTGTTTACTACTTTGCATTGTTGTGATACATTACATGACGTCCTCCACCCCAGAACGTTTCCACCGTTCCGGTTTTGGGGTGTGACATATTGGTATCAGAGCATTGTTTATAGTGAATTGAGTATATCAACCCATAAAAGATGTACAGACTATAAATACAATGGGATTAAAATACTCTGACCAAGAGTTTATACATTAAATAATAAAATATTTAAGAAAGTATATGTGCCTGCATTCATACTAAAATCAGTGTCACAATGACAAAAAAAAGTATTACGATTGTTGGATATCACAAGTAAGCTTGGGGATGTATAGTCAGTCTTAGGGGTGGCATAGCCTGATCAACTATGCGGGCCCAAGGAGTGATTAGCATATTCCCAAGAATGGTTGTGATGTGGCAACAAGCCTAAAAACATACCAACACAACCACAAAAGTAATACCATAGGGGTATTTAGTGTTACTGTAATTACTTATTTGAGAACTAAATATATTTTTATTAGTATGTCAATAGTCGTTTAGTGGATACACTAAGGTTATATGTACTAGGATGTCATAGACTTAGAATCTGTGAATCTTTGCTTTATGTCCTGTCCTCGTTGGGTTGGGGGCTTAGGGTTAAGGTCACTTATTCAAAGGTCTATTCAATCGTAAATACATATAACTGGTATGCATTAAAAAAGTATTGAAGCAACTGATAAGGATCGTCTTATAATTATCTAAGTTAGTTCGTCTATTTAGTTAGTTCTTATTATCCCTTTTCTCGTGTAGATATCATGGTTGGATTCCATCCCCACGACAACCCGTACTACCCTAACCACGAAAATCCTGGATGGCTCGGAGAGGAGCTAGAGAATGATCGCCAAATCCCTTCGAATGATCACTCAACTGAAGACTTTTCTAGTAGTTCTCATCGCCAAAAGAATCTCATCGACTTCTCCTTCAGATATAACCTAGTTTATGTAAAACTATGGTCTAATTCCCTATCGTCATAAATCTTAGATCTATTAGGTCTTGATTAGATCGTTGTCCTGCCAAAACTTTCCCATCAATGGTTGATATAAGGTGTGACTACCCAAAGTTTGTTCCATTGTCGTAACCCGTTCCGTCCGTAAAACCCGTCTTTAGCAATTCGTTTCGATTTCGTTTTTGGGCTAAGTTATTTAAATTTATATGTTTATTATAATCTCATGAGTGTCCAAAACCCTTAGGAACTCATGAAAGTGGCCCAATTTATTAATTTGAAAATTTTTAGATTCGATCCCGCCGGGTTACGACAACTTGATCGGGTGCGACCAAAAGCCACGTCTAACGTTTGTATCAGGTAGAATTCCACCGTGTCCCAAACTTAGGACCTATTTAAAGCCCAAAAGACTTCATTTTGGAGCTTTTGCACTTTCTCACTACTCTCTCTCTCTAACCTCCCTCCTCAAATCTAAGCTTAGGGTCCAAAATCATCAAATTAAAGCTCTAAATCATCAAGGTAACTACCCTAACTTATAGATTAGCATCCTTAGCCTTCATATTCGTGTTGAATCTATGAAAAAGGAACATGTTCATGTGTTTACAGCCCTGGAACACTCTTGGGCCGTGAACACATATCGATGGGGTTTTTAAGCCTTAAAACCCTTCCAAATCACCTTTGGAGCTTAGATATGGCTAAATGGCTAAATGGAACGTACTTAGAACACCTTGAACTTAACTTTTGGGGAGTAAACTTGAGTTTACCGCCCAAGAACATGCTTGGGTCGTAAACTCATTATCATGGGTAGTAAACTCACTTTCAAGTGTTTAAATGCCACTTAAACACACCAATAGCCTTGGATTAAAGTCTAGAACCAACCACAATAGATTAGGGGCCTTAAACATGATGAAAACCTTCCCTTTTGGAGTTCACGGCCGTAAAGCCCCCAAGAATGGGTTCCTGGGCCGAAAAATCACATACACAAGTCAAATGATGTCCTAAATTCATTCTAAGGCTTGTAAAATATGTTTGAATCACATGTGATTAATCTAAGGCCACCAAATCATTTAGAGAAGGAAGGTATAGGAGGTAATGGCCATAAACTTCCTTTGATGGTTCCTTTGGCGGTTTAACTTCTTCTGATGCCTTAGATTAAATCCTAGCAACTTTCCCCAAGTGATATTTAACCATTTAGCACCTTAAAACCCACCAACCATGAGTTCACGACCGTGAACTCATGTGGTCATGGTCTTAGGGCTGTAAACTCCCTAAGGAGTTTACTCTTGAAGAGCAAACTCATTATTTAAGCCCTATACGTCCATAGATGTCACCCGGGTCACTCCAAACACTTGATTTGAAGTGTTTTCGCATCTTGGAGTGTATAGTCATATCTAATTAATGATTTAAAGTCTAATTAGATACATTTGTACATCATTTCATATTACATAGGAACCTCGTGCGTTATCAAGCCCTGAACCGACACATAACATCCAAACCGTCACATTTTTCTCACCTGGTGAGTTCATACCCCTACCTTTTATCAATGTTTTTCAATGTTTTCAGAAGGGGAATACAAGCAAAAGTACAAAAATATCTTGTACTTAAATTCACTATTTCATTTGAATGGTTTCATAATCCATACACTTTTAAGAATCGAAAACATATTAACAAACTGTTTGACTTGCAGAGTTGTTTTTCAAACCGATTTCAATTCTTATTATATAGTGTTATACTTTATACTTCGCAATTGATTGTTCACACATTTACTGTTAGAAATCATAGAACTTTTGTATTGTCCTTAATAAAACACCCCCTAGATACGAGTGTGAAGGACAAGTATCATTAGAACTTAGTCAGGTCCTAGATAGTACTCCCCCATAGATACGAGAGTAAAGGACAAATAAGACAGGGTTTCCGTATTAATAATCTCAATTTTAAATTCATAAATCTTAAGATTGGAGAAGTTTAAATGATTGGAAGAACGAATAAGAAGAATCAATTAGGCAGAAAGATAAAGGTTTCTTTAATCTGAAGAGATGGGAGAGTACTTGAGTATCTTGTTTTATGATTATCTTAGTGATTATAAAACCATATCACTATTGATCCTCTAAGGACACCTTGGTGCATTTGTTTAACTAAGGAGAGGAATCATGAATTGTTGGAATCGTTAAATCAAACAATAAATCACACTTCGTTCCGAAATCGAGTCTTAGAGTTATACTCCAAGATTGAACCTTGAGTGACATAATTTTAAGAAACGTTTATAACACTTGTCAAATGTAGAGTAAGATGTTTTCTACTCTTGTACATTTGAAATTGGTAAGTTGTGATGTTTTCAATAAAACAAAGACCAACTAAGATAAATTGTGTGAAGTGTCTATCTTGATTAGAATTCGCACTAAGTCTTCATTAATTTTTTTTTTCAAGGAACGGTTTTTTACAAACAGAATCGTATATGTCAAGAGGACGATGGGAGTCTTAAAAGATCTTGAGATGGTTTCAAGAACTACTCAAGAGTATTGTTAATCACTAGCCCACGACTGAAGTTTGTAACCTATCGTGTTGACACATTCTAGTTTCTGGTCCATTCTAGTTTAAGTTGACTATGCATGTGAATTCTATAAGTTCTCAATTGTTTGCATAACAACCTAGAAGAAATGGTAGGCCCTTATGCTACCAAGTGGCAAGAAATTAAGATTGAACAAGTTCAGTCCATATAAGTTTGGATTTGTCATTAACCCTGTCCTGTGATTGTGGTTATGACAAATTCACATGGATAGGAATACTTACACCATAAAAAAAATGTGTCATAAGGTTTCTCTTTGATTCATTAAAATGATAGTGAGGAAACTCTTTCACTAAGTAGATTTTAAGTAGATTGCAATTATGATATTTATATTATCAAATTCGTTAGTGGAGCACATGTGGTTAACCGACACACTAACATAGACTTGTGAGAATGACAAAAGGTCTAAATGTTGGGCTGAAAGTTTTGTGTCTTTGGCTGGTTTCTAGCCCAATTTTGTAGCCTGTTTGGGCATATCCAACCGTGTTTGTTTTATTTATTAGGGTTTAGTATTTAAGGTGCATGCATGCATCCATAGTGAAAAGGCTTTTAATTATTATTCCAAGTGTTGTACTAAAACCCTAGCTCACCTCTACAGTGGAAGTTCTTGATCGAGCCCTGCTGAGGTGTAACTATTTGTGAATCACTAAGCAAATCTTTGATTCTATCTTGTGTTCATCTCAAGTCCTTTGTGTTTGTTTGTTTACTTTAATAAACATGTTGAAGATCTAATCGATCTAGATTTTTTCAACAAATTAATTGGTATCAAAGCAGGACACTGTGTAATCCATACACATCTCTTCTATTGAACAAGGTCTTAGGGTTTTTCCGCTTTGATCGATCTTACCCTAATGTTATTTACAAGTCTGATCTGAAGTAGGTTCTAGAACAAACATCATCATGTCCATGGAAGATTCTCAGTCAACCCCAATCAATATTTCCAACAATATAGGATCGACTACAAGGATTCATATCTTATACACTCAATATTATGAGGTCTGGACACATCACTTCAAAAACTATGTCATTGATTCAGAGGATAATGGATACTTGATTTGGGAGGCTATTACGGTTTGCCTATTCGCTCACTCAATCACTTCAAGAATTGTCAAAACTCAAAAGGAGTACAATCAACTTCTCAATGATGTAAAAGACATACCACAAGATGAGAAGGACAAGTTTCAGTGCAACATTAAAGTGTTAAGGATGATAAGGTTCGCTTTAAAATTGGACACGTTTCGGTTGGTAAGCTCGTGCACAATAGCGAAGGAAATTTGGGACAGGTTGAAGGAACTTTACTCCACAGATGAAGATCTTGAGCATTCAATCTAGACATTACTACTCTTTGAATTTGGTGACTTCAAGCTGAAGCTTGAAGAAAAGCTTATTCAAGCCTTCGATCATTTTAATCATCTCCTCAGTAAGATGATAAAACATGGGATTGAAAGGAAAGTTATAGAACAGAAGGTCACATTCATGAATGGTCTCAGACCCGAATGCATGGCTGTGGTGTCACAAATGAGTGGCTATACCACTGACGGGGGACTAGATGAAGCATAAGAGCGAGAAGACAGGTGTTTTGCGGCAAAACCTGTTAGTGAGAAGATCAATGAATGGGATGAATTGATCAAGAAGGTACAAACTATTCTCGTTTCTTTAAAAATTCCCATCACTAACTATGAAGATAACTAGATGAATTAAAATCAAAATTTTCTAGTATAAGTGGTAGTTTAACTCAAACTCGCGTCACAAACTCTAACCTAACTGATCAAATAGGCAGGGTATCATCGAAGAGTGAGGAGAGGCGTATGTGGATTGAGCAGAAGGAGAAGGAATTGATTAGGTCTGGGGATGAAACAATTTATTGGCAAAGAGATAATTTGAAGCTTTTGAAACAACGGAATGTTTTTTGTTTGATTGCTAAACGATTATATTCCAACATTACTCAATTGCATCTTGATTGTGAAATATGGAAGAAGATAAATTGTATGATTTTGCCCTTCCTTGAATTAAAGGAGAATGAAATCGATGTTAATGCCAATAATTGTGAAATGATTGTATCTTCTGATGATATTTCTCCTGCCTACAAAATTTGTCTTGACTAAATCGATTCGGTCATAAAGTCAAAAGACCATAACGACATGCTCAAAAATTTGTTGGATGAAAATGACAAATTATAAATTAAATTGAAACTGTACAGAAATTTGACTCTTTGAATGCCAAGTTAAGTTCAAAAAACAAAATCGATATTGAAAACATTTCTGAATTTAATGAGGATGATGATACGAGAGAAATATATGTAAAGGACGAGGTGGATTGTTCTGAATTTGTCAAGAGTGAAACCAAGAACAACAAAAATCTTATTTCTGAGAATTTCGTTGAGTTCGCTCGTTTGTCCAAATATAAGACCAAAGCTCTCAAGGAAAAGGCTATAGTATATCAAAAGGTGCAAACAAGTCCAAATCATGTTTATATAGGTACAGGAGTTACTCAGCATCAGACAGTTGAACTGACAGCATTAGTAGAAGAAGATACTGCTGATGGATGTGAAGAGTTCTTCTGGTCAGCACAAATAGATAATGCTGATGAAACTGTAGGCCTGTCTGAGAAAACATCTTGGAGAGTTAAAGGTAGGTACGTAGCAGAACCACTCAATAAACCTACTCATTTTGATGCGCCAAGCACAAGTGGTACTAAATAGTTTCAAAGTCAACCCGTCCAGGAGACAAGCGAAAGATCTTCACTAAAGAGTGAAACTCACGTTGAAAGACCGAAGCAGATGGCGAACATCCACAAAACTCCAAAGCAGGTGTTAGAAAGAAATCATCAACGTAATTTGAGATATAAGAAAAATCTCACAGAAAGGAAATAGTTTTTGTGATCCCAAAATCCTGATTACGTTCATTATGAAAAGACCACTAAGTCAAAAGGAGCAAGCTCAACCTCGCATGCTCAATTCAATTTGTGTGGCAAAAGCAACCGAAAAGTGAGTTTTCGGTCCACAGAGTGAACACAACCGAAATAGGAGTATCGGTCCCCAGAGTGAACACAACCGAAATAGAAGTTCCGTTCCCCAAAATTAAAACAACCGAAAGGATGGTTTCAGTCTTAGATCAACCAATGAGATGAACCGAATGGAAGGTAGTTTCGGCTCACAACCGAGAAAGCGCAATAACCAAAAGCTTAATTCTTCTCCCAAGTCCCACCTTTCTTATTCTCACTCTCACTCAAAGAATGATCCAAAAGGAAAAGGAAAGCTCTCTCCAGAAAACGGAAAGAAAACAACATTTAAACCCAAAGTAGAGAACACAAAGTCTGCTAATTTCAAACTCACTAATTCAGAACCTAAACAATTCAAATCTAATAAAATCAAAGTCTTCACCATAAAAACAAAAGTTGAAACAACATTAATAAAAAGAACTTATTTATTTGATGTTTCTCTTGCTATTCCCTATTCTGCAAAAGGCTCACAAGGACCTAAGAAACTTTGGGTTCCTAAATCTGCCTAATTTTTGCAGGTTATGCATGACGAGCAGTTTGACAATGAATGGTACATAGACAATGGCTGCTCGCGTTACATGAAAGGAAGAAGGGAAGAGTTGAGGCAGTTTCGGTCCCTTAAAGATGGTGGAAGTGTAAAGTATGGTAACAACTCTTATGGCACGATCAAAGGATATGGAATGATCACCAATGGTGATTTTTCAATACAAAAAGCGGCATACGTTGAAGGCTTACAACCTCACCTCATCAGCGTTTCTCAACTGGTGGTTGGTATAGGGTTAAAAGTTTCATTTGATGATGATGGCTCAGAGATCATTGAAAAGAAGACGAACAATATTCTGCTGAAATCAAAGCAAAAAGGAGAGATGTATCCTCTGAATCTTAATCCCATAAAAGGGAAACCAGTTGTTTGCTTACTAACGAAGGTTTACTCAAACGAAAGTTGGCTTTGGCACTGAAGACTTTCCCATCTCGATTTCAAAGACATCAACTGTCACAACTAGAAATTTTGTGTCATGTAATCTATACACTCAAGTTAATGTTGAATCAAAAACTTAAGAGCATGTGTGATACCTATTATTATGACATCAACAACTTCAATCAAATACATCATACGAGTACTACAAATGGTCATCAAACAATTGGAAACCCTAGAAGTTCTTGTTTAGGTCCATTTTGGACTAGGACTTCCTTATTGGACCCAAATGGACCAATAAGCTTCCAATTTGACTATCATGGGCTTAGAACCCTAATTGGGCTCTAATTGGACCCACAATCATTTATTTCAACATTTTGGGCCATTTTGGGCCTAGAATGAAATGAATTAAAAGCTTTGATCCATGATTAACCTAATCTAGCTTATTAAAGCATAAAAATCACAATTTTATTTTATAAGGCCAATGATCACCCAAACTAACTCTAATATTGGGCTTAGGGGCAAAAAGCCCAAAAAAATCCTTTCTTCCCTCTCCATTCTCGGCCCAAGCCCAAGGAAAAGGAAGAGTTGACATTGGATTGCCACCTCACTTTTATTTGTTGGGTCTCCATGCATGCAACTCATACTTCCAAGCACCTATCTTATCAAAGTCACTCTCTTCTTTCCTCTCTCTCACTCTCGGCCGAAACACACACACACATACACAAATATCTCACAAACTCTCTCAAGAACACTCAAGAACACATCCTTCCTCTCCACTCAAAAATCTCGAAAATTAGGAGGCTTCCAAGAGGATATTTCCATAAAATCTTCATCTAAGGTAAGGTTATACTTGGATCTATGACTTAGATTCTTTGCTTTATCAAGATCTCTTCCTAATCCATGCAAAAATCGTGATCTTGCATCCTAGAACCACCTCAAACTCGAGACCTTCAAGAAAAGGGTGCTGAGGCCAAAAATCACCAAGCTTTCTTCCATCTTTTCTTCAAAAACCGAAACCACACTCTAAGGTGAGCTTCATACCCCCTATTTTTCTGTTTTATGAGTTTTGTGGGGGGGGGGGGGGGGAATACAAGTGAAAGTCTAGATCTATATGTGTTTTGTATGCCTTGTATGATTTCTATGCTTATATGTGTGTTTTTGTGTGTTTATGATGTTGGATCTAGCCATAAACCCCTAAAAATCGTGATATACATAATGTTAAAGGATACTAGCATCAAATATATTTCTACATACAAAGTGTTCCAAGAAAAATAGCTAAATGGCTAAACAACATTTTCTTTGGGCTAAAAACTCGATTTTTGGACATAAGATGTTAAAAATATAAAGTTAAAGGGCCCAAAATGAAATATTTCAAAATCTGATGGGTGAGATGAGTCAAAACAGTTTCCATAATGTGTTTTCTGAAAATATACTTTTTGGAGGATTAAAAACATAAATTTCAAGCTTAATGGGCTAAAAATGGCATTTTCGGCCCAACAGGGCCCAATATGCGAAATTTTCTGTTTTGAAGGGCCAAAACTGTGTTTTTCTGTAAAACAGTGGACTACTAGTGTTCCAAATCCTTTTCTAAGGTTTAAAATACTTTTCAAATTTAAACAGGACCAAAGTTGCAAAAATTTTCCAAATTGGGCCAAAAGTGTAAAAACTGCAAAAAAGAGGGGTTACAACCGAGAAAACTGCATTTTCAGGGACTAAAACTATTTTTAACTAAATTTGTGCTGAAAAATATCAATTCCAATAAGTTTTGATGTTAAAATGCCAAGAAAAATAGTTTGAGGACTAAAGCGGAAAATTTATTTATGCAAAGGGTTGAAAAAGTAAATTTACAAATAAAGAGGGGCTGAAAACAGAAAATTTTCAAGGCTATTTCAATACACTCAACTTGATCAAATATTGGCACCGCGACTACCGACAAAATACAATACACAACAATACCAAAAATCGTTGTTAAACGAATTGGTTCGGTCTCGAACCAATAAAAACCCGAAACTACTAACGCGATGATACCTCGATTCACACAAGTAACATTTGGGAATTTAATACACACGTGAGAGTGCACAGATGTCGACGCACCATCTTTGGGCCCCAAAGTGTAAAATCTTGTTTGTTGGGCCTAGCTAGCCCAATGACCTGATCTTAAGGCCCGAAGACTTCTACCTTACGAGTTGTTGGGTCTTACATGATCTAACACAGCGTAAAAGGACTTTCAATGGCTTTTATACTATTGGTCCCCAAGGGTCATTTGGTACTGCTAGTAAAGTCGGTTATTTTAATGCGAGGCGGGTCTAGGGCCCCTCGTACTCATTTTTTTTTATCCCCAACCGGCTATGGAGTTATCGAGGTCTTCGTGCCCTCTTTCTCTTCGGATGTGGGATTACCTGAAGTCAGGGCGGTTGGATAACGTGATTAGTACGGACGACGCCTACGGGATCGTTAGTATAGTTATAAACTGGTCGTTTGTGTAACGCGTGTTTATAGCAATTCATCATGCGCAAAAAAATCCGACGTCGCCTGGAATTAATGACTTCACATGCCGCAATGGTTTTATTTTCAACTTCATGGAATTCAAAGAAATAGGAAAACATCGGGTTTTCCTAGGGTTTTACAATACATACAGTTTCGAAATGTACACAAGTTTGATGAACATTTTTTTAACTATAGAAACAAACAAGCATACTTATGGATCTTCACAAACGTTTTCAAAAACTCTTTTCAGAAAATATCGGATTTTCTGGTGGTTTTCAAAATAATACAAAACGTTGCTTTTCAAATACCGCTTATGAACTCACCAACATTTCACATGTTGACGTTTTTCAAAATACTTGTATTCTTAGGTAATAAGTGAACCAAAGGAAAATGTACTCAGTGATGGCTTGCAGTTACTTATTTATGAATCGAACAATTTATTTTTGGGAATGTAATGTTTAAATAATGTACTCCATGTAAACTTTATCGGTTGTACTATATTAATGCATGGTGACGAATGTTGTTACGTTTCATATATATTCAATGTTATGGTATTCAATTAAGTCACGACAACCCTCAGACGTTTCCGCCGTCTGGTTCGGGGGTGTGACAGGTTGGTATCAGAGCTTTGTTTATAGTGAGCTAGCATGTCTAGCCACACATTGATATGCAACTATAAACCAAAAAGAGGGACTAACATAACTCTGAACAAAACAAGTAAATAAAACACCCTTGCTTGCATTAGGAATAGGAACATAACGCCGAACCAAACACAATAATGCTGGTATCTCGGTTAATTCGGGACTGTTCTTAGTGATACCAAGGAGTGGATGTAGCCTGATCAACTACATTCTCTCCAAAGTAAAACTAACACACGTCCTGATGAGATCGGGATAGCTAGGGAACCTAAAACTATACTGTCACAACTGGAAATTTTGTGTCATGTAATCTTTACACTCAAGCTAAAGTGAATCAAAAGCTTAAGAACATGTGTAACACCTATGAGTATGACTTCAAAAACTTCAATCAAATACATCATACAAAGTACTACAAATAGTCATCAAATAATTGGAGACCCTAGAAGTCCTAGTTTAAGTCCATTTTGGACTAGGACTCCCTTATTGGATCCAAATGGACCAATAAGCTTCCAATTAGACTATCATGGGCTTAGAACCCTAATTGGGCTCTAATTGGACCCACACTAATTTATTTCAATATTATAGGCCATATTAATGAAATAAATTGAAAGCTTTGATCCATGATTAACCTAATCTAGCTTATTAAAGCATAAAAATCACAATTTTATTTTATAAGGCCAATAAATACCCAAGATTAACTCTAATAGTGGTCTTAGGGGCAAAGGCCCAATTTTTTTTCTTTCCCTCCCAAAAATCTCGGCCCAAGGCCCAAATCCAAGAAGATAAGAAGAGAGTTGACTTTAGTATGCCACCTCATTATTGTCCCTTGGATATCCATGCAATTTAGTCCATATTTCCATGCAACATCACTTCAAAATCACTTCTATCCTCTCCTCTCTCTCACTCTCGGCCATACTCACACACACACTCACAAAAATCTCTCAAGCTCTCTCAAGAACATCCCTTCCTCTCCCCTCAAAATCTCGAAAATTAGGAGGCTTTCAAGAGGATATTTCCACCAACTCTTCATCCAAGGTAAGGTTATGCTTGGATCTATGAATTAAATTCTTTGTTTTATCAAAATACTTTCCAAATCTATGCAAAAATTGTGATCTTGCATCCTAGAACCATCTCAAACTCGAGATCTTCAAGAAAAGGGTGCTAAGGCCAAAAATCACCAAGTTTTCTTCCATCTTTTCTTCAAAAACCGAAATCACACACCAAGGTGAGCTTCATACCCCCTATTTTCTGTTTTTATGAGTTTTTTTTTTGGGGGGGCGGGAATACAAGTGAAAGTGTAGATCTATATGTGTTTTGTATGCCTTGTATGATTTCCATGCTTACATGTATGCTTTTGTGTGCTATAATGTTGGATCTAGCCATAAAACCCCTCAAAACCGAGATATATCTTATTATAAATGATTTTAGCATCAAATGTATTTCTACATACAAAGTGTTCAAGAAAAATAGCTAAGTGGTTTAGTAACAATTTTCTTTGGGCTAAAAACACAAATTTTGGGCCTAAAATGTGAAAAATACAAAATTAAGGGTTCAAATTGACATATCACGAATTCTAATGGATGAGGTGTGTCAAAACAGTTTCAATAGAACAATTTCTGGAAATATACTCATTTAGAGGATCAAAAACATAAATTTCAAGCTTAATGGGCTAAAAATGACATTTTCGGCCCAATGAGGCCCATTATGCGAGATTTTCTGTTTTGGAGGGCCAAAACAGTATTTTTCTGTAAAACAGTGGACTATAAGTGTTCCAAGTCCTTTTCAAAGGTTTAAAATGCTTTTTAAATTTAAAAAGGACCAACGTTGCAAAAATTTTACAATTTGGGCCAAAATTGTCAAAGTTGCGAAAAAGAAGGGTTAAAACCGAGAAAACTGAATTTTCAGGGACTTAAGCTGTTTTCTATGAAAAATATGCTGGAAAATATTTATTTCAATAATTTTTGGTGTTAAAATGTCAAGAAAATTGATTTAAGGACCAAACCGGAAAGTATTTAAATAAAGGGTTGAAAAAGTAAATTTTACAAACAAGTAGGGGTTGAAAACAGATAATTTTCAAGGCTAATTCAATACATGCAATTTGACCAAATGATGGTACCACGACTAACGACGAAATACAATACATTACAACACCAAAAGTCGTTGTTAAACGAATTGGTTCGGTCTCGAACCAATAAAAATCCGAAACTACTAACACGACGACACTATGATACTTCAACACTACGATTCATACAAATAACGATTGGGAATTCATTATACATGCGAGTGTACACAGACGTCTACGCACCATCTTTGGGCCCCAAAAGTGTAAAATCTTTTTTGTTGAGCCTAGCTAGCCCAATGACCTGATCTTAAGGCCCGAAGACCTCTATCTTACGAAGTGTTGGGTTTTACCGATCCGACACGACGTAACCGGACTTTCAATGGCTTGTATACTACTGGTCCCCAAGGGTCCTTTGGTATCGCTAGTAGAGTCTACCTTTTATGCGAGGCGGGTCTGGGACCCCTCGTACCTTTTTATCCCTAACCGGCTAATGGAGTCATCGAGGCCTTCGTGTCCTCTTTCTCTTCGGATGTGGGACTACACGTAGTCAGGGCGGTTGGATAACGTGATTAGTACGGACGACGCCTACGGGATCGTTAGTATTGCTATAGACTAGTCGTTTGTGTAACGCGTGTTTGTAGCAGATAATCATGCTCAAAAATAATCCAATGTCGCCTGGTAATGATAACTTCATGCGTTGCAATGGTTTCAATGTAAATTCAAGGAATTCAAAGAATTAGGAAAACATCGGGTTTTCCTAGGGTTTTCAATATATACAGATTCGAAATACCTACAATTTCAATAAACAATCTTTTTTTTTACAAGTATAGAAACAAACAAGCATACTTATGGATCTTCACAAACGTTTTCAAAAGCTTCTCTTTTCAGAAAATATCGGATTTTCTGGCGGTTTTCAAACGATACGAAACATTGCTTTTCAAATAAAACTTATGAACTCACCAACATTTCATATGTTAATGTTTTTCAAAATACTTGTATTCTCAGGGAACCAGTGAATCAAAGGAAATCGTATTCAGTGATGGCTTGCCGTTTATTTATGTACGAATCGAACAATTTATTTTGGGAATGTAATGGTTAAACAATGTGCTTCATGTAAACTTTACTGGTTGTACAATATTAATGCATGGTGATGAATGTTGTTACGTTTCATATATATACAATGTTATGGTATTCAATTGAGTCACGACAGCCCCCGAACGTTTCCGCCGCCTGGTTTGGGGGTGTGACAGGTTGGTATCAGAGCTTTGTTTATAGTGAGCTAGCATGTCGAGCCACACATTGATATGCAACTATGAACCAAAAATAGGGACTAACAGAACTCTGAACAAAACAAGTAAATAAACCACGCTCGCTTGCATTAGGGATAAGAACCTAACGCCGAATCAAACACAATAATGCTGGTATCTCGGTTAATTCGGGACTGTTCTTAGTGATACCAAGGAGTGAATGTAGCCTGATCAACTACATTCTCTCCAAAGTAAAACTAACACACGTCTTGATGAGATCGGGATAGCTAGGGAACCTGAAACTATACCCTTTATCATCAACAAGAGAACGTTTGCTTGGTCTGTACAATAGTCATAGCACTTAGGAATAATGTTAGCATATTTACGTACTCACGCAAACAGCATGGTTGGTTTTCATCACCCTGGAGACCCCTATTTCCCTAATCAGGGAAACAACGGGTGGCTAGAGGAGGAGGAGCCTGAGGAAGAGCAGCAGGGTTCCAGCTTCATCCGGTTCTAGTAGCCCACGGGATATTTGGGGAGGAACCGGGGGAGAATCCGGGGGAAGCACACGGCGTCGGACCCGACGAATATGTAGACACTGACTACGAATTTGGAGAGATCGACGACGACGTCGAGGAAGGTCAGGTCGGGGAACAGGACCCCGTCCCACCATGTGAGAACGAGACACAACCAGATCACCCCGCTCCGCTAGTGAATTCCCCAAGAGAGAACCGTTCTCTCGAAGCGGAGATCGCCGCGCTGCGGCAACAGCTGTACGCTATGGAAGCTCGGGCGGTGAGAGCAGAGCATGAGAGGGACGAGGTTATTGGAGACATGGCAGAGATGGCGCAGCTGCTGGCGCAACATTTCGGCATATGATCTCGGCACCACCTCCAAACGCAGCACATCACGATTAGGGATGGACATATCATGGTAGGACATTAGGAACTATATTATGTACTTCGGCTCTATGTTTAAGTGACTACACTACTCATGGAGCCGTTATGCTGTCGGATTAGTGTCACTTATGTATGCTCTTACGAGCAAATTTTCTTGTACTAAACGCGGATAATATTAATAAACTTTTATGTGTTTTGCTATGATATTACAAGTTGTTATGTGTTGAGAAGTTATGATTGTATGCTTGACAATAGTAATGTTTAGGTTCGTACCATACATCTAGTTAGTAGGATCACGACCTCACAGAGACCACATACACTCAACATCTCTCCGTTTCATGACAGAAAGATACCTCACCGAGCTACTCGCGAAATCCCGAGCCAACTTCGGCCGAAGTCGACACCACTGCTTTCCAGGCAGCCGTGTCCGCTGCGGTCACCGCAGCTATGGCACAACTTCACCGAGGGAACAACGGAGGAGGCAATGGGCAAGGCTCCGTAAGTTCGAACAACGGGATGAATCAAGGACCCACTAAAACGTGCACCTACAAGGACTTTGCGAACGCTAAACCCCAGACGTTCAACGACACTGGAGGGGTGATTACCCTGAAGCGATGGATCGAGAAGGTAGAGTCGGTGTTCGAAATATGCGATTGCCCCGAGCAGATGAAGGTGAAGTTCGCGGCCTGCACTTTTGTGGACCAAGCTCTCACTTGGTGGAACGGACACGTGGAAGCTATGACGCTCCCTGTCGCTAACTCTATCCCATGGACAGAAATGAAAGAAATGTTAATGGCCGAGTACTACCCCCGAGTCGAAATACAAAAGATGGAGCAGGAACTATGGAACCTCACGGTGCAGAATGCGAACATCGATGCCTACATCTCGAGATTCAGCGAATTATCTCTATTGTGCCCGGGTATGATCACGTCAGAAGGAAAGAAGGTTGAACGGTTCATCTGGGGACTGACATCCCCCATTCAAGGGAATGTGATAGCTGCGAACCCTGAAACGTTTGACAGTGCGAAGAGATTGGCCAAGAGGTTGTACGATCATAACAACAAAAGGGGCGAGAAGCCAGTAGAGACTGAGAAGAAAAAGGAGGGTGATGGCAGGAGAGGGAAGAACCCCAAGAGGAAGGGGCGTCAGGGCCCCGAGACCTCTAAAAAGCAGCAAACAGTGGCAGTTAACGCTGTCACCGCACCGGTTCCAGCCACACCACATGCTCCAGCCTCAGCTGCTTCAAATGCTTCAAGACCTTACTCCGGTAATCTTCCCAGTTGCAATAAGTGCGGCCTCCACCATCACGGCGAATGCATGGAACTCCATCGCACCAGTTGCAACCGAAAGGGACACACTGCAAGGTTCTGTAGGACATACCCTCCTAGGAACCAGAGTCAGGGAAACAACCAGAACAACAACAACAACAACAACTACCGCAATAACAAGAACACCAATGCCGGCGGCAATAATGTAGGGCCTAGCCACACCTACTTCGGGTGTGGAAGGACGGGGCATTTCCACCGAGATTGCCCTAACAACAACTCAGGAAACAGAGGAGCAAGAAGAATGCTGACTATGGGTCAGAGTGATGCAGTTCAGGATCCCGCAGTTGTGACCGGTACGTTCCTCCTAAACCACACTTATGCATGCATCTTATTTGATACCGGAGCGGAGCAAAGTTTCGTGAGCGAGAAGTTTAAACATTTATTAAAACAACAACCCCAGAAGCTAAATGAAACATATATGGTGGAAATGGCCAATGGGAAAACCGAATCCACTAAGGAGATCTACACCGGATGTACCCTAACCCTTAACCAGCACGTTTTTCGAATAGACCTAATGCCAGTATCAATTAGGAGTTTCCATGTAATTATCGGCATGGATTGGTTAAGCCCCCACCATGCTGAGATTTTGTGCCACGAGAAGGTCATTCGCCTTCGTCTTCCGAATCACGAAACCCTAGTGATTTACGGAGACAAACCCAGTACGAATCTTCGCCTCATCTCGTGCATCAAAGCACAAAAACATCTGCGAAAGAACAATTTGGCGTTCCTGGCTCACATAGTGGACAGGACCAAAGAAGAAACTAACATCCAAGATATTCCGGTAGCGGGTGAATTCCCGGACGTGTTTCCTGAAGATCTTCCAGGAGTACCCCCAGAGAGACAGGTTGAGTTCCGAATCGACCTTGTTCCAGGAGCGACTCCTCTCGCTAAATCACCATATCGGTTGGCTCCTGCTGAAATGCAGGAATTGTCCAGCCAACTCAGTGAGCTTCTGGACAAGGGATTTATCCAACCTAGCTACTCGCCGTGGGGAGCTCCGGTGCTCTTTGTCAAAAAGAAGGACGGATCTTTCAGAATGTGCATCGATTACAGAGAGTTGAATAAACTCACTGTTAAAAACCGCTACCCACTCCCACGAATCGATGATCTATTCGACCAGCTCCAAGGAGCTAGTTATTTCTCCAAAATAGATCTACGGTCTGGATACCACCAACTCAAAGTCCGAGAAGAGGATATTCCCAAAACCGCTTTCCGAACCCGCTATGGACATTATGAATTCGTCGTAATGCCCTTCGGTCTAACAAATGCACCTGCCGCATTTATGGACCTAATGAATCGAATATGTCGACCGTTCCTTGACAACTTCGTCATTGTATTTATCGATGACATCCTCGTCTATTCTCGAAGCAAAGAGGAGCATGGCCAACATCTACGACAAATTCTAGACACTCTGCGATCGGAAAAGCTTTACGCCAAACTCTCCAAGTGTGAGTTCTGGCTTCGGAGTGTGAATTTCCTAGGCCACGTGGTTAGCCAAGACGGAATTCATGTGGACCCCTCTAAGGTCAAAGCTGTGGAAGGATGAGCAACTCCGACTACGCCCACAGAAATTCGTCAGTTCTTAGGCCTAGCAGGCTACTTTAGGAGATTCATCCAAAACTTCTCTAAGATTGCCAAGCCGCTTACCTTGCTTACGCAAAAGGGCGTGTCATTCAAGTGGACAGACCGACGAGAGATTGCGTTTCGAACCTTGAAGCAAGATCTCTGTAGCGCTCCTGTACTATCTCTACCTGAAGGAACGGAAGACTTTGTAGTCTACTGTGACGCTTCGAATCAGGGCTTAGGTTGCGTTCTCATGCAACGTGAAAGAGTGATAGCATATGCGTCCCGCCAACTAAAAACGCACGAGGTAAATTACACGACCCATGACCTAGAACTGGGAGCCGTGGTCTTTGCTCTAAATATTTGGAGGCACTACCTGTACGATACAAAGTGCACCATTTTTATGGACCACAAGAGCCTCCAGCACATCTTGAATCAGAAGGAGCTGAACATGAGACAGAGAAGATGGGTGGAATTGCTAAACGACTACGAATGCGAGATCAAGTACCATCCAGGTAAGGCCAACGTGGTAGCTGATGCATTAAGTCGGAAGGAGTACACTAATCGCCGTACGAAAACGCACTCGATAACCATTCAATCTCATCTGGCCACTCAAATCGCATCAGTCCAGTCGGAGGCTATGAAAGCGGAAAATAGAATTAGCGAGGCATTGCGCGGGATGGAAAAGAACCTAGAAGCAAGAGAGAATGGGGTATACTACTTCATGAACCATATTTGGGTCCCAAAAATCGGAGGATTTAGGGAGACCGTTATGAAGGAAGCCCACAAGACACGATACTCCATTCATCCTGGATCGGACAAGATGTATTTGGACATTAAACAACACTATTGGTGGCCTAACATGAAAGCGGAAATCGCGACCTATGTTAGTAAGTGCCTTACGTGCGCCAAAGTAAAGGTGGAGTACCAGAAACCTTCAGGATTGTTACAGCAACCGACAATCCCTGAGTGGAAATGGGAGGGGATTTCTATGGATTTCGTGACCAAGCTGCCCAAAACGTCGGACGGACTAGACACCATATGGGTAATAATCGACCGACTGATGAAATCTGCCCATTTCCTACCAATCAAAGAGTCCTACAAGATGGAGAGACTGACGCGTTTGTACCTACGAGAAATCGTAAGACTCCATGGAGTGCCAAAATCTATCATCTCGGATAGGGACAGTAGATTCACATCGCGCTTTTGGCAGTCACTCCACAAGGCAATGGGCACTCATCTCGATATGAGCACCACATATCACCCACAAACGGACGGTCAAAGTGAACGAACCATTCAAACGCTTGAAGACATGCTTCGTGCATGTGTGATAGACTTTGGAAAGTCTTGGGATACCCACCTACCGTTGATTGAGTTTTCATATAACAATAGTTACCATTCGAGCATCAAGGTGGCTCCTTTCGAAGCACTATACGGGCGTAAATGTAGATCACCGTTATGTTGGGCGGAAGTAGGTGACACCCAGCTAGCAAAAACGCATACGTCAAACAGGACACTAACGGGACCGGAGATCATTCGCGAAACCACAGAAAAGATCGTCCAGATCAGAGCTCGATTACAAGCATCGCGTGACCGACAAAAGAGCTACGCGGATAGATGGCGAAAGCCCGAAGACTTCTACCTTACGAGTTGTTGGGTCTTACATGATCTAACACAGCGTAAAAGGACTTTCAATGGCTTTTATACTATTGGTCCCCAAGGGTCATTTGGTACTGCTAGTAAAGTCGGTTATTTTAATGCGAGGCGGGTCTAGGGCCCCTCGTACTCATTTTTTTTTATCCCCAACCGGCTATGGAGTTATCGAGGTCTTCGTGCCCTCTTTCTCTTCGGATGTGGGATTACCTGAAGTCAGGGCGGTTGGATAACGTGATTAGTACGGACGACGCCTACGGGATCGTTAGTATAGTTATAAACTGGTCGTTTGTGTAACGCGTGTTTATAGCAATTCATCATGCGCAAAAAAATCCGACGTCGCCTGGAATTAATGACTTCACACGCCGCAATGGTTTTATTTTCAACTTCATGGAATTCAAAGAAATAGGAAAACATCGGGTTTTCCTAGGGTTTTACAATACATACAGTTTCGAAATGTACACAAGTTTGATGAACATTTTTTTAACTATAGAAACAAACAAGCATACTTATGGATCTTCACAAACGTTTTCAAAAACTCTTTTCAGAAAATATCGGATTTTCTGGTGGTTTTCAAAATAATACAAAACGTTGCTTTTCAAATACCGCTTATGAACTCACCAACATTTCACATGTTGACGTTTTTCAAAATACTTGTATTCTTAGGTAACAAGTGAACCAAAGGAAAATGTACTCAGTGATGGCTTGCAGTTACTTATTTATGAATCGAACAATTTATTTTTGGGAATGTAATGTTTAAATAATGTACTCCATGTAAACTTTATCGGTTGTACTATATTAATGCATGGTGACGAATGTTGTTACGTTTCATATATATTCAATGTTATGGTATTCAATTAAGTCACGACAACCCTCGGACGTTTCCGCCGTCTGGTTCGGGGGTGTGACAGGTTGGTATCAGAGCTTTGTTTATAGTGAGCTAGCATGTCTAGCCACACATTGATATGCAACTATAAACCAAAAAGAGGGACTAACATAACTCTGAACAAAACAAGTAAATAAAACACCCTTGCTTGCATTAGGAATAGGAACATAACGCCGAACCAAACACAATAATGCTGGTATCTCGGTTAATTCGGGACTGTTCTTAGTGATACCAAGGAGTGGATGTAGCCTGATCAACTACATTCTCTCCAAAGTAAAACTAACACACGTCCTGATGAGATCGGGATAGCTAGGGAACCTAAAACTATACTGTCACAACTGGAAATTTTGTGTCATGTAATCTTTACACTCAAGCTAAAGTGAATCAAAAGCTTAAGAACATGTGTAACACCTATGAGTATGACTTCAAAAACTTCAATCAAATACATCATACAAAGTACTACAAATAGTCATCAAATAATTGGAGACCCTAGAAGTCCTAGTTTAAGTCCATTTTGGACTAGGACTCCCTTATTGGATCCAAATGGACCAATAAGCTTCCAATTAGACTATCATGGGCTTAGAACCCTAATTGGGCTCTAATTGGACCCACACTAATTTATTTCAATATTATGGGCCATATTGGGCCTAGAATGAAATAAATTGAAAGCTTTGATCCATGATTAACCTAATCTTGCTTATTAAAGCATAAAAATCACAATTTTATTTTATAAGGCCAATAAATACCCAAGATTAACTCTAATAGTGGTCTTAGGGGCAAAGGCCCAATTTTTTTTCTTTCCCTCCCAAAAATCTCGGCCCAAGGCCCAAATCCAAGAAGATAAGAAGAGAGTTGACTTTAGTATGCCACCTCATTATTGTCCCTTGGATATCCATGCAATTTAGTCCATATTTCCATGCAACATCACTTCAAAATCACTTCTATCCTCTCCTCTCTCTCACTCTCGGCCATACTCACACACACACACACACTCACAAAAATCTCTCAAGCTCTCTCAAGAACATCCCTTCCTCTCCACTCAAAATCTCGAAAATTAGGAGGCTTTCAAGAGGATATTTCCACCAACTCTTCATCCAAGGTAAGGTTATGCTTGGATCTATGAATTAAATTCTTTGTTTTATCAAAATCCTTTCCTAATCTATGCAAAAATCGTGATCTTGCATCCTAGAACCATCTCAAACTCGAGATCTTCAAGAAAAGGGTGCTAAGGCCAAAAATCACCAAGTTTTCTTCCATATTTTCTTCAAAAACCGAAATCACACACCAAGGTGAGCTTCATACCCCCTATTTTCTGTTTTTATGAGTTTTGTGGGGGGGGGGAATACAAGTGAAAGTGTAGATCTATATGTGTTTTGTATGCCTTGTATGATTTCCATGCTTACATGTATGCTTTTGTATGCTATAATGTTGGATCTAGCCATAAAACCCCTCAAAACCGAGATATATCTTATGTTAAATGATTTTAGCATCAAATGTATTTCTACATACAAAGTGTTCAAGAAAAATAGCTAAGTGGTTTAGTAACAATTTTCTTTGGGCTAAAAACACAAATTTTGGGCCTAAAATGTGAAAAATACAAAATTAAGGGCCCAAATTGACATATCACGAATTCTGATGGATGAGGTGTGTCAAAACAGTTTCAATAAAACAATTTCTGGAAATATACTCATTTAGAGGATCAAAAACATAAATTTCAAGCTTAATGGGCTAAAAATGACATTTTCGGCCCAATGAGGCCCATTATGCGAGATTTTCTGTTTTGGAGGGCCAAAACAGTATTTTTCTGTAAAACAGTGGACTATAAGTGTTCCAAGTCCTTTTCAAAGGTTTAAAATGCTTTTTAAATTTAAAAAGGACCAACGTTGCAAAAATTTTACAATTTGGGCCAAAATTGTCAAAGTTGCGAAAAAGAAGGGTTAAAACCGAGAAAACTGAATTTTCAGGGACTTAAGCTGTTTTCTATGAAAAATATGCTGGAAAATATTTATTTCAATAATTTTTGGTGTTAAAATGTCAAGAAAATTGATTTAAGGACCAAACCGGAAAGTATTTAAATAAAGGGTTGAAAAAGTAAATTTTACAAACAAGTAGGGGTTGAAAACAGATAATTTTCAAGGCTAATTCAATACATGCAATTTGACCAAATGATGGTACCACGACTAACGACGAAATACAATACATTACAACACCAAAAGTCGTTGTTAAACGAATTGGTTCGGTCTCGAACCAATAAAAATCCGAAACTACTAACACGACGACACTATGATACTTCAACACTACGATTCATACAAATAACGATTGGGAATTCATTATACATGCGAGTGTGCACAGACGTCTACGCACCATCTTTGGGCCCCAAAAGTGTAAAATCTTGTTTGTTGAGCCTAGCTAGCCCATTGACCTGATCTTAAGGCCCGAAGACCTCTATCTTACGAAGTGTTGGGTTTTACCGATCCGACACGACGTAACCGGACTTTCAATGGCTTGTATACTACTGGTCCCCAAGCGTCCTCTGGTATCGCTAGTAGAGTCTACCTTTTATGCGAGGCGGGTCTGGGACCCCTCGTACCTTTTTATCCCCAACCGGCTAATGGAGTCATCGAGGCCTTCGTGTCCTCTTTCTCTTCGGATGTGGGACTACACGTAGTCAGGGCGGTTGGATAACGTGATTAGTACGGACGATGCCTACGGGATCGTTAGTATTGCTATAGACTAGTCATTTGTGTAACGCGTGTTTGTAGCAGATAATCATGCTCAAAAATAATCCAATGTCGCCTGGTAATGATAACTTCATGCGTTGCAATGGTTTCAATGTAAATTCATGGAATTCAAAGAATTAGGAAAACATCGGGTTTTCCTAGGGTTTTCAATACATACAGATTCGAAATACCTACAATTTCAATAAACAATCTTTTTTTTTACAAGTATAGAAACAAACAAGCATACTTATGGATCTTCACAAACGTTTTCAAAAGCTTCTTTTTTCAGAAAATATCGGATTTTCTGGCGGTTTTCAAACGATACGAAACATTGCTTTTCAAATAAAACTTATGAACTCACCAACATTTCATATGTTGACGTTTTTCAAAATACTTATATTCTCAAGGAACCAGTGAATCAAAGGAAATCGTATTCAGTGATGGCTTGCCGTTTATTTATGTACGAATCGAACAATTTATTTTGGGAATGTAATGGTTAAACAATGTGCTTCATGTAAACTTTACTGGTTGTACAATATTAATGCATGGTGACGAATGTTGTTACGTTTCATATATATACAATGTTATGGTATTCAATTGAGTCAGGACAGCCCCCGAACGTTTCCGCCGCCTGGTTTGGGGGTGTGACATATACCCTTTATCACTAAAAACAGAACGCTTGCTTAGTCCGTACAATAGTCATAGCATCCTAGGAATAATGTTAGCATATATACATACTCGCGCAGACAGCATGGCTGGTTTTCATCACCCTGGAGACCCCTATTTCCCTAATCAGGGAAACAACAGATTACTAGAGGAGGAGGAGCCTGAGGAAGAGCCTGAAGAGGAACCTGAGGAAGACCCCAAAGAGGAATCTGACGGGGAACCGGAGGCAGAAGTCGAGGGCGAGCCTGCCGTACCCGAAGGAGACGAAGAGAATTTCGAAGAGGAACTCGATGACAGCGAAGGGGGTGATTCGGATGCAGAGTCGGAGGTCATCAACCCCCCTTACCCGATCAGGGTGCCTGCTTACCGTGTGGGCCCCACTGGTCCTACCCCTCCTTGGGGCATTGATCTTTGGAGATGGAGCAGACATCAGGGACAGCGACCCCCGTTCGGCATGTCACGTGAGTTCTTTGTCCTGAGGGACGGAGGACTGGCCGTCCGAGCCCTACCGGTCATGGTGAGACGATTACGGGACACCGACGACCTTGCTCAGGGCACTGCTGATCAGGTACGCCAGCTGTGGACTAGGGTCGAGCGTGCGGAACAGGAGACGCGTGACGTCCTTCGGGAGTTTCACATGAGGCAGGTAAGGTGGGAGTCTCGACTTCAGGACGCAGAACGCTTGGTGGCTCGTCTTCATGGAGCATCCACATCCTCGGCACCACCTCCGGATGCAGCTCATCGCGGTTAGGGATAGACTTATCTTAGTAGGTCATTAGGAACTATGCTATGTACTCCGACTCTATGTTTAAGTGACTACACTACTCATAGAGCCGTTATGCTATCGAATTAGTGTCACTCCTGTATGCTCTTACGAGCAAAATTTTCTTGTATTAAATGCGGATAATACTAATGAACTTTTATGTGCTTTGCTATGATATTACAAATTGCTATGTGTTGAGAAGTTATGATTGTATGTCCGATGGTAGTAATGTCTAAGTTCGTACCATACACCTAGTTAGTAGGATCACAACCTCACAGAAACCACATACACTCAACATCTTTCCGTTTCGTGACAGAAAGATGCCTCTCCGACCTACTCGCGGAAACCCACGACCAACTCCACCCGAGGTTGACTCCACTGCATTCCAGGCAGCCGTGTCTGCTGCGGTCACCGCAGCTATGGCACAACTCCATCAGGGGAATAATGGAGGAGGCAACGGGCAAAGGGCAGGAAGTTCGAACAACGGGATGAATCAAGGACCTACCAAAACATGTACCTACAAGGACTTCACAAACGCCAAACCAAGAACTTTCAACGGCACTGGAGGGGTGATCACTCTGAAGCGATGGATTGAAAAGGTGGAGTCGGTATTCGAGATATGCGATTGCCCTGAACAGATGAATGTGAAGTTCGTGGCCTGCACTTTTGTGGACCAAGCACTCACTTGGTGGAACGGACATGTGGAAGCCATGACGCTCCCTGTAGCCAACTCTATGCCGTGGGCAGAGATGAAAGAAATGTTAATGGCTGAGTACTGCCCACGAGGCGAAATACAAAAGATGGAGCAAGAGCTATGGAACCTCACTGTGCAGAATGCGAATATCGATGCCTACATATCGAGATTTAGTGAACTATCTCTGCTGTGCCCGGGTATGATCACCTCGGAAGGAAAGAAGATTGAGCGATTCATCTGGGGACTAACATCACCCATTCAAAGGAATATGATAGCTGCGAACCCTGAAACGTTTGATAATGCAAAAAGATTGGCAAAGAGGCTATATGACCATAACAACAAGAAGGGCGAGAAGCCAGTGGAGGCTCAGAAGAAGAAGGAAGGTGATGGCAAGAAGGGAAAGAATAATAAGAGGAAGGGGCGCCAGAGCCCCGAGACCTCTAAAAAGCAGCAGACAGTGGCAGTTAACGCTGTCACCGCACCGGTTCCAGCCGCACCACATGCTCCAGCCTCAGCTGCTTCAAATGCTTCAAGACCCTATTCCGGTAATCTTCCCAAATGCAATAAGTGCGGTCTCCATCATAATGGAGAATGCAGGGATTTTCAGTGCACCAGTTGCAACCAAAGGGGACACACTGCAAGGTACTGCAGGACTTATCCTCCCCAGAACCAAAATCAGGGAAACAACAACAACCATCGCAATAACAACAACATCATCACCGGCGGCAGCAATGCAGGACCTAGCCACACCTGCTACGGGTGTGGAAGGACGGGGCATTTCCGCCGAGACTGCCGTAACAACAACAATCCCGGGAACAGAGGAACAGGAAGGATGCTGACCATGGGTCAGGGTGAGGCGGTTCAGGACCCCGCAGTTGTGACCGATACGTTTCTCCTAAACCACACTTATGCATGCATCTTATTTGACACCGGAGCGGAGCGAAGTTTCGTAAGCGAGAACTTTAAACATTTATTAAAACAACAACCCCAGAAGCTAAATGAAACCTATACGGTGGAAATGGCCAATGGGAAAACCGAATCCACTGGGGAAATCTACATCGGATGTACCCTAACCCTTAACCAACACGTCTTTCGAATAGACCTAATGCCAGTATCAATTAGGAGTTTCGATGTGATCATCGGCATGGATTGGTTAAGCCCCCACCATGCTGAGATTATGTGCCACGAGAAGGCCGTTCGCCTTCGTCTCCCAAATCACGAAACCCTAGTAATTTACGGAGACAAACCCAACATGAATCTTCGCCTCATCTCGTGCATCAAGGCACAAAAACATCTACGAAAGAACAACTTGGCGTTCTTGGCTCACATAGTGGATAAAACCAAGGAAGAAACTAACATTCAAGATATTCCGATAGCGTGTGAATTTCCAGACGTGTTTCCTGAAGATCTTCCGGGAGTACCCCTAGAGAGACAGGTTGAGTTTCGAATCGACCTCGTTCCAGGAGCAACTCCTCTCGCTTAATCACCCTATCGGTTGGCTCCTGCTGAAATGCAGGAATTGTCCAGCCAACTCAATGAGCTTCTGGACAAGGGATTTATCCGACCTAGCTACTCGCCATGGGGAGCTCCAGTGCTCTTTGTCAAAAAGAAGGACAGATCTTTCAGAATGTGCATCGATTACAGAGAGTTAAATAAACTCACTGTTAAAAACCGCTACCCACTCCCACGAATCGATGATCTATTCGACCAGCTCCAAGGAGCTAGTTGTTTTTCAAAAATAGATCTACGGTCCGGATACCACCAACTCAAAGTCCGGGAAGAGGATATTCCTAAAACCGCTTTCCGAACCCGCTACGGACATTGTGAATTCGTCGTAATGCCCTTTGGTCTAACAAATGCACCTACCGCATTTATGGACCTAATGAATCGAATCTGTCGACCGTTCCTCGACAACTTCGTCATTGTGTTTATCAATGACATCCTCGTCTATTCTCGAAGCAAAGAGGAGCATGGCCAACATCTCCGACAAGTCCTAGAAACTCTGCGATCGGAAAAGCTTTACGCCAAACTCTCCAAGTGTGAGTTCTGGCTCTGGAATGTGAACTTCGTAGGTCACGTAGTTAGCCAAGATGGAATTCATGTGGATCCCTCTAAGGTCAAAGCTGTGGAAGGACGGGCAACCCCGACGACGCCCACTGAAATTCGTCATTTATTAGGCCTAGCGGGCTACTATAGTAGATTCATTCAAAACTTCTCTAAGATCGCCAAGCCACTTACCTCGCTTACGCAAAAGGGCGTACCATTCAAATGGACAGACAAACAAGAGATTGCGTTTTGAACCTTGAAGCAAGCTCTCTGTAGCGCTCCTGTACTATCTCTACCAGAAGGAACGGAAGATTTTGTAGTCTACTATGACGCGTCAAATCAGGGCTTAGGTTGCGTTCTCATGGAGCGTGGAAGAGTGATAGCATACGCATCCCGCCAATTAAAGACGCACGAAGTAAATTATACGACCCATGACCTGGAATTGGGAGCCGTGGTCTTCGCTCTGAAAATTTGGAGGCACTACCTGTACGGTACGAAGTGCACCATCTTCACGGACCACAAGAGTCTCCAGCACATCTTGAACCAGAAGGAGCTGAACATGAGACAACAAAGATGGGTTGAATTGCTAAACGACTACGAGTGCAAGATCAAGTACCACCCAGGCAAGGCCAACGTGGTAGCTGATGCATTAAGTCGGAAGGAGTACTCTAATCGCCGTGCGAAAACTCTCTCAATAACCATTCAATCTCATCTGGCCACTCAAATTGCATCAGTCCAGTCGGAGGCCATGAGGACGGAAAATAGAGCTAGCGAGGCATTACGCGGGATGGAGAAGAATCTTGAGGCAAGGGAGAATGGAGTATACTACTTCATGAACCGAATTTAGGTCCCAAAAATCGGAGGATTTAGGGAGGTTGTTATGAAGGAAGCCCACAAGACACGATACTCCATTCATCCCGGTTCAGACAAGATGTATTTGGACATTAAACAACACTATTGGTGGCCTAACATGAAGGCGGAAATTGCGACCTACGTTAGTAAGTGCCTTACGTGCGCCAACGTAAAGGTGGAGTACCAGAAACCCTCAGGATTATTGCAGCAACCAGTAATCCCTGAGTGGAAATGGGAGGGGATTTCTATGGATTTTGTGACCAAGCTACCCAAGACGTCGGACGGACTGGACACCATATGGGTAATAGTCGACCGACTGACGAAGTCTGCCCATTTCCTGCCTATAAAAGAATCCTACAAGATGGAATGATTGACACGTTTGTACCTACGAGAAATCGTGAGACTCCACGGAGTACCAGTGTCTATTATCTCGGATAGGGAGAGTAGATTCACTTCACGCTTTTGGCAATCTCTCCATAAGGCACTAGGAACTCATCTCGACATGAGCACCGCGTATCACCCACAAACGGACGGTCAAAGCGAACGAACCATTCAAACGCTTGAAGACATGCTTTGCGCATGCGTGATAGACTTTGGGAAGTCTTGGGATACCCACCTACCTTTGATCGAGTTCTCATATAACAATAGTTATCATTCGAGCATCAAGGTGGCTCCTTTCGAAGCACTGTACGGATGTAAATGTAGATCACCGTTTTGTTGGGCTGAAGTAGGTGACACCCAGCTAGCAAAAACACATACGTCGGACAAGGAACTAACGGGACCGGAGATCATTCGCGAAACCACGGAAAAGATCGTTCAAATCAGAGCTCGATTGCAAGCATTGCGTGACCGACAAAAGAGCTATGACGATAAACGGCGAAAGCCCTTAGAATTTCAGGTCAGTGATCGAGTACTATTGAAAGTCTCACCCTGGAAAGGGGTTATACGTTTCGGAAAACGGGGAAAGCTGAACCCACGATACATTGGACCTTTCGAAATCGTCGCCCGAATAGGTCCGGTAGCATAGAGACTGCATCTACCCGCAGAGTTAAACGGAGTACACCCCGTGTTTCATGTCTCTAATCTGAAGAAGTGCCTATCAGATGAAACCCTTGTCATTCCTCTTGACGAAATCGAAATCAATGAGAATCTCCTGTTCGTTGAAGAACCAATCGAAATCATGGACAGGGAGGTGAAGCGTACTAAGCAAAGTCGCATCCCGATCGTGAAAGTACGGTGGAACGCAAAGCGTGGTCCAGAATTCACGTGGGAACGCGAAGACCAAATGAAGCAAAAGTACCCTCACCTACTCTAGCATTCTCAAATCAAGCTTTCAAACAGAATTTCGGGACGAAATTCCCTCTAACGGGGGGATGATGTCACAACTAGAAATTTTGTGTCATGTAATCTATACACTCAAGTTAATGTTGAATCAAAAACTTAAGAGCATGTGTGATACCTATTATTATGACATCAAAAACTTCAATCAAATACATCATACGAGTACTACAAATGGTCATCAAACAATTGGAAACCCTAGAAGTTCTTGTTTAGGTCCATTTTGGACTAGGACTTCCTTATTGGACCCAAATGGACCAATAAGCTTCCAATTTGACTATCATGGGCTTAGAACCCTAATTGGGCTCTAATTGGACCCACAATCATTTATTTCAACATTTTGGGCCATTTTGGGCCTAGAATGAAATGAATTAAAAGCTTTGATCCATGATTAACCTAATCTAGCTTATTAAAGCATAAAAATCACAATTTTATTTTATAAGGCCAATGATCACCCAAACTAACTCTAATATTGGGCTTAGGGGCAAAAAGCCCAAAAAAATCCTTTCTTCCCTCTCCATTCTCGGCCCAAGCCCAAGGAAAAGGAAGAGTTGACTTTGGATTGCCACCTCACTTTTATTTGTTGGGTCTCCATGCATGCAACTCATACTTCCAAGCACCTATCTTATCAAAGTCACTCTCTTCTTTTCTCTCTCTCACTCTCGGCCGAAACACACACACATACACAAATATTTCGCAAACTCTCTCAAGAACACTCAAGAACACATCCTTCCTCTCCACTCAAAAATCTCGAAAATTAGGAGGCTTTCAAGAGGATATTTCCACAAACTCTTCATCTAAGGTAAGGTTATACTTTGATCTATGACTTAGATTCTTTGCTCTATCAAGATCTCTTCCTAATCCATGCAAAAATCGTGATCTTGCATCCTAGAACCACCTCAAACTCGAGACCTTCAAGAAAAGGGTGCTAAGGCCAAAAATCACCAAGCTTTCTTCCATCTTTTCTTAAAAAACCGAAACCACACTCTAAGGTGAGCTTCATACCCCCTATTTTTCTGTTTTATGAGTTTTGTGGGGGGGGATACAAGTGAAAGTGTAGATCTATATGTGTTTTGTATGCCTTGTTTGATTTCTATGCTTATATGTGTGTTTTTGTGTGTTTATGATGTTGGATCTAGCCATAAACCCCTAAAAATCGTGATATACATAATGTTAAAGGATACTAGCATCAAATATATTTCTACATACAAAGTGTTCCAAGAAAAAAACCTAAATGGCTTAACAACATTTTCTTTGGGCTAAAAACTCAATTTTTGGACATAAAATGTTAAAAATATAAAGTTAAAAGGCCCAAAATGAAATATTTCGAAATCTGATGGGTGAGATGAGTCAAAACGGTTTCCATAATGTATTTTCTGAAAATATACTTTTTGGAGGATTAAAAACATAAATTTTAAGCTTAATGGGCTAAAAATGGCATTTTCGGCCCAATAGGGCCCAATATGCGAAATTTTCTGTTTTGAAGGGCCAAAACTGTGTTTTTCTGTAAAACAGTGGACTACTAGTGTTCCAAGTCCTTTTCTAGGGTTTAAAATACTTTTCAAATTTAAAAAGGACCAAAGTTGCAAAAATTTTCCAAATTCGGCCAAAAGTGTAAAAATTGTGAAAAAGAGGGGTTACAACCGAGAAAACTGCATTTTCAGGGACTAAAACTGTTTTTAACTAAATATGTGCTGAAAAATATCAATTCCAATAAGTTTTGATGTAAATTTACAAATAAAGAGGGGCTGAAAACAGAAAATTTTCAAGGCTAATTCAATACACTCAACTTGATCAAATATTGGCACTGCGACTACCGACAAAATACAATACACAACAATACCAAAAATCGTTGTTACACGAATTGGTTCGGTCTCGAACCAATAAAAACCCGAAACTACTAACGCGACGATACCTCGATTCACACAAGTAACATTTGGGAATTTAATACACACGTGAGAGTACACAGACGTCGACACACCATCTTTGGGCCCCAAAGTGTAAAATCTTGTTTGTTGGGCCTAGCTAGCCCAATGACCTGATCTTAAGGCCCGAAGACTTCTATCTTACGAGTTGTTGGGTCTTACATGATCTAACACAGCGTAAAAGGACTTTCAATGGCTTGTATACTATTGGTCCCCAAGGGTCCTTTGGTACTGCTAGTAAAGTCGGTTATTTTAATGCGAGGCGGGTCAAGGGCCCCTCGTACTCATTTTTTTTATCCCCAACCGGCTACGGAGTTATCGAGGTCTTCGTGCCCTCTTTCTCTTCGGATGTGGGATTACCTGAAGTCAGGGTGGTTGGATAACGTGATTAGTACGGACGACGCCTACGGGATCGTTAGTATAGTTATAAACTGGTCGTTTGTGTAACGCGTGTTTATACCAATTCATCATGTGCAAAAAAATCCGACGTCGCCTGGAATTAATGACTTCACACGCCGCGATGATTTTATTTTCAACTTCATGGAATTCAAAGAAATAGGAAAACATCGGGTTTTCCTAGGGTTTTACAATACATACAGTTTTGAAATGTACACAAGTTTGATGAACATTTTTTTAACTATAGAAACAAACAAGCATACTTATGGATCTTCACAAACGTTTTCAAAAACTCGTTTCAGAAAATATCGGATTTTCTGGTGGTTTTCAAAATAATACAAAACGTTGCTTTTCAAATACCGCTTATGAACTCACCAACATTTCACATGTTGACGATTTTCAAAATACTTGTATTCTCAGGTAACAAGTGAACCAAAGGAAAATGTACTCAGTGATGGCTTGCAGTTACTTATTTATGAATCGAACAATTTATTTTTGGGAATGTAATGTTTAAACAATGTACTCCATGTAAACTTTATCGGTTGTACTATATTAATGCATGGTGACGAATGTTGTTACGTTTCATATATATTCAATGTTATGGTATTCAATTAAGTCACGACAGCCCTCGGACGTTTCCGCCGTCAGGTTCGGGGGTGTGACATCAACAAGCTGGTGATTGGAGATCATGTTCGAGGTCTTCCTATTCTCAAATTCGACCGAGAACACCTATGTGTTGCATGTGAAATGGGAAAACAAAGTCGATAGAGTCATCCCTCTCGAGTCAACACAAAAGTGATTGAATCACTAGAATTGCTACACGTTGATTTACGTGGTCAATCTTCGATCGAGAGAATTAGTGGCAACAAGTATATACTTGTAATAGTGGACGACTTCTCTCAGTTTACTTGGGTATTCTTCTTGAGGCAGAAATCAGAGGCTACTCCGATGCTTAAACACTTTATCAAACAGGTAGAAGTTCAACTAAGAAAGGTAGTTCAAAACATAAGAAGTGACAAAGAGTTGGAATTCAAGTACAAAGACTTTGAAGACTTTCTTGCAGAGAAAGGAACACCTCACAACTTCTCATCTCCAAACACTCCACAACATAATGGAATTGTCGAAACGCGAAATCGTTCCTTGTGTGAAGTAGCCCAAACCACACTCAGCTTCACCTCTTTACACTTTTACTTCTATGCTGATGCAACTGTTGTTGCTTGTTACACGCAGAACAGATCTTAGTTGAATAAATGCTTCTCAATTACTCCTTCTGAGATCTTGAACAACCGAAAGCCAAACATAAAGTTCTTCCATGTGTTCGGTTCAAGATGTTTCATCTTCAATTCTGAGGAGCATCGAAATAAGTTCGATGTTAAGGCTGACGAAGGAATCTTTATGGGCTATTACTTAACTTCCAAGGCATATAGGGTTCTGAACAAGCTTTCAAAGATGATAGAAGAAACCTATTATGTCACCTTCAATGATAACTACGTCAAGAAAATCAATACAACTGAAGGTACTGTGGATGAAATCTTTCCATAATCTGGTCAAGTAATAGTGCCGATTTCAAATCTCTTTGAGCAATACATGATTTTGTTTGATGAACCAGAGAAGGTGATCAATTCTGAGTCCAAAGCCGCAAACAACAAGGTTGTCGCACCCCAAAACCACGAACGGCGGAAACGTTCTGGGGCGGAGGACGTCATGTATGCATCACAACAAATGTAAAGTAGTAAACAAGCAACAACATCATCCATTGCATCAATAGTATAATTTTAGTTACAAGTGTTTTCTTTCATTGTACAAGATATGATAATAACTTATCAAAATAAAAGACGAGTCTTGAGTGCTCCATCTTCTCTAAACCTTGTATCGACACCTGTCTATTTGTAACCTGAGAATACAAGTTATTTTGAAAGAGTAGATCAGCATTTAAGCTGGTGAGTTCATAAGTATTTAATGTCATTGCTTTGATTAGTTGATATGAAAGACTGTAAATGAATGATGAAACATTTAGTATAAGTATGAAAAGCTCTAGAAAATCCCATATTTCCTACTAGTATAAAAGTAGTCTTCTACCAAGACTCGAATGTTTTGAAAGTAGTCTTTTACCTAGACCTGATTGTTTTGACAGTACGCATCTCTTGAAAATGTGATGGTTTTTCCTTGTTTAACTCTTATTAGTAGCCCCTTAAGTATACCTGAAATGGTATCAACCTAGAACATCCGTAGACTGCTCATTTACCTCTGTTGCTAACAGCCGGGTTTAGGAATAGTTAGTCCCTTATGTATACCCACGATGGTATCAACCTAGAACATCCGTAGATTGTTCATTTACCTCTGTAGCTAGCAGTGGTTGTCGGAATGGTTAGTCCCTCAAAGTATGATGTGGTACTAGGAGATAAAGTCCCAGTCTACCTCGTCGATGATGTGATTGAATCACAAGTTAAAGATAGAAAGGCGAACAATATAACCGTATCTAGACATATAACATGTAATATTAAATTTCCATATAATGTCTATGTAAAAGTATTCATGTATAAGTATTCATGTATAAGTATTCAGGTAAGAGTATTCCTTCATATAACATGTAGTAGTAATTTGCCATATAATGTTTATGTAAAAGTATTCATGTATAAGTATTCATGTAAAAGTATTCAGGTAAGAGTATTCCTTCATATAACATGTAGTAGTAATTTGCCATATAATGTTTATGTAAAAGTATTCATGTATAAGTATTCATGTAAAAGTATTCCTTCATATAACATGTAGTAGTAATTTGCCATATAATGTTTATGTAAAAGTATTCATGTATAAGTATTCATGTAAAAGTATTCCTTCATATAACATGTAGTCTGGACTCATGAATGAACTGAATCTGGTGTAATTTCTTGTAGTAGTGAAAATGTTTTGTTTACTCTAAACTATTCCTATAATAGTTTACTAGAATGTAATTGATGAGTGACCAAGTAGGTTTATACACCATTGATATCTATTTGTATCGGAACTAAATTAACTGATGGAACATTTATGACCATATATGTATACATGATATATAACTAACATTTAAACGACTTTCGGACGAATACCCAATATCCCACCAGACCACATCTCAAGGCGCGAAAAGGAAATAGGGTGGATAGCCTTTCTAAGTCTTTTAAACATTTCTTATATAACTATACATATAGAGGCATGCAATTTATAATATAAAAGCATAAAGAAGTTTTGTAAAACCGTTGAAAAGTCTAATAAAGATTTGTGACTTGATGTCAGTTTATAAAATGATTGAAAGTATTTTGTTTGATAAGACAGTTTAACTACACGTAAAACCATTGTTTGAAAACACCTTTGTAACCGATTTTGAAAGGAAGCTTACAGTATGTAAGACAGTTTGATAACGAGCTTTAATCATGTAAAAATGTTTAAGAAAGTCATTTGAAGTAATATGTTTAGTGAAACTGTTGAACTTGCAGTGAATCTATTTGTATACTAGTTATAAACCACATATGATTGATTTATTAACAAGAAGTATCCTAAAATATTGATGTTTTTCGTACCAAAATAATCGTATGTTTGTAGTACTAAAATAATCGTTTGTTTGTAGTACCAAAGGTGGACACATATACATACAGTATAAGCGGAGTGTTTGATTTATATATAAATAACAACACTTTTCAATTTCCGAAAGATATGATATTATCGTGATACATTTTGCACACGAAAGTTTCTTTATAATGATTATAAATCACATGCGATTCCGTTGATAAAAAGTATAAAACGAAACTTTATATAACATACGATAATCATCGTGTGTTTTACTTGTATTCCCCCCCCCCCCCCCCCCTTAAAAGCATATAAAAATATTCATAAAACATTTAAAAGTGTGGATTATAGGGGTATGAACTCACTTGATTGATTGGAGAATGCGTGACGAAAACCGAGCAGAACTTCTACTCGAGAAAGCGGATCTCTCGAGATTCTTGGGAAATCTCGGGAGTCTCAGGAGTGTAAAACTTTCTTCCCACCTTGGATATGAAAACCGGGCCTTTGGGATGATTCCGAGGGTTGAAACGCAGAGCTTCAGCGCGAGAAAGGAAGGAAATTAGCAATTTTTGCTGTCACCCTCGCATCCTTTATATAGTGAAAATATCTGATGGACTCGCCGAGTAGGGGACACCTACTCGCCGAGTTGGTCCATGTGGCGGCTTTCTGGTGGTGCCACGTGTCAACTTCTGGGTGGTGCCACGTCACCCCTATCGCGTGTTAGCCTTTGAACTTAGAAAAATCATAACTCTCGCATACGAACTCCGTTTTTGACGTTCTTTATATCCACGCGCAGGTAAACTCAAGATCTACAACTTTCGTTTAGACTCCGTCGGCTAAATCTTGACCGATCTCAAATTTAACAGTAGGAGGTGTTTAGACTGTTAAATGACCGCGAAGAATTCGTAACTCCTTCTTACGAACTCCGTTTTCATCCATATTTTTACCGTTGAGTTCCTATTAATGAGACCTTCAACTCTCATTTAGGTCGCGTAAGCCAAAAACCGCTCGAACTAAAATTCGAGTTTCGGGTCGTGCACTGCTAAGCCGAATCTTAGAAAAATCATAACTTCCTCATACGAAGTCAGATTTGGGCGTTCTTTTTATTGACGCTCTTATCTTAACATATTCTATAACTTTTGTTTAGATTGATAAGGCTAAATCTCGCTCTATCGTAAATTCACTATTTACGCTTCCCGGTGCCGTGCCGGTTTTGCCGTAAAACTTCGACAGGTCATAACTTCTTCGTTATGACTCGGATTTCGGCATTCTTTATATCTTCGGAATCCTTGTTTCGACCAGTACAACTTTATTTAACCCAAATAAGATTTTAGGAAAGTTAAATTTTGACCTAAATTTGACTTGCATCCCAACATATCGTCTTGAAATATCGGGTTGTCACAAAGGTCGACCACCTAAAGAAGATTATCAAAGATGCTGCTAAGCAAATGGCAGTAGAACAACCAACAATAGTTCTCATATTCAGTGGGAGGGTTCATCTTTTCCAGATAACCAAGAATCACCATTCCATGGGGAGAGCATATCATCATCAATTCCAAACGAAAGTCAAGTCCATAAGGAGCATTCTGAGCCTGATGCTGAGGTAGTATCATCTTTTGAGGGGGGAGATTGTAGATACAAATGAAGATGATACTCAGTGAGGACTTCAAGAAGAAGTAAACGCAAAAATGGATCCATCCTATGATCCTAATTACCCTCTTCTCACCAAATAGACAAAAGATCTTCCAAAAACTTAAATAATCTGTGATTCATCAGAAAATGTTCTCACACAATCACAGCTAAAAGCGAAACAAACTGCACTATTCTCGAAAGTGTAATTTTGTTTGTTCAATTCATTCGTCTCTAAGGTTGAACCAAAGGCGATCAACATTGCACTCAATCATTCTGATTGGGTACAGGCAATGTAAGATGAACTCAATGAGTTCGAGGGTAAGAGAGTGTGGACAATGATTCCAAAACCAAAGGATGCATCTGTAGTTGGACTAAAATGGGTATTCAGGAACAAGATGGATAAGGAAGGGAATGTGATTCGCAACAAGGCCAGATTAGTTGTGAAAGGTTACTTCCAAGAAGAAGGAATTGATTATGAAGAAACCTTCGCTCCAGAGGCGAGATTAGAATTTGTTCATATCTTTCTCACCTATGCTGCACATAAAAACTTTGAAGTGTACCAGATGGACGTCAAGTGTGCATTCCTGGATGGAGAACTAGAAGACACGGTATATGTTGAGCAACCTCCCGGTTTCGTCAATGAGAAATATCCCAATCACTGCTACATTCCGGACAAGGCGGTTTATGGCCTGAAGACATAACAAAGAAGATTATAAGTTTTTAACGATTGAAAGTCGTGCATTAACGAGATAGTTATATCACCAATTTGGTTTGACCTTAGTCAATGATTTTGGAAGTTGATATAATAATTCAGATAATCTTATGAATTACGAGAGGTATACAAATGTGTTTAAAGAAATACTTCATATATATATATATATATATATATATATATATATATATATATATATATATATATATATATATATATATATATATATATGTATCGTGCGTTACATTTTTTGGTCAGGAAAAATTTGACCTATTTAAAGGTTTCCGATTACAAGGTTAAGGAAAGTAAAAAAAAAAAACTTTATCCAAGGTCCTATTCTATAAAAAAAAATTGGGAGCCGGGCAAGTCCAACTTGCGACGCGTGTTGCGTTTGGAGCTAGACTCCACGTCCGATTGTTTGGCTCCCATTAAACGTCTTTCAAAGACCGCTTGTTGTTCCTTCATCTCCCTTATTTCTGCAAGTGCAGCTTCTCTATGGCTTTGAAGCGTCCCTGTGTGGAGTTGGGTAGTCTCGTGTAGTTCGTCCAAGCGACGAATATCAGTGGCGTTACCCTGTACAGCAGCATTGATCTCACGAACTCAGACCGCTTGAACTCCCGATTGGTAGGACTGGTTGGCTATCTTACCCACAATGATGTGAAGTGCTCGATCTGCTGAACTTCCACCACGGACATCGTAGAAGTCCCGACACATGCCAAAAGGAGGGCGTAGACCCTGTTGTTGGCTCCAATGGTGGATATGGTTCCGCCAAACGGGAGTGGGTCTGTGACAACCCGAAATTTCCATTTGGTCATACCCTAAAAGTCAACCACTTTGTATCATAAGTTAATGTAATTATCTCTTATTTTTAAGAAATATAAAGTTCTTTTGATTATTTTAATATTATTTTTAAATGATCAGGTGAATGAAAGTGTCGTCTTGGGTTTTGATTTTTAGAAACCGCAAACACCTCGCGTCTTAGTAGTTCCCATCCAAACTATTTTTTTTGGATCAAAAAATCATCCCAAAAATCCGTAAACTCATGCTTATCCATGTGTTTACTCCCTAAGTCTAGTGTTTATGAGTTTACTCCCCATTATTCCAAAAGAGTAAACTCCAAAAAGGCTTTCAAGTATCATCCTAAATTTGGTTCCAAATCTTCCAAGTTGTAAGTGTTCTAACCATTTCAAGTTACTAAAACACTTAATCTAGTGTTTGTACATCTAATCATCCACTCATTTATGTATTTTTTCTAAATTTCCAAAACACCTAGAACACCAAGAACACACACTAAGTGTTGTTGGATTTTTAGCTCAAATCAAGCCTCCTAATAGTAAGTGCTTCCATCCTTGAATGTTATCAAGCTAGTATTACATTTAAACATCAAGAAAATATGCCAATAACACATGGTTAAAGGTGTTCACGGTCCAAGAATGTTCTTGGGCCGTAAACACCAAGAAAGGCACAAATGGTGCCTAAGTCCCTAATCTATGTCCTAGTTTCATATATAAGCCATCCTTGACATGTTTAAAGCTTTCCTTATTGTGTTTAATCCTTGAAAAACATCAAAGACCAACATTTATAGGTGTTTACGGTTTGGGGATCTCCCAAAACCGTAAACACCCTAAAGTGGGTTTAAAGGGGTCATTTTCCTTCCTTTAGACTAAAAACTAGCTTATACATTTACCTAATTGTGTTAAGGACTTGAAAACATGGCAATACCCTTTTCCATAAAGGTTTATGGTAGTAAACCCAAAGGAAAATGTCCATGAGGCTGTAAACTCCTCCAAGGAGTGTTTTTGTTGCCATAGTCCCTTCTAAAGGCCAAACCACTTAGTAGAAATGCTTCAAAGGGCTTGTTAAACCACAAAACAACACATGGTCAATAGGAGTAGAGTTTACGACCATAAACACTAGAGTTTACTGATGTAAACACCCTAGGTTATGACCATCAAAACCGTAAACTCCAACGGAGTTTACCCTTGAACTCCAAACACCCTAGCTTTGCCCTACCAACACTTGGATGCAATCCTTGTGATCTTTAACACTTGAAGCAAAGTGTTTTCAAGTTCTAGAGTGTCCCAACTTAATTTATTAGTTATAAATTGGCTAATTAGTTATATATATGGTCATTATATGATAACTATGCTCGTGCGTGTGAACAAGTCTCCGTTTGTCACCTAGCACCGTACCTGACACTCCAATCCAATCCACTCACCACAAGTGAGTTCATACCTCTTAATCAATGGTTTAAATGTTTTTTTAAATGCTTATATGGGGGGATACAAGTCAAATACTTAGAGTTATTACATCAATCATATGTGATTAATAACTACAAAACCAGTGATTTCCTTATTGTTTAAATTTTATATCAAACTATTTTACTTCAAACTGTTTTACAAGTTCTTATACTTATCAAATACATTTGCTTAAACTTTGTTTTATTTATTATCAATTGCATGTCTATGCATGTATAGTTATATAAGAAATGTTTAAAGGACTTAGGAAGGCTATCCACCCTATTTCCTTTTCGCGCTTGAGATGTGGTCTGGTGGGATATCGGGTACCCATCCGAAGGCCGTTTAAATACTAATTATATATCATGTGTACATATATAGTCATAAAGGTCCTTCCAGTTCATTAGATACCCTTCGGTAGAAAGGGTATACTTCCTTGTTCATACGTACCAGTTACATCACCGGTAAGTTACCATAGGGGTAGCACAGGAAGACACTATTACTATTACTAGAACAATGAAACATACAATGAGTACGTTCATTCATGAGTCAGTACGAGTGATACATACAGTACATTACAGCTAGTACGCACAGTACATTACTATACATGCTAGATAGAGAGAACATACATTACACCTAGCACACGCAGAACATTTCAGTACATACAGGCTAGACAGAGAAAGATTACACTTTCAGTCAGCACATTCATTATATATACATTCATGCAGTTATGTGAACCGTTGAGCGGGTCATGGCACTTCCTGCCATGACCGCTCTTGTATCCCGAATCTCCTTAATTGGGGAGCGTATGAGTTTGCGTATAGATCTATACTGGATTGACTATTCTACACCTCGTTGCTCGCTACAGTGGGACTTGCAAGTCTACGGGTGCCAAATTTCATTTCTTATGGCATCTTACATCGTCGTTTTGCTAGAGTCGGTAGCAGGATACAGGTCGATCACATGTTATTTGGAACACCTTTTGCTTTAAGGTAGTTAGTACTATGGTAGTCACTTATTACAAATACTACATTACGATAATATTTTCCCAATTGCATTCACTTCGTGAATATTCACACGATGCACGGTAATGTAAAAACTATATTTTGGTTAATGATAGTCAGACTTGGGAAAACACACACACAATCAAGAGACATACACACAGACACTAGATGCCTTGGTAGAAGGCTACAGTTAGTAGGAAACATAGGGTTTTCTAGGAGAGTTCAAACATTATACAAAACATTGTACAAAACATCTTACAGAAACATTTTACAAACTTTTTGATACAAAAACAGACATTAATATACTTATGATCTCACTAGCATTAAGTTGATACTCGCTTTCAAAATAACTTGTATTCTCAGGTCACCACTAGAAAGGTACAGGTGTTATGCTTTTGAGAAGATGAAGTTCGTTCAAGAATCATATTTTATTTTGATATGTATATTTTGGTGTTTATAACTTTGTGAGAACACACATGTATGAAATTATACTATTAATGCAATGGATGGTGTTGTTGCTTGTTTACTATTATTCATTGTTTGTGATATTGTACATGACGTCCTCCGCCCCATAATATTTCCATCATTCATGGTTTTGGGGTGTGACAGAGTCCTTGATAGCCCATTCTAATTGCGGGAGGTCGGGGAGCTGGTGGGTTGATTACCTCCGGTTCTGAGTCTGTCCCATCAGCATCTTCGGGATGTGGAATTCGGCCATTGTGTCTGTACGAGAATAGAGGTGTGAAAGTTGTCCAAAAGCTAATGCATATAAGTTGGCAAGTTGAGGCTTAATACTTTTGCATAGAATACTCCCATAGTATTCTAAGTATATGTTTCTGTTCTAAAAGTTGTGTTTTTGGTAAGTTTTAGACTTGTTGTCCACTGCAGGTACTCCTTGGCACACGTTAGTCGGCTCTCGGAAAAATTTAGTTGATCAGGCTATATCCATCCGAGTTCTGATTACATTTTCCAAGGCATAACTGCACTGCACGACTTGTCTATAATACTTCTCTATCGTCGTCATTTATGATACCGGCTCTAGTGTGAAATGAATGCATGTATACTTTTTTTTTTAAATAAAATTTATTTTAAAAGAAAAAAGTATGACTCTAAATCAAAGTGTTTTTGCCCAGTTGTGTTTATAGTTGTATAGCAAAAATTGGTTTTGATATACTTAGTTCACTATAAACAATGCTCTGATACCAATCTGTCACTCCCCCAAACCTGAACGGCGGAAACGTTCGAGGGCGGATGACGTCATGTCCATTATCACAACAATTGTATAGTAAAGAAAGTACACACCACCATATTACATTAGTTGAAAATTTTACATGATTGTATCAATACAAGTTCAAAAGTTGATTACACAAATCATGATTCAAAAGCATGCAAGTAACGTCATCACGTTAAGCTTCAAAAGATTGTTGACAACCTGCCTTAGTGATTCCCTGAGAACACAAGTCATTTCAAATAAAAAGTGTCAACAATTATGTTGGTGAGTTCATAAGTAGTGGTTTGAATAAATATATGCCATTCGAAAGTTCGTGTATGTATTTCCAGAAAATCCCATATTTTCTTACAAGTTGTGTAGTAAATCGTTTCACGTGTGTAATGTATGTTTTGAAACAAAAACAAATCCCTTATTTTCCTAAGTATATAAATGAAGTGTTTAAATATTCAAGACCATAAACAGTAAGCACTACACCATGCTCAAATGTTGTTGTATAGTCTTGTTATTAAAGTAAAACCATGTGAAGTTCGTTGAGGTGCGTAAAAGTAAATCGAAATACTACTTTTCCCGTAAAGTCATGATACTGCATTAATCGTATATTCGGTGAGTTCTCATAACCATACTATCATATTTGCCTGTATGCGACGGTCTTCAGGCGTTGAAACATTATGACACTTGTCACCCCGTGGACTGTAGCTAACAGTTAGGCTGCGGGATCATTAGACCCGTATAAATCTATACACACTTGCCACGCTCTTCGGATGGGAGATTCTGGTTATAAGGCAAGACTTACTGTAATACCCCCATTGGGTATAGTGAAGATGTTGTCTCACAAATTCTCAATTATGTTACGTATCATAAGTGTATGTTTGTTTTCACAAAATCTATCGTTTTTCAAAGTATTGCAAAAATCGTAGTACTAATGTATATATTTCCGTGAATATAAAATGTTGTAGTTGAAATGCTCACTGTTGGTATGAAATCGTATACGTATTTATAAATAAAACATATTTTTGTTTATAAACCATGTTGTATCCCATAGTGGGTATAGTAACGTAAGATGTTTATATGTTAACTAAACCATTCGGTAGTCGTAAAAACATCATGCAATGTATGCTCAAAAGTTTGATGTTTTCATGCGAGTAAGGTTAAGTTTTTTACTTGTATTCTCCCCCGTATACTTATAAAAGCATTTTAAAAGCATTTGAAATGGTAGAAAAGGGGGTATGAACTCACTTGTTTTGTTTGAAGAGAGTGAGACGAGAATCGAGCAGAACTTTGACTGCGGAAAGTTGCGTCTTCGGATTTCTAGGGGATCTCGGTAGCGTAAAGCTTTCGTCGGGGCTCGAGTATCGAATTAAGGGTGTCGGGATAGCTTTTGGAGCTCAAGAGAGTGTGAAAGTGAGAGGGAAGTTGAGAATGTGGGCCAAAAATCCAGAGCTCATGCACTTTATTTATAGTGCTGGAGTACCCTTATACGCTGGGCGTAGTCCGGAGTCGTCAGCGCTTACGGCTCGAGTCTAGCTAGCCTGCTAGTCGATGGGACGGGCTCTGCGTCTGAGTACGCTGGGCGTAACCCAATTTACGTTGGGAATAAATTAGATTTCCAACTTCTAAATTCCATAACTTTTGCGTACGAATTTCGATTTTCTCGTTCTTCATATCTACGTGTAGGTGAGACTTTACTCTACAACTTTCATTTAGACTCCGTCGGCTAGTTTTGAATTTATTTTTAATAACATATTTTTAATAGGCCGGGACAGCTAAAGTCCGTTAAAAATCCATAACTTCTCTATCCGATATCAGTTTCCGTCTGTCCTTTTGTCGTTGTGATGCTCTTGCCGAGATCTTCAACTTTCGTTTAGATTGCGTCGGCTAAAATGGCTCGATCTCTATTTCGAGTTTTTAGCTATCTACTGCTATTCTAAAACTCTTAAAAATCATAACTTCCTCCTATGAAGTCAGATTTGGCCGTTCTTTTTATCCATATTTACAGCTTAACAATATCTACGACTTTTATTTAGAAGGCTAAGGTTGTAAAGTATTTTATTGAAACTTCACGTTTTACGCTTAACAACGTTTTACCAGTATTGTTACAAATCTTAAAATGGTTATAAATTCTTTGTTATAACTCGGATTTTTGTGTTCTTTATATTGTTGGAAACCACAACATGTTATCTATCACCTGGTATTCTCAAACTGAGCTTTTTGAACACTTTATTTTTGATGCTATTTTTTATTAATTCACACAGGATTACAAAAAGAAGTTGACTTTTAGTCAGAATATATTGATTTGAAATAACGGGTTGTTACACGTCGATATCTTTCAACCGGTAACCTTCATCGGTATCTTTCAACCGGTAATCATCATCAGTATCTTTCGATCGGTAACCATCATCGATATCTTTCAACCGGTAACTGGGGACTATTCCACCCCTACCACTAGCATACAATCGACAAATATAAGCATACGGTCAGGCATATCCGGATACTGACCTATCCTTGGGTCCTAAGGACCACTGTAAGGGAAACTAATCCCTACTATACACATAACATATCATCCAGATAAATCTTGTAACCAACATATAACCAGACCAAGATAATTATCACAAAACCATTATCTTCCAAATACCCCTTTTTCGTGGGCCGGCATTGCGGCGTTGGACCCACCCCTACTGGAAGGTAACTCACCTCAATGTCATGTAGTGTTTGAATTATCTTCGGCGCTCCAGTCGACTCCCTATGACTCCTCGATCCCTACACAACAAGCTTCGAGTCAACACACAATACATACAACCCTAAACAAGGTTAGTCCAAGTCCAGTCAAAGTCAACTTCAAGTTGACCCAACTCGCTGAGTTGGGCCGTCAACTTGTCGAGTCCCTCACCCTTTACTCGTCCTTAACCACGTCTCGACTCGTTGGGTTTGGCATTGACTCGACGAATTCCTCTCTCATATGAACGTCGTATGAAACTCATCCGACTCGCCGAGTCTTATGAACAACTCGTCGATTCCAACTTCATCTGATGAACACGTCTGACCTCGACTCGCTGAGTTGTATGAACAACTCGTCGAGTTCATCTTAAATCTTAAGAAGATTGCCTTGGACTCGCTGAGTCTGCTCTAGTACATGTCGAGTCCCATGAACTCCAGGTCTAAAACTAAGTCCAATGCATTGGGTCACCCATTCTGTCTGGTTACAACCTTTCTAACCCTTAATTGGGTTCCTTTGACCCTCAACAGATATGGGACTCAAAGCCTCAGACTCGTTGAGTCCCAGGAATGTACTCGCCGAATCAGGTCACAGCCACACTCTAAATCCTCGATTTCTAACGTACAACCGTGTGTCAAAAGATAGATCCAAGCTTCTACAATCGATCTAGCACGTAAAGTTACAAACTTTACGTGCTTGCCTGGGACTTTGAGCTCAACAAGACATAAAACAACCGCTTATAATGCATGGGACCTTTCATGGCTGCAAAAGCCGCCCCCAACTGCCTTGTGACTCCCCCAAAGATGTGATTCAGAAGCTCCAACCCCCAACCATGTTTGCAAACATGGTTGGCCATCAAAAATGGCTTATAAAAGCCCTAAATCTCCCCAAAAGAGGATCTAACGAATGAAAGAGCAAGGTCACGTCTTTTTACCTTCAATGAACTGCAAACGATGAATCAAACTCGAATCCTTCAATCTCCTCTTGATCCTTCTATGCTCTTCCATCTTCCTTGAGGTCAAAACCCACAAAAATCACTCAAGAGCCTTAATTCTTTCTCCAAAACACTTAGGGTTTGCTATGGAGAGTCTTTGGGAGAAATAGGGTCGAGTGGTGGCTGAAAGAGATGCTTAAATAGGGTGCAAACCCTCAAATTAGGGTTTTTGTCCACACAGCGTCTACTCGTCGAGTCTGGGACCCGACTCGACTAGTCCACAACTTAAGTCTCACGTCCCATCCCACTTCTACTCGGCGAGTTGGTCCTTCAACTCGCCGACTCCAAGGCCAAAATGTAAAATATTTCAATGAATAATAGAAAGAATACGTACCAAGAACCAGGTGCTACATTGAGACTCTCAACATTTATCACTGAGGTTTATGGTTAAACAATATCCGTGTTTATGATCTTAGTTTCGTGTCACTACATGCTAAGTGAAACCCAAAATTCAACACCTATAATGAATTGACGGTGAAGAATTAAATGTTCTAGTTTTATCCCATGAATTAACGATACCATTTTTGTGGAAGTACCTTGAAATCTCTTTTCCTTGTGAGTGGTCCTTATGAAAATGTCTATCACCAAGAATTTTCTTCCCATAGGATCCGATTTTTATTTTTTCTTTGAGATTTCTAATAAAATTTTGTCAACAAGTCACTGAATATATTTCAAACCTACATGTTTAATAGGGCACATCGGTCTCACAAGTACTTCGTTCTCTTTCGGTGTTATGTCAAGAGCCGAAACTTGAATTAAAGCGAAAGCCACCCTATTTTCCTTATATATAAAAGATGCCTTTCAATGATTTTAACAAGTACTTGATCGTATTTCAATGGGAAACCCAAAATTCAACACCTATAATGAATTGACGGTGAAGAATTAAATGTTCTAGTTTTATCCCATGAATTAACGATACCATTTTTGTGGAAGTACCTTGAAATCTCTTTTCCTTGTGAGTGGTCCTTATGAAAATGTCTATCACCAAGAATTTTCTTCCCATAGGATCCGATTTTTATTTTTTCTTTGAGATTTCTAATTAAATTTTGTCAACAAGTCACTGAATATATTTCAAACCTACGTGTTTAATAGGGCACATCGGTCTCACATGTACTTCGTTCTCTTTCGGTGTTATGTCAAGAGCCGAAACTTGAATTAAAGCGAAAGCCACCCTATTTTCCTTATATATAAAAGATGCCTTTCAATGATTTTAACAAGTACTTGATCGTATTTCAATGGGAAACCATACAAACACTTTAAAGTCTCTCTTGACTTTGAAGGAAGAGATTCATGCCCGTGATCCATTGCTTTATGTCGTAATTGACATCACAAAATCCCACAAATTATTCGATTTATTTCTTTATCTTTGACACTATCTTGCACGAAAATCTTTGATTTTCCAAAAGTCTGATTCAATTATTAATAAGAGATTTTTGCATCCACAGCTTCGGTTCCTTAAGGTGACAAGCTTTCTTACAAGCGAAATTATTTGTTAGCATCCGTTTCAGGTTTTCTATTGTGGTGACGATTCAACTAAAGTTCAAGGCAATGAGTGAACAGGAAGTCAAATCGATTGGCTTTTTGAAAAAGGGATAAGTATGGAAAAGGCGCGTGAATATGACACGGTTACTCATGGTCGCGTCCCCTGACACCTCTTTCGGCGTAACAGCAGTCACATCGCGTTTTTCAAGGATTCGTTTCATAAAAGGAGACATGATTGCCCGGATTTTTCTCTCTCCACAACATCGGCTATAAGGGTTTTACTTTTAATCAATTTACCCTTTACCACTCTCAAATTCTCTCAAGCAAAAAGGCATAACCGGCGATTCAGAACTTACTATTCATCATCTTCTCCATCAAGCTCTTATAATGGAATAATCGTCCTCTGTTCATGAAACCCCTGTTCGATCAACCCTTCTCACAATCAAAGCTAACTAGAACCTCCTGATTGACTTAAAACCCTTTACCTACAATCCTTACATGCATCAAGTGGTGGAATGTCTCAAATAATCCCCACTCGTCATTGCTTTATCTCAGGTGGTGATTGTTCCCATGTCCTGTCTATCCCAAATTTAATCCACTTCCTCTTACGACAAGGCCTCAGAGAGGGTCTATTTCGACATTTTGGATCAGAAAGCTTCGATTTCCAAGAATCGTTTCTGTTCTCTTCTGGGTCTTTCTCATGATTCGTCGATGGCGAATCCAGACTTGATCACCCCAAGTCAACTATTCTCGATGTTTTACAACATGGGTTACACTAAGGTTCTTACCACTTTCACAAAAGTCAAGAAGTCGAGAATTCCTCCTCAATGGAATGGATTATTTACCTTTCTGTTCAAAGGGTTATCTGAGCAATGTGCCGGTTCAGATGGGGCTAGCAAGTCTTTCATGACTCTACTATATAGATTATACAATGGGATTAACCTAGACAATGGTTCGGTTCTATGGCCTCAATTGGTTCAAAGCTTATCTTCTACCTCTTGTTGTTTTGAGGTTTCGTGTGGCAGGTTCTGGACAATTGTCACATAGTGGGCTATGGAACGATATCATGTCCCAATCATGGTGGATTCACTGCTCTCCTCTATCACAGCTTTCCATATAACAAATATCATAGTCACCAATCCATCCAAGTACTTGTTTTTTGGTTCGGTTCCGGAATTGATGTAGGCCTGTGTATCCAAGGAAAGAAAAATTATACAGGAATACAAGAAGTTCCCTTCCTCTGGCCTAAGGGAACTCACTCCGAAGATGATTCTGTCCATTGAAGAAGCAGACAAGCCTACTAAGAGGGGAAAGAAACAAGACAAAAGAAAGGGGGAAAAGTTGTCAAAGGTGCTAAAGGGCAAACTCCAAAGAAGCAAAAGCTAGAGAAGGCTGCTCCGTCTCAACCAAAATAGAAGAAAGTCAAGAAACCAGCCAGAAAGCTTATTACATCTTCATCAAGTGATTCAGACTATGTGCCTACCGGTCATCAGCTGATCCTTCAAAATCACAAAAGCAAAATCAGAAAGCGAAAGCTCAAGCAAAGATATTTCGGTCTGTGGTGGCACACCTCCTCGTTCGCCTACTCGTGAGATACCAATTTGCTCTAATCCACCTTCACCTACACCAATCTCCATCCCACCCTGTCCACTAGTTATCACCTCTCAACCCCCTTACAGCTTCTCTAATTCCCACACCCATATTTTCTGAAGCTACCACCACTACTACTACCAAACCCACAGAAACTCCCACTACCTCCAAACCACTCTCCCCTACTCCATCTACCAAAACCAATACTGTGCTTGGTGGTGAAGGGATCGACTTTCATACCTTCTATTACAGCCCCTACAGGGTGCAAAGCGACGATGACGATGATGCCCCTATCACCAAAAAACATCTCAAGGAGTTCAATGACAAGCTCGATAAGCTTATGGCCTCTTCCTCCTCTCAAGGTCCTTATTCTGAAGCATCAATTCAAGGCATGGTGGCTACCTTCGTTAAGGAGCATGAACCTTCCATCTCCAAAGCCACATCAGCTATCGATACCTCAACAAAAGTTTGCATTGAAATGACCACAAAAGTCGAAAAACTAAATGTTGATGCCAATCTTCTCCTGGATTCTTTGCAGGCTGCTGCTCAAAAGAATGCTGCTACAGTTAACTCGATAGTTGACAAGCTGGCTTCAACTCTTCAAGCCGAAAAGGAGCACTTCGCTTCCTTTCTTCAAACCTTCAAGCAGGCAATTCCAACCTTCAGTCCTCCATTGATACTTGCTTGGCAAAGCTTCAGGAGGATCTTGCAGTTGAAAGCAGGATTATGTATGAGCTGGCTGCAAAAACCACTCAGTTGAAGACAAAGTCTTTACAACTATCTCAAGGAAAACAAAGATCTTGATAATCTTCATTCTGAAAGATTTGTCGCCAAGAGTTGTGTCTCTGACGTTCATGCCATTTTATCAAATATCTTAGAGGCTCATGACTTAATTCTCACTCTTACCGTCAGACATCATCTGGCAGAGAAGCTTGGCCCTGCTCTGGAAATTTTAAATCGAATCGTTGGTGTTTCGGAGACGGTTGTCCTTCCGAATCAAGGGGAGAAGGTACTACTAAAAGCGCATCTCAGCCTCCTTCTACAAGCCAACAAGAACAACTGAAGGTCACCACTGAACAACTGAAGGATAGTGTAGCTTCGGGTTCGAGTGTGAAGATCAAGGGAAAGGGTATTATAGAACATAATGATGAAGAAGAAGAGATGATTGTTGATGCCCTGAAACAAAAACAAAGAGATGGGGAAATTGATCTTCATGCCAAAGCTGCACGGGAAGTTCAAGAGAGTGAGAGAAAATTGAAAGAAGCTCATGATCTTCTAGAAAGCAGGAAAACTCTTTTTCCTCTTTGGTCATTTGAGAAGCTGATCAAGGAAGCAATTGAATCCCCAAGCACTCACTAGCTTGAAGTGTTCATCTCTCTTGACCCTGAGAATTCAATTGACTCACAGTTTGACATGCCAATCACTCAAAAGGCTTTCGTCTTCCATTGCTTCCATCCTATTGTTGATATTCCCCATCTAGACCCAAAGGTTGACAAAGATTTTCTGTATTATTATCTTGAGTTTGCTCAACCTCAATACTTGACCTAGATTGCTCAAAAGATTACAACAATCATAGTTCTGAAGCCACATGGAGCAGGGAAATTTATCAATGTTAAATTCAAAGTGACCAGAGGTTCGACTAACTTTGAGCACACCATTTCCCTTGCTGATCTCCCAAACCTTAATCCTCATGATTGGATTTTGCTACACAATATCCTCCTGATAAATTCCAAGGAATACGAGCCGATCATTGACCATCTTAAAAGAATGCTAGTCTGCAACATTCTCGAAGTTGCCAAAATGGATCAAGAGGTAGCTTCGGTTCTTCGAAAGAAGCTAACAATCTTGCCTATAGGGTTTGCCAGTGAGATCAACAAAATGAAGATGGGGAAGATAGACCCGAAGCTAAACTCTGTGATGTTTACAGGAGGCGAACGCAAGAAGTGTTTGTTTGCTCTTATAAACAAACATATTTCCTTAACATCTTACCTGGAACACATTATTGATATCATTCACCATTGCAAGAAAAACTCTGAAGGTAATAAGAAGTATTTCTCAGATATGCTTCGATGGTATATCGACTTTCGCCAAGTCCTCCTTGCTCTCATTCCTCTTTTGTTCAAGGTCGTGAATCGAACTCCTCAACCTCCACCGATGTGAAGTCTCGCCCCAATTGACGCAAAGGGGGAGATTGTTGGGCTAAAAGTGTTGCGTCATGAGCTCGTTTCCAGCCTGATTTTCTAACCGGCTCGGGCTTGTCCAACGTGTTTGTTTTTATTATTAGGGTTTAGTATTTAAGGTGCATGCATGCATCCTTAGTGAAAAGGCTTTTAATTATTATTCCAAGTATTGTACTAAAATCCTAGCTCACCTTGACAGTCGAAGTTCTTGGTCGAGCTCTGCTGAGGCATAACTATTTGTGAATCATTAAGCAAATCTTTGATTCTATCTTGTGTTCATCTCATGTTCTTTGTATTTGTTTATTTACTTTAATAAACATGTTGAAGATCTAATCGATCTAGAGTTTTTCAACTCATCACTAAACATTATGATTATGGCATCCTTCTTCATAAGTGTTTAGACACACATGTGAGCTATATAAGGAAACGTGTATGATTTTGATAAAGTCTTATCACAACAATCTAGTATCAGAAATCTGAATTTTGGTTAGAAAGTCAATAAAGTATTGCTTTCTAGAAGTCTAGTTGATTTCTGAGTACATGTCAAAGCTAATGGGAGCATAAGTGTTATGCTAGTAAGGTAATAATCATTGTCTTAATGGGAGCATGATTATTATGTTAAGTGTTGCAAGTTAGCAATGTTAATTATAGAAAACAAAGTTTCAATTCGCTTTGAAATGTTGTTTTGCTATAATTAAGGGAGAGGATTTTCTACTTCATTCTAATTCTACAAGCTTATATTGAGATTTTAATCAACTTTAGTCAAGGATATATATGAATGTTACGTTGGAATGGTACAACATAAAGAAATTCTATATATGTTGCATTCTCAAAATTTGATTATGATTATGGCATACCTCTTCATAGTTCGAATTGTGAGAACGTGGCAAATAAAAAATTTTATAGCATGAATCGTGTCCCATATGCTTCGGATATAGGATTGATTACATGTGCTATAATATTTATCCATTCTAAGTTTTTCAAAGGCTTGGCACATTAAGAGGGAAAAAAGGAATAAAACTGGATATGACTAAAATGATTAAGCAATTGTCGAGGATAATTTGAGGTTTACCAAAGATTGGTTGCTTATGGACAATTGGAAGTATATAGTTGGGACCATATTGACATATATTGAAAAAGAGGCAAATTTTGTTCAGAAGTGATGGTCAAGATGGAACATGGAATTATTTCCATAGGTGGAAGTTATTCTTTGAATATTTAAAAACTTAATGCATAGAAGGATGTTCAAAGGAATGTACTTTGAATGTGAGATTTTGGTTCCATGGAGTTGATATCCATTGGAATACTTTGTAATGTTTGTTGACATGTCTTTGTGACTTCGTGCATAATCATTATAGAGAATCAATACATATAAGTTTAAAATCTATCAGATTTTGGTAAACGGCAGGAATTTGGAATTCTTGCGTTTACGGTAAGGATTTGGGATTGTGAAATGAGAATCATTGAAATTATGTTCAAATTGGTCTATTTCACAAAGTAAAGACGAAGATAGTGTGCATACATGGAGTATGACATAACTATTGTTTAGAAAACATAGTGTACATGCCTGGAGCATGGGACAACTAGTGTTTTAATTCAAGTATAAAGTTGATAAATTGAAATATAAATAACAAGTAATCAATATGGTGCTTTGATAAAAGGTGTTTTTATTTACACTCAAAGTGTTGGGGCCATATAGGATTAGTATTATTCTTGTGTTTCACTTTGCATGTTTTGACTTCCCGAATAACTGGGTTATTCAAACCGTCCACAATCAATCATACATTGGAAGTAGGTATTGAGGCAAGACTGTCATGAAAGGGTATGTAGTTTGTCTAGGTGACTAGACTTAGCTGCAGTGATTCATGAGTGCTCCTAGAATGAGATTCGATTATTGGATTCTACCCACGCTCATTTGAATCACTTCATGGATTTTATCATGAGTGAATCATGAGAAGATAATATCTTATATTCTTCAAACCTAGAGATATGAGTTGTTGACTTTGATATGGTTATACATTGATTTCACGAAAACGCATTGGTAACTTGATGTTATAAAACGTGCCTTTGTGTATGATTCCACAAGTAGTTGAAGAAGCATATGAGTTGAAGTTTATCCATTCCTTTTTCTAGCACCTGGTTCTTGGTATGTTTTCTGTTCTTAAATCTTCCTTTATTTTTGCATTTTTGGCGTTGGACTCAGCGAGTCGAAGGACTGACTCGCCGAGTAGAAGCAGGATGAGGCGCGGGGTTTAAGCTGCGGACTCGGCGAGTCAAGTCCCGGACTCTGCGAGTAGCCGCTGTTTGGACAAAAACCCAAATCCAGGGGTTTGCACCCTATTTAAACAACCTTATGCAGCCTCCTTTCCCCCTTTATGCTCCCAAACACTCCTAATAGCAACCCTAGTCGTTTTTGTCAAGATTTAAGGCTTTTTGAGTGATTCTTGTGAGTTTTGGTCTCAAGGAAGAAGGAAGAGCCTAGAAGGATCAAGAGGGGAGTGAAGGATTTGATTTTGGTTCATCATTTGCAGTCTTTGGAAGGTATAAAGTCTGAACCTTGCGCATTCATTTGTTAGATCCCTCTTTGGGGTGATTTAGGGCTTTTATAAGCCATTTTTGGTGGCAAACCATGTTTGTAAACATGGTTGGGGTTTGGGCTTCTGTATCATGTCATTTTATGAGCCACAAGTCAGATCTAGGTTGCTTTTTGCACCAAGGAAGGCCCCATGCAACAAAAGAACCATTTTAGAGCCTTTTAAGCTCTAATGTCCCATGCATGCACGTAAAGTTTGTAACTTTACGTGCTAGATCGAGTGTAGGGGCATGGATCTATCATTTGGTTAAGTGTTGTAGATCAGATATCGAAGTTCTTAGTAAGGAATGTGATAGACTCGGCGAGTCCAAGGGTTTTGGTCCCATATTAGTGAGGGTCATAAGGACCAGTTGAGTGTGGAAGGGTTTTAGGAGTCCCGGGGACTGACCCAACGTTCTGGACTAAGCAAAGTGTTCTGGGAATCTATGGTACTCGGTGAGTGCAAGAACGGACTCGGCGAGTCCAACACAATCGTCATGGAACTCGGTGAGTCGAGGACAGAACGCGTTCATAGAATGAAGAGTAACTCGACGAGTTGCTCATACAACTTGGTGAGTCAAGTCAGGACATGAGTATCAGTTGATGATGAACTCGATGAGTTGTTTATACAACTCGGCGAGTCGGATGTGGATTCATACGGTGTTCATTTAGAAGGAACACTCGTCGAGTCATCGCCTAACTCGACGAGTAGAGACGGGTATGAGGTCTGATGGAGGGATAGGGACTCGGCGAGATGACGAGACAACTCGGTGAGTCAGGTCAACTGGAAGTTGACTTTGACTTCGACTTTGACTTGATCAAGGGGAAAAATGGTCATTTTACCCTAAGGGTAAATGTCAGTTTCTGACTATGTGTTTTGTGGGAATTATAGTCGGAGGATTTCCTGAGCAGCAGCGGCAGCAATCAGAGGATGCCCGCACAGTTCAGAAGCTACGAGGTGAGTTATCTTCCAATAGGGGTGGGTCTAAGGCCACAATGCCGGCCCACCATTGAGGAGTATTTAGAAGATAATTGTCTTTGTGATAATTTATTTTGGTCTGTTATGCGTTTGGTTATGAGTTATATCTATATGATATGTTGCATGATAGGGATGGTTTCCCTGATAGTGGTCCTTAGGACCAAGGGGTAGGTCAGTACCCGGATATGTCTGAATGTGTGCTTATATCTTACTATTGTATGCTAATGGTAGGGGTGGAATAGTCCCCAGTTACCGGTTGAAAGATACCGATGACGATTACCGGTTGAAAGATACCGATGATGATTACCGGTTGAAAGATACCGATGATGATTACCGGTTGAAAGATACCGATGGTAATGTATGGTATGTGGTATGATGGGAGAACTCACTAAGCTTTGTGCTTACGATTTCAGTTTTTGGTTTCAGGTACCTCTTCATCCAAGGGGAAGGAGTCAGCAGCGTAGCATGGCATCACACACACTCACATATGATTTCCGCACGGTGTTTTCTGGGATTATACTCTGATATGACATTTGTTCATGGTTGTGGGTTTCAAATATGATACTTGGTTTTGAGATAACGTGTTTATAGAATATTTTCTAACGAATGTTTTATGAATTAATTAATTAAAAATGAAATTTGGGCTTGAATTTTGGGATGTTACAAGTTGGTATCAGAGCCCTGGTTTGAGGGATTCAGACACGCCCTCGGGGGTGTCTAGACTCAAACTGAGGGGCTAAAAGATTTTTATGATAAAACGGTTTTCTAAAAATCTAAACGGAATGATTTTACAAAATACAAGGTGTGTGATGCATGCTACCGGTCGGGCTCAAGTAAGTTTTCCCCAAGATACCCACACATGTTACGTTATGCTATATGGCTTGATTCAGGGTTGCATGATAGAATATGACTAAGGATTTAGGAGGATGCCTTGTGTGCCTGATATATGATTCTGATAATCGCATGATGGTTAGGGCTAAGGATCTAAGAGGATGCCTTATATGCCTATTGTATGAGCTGTATGCTAGGGCTATTTAGTCAACAGTAGGATGACATCTATAGGTTATGCCTGATTTGGTTGCTCGATGCACGAATGCTGCTTGCTTTGTGCTATCGGGATTCTGGCTAATTCCAACTAACTAAGGAGCGGATATGTAACAGTACCTGCAAGTTAGTTAGGGATAAATGGAAGGGGCTCCAGTGCAGCTGATGGCGGAGAGTAGGTCGGAGAGTGCCCTAGAGAAGCCTAGGATGAGGTTAGTGGAAAGGGGTATCGGTAAAGGGACCTGGTGAATTTGAAGCAATCCTTGAAGAAAGCACGGGTAGATGTGAAAGGTAGTATGGGCCCATACTACTGAAAGGAGAGGACTCGTACTCGAATCAAGGAGGGCCTAGATGAAATCGAGAACCTTGGAGAGTGTGTTAGATCTCTCGAGTATATGTATGATCCTGAATTTTATGTGTGTGTTTTCAGTATGGTGACCACACGACTTGGAGCAGGAGGTTCAGGATCCAGATGAGGATCAGGCTCGGGTTCGGGGTCCGAGCAGGTTGATGACGGGCTAGGCGAGTTCATCGCGTCTGAGATCACGAGAGGCATCCTTGAGTCGACTCCTATCATCTTCGGGTCGATCAAGGAGGGGATTGTTGAGCTGACGGAGGATCATCTCCGATCATTCAGGAGTGATATGGCGTCTAGCCAGGTGGGTGCGCGCGCACTATCCTTTAAGGACTTTCGGGGAAGTGGTGCACCGAATTTCCATGGGGAGAAAGACCCCATTGCTGCTAGGAGATGGATCACAGACATTGAGTCTGCGCAACTGACGAGCTTCTGCCCTGAGGGGTCGAAGGTACGATATGCAGCAAGATGCTTGCGAGACAGGGCTATAGATTGGTGGGAGTATGTTGGTGACTCATTGGGAGCCTCGGTTGTTGAGGCTATGACTTGGTCGGATTTTGTGACCAGATTCAAGGCGGAGTTTGTGCCAGCTGTGGAGCTTCAGCGGCTGGCCAGGGAGTTGCGGAGACTGTGGCGGAGATCACCGCCAAGTTCCGGGAGAGGGCATTACTGGTGCCCTAGTATGCGGGTGATGAGGATATGAGGAGGACCCGCTACCACGACATGCTACGAGTTGACATTCGGGAGAATGTTAGTTTTTCGGCTTGCCCTACCTTGGATTCCATGATTGCCAGGGCTAGGGAGAGGGAGATTGATCTGGAGCATGTCCAGAAGAGGAAGGCAGTGGAGGGGCTGACGACTGGGGCTTTGGGGAAGAAGCCCAAGGGATCGGATGGTAGGCCGAAAGGCCAGGCAGGACGGGACCGCTGAGGGAAATGTGGTCGGTCACATGAGGAAGCTTGTCGCACTGGGTCGGGTTTGGGCTGCTATAAGTGTGGCAAGGTGGGGCATTTTGGCAGGGATTGTACTGCCCCCACCCCTGCGGTACAAATGACAGACTTGATTTGCTTCCATTGCAATCAGAGGGGCCACAAAAGGGCCAATTGCCCGAGATTGACAGCAGCGTCAGCAGCAGTGCCAGCAGCGACGCCAATCTCAGCGACGACGCGGGTTACAGATGGCCGGAAGGTCAAGGCAGAGGTTCTAGTGGTGCGGAGCCGAGCATTTCAGCTGACAGCCGAGGAGGCACATGCTGTACCCGATGTGGTGACGGCTATGATTCTTTCCCGCTGATCTTTTTTTTTTTGTTGAAATTGTGTTATTGGTATGTGCTCTGTTTAGGATCGTTCCATGTGAAAGGAATCCCGGTTCTAGTATTGTTTGACTCAGGCGCTACCCGATCATTTGTGTCTCTTGCACTTAGCAAGAGATTTTCCGAGTCTTCGGGAAAGTTGGATTGCCCTCTAGAGGTAGAGATTGCAGACGACCGTTCGGTGCGGGCATCGACGGTATTTCGAGATTGTGTGCTGAGGTTATTTAAGGAGTGCTACTTGGTAGACTTCGTTCCCATTCCATTGCGTGGGAACATGGTGATTATAGGCATGGATTGGCTCAACCCTAATGGGGCAGTGATCGACTGCGCGCAGCTGTTGGTGCGGGTCAGGAGCCCAAGTGGGGAAGAGCTGGTGATTCAGGGCAAGAGGCCACAGCGAGGACCATCTTTATGTTCAGCAGCGAGAGCTAGGTGTTACCTTCAGCAGGGTTGCGCAGGTTATGTCGCGTATGTTATGGATACCCGGGAAATAGGTAGGGCGACGGTGGACGATGTACTTGTGGTACGGGAGTTTGCGGACGTATTACCCGAGGAGTTTCCTGGGATACCTCCGGAACGATAGGTGGAGTTCAGGATCGACCTAGTTCCTGGTGCGGCTCCGATAGCCAAGGCACCGTATCGGTTGGCTCCTCCTGAGATGCAGGAGTTGTCTACACAGCTGCATGAGCTGTTAGACAAGGGTTTTTTAAACCGAGCAGTTCACCCTGGGGAGCCCCGATTCTGTTTATAAGGAAGAAGGACGGGTCGCATCGGATGTGTATAGATTATCGGGAGCTGAAAAAGGTAACGGTGAAGAACCGCTACCCACTTCTAAGGATTGATGACCACTTTGACTAGCTATATGGAGCATCTTGGTTCTCCAAGATTGACTTGCGTTCAGGGTATCATCAGATGAGGTTCAGAGAGGAGGATGTGCAGAAGACTGCGTTTCAGACGTGTTATGGCCACTATGAGTTTGTGGAGATGCCTTTCGGGCTCACCAATGCTCCTGCCGTGTTCATGGATCTCATGAACCGCTTGTGTAGACCGATGTTAGATCGGTCTGTGATAGTATTTATTGATGACATCTTGGTTTATTCCAAGACGCGGGAGCAGCATGAGGAGCATCTGCGGGAAGTTCTGGAGACTTTGAGGAGGGAGAAGTTGTATGTTAAGTTCTCCAAGTATGAGTTCTGGTTGCGCGAGGTGCAGTTTCTTGGGCACCTTGTCAACCAGAATGTGATTTCGGTAGATCCGGCCAAGGTAGAGGCCGTGATGAATTGGGAGGTTCCGAGATCTCCATCTGAGATTCGGAGCTTTCTAGGATTGGCAGGCTACTATCGAAGATTCATTCAGGACTTCTCCAAGATAGCGGTTCCGCTCACCCGACTGACTAAGAAGTCGGTGGTATATCGTTGGGGGCCTGAGCAGCAGGCCGCGTTCGAGACGCTGAGACAGAGATTGTTCGAGGCGCCAGATTTAGCCATGCTCGAGGGCATGGAGGATCTTGTTGTGTACTGCGATGCATCCATCGCAGGTTTGGGGCGGTATTGATGCAGAGAGGGATGTCATTGCCTACGCGTCGAGGCAGCTGAAGCCTCACAAGGCGAGCTACCCGATGCATGATATGGAGTTGGGGGCTGTTGTGTTCGCCCTTAAGATTTGGCGTCATTACCTCTATGGGGTTTGTTGTACGATTTACGCGGACCACAAGAGTTTGAGATATCTCATGGACCAGCCAAATCTGAATATGAGGCAGCGTCGGTGGCTTGATGTGGTGAAGGATTATGATTGTGAGATCCTCTACCATCCAGGGAAGGCCAATGTTGTGGCCGATGCGCTTAGCCGCAAGGCAGCACCGATCAGGGATATCTGTCTGAGGATGACATTGATGACTCTGCTTTTTGAGCGAATCCAGGAGGCTCAGCAGGAGGCCATGAAGGAGGAACATCGGAAGAGTGAGCGGATTGTGGGGCAGTTTTCCTCTTTCGACTATGATAGCCGAGGGTTATTGACTCTTCACCGTAGGGTGTGGGTCCCTTATCTTGGAGGAGTGCGCCAGGTCCTGATGGAGGAGGCGCACAAATCCCGATTCTCCATTCATCCCGGGGCGACAAAGATGTATAGGGATCTTCGTCTGGACAATTGGTGGCCCTACATGAAGTGGGATGTGGCATGGTACGCGGAGCGGTGCTTGACCTGCAAGAAGGTCAAGGCTGAGCATCAGAGACTACACAGTAAGATGCAGTCATTGGATATCCCGCTGTGGAAATGGGAGGATATTACGATGGATTTTATCACGAAGATTCCCAGGACCGCACGGGGGATGGATTCGATTTGGGTCATCGTGGATCGATTGACCAAGAGCGCCCACTTTATTCCGATTCAAGAGAGCATCTCGGCTGAGAAATTGGCCGATGTCTATATCAGGGAGGTGGTGGCGCGGCACGGAGTGCCAATTTCGGTGATTTCAGACAGAGACGTGCGGTTTACTTCCAGGTTTTGGAAGAGGTTTCATGACGAGCTGGGTACTCGTCTGCATTTTAGCACCGCTTTTCACCCGCAGACGGATGGCCAGAGCGAGCGGACCATCCAGACTCTGGAGGATATGCTGCAGGCATGTGTTTTAGATTTCGGAGGTAGTTGGGATACCTACCTCCCGTTGGTGGAGTTCTCGTATAATAACAACTATCATGCGAGTATCAACCTTCCTCCCTTCGAGATGTTGTAATGGAGGAGGTGCAGGACCACGATATGTTGGGGTGAGGTTGGCCAGAGAGTCATGGGGAGCACCGAAGTAGTGTTCCGGATGACAGAGAAGATTCAGCAGGTCCGGAGCAGGCTTCAGACTGCTCAGAGTCGGCAGAAAAGTTACGCTGATAAGCATCGATCAGACCTGGAATTCCAGGTCGGGGATATGGTTCTCGTGAAGGTATCGCCATGGGAGGGTGTCATCCGATTCAGGAAGCAGGGCAAGTTGGGCCCAAGGTATATTGGACCGTTCAGGGTTGTAGCCCGGGTGAGCAAGGTGGCGTACCGGCTGGATCTCCCAGTCGAGCTCAGTGAGATCCACAGTACTTTCCATGTCTCTCAGTTGCGGAAGTGCCTAGTGGACGATACGGTGGTGGTACCCTTGGAGGACATTCAGGTTGATGGCGGCCTGAATTACATCAAGTGGCCTGTGGCGATCCTTGACCGGAAGTCGAAGGATCTGAGGAACAAAAGAGTAGAACTCGTGAAGGTGCAATGGTAGCACCGGAAGCCGGTGAGTGAGATGATGGAGAAGTACCCCGAGTTGTTTCAGGATCGAGTGGCAGACTTCCAGTACGAAGTCTAAAATAAGTAGGGGAGATTTGTAGCACCTGGTTCTTAGTAGGTTCTCTGTTATTAAATCTTCCTTTATTTTTGCATTTTTGGCCTTGGACTCGGCAAGTCCAAGGACTGACTCGCCGAGTAGAAGCGGGATGAGGCGCGGGGTTTAAGTTGCGGACTCGGCGAGTCGAGTCCCGGACTCAGCGAGTAGCCGCTGTTTGGACAAAAACCCTAATCCATGGGTTTGCACCCTATTCAAACAACCTTATGCATCCTCCTTTACCCCTTTATACTCCCAAACACTCCTCATAGCAACCCTAGCCGTTTTTGTGAAGATCTAAGGCTTTTTGAGTGATTTTTGTCAGTTTTGGTCTGAAGGAGGAAGGAAGAGCATAAAAGGATCAGGAGGGGACTAAAGGATTCGAGTTTGTTTCATCATTTGCAGTCTTTAGAGTATAAAGTCTAAACCTTGCTCATTCATTTGTTAGATCCCTCTTTGGGGTGATTTAGGGATTTTATAAGCCATTTTTGGTGGCCAACCATGTTTGCAAACATGGTTGGGGGTTTGGGCATCTGTATCATGTCATTTTATGAGCTACAAGTCAGACCTAGGTTGCTTTTTGCACCAAGGAAGGCCCCATGCAACAAAAGAACTATTTTAGATCCTTTTAAGCTCTAATGTCCCATGCATGCACGTAAAGTTTGTAACTTTATGTGCTAGATCGAGTTTAGTGGCCTGGATCTATTATTTGGTTAAGTGTTGTACATCAGAAATCGAAGTTCTTAGTAAGGAATGTGATAGACTCGGCGAGTCCAAGGGTTTTGGTCCCAAATCAGTGAGGGTCATAAGGACCAGTTGAGTGTGGAAGGGTTTTGGGAGTCCTGGGGAGTGACCCGACGTTCTGGACTAAGCAAAGTGTTCTGGGAATTCATGGTACTCGGCGATTGCATGAATGGACTCCGCGAGTCCAAGACAATCTTCATGGAACTCGGCGATTTGTTCATCAACTCGGCGAGTCGAGGATAGAACGTGTTCATAGGATGAAGAGTAACTCGACGAGTTGTTCATACAACTCAGCGAGTCGAGTCAGGACATGAGTATCTGTTCATGATGAACTCGAAGAGTTGTTCATACAACTCGGCAAGTCGGATGTGGATTCAGTCTGTGTTCATTTAGAAGGAAAGCTTGTTGAGTCATCGCCTAACTCGACGAGTAGAGACGCGTATGAGGTCAGATAGAAGGATAGGGTCAACTCGCCGAGTCCGGTCAACTGGAAGTTGACTTTGACTTTGACTTTGACTTGGTGTTTTGTGGGAATTATAGCCAGAGGATTTCCGGAGCAGCAGCGGCAGTAGTCAGAGGATCCCCGCACAGTTCACAAGCTACGAGGTAAGTTACCTTCCAGTAGGGGTGGGTCTAAGGCCACAATGCCGACCCACCATTGAGGAGTATTTAGAAGATAATTTTCTTTGTGATAATTTATCTTGGTCTGATATACGTTTGGTTATAAGTTATATCTGTATGATATGTTGCATGATAGGGATAGTTTCCCTGATAGTGGTCCTTAGGACCAAGGGGTAGGTCAGTACCCGGATATGTCTGAATGTGTGCTTATATCTTGCTATTGTATGCTAATCATAGGGGGTGGAATAGTCCCCAATTACCGGTTGAAAGATACCGATGAAGATTACCGGTTGAAAGATACCGATGAATATTACCGGTTGAAAGATACCGATGACGATTACCGGTTGAAAGATACCGATGATGATTATCGGTTGAAAGATACCGATGGTAATGTATGGTACGTGGTATGATGGGGGAAATCACTAAGCTTTGTGCTTACGATTTCAGTTTTTGGTTTCAGGTACCTCTTCATCCAAGAGGAAGGAGCCGGCGGCATAGCATGGCATCACACACACTCATATAAGATTTCCGCACGGTGATTTCTAGGATTGTACTCTGATATGACATTTGTTCATGGTTGTGGGTTTCAAATATGATACTTGGTTTTGAGATGACGTGTTTATACAATATTTTCTGTCACACCCCCGAACCAGACGGCGGAAACGTCCGGGGGCTGTCGTGACTCAATTGAATACCATAACATTGAATATATATGAAACAAAACAACATTCGTCACCATTCATCAACATAGTACAACCAGTAGTGTTTACATGTCATACATTGTTTAAGACATTACATTTCCAAAAATTAATGTTGTTTGGTTCATTCAAAAATAAACTGCAACCGTCACTGAGTATGATTTCCCTTGATTCACTGGTTCCCTGAGAATACAAGTATTTTGAAAAACGTCAACATATGAAATGTTGGTGAGTTCATAAGTAGTGTTTGAAATCAAATGTTTGTATTGCTTGAAAAACCACCAGAAAATCCGATATTTTCTGAAAAGAAAAGCTTTTGAAAACGTTTGTGAAGATCCATAGGTATGCTTGTTTGTTTCTATACTTGTAAAAAAAATGTTCATTGAAAATGTATGCATTTCAAATCTGTATGTGATAAAAACCCTAGGGAAACCCGATGTTCCCCTAGCTCTTTTGGAATCCATTAAGTTGCGTTGAAAACATTATAAAAAAAATAGCAGTATCGGTCCCAAGCGACGTTGGAAGGTTCTCGAGCATTGATTATTTACTACAAACCCGCATTACACAAACGCCCAGTTTATAGTTATACTGACGAACCCGAAGGCGTCGTCCGTACTAATCACGTTATCCAATCGCCCGGACTATGTGTAGTCCCACATCCGAAGAGAAAGAGGTCACGAAGACCCCGGTAACTCCATTAACCGGCTGGGGAAAATATGCGTGCGAGGGGTCCCCGACCCGCCTCGTAAAATGTGTAGACTTTTCTAGCAATACCATGGACCCTTGGGGACCAATGGTACAAGCCATTGAAAGTCACCCTACGTTGTGCCAAGTCGGTGAAACTCAACACTTCGTAGAAAAAAAATGTCTTCGGGCCTTAAGATCAGGTCATTGGGCTAGCTAGGCCCAACAAACAAGATTTTACACTTTTGGGGCCCGAAGATGGTGCGTAGACGTCTGTGCACACTCGTATGTATATGTATTACCAATCATTATTTGTATGTGTCAAGGAGTTAGTAGTTGTAGATTTGCATTGGCTCGAGACCGAGCCAATTCGTTTAACAACAACTTTTGGTATTGTAATGAGTTGTATTTCGTTGATAGTCGAGGTGTCATTATTTGATCAAATTGTACACATTGAATCAGCCTTGGAATATTTCTGTTTTCAGCCTCTCATAAATTGTAAAATTTACCTTTTCAACCCTTTTATTAAATATTTCCCGGTTTGGTCCTTAAACTATTTTTCTTGACATTTTAACACCAAAAATTATTGAAATTAATATTTTCCAGCATATTTTTCAAAGAAAACAGTTTAAGTCCCTAAAAATGCAGTTTTTCTCGGTTTTAGCCCATCTTTTCGCAATTTTGACAATTTTGGCCCAAAATGGAAAATTTTTGCAACTTTGGCCCTTTTTAAATTTGAAAAGCATTTTAAACCTTTGAAAAGGATTTGGAACACTTATAGTCCACTGTTTTACAGAAAGTTACAGTTTTGGCCCTCCAAAACAGAAAAATTCGCATAATGGGCCTTATTGGGCCGAAATTTCCATTTTTAGCCCATTAAGCTTGAAATTTATGTTTTTAATCCCCTAAATGAGTGTATTTCCAGAAATTTATTTATAGAAACTGTTTTGGCACACTTCATCCATCAGAATCTGTGAAATGTCAATTTGGGCCCTTATTTTTGCATTTTTCACATTTTAGGCCCAAAATTTGTGTTTTTAACGCAAAGAAAATTATCACTAACCCACTTAGCCATTTTTCTTGAAGCTCTTTGTGTTTAGAAATATATTTGAAGCTAAAATCATTTAACACAAGATATATCTCGGTTTTGATGAGTTTTAAGGCTAAATCCAACATAAAAACACATAAAAGCATCCATATAAGCATGGAAATCATACAAGGCATACAAATACATATAGATCTACACTTTCACTTGTATTCCCCCCCACAAAAACTCATAAAAACAGAAAATAGGGGTATGAATCTCACCTTGGGGTGTTGACTCGGTTTTTGGAATGAAAATGGAAGGAAAATGAAGTGATTTTCGGCCCTAGCTTTCCTTGATGTAGATCTCGAGTTTAAGGAGCTTTCTAGGAGCATGATTACCAAAATTGTTTAAGAGAGAGGATCTAATAATGAGAAAAAGAGTTATAAATTCCTTAGATATGTGTAACTTACCAAGAAGTGATGATATTTTCTTGAAATCCTCTTGATGCACAAGCAAAGTTTCGAGATTTTAAGTGAAGAGGGAGGATGGTTTCTTGAGTAATCTAAAGAGTGTTTGTGAGATATTTGTGTGTGTGTGTGTGTTGTGTTTGGCCGAGAGCAAGAAGAAAAAGAGAGAGAAATAGACATGAAGTGATATATGCATAGAAATATGAGATATGTTGCATGGAAAACCAAGAGATAAAAATGAGGTGGCATGGTAATAGTCAACTCCTCCTCTTGGGCTTTTCTTGGGCCGAAATTTGGGAAGGAAGAAAAGATTTTTGGGCTCTATTGCCCCTAAGCCCACATAGGAGTTAAGTTGAATGATTTTTGGCCCAAAAAAAAAATATAATATGATTTTTACATTTTGTTGGGCTAGTTTAGGTTATCCTTGGCCCAAATCTTCCAATTCATTTCATTATAGGTCCAACATGACCTAAAAGGTTAAAATAAATAAGTGTGGGTCCAGTTAGAGTCCAATTAGGGCTCTAAGCCCATGATAGTCTAATTGGAAGCTTATGGATTCATTTGGATCCAATAAGGAAGTCTTAGTCCAAAATGAACTTAACCAAAACTTCTAGGGTCTCCAATTGTTTGATGACTATCTATAGTACTTGTATCTTGTATTTGATTAAAGTTTTTGATTCACATTAACTTGAATGTATAGATTACATAGCTTAAAGTTCACAGTTGTGACATCATCCCCCCGTTAAAGGGAATTTCGTCCCGAAATTCTGTTTGAAAGCTAGATTTGAGAATGCTAGAATAGGTGAGGGTACTTCTGCTTCATTTGATCTTCGCGTTCCCACGTGAATTCTGGCCCACACTTTGCGTTCCACCGTACCCTCACGATCGGGATGCGACTCTGCTTAGTACGCTTCACCTCTCTGTCCATGATTTCGATTGGCTCTTCGACGAACAGGAGATTCTCATTGATTTCGATTTCGTCAAGAGGAACGACAAGGGTTTCATCTGATAGGCACTTTTTCAGATTAGAAACATGAAACACGGGGTGCACACCGTTTAGCTCCGGGGGTAGTTGTAGTCTGTAGGCTACCGGACCTATTCGGGCGACGATTTCGAAAGGTCCAATGTACCGTGGGTTTAGCTTTCCTCGTTTTCCGAAACGTATAACCCCTTTCCAGGGTGAGACCTTCAACAATACTCGATCACCGACCTGGAACTCTAAGGGCTTTCGCCGTTTATCAGCGTAGCTCTTTTGCCGGTCACGCGATGCCTGTAATCGAGCTTTGATCTGAACAATCTTTTCTGTGGTCTCGCGAATGATTTCCGGTCCTGTCATTGCCCTATCCGACGTATGTGTTCCTGCTAGCTGGGTGTCACCTACTTCAGCCCAACATAACGGTGATCTACATTTACGCCCGTACAGTGCTTCGAAAGGGGCCACCTTAATGCTCGAATGATAACTATTGTTATATGAAAACTCGATCAACGGTAGGTGGGTATCCCAAGACTTTCCGAAGTCTATCACACATGCACGAAGCATGTCTTCAAGCGTCTGAATGGTTCGTTCGCTTTGACCGTCCGTTTGTGGGTGATACGCGGTGCTCATATCAAGATGAGTTCCCATTGCCTTGTGGAGCGACTGCCAAAAGCGTGACGTGAATCTACTGTCCCTATCCGAAATGATGGATTTTGGCACTCCATGAAGTCTTACAATCTCTTGTAGGTACAAACGCGTCAGCCTCTCCATCTTGTAGGACTCTTTGATTGGCAGGAAATGGGCAGATTTCGTCAGTCGGTCGATTATTACCCATATGGTGTCCAATCCATTCGATGTCTTGGGCAGCTTGGTCACGAAGTCCATAGAAATCCCCTCCCATTTCCACTCAGGGATTGCCGGTTGTTGTAACAATCCGGAAGGTTTCTGGTATTCCACTTTTACTTTAGCACACGTAAGGCACTTACTAACATAAGTTGCGATTTCCGCCTTCATGTTAGGCCACCAATAGTGCTGCTTAATGTCCAAATACATCTTGTCCGAACCAGGATGAATGGAGTATCGTGTCTTGTGGGCTTCCTTCATAACGATCTCCCTGAATCCTCCGATTTTTGGAACCCAAATACGGTTCATGAAGTAGTATACCCCATTCTCTTTGACTTCCAGGTTCTTCTCCATTCCGCGTAATGCCTCGCTAGTTCTGTTTTCCGTTTTCATCGCCTCTGCCTGGGCTGATGCAATTTGAGTGGTCAAATGAGCCTGAATGGTTATCGAGTGCGTTTTCGTATGACGATTTGTGTATTCCTTCCGACTTAATGCGTCAGCTACCACGTTGGCCTTGCCTGGATGGTACTTGATCTCGCATTCGTAGTCGTTTAACAATTCCACCCATCTTCGTTGTCTCATGTTCAGCTCCTTCTGATTCAAGATGTGCTGGAGGCTCTTGTGGTCCGTAAAGATGGTGCACTTTGTACCGTACAGGTAGTGCCTCCAAATTTTTAGAGCGAAGACCACAGCTCCCAGTTCTAGGTCATGGGTTGTGTAATTTACTTCGTGCGCCTTTAGTTGACGGGACGCATATGCTATTACTCTTCCACGTTGCATGAGGACGCAACCTAAGCCCTGATTCGACGCGTCACAGTAAACTACAAAATCTTCCGTTCCTTCAGGTAGAGATAGTACAGGGGCGCTGCAAAGAGCTTGCTTCAAGGTTCGAAACGCAATCTCTTGTCGGTCTGTCCACTTGAATGGCACACTCTTTTGCGTAAGCAAGGTAAGTGGCTTGGCGATTTTTGAGAAGTTTTGGATGAATCTCCTATAGTAGCCTGCTAGGCCTAAGAACTGACGAATTTCTGTGGGCGTAGTCGGAGTTGCCCATCCTTCCACAGCTTTGACCTTAGAGGGATCCACATGAATTCCATCTTGGCTAACTACGTGGCCTAAGAAATTCACACTCCGAAGCCAGAACTCGCACTTGGAGAGTTTGGCGTAAAGCTTTTCCGATCGCAGCGTTTCTAGGACTTGTCGGAGATGTTGGCCATGCTCCTCTTTGCTTCGAGAATAGACGAGGATGTCATCGATAAACACAATGACGAAGTTGTCCAAGAACGGTCGACAGATTCGGTTCATTAGGTCCATAAATGCAGCGGGTGCATTAGTTAGACCAAAGGGCATTACGACGAATTCATAATGTCCATAGCGGGTTCGGAAAGCGGTTTTAGCAATATCTTCTTCTCGGACCTTGAGTTGATGGTATCCGGACCGTAGATCTATTTTAGAAAAATAGCTAGCTCCTTGGAGCTGGTCGAATAGATCATCGATTCGTGGGAGTGGGTAGCGGTTTTTAACAGTGAGTTTATTCAACTCTCTGTAATCGATGCACATTCTGAAAGATCCGTCCTTCTTTTTGACAAAGAGTACCGGAGCTCCCCATGGCGAGTAGCTAGGTCGGATAAATCCCTTGTCCAGAAGCTCACTGAGTTGGCTGGACAATTCCTGCATTTCAGCAGGAGCCAGTCGATACGGTGATTTAGCGAGGGGAGTTGCTCCTGGAACGAGGTCGATTCGGAATTCAACCTGTCTCTCTGGGGGTACTCCTGGAAGATCTTCGGGAAACACGTCCGGATATTCACACGCTACCGGAATGTCTTGGATGTTAGTTTCTTCTTTTGTCTTGTCCACTATGTGGGCCAAGAACGCTAAGTTGTTCTTTCGCAAATGTTTTTGCGCTTTGATGCACGAGATGAGGTGGAGATTCGTATTGGGTTTGTCTCTGTAAATTACTAGGGTTTCGTGATTTGGGAGACGAAGGCGAACGGCCTTCTCGTGGCACATAATCTCAGCATGGTGGGGGCTTAACCAATCCATGCCGATAATCACATCGAAACTCCTAATTGATACTGGCATTAGGTCTATTCGAAAGACGTGCTGGTTAAGGGTTAGGGTACATCCGATGTAGATCTCCCTAGTGGATTCGGTTTTTCCATTGGCCATTTCCACCGTATAGGTTTCATTTAGCTTCTGGGGTTGTTGTTTTAGTAAATGTTTAAACTTCTCGCTTACGAAACTTCGCTCCGCTCCGGTATCAAATAAGATGCATGCATAAGTGTGGTTTAGGAGAAACGTACCGGTCACAACTGCGGGATCTTGAACTGCATCACTCTGACCCATAGTCAGCATTCTTCCTGTTCCTCTGTTTCCGGAGTTGTTGTTGTTGTTAGGGCAATCTCGACGGAAATGTCCCGTCCTTCCACACCCGAAACAGGTGTGGCTAGGCCCAGCGTTGTTGCCGCCGGCATTGGTGTTGTTGATGTTGCGGTGATTGTTGTTGTTGTTCTGGTTGTTTCCCTGACTCTGGTTCTGAGAAGGATAAGTCCTGCAGAACTTTGCAGTGTGTCCCCTTCGGTTGCAACTGGTGCAATGGAACTCCCTACATTCTCCTTGGTGATGGAAACCGCACTTGTTGCATTTGGGATGAGTGCCGGAATAGGGTCTTGAAGTATTTGAAGTAGCTGAGGCTGGAGCATGTGGTGTGACTGGTACCGGCGCAGTGACAGCGTTAACTGCCACCGTTTGCTGCTTTTTAGAGGTTTCGGGACCCTGGCGTCCCTTCCTCTTGTTGTTCCATCCTTTCTTACCATCGTTCTCCTTCTTCTTCTCAGTCTCTACCGGTTTCTCGCCCCTTTTGTGGTTATGATCATATAGCCTCTTTGCCAATCTCTTCGCACTGTCAAAAGTTTCAGGGTTCGCAGCTATCACATTCCCTTGAATGGGGGATGTCAGTCCCCAAATGAATCGTTCAATCTTCTTCCCCTCTGATGTGATCATACCCGGGCACAACAGAGATAGTTCGCTGAATCTCGATATGTAAGCATCGATGTTCCCATTCTGTACCGTGAGATTCCATAGTTCCTGCTCCATCTTCTGTATTTCGCCTCGGGGGCAGTACTCAGCCGTCAACATCTCTTTCATCTCTGCCCAGGGAATAGAGTTGGCGACAGTGAGTGTCATAGCTTCCACATGACCATTCCACCAAGTGAGTGTTTGGTCCACAAAAGTGCAGGCCGCGAACTTCACTTTCATCTGCTCGGGGCACTCGCATATCTCGAATACCGACTCTACCTTCTCGATCCATCGCTTTAGGGCGATCACTCCTCCGGTACCGTTGAAAGTTCGGGGTTTAGCGTTCGCGAAATCCTTGTAGGTGCACGTTTTAGTGAGCCCTTGGTTCGTCCCGTTGTTCGAACTTCCGGAGCCTTGACCATTGCCTCCTCCATTGTTTCCTCGGTGAAGTTGTGCCATAGCTGCCGTGACCGCAGCAGACACGGCTGCCTGGAAAGCAGTAGAGTCAACTTCCGGCGGGGTTGGTTCGGGATTTCCGCGAGTAGCTGGGCGAGGCATCTTTCTGTCATGAAACGGAAAGATGTTGGGTGTACGTGGTTTCGGTGAGGTTATGATCCTACTAACTAGGGGTATGGTACGGACTTAAGAACTTCTATCATTTAGCACACAATCCTAGATTCGCAACACATAGCAAACACATAAAAGTTCACTAATATTATCCTATGTCTCTTTCACTATTGCAGACTAAACATACGTTCTCTTTTTGGTGATAAAGGTATAGTTTTAGGTTCCCTGGCTATTCCGATCTCATCAAGACGTGTGTTAGTTTTACCTTGGAGAGAATGTAGTTGATCAGGCTACATTCGCTCCTTGGTATCACTAAGAACAGTCCCGAGTTAACCGGGATACCAGCATTATGGTGTTTGATTCAGCGTTAGGTCTTTACTCCTAATGCAGGCAAGTGTATTTTATTCATTTGTTTTGTTCAGAGTTATGTTAGTCCCTCTTTTTGGTTTATAGTTGCATATCAATGTATGGCTCGACATGCTAGTTCACTATAAACCAGTCTCTGATACCAACCTGTCACACCCCCGAACCAGACGGCGGAAACGTCCGGGGGCTGTCGTGACTCAATTGAATACCATAACATTGAATATATATGAAACAAAACAACATTCGTCACCATTCATCAACATAGTACAACCAGTAGTGTTTACATGTCATACATTGTTTAAGACATTACATTTCCAAAAATTAATGTTGTTTGGTTCATTCAAAAATAAACTGCAACCGTCACTGAGTATGATTTCCCTTGATTCACTGGTTCCCTGAGAATACAAGTATTTTGAAAAACGTCAACATATGAAATGTTGGTGAGTTCATAAGTAGTGTTTGAAATCAAATGTTTGTATTGCTTGAAAAACCACCAGAAAATCCGATATTTTCTGAAAAGAAAAGCTTTTGAAAACGTTTGTGAAGATCCATAGGTATGCTTGTTTGTTTCTATACTTGTAAAAAAAATGTTCATTGAAAATGTATGCATTTCAAATCTGTATGTGATAAAAACCCTAGGGAAACCCGATGTTCCCCTAGCTCTTTTGGAATCCATTAAGTTGCGTTGAAAACATTATAAAAAAAATAGCAGTATCGGTCCCAAGCGACGTTGGAAGGTTCTCGAGCATTGATTATTTACTACAAACCCGCATTACACAAACGCCCAGTTTATAGTTATACTGACGAACCCGAAGGCGTCGTCCGTACTAATCACGTTATCCAATCGCCCGGACTATGTGTAGTCCCACATCCGAAGAGAAAGAGGTCACGAAGACCCCGGTAACTCCATTAACCGGCTAGGGAAAATATGCGTGCGAGGGGTCCCCGACCCGCCTCGTAAAATGTGTAGACTTTTCTAGCAATACCATGGACCCTTGGGGACCAATGGTACAAGCCATTGAAAGTCACCCTACGTTGTGCCAAGTCGGTGAAACTCAACACTTCGTAGAAAAAAAATGTCTTCGGGCCTTAAGATCAGGTCATTGGGCTAGCTAGGCCCAACAAACAAGATTTTACACTTTTGGGGCCCGAAGATGGTGCGTAGACGTCTGTGCACACTCGTATGTATATGTATTACCAATCATTATTTGTATGTGTCAAGGAGTTAGTAGTTGTAGATTTGCATTGGCTCGAGACCGAGCCAATTCGTTTAACAACAACTTTTGGTATTGTAATGAGTTGTATTTCGTTGATAGTCGAGGTGTCATTATTTGATCAAATTGTACACATTGAATCAGCCTTGGAATATTTCTGTTTTCAGCCTCTCATAAATTGTAAAATTTACCTTTTCAACCCTTTTATTAAATATTTCCCGGTTTGGTCCTTAAACTATTTTTCTTGACATTTTAACACCAAAAATTATTGAAATTAATATTTTCCAGCATATTTTTCAAAGAAAACAGTTTAAGTCCCTAAAAATGCAGTTTTTCTCGGTTTTAGCCCATCTTTTCGCAATTTTGACAATTTTGGCCCAAAATGGAAAATTTTTGCAACTTTGGCCCTTTTTAAATTTGAAAAGCATTTTAAACCTTTGAAAAGGATTTGGAACACTTATAGTCCACTGTTTTACAGAAAGTTACAGTTTTGGCCCTCCAAAACAGAAAAATTCGCATAATGGGCCTTATTGGGCCGAAATTTCCATTTTTAGCCCATTAAGCTTGAAATTTATGTTTTTAATCCCCTAAATGAGTGTATTTCCAGAAATTTATTTATAGAAACTGTTTTGGCACACTTCATCCATCAGAATCTGTGAAATGTCAATTTGGGCCCTTATTTTTGCATTTTTCACATTTTAGGCCCAAAATTTGTGTTTTTAACCCAAAGAAAATTATCACTAACCCACTTAGCCATTTTTCTTGAAGCTCTTTGTGTTTAGAAATATATTTGAAGCTAAAATCATTTAACACAAGATATATCTCGGTTTTGATGAGTTTTAAGGCTAAATCCAACATAAAAACACATAAAAGCATACATATAAGCATGGAAATCATACAAGGCATACAAATACATATAGATCTACACTTTCACTTGTATTCCCCCCCACAAAAACTCATAAAAACAGAAAATAGGGGTATGAATCTCACCTTGGGGTGTTGACTCGGTTTTTGGAATGAAAATGGAAGGAAAATGAAGTGATTTTCGGCCCTAGCTTTCCTTGATGTAGATCTCGAGTTTAAGGAGCTTTCTAGGAGCATGATTACCAAAATTGTTTAAGAGAGAGGATCTAATAATGAGAAAAAGAGTTATAAATTCCTTAGATATGTGTAACTTACCAAGAAGTGATGATATTTTCTTGAAATCCTCTTGATGCACAAGCAAAGTTTCGAGATTTTAAGTGAAGAGGGAGGATGGTTTCTTGAGTAATCTAAAGAGTGTTTGTGAGATATTTGTGTGTGTGTGTGTTGTGTTTGGCCGAGAGCAAGAAGAAAAAGAGAGAGAAATAGACATGAAGTGATATATGCATAGAGATATGAGATATGTTGCATGGAAAACCAAGAGATAAAAATGAGGTGGCATGGTAATAGTCAACTCCTCCTCTTGGGCTTTTCTTGGGCCGAAATTTGGGAAGGAAGAAAAGATTTTTGGGCTCTATTGCCCCTAAGCCCACATAGGAGTTAAGTTGAATGATTTTTGGCCCAAAAAAAAAATATAATATCATTTTTACATTTTGTTGGGCTAGTTTAGGTTATCCTTGGCCCAAATCTTCCAATTCATTTCATTATAGGTCCAACATGACCTAAAAGGTTAAAATAAATAAGTGTGGGTCCAGTTAGAGTCCAATTAGGGCTCTAAGCCCATGATAGTCTAATTGGAAGCTTATGGATTCATTTGGATCCAATAAGGAAGTCTTAGTCCAAAATGAACTTAACCAAAACTTCTAGGGTCTCCAATTGTTTGATGACTATCTATAGTACTTGTATCTTGTATTTGATTAAAGTTTTTGATTCACATTAACTTGAATGTATAGATTACATAGCTTAAAGTTCACAGTTGTGACATTTTCTTGATGAGATTAAAACTTAATCTTGAGGATCGATTAGATCTTAAACAGGTAAATAAATATTAAACAGCAAGAACGCAAAAATAAAGAACAAGTCAAGAATGAATCAAACGTGTCGAATGATTATAAAACAACCCTCAGAAGAGCTTGATCAAGAACATCAACTGTAGAGGGTTAGAAGGTTTACAGGAACGATAAAGAAAATCAAATTTGTCGTAATTCTCTTCTATTGTATTCTGGATCGTTACCCTAATATTCATGCAAGCATATACTTATATAGTAAACCTAACAGGCTCACGGTTGGACAGGCCCAAACCGGAGTACAAAACAATTGGACAAATAGCCGAGCCCAATGACGCAATACTGAGACGAATCTTCAACCCAACAATCTCCCCCTTTGCGTCAATTGGAGCGAGATCTTCACTTGTTACTTGGGCCAGCAGCAGCGGCAGGTACTTTCTTCTTTACAGTCTGAAACAGACGAGAGATAAGAGCAAGTATCGTTTGTCTGAATCTGATGTACCATTGAATCATATCGTTGAAGTATTTGACATCGTCCGCTGCATTCTCTTTACACCGACGGATGATCGACAGCACATGCTCTAGACAACCAGTGGTATAAAGATGTTTATCCGCTAAGGCAAAGAGACATTTCTGTCCTTCTGCTCTAGTGAACATGACCGAATTACGCTTTGGGTCGATCTTGCCCATCTTCATTTGATTGAGATCACTGGCCGATCCAACAGGAGATATCTTCGGTTTCTTCTTGAAGACTGTGGCTACCTCCTGATCCATCAAGGCGACCTCCATGATATAGCATACTAACATCCTTTTGAGATGGTCTATAATTGGACCATATTCAGCTTCATTCGTCAAAAGGATGTTATCCAGAACAATCCAATCATGGGGGTTGAGGTTCGGTAGATCTGCTAAAGATATAAGATGTTCGGTTCTTGCAGACCCTCGAATCACCCTGAACCGAACGTTGATGAATCTCCCTTCGGTATACGGCTTTAAAACCCGAACATTAACGATCTTCTGAGCGCTCCATGTTTGGTACTGTGGTTGAGCAGCCTTCAGATAGAAATCGATTAACTCCCGATCAACCTCAGGATTAGGATGAGGGACTTCAAAAATGTTGGAGAAGGCGTGGAAGATAAACGCCTTTCGAGTCAAGGGCATATCGAACTGCGAATCGACAGAATTATAGCAGTCGAAGGAGATCACCGGTTCGAGCCATAGGATACTAGGAGTATTTATCGCCTCCTTTATCATTCTCTCCCGAGTCCAAGCAGGGAAAAGAGTCTTCCTGCTCTCGAGGAGATAGTGGGCTTCTTTCTTCTTGCATTCGGCTTCTTCAGCTTCTCGCGCCACACGAATGTTATCATTTTCAACATTGAGACTATTTTTGCGTTTCAGCAAGTCAGCAATGGTTTCTTTATCATCTTCATCTTCTTCCTTAGCTATTTTATTTCCTTTATCCTTCACACCGAACCCGAAGTTTGACCAGTAGGAGGTTCGGTTGTGTGAGCAGCTTTTGAGGAAGGAGGTGGATTCGATCCGGACTTCACTTCTCCCCCTTGTTTCGGATCGGACACGAAACTAGGTAGCCCTTCAATTTTGCTGAGGAGGTCCAGGGCAGGAGCAAGTTTTTCAGCAAGGGTTCGCCTCACCGAATGATTGAGAATCGGATCGTGTGCTTCCAGGATGTTGGATACGGCAGAGTGTACATCCGAAACACATGTTTTGATAACCTCCCGTTCGGATCGAAGAGCTTCAATTTGTTGTTGAGAGTTTGAAAGTTGAGTGCTCTTCACCTTCAGGGCGGTGGTTTTACTTGCCAGAACGTCCATTAACGAGTTTTCGGCAGCGAGATCCTCTTGAAGTTTAGCGAGGCGCTCGTCAATGGAGGCACGAAGGGCCGAGTTGTCGTCGCTGATGGATTGGCGAAGGGTAGCGAATGACTGCAACTCCGTTGAGACGAACGTGGCCAATTGTTGAACGATTGGTTCCAACGTTGTCTTTGTAGCATCAGCGCTCTCCTGTAAGGACTTCAACAGGGAAGAGGCTTCAGAGAATAGTTTATCGACTTTTGCGGTCGCATCCTCACAAGCTTTTGTGGAGGCGTCAATTGCTGCAGTGGCTGAAGCGAAGGAATCATGCTGAGCCCTGGAGAAGGCATCAACAATCTTCTGAAGAGCGGCTTCAGAGAGAGAGGACTGAGTGTTGGAGGATGAAGCAAGAAGCAAGTCAACCTTCTCGTTTAGCTCCTTAAGATGCTTCTTTGTTACTGGAGCATCGTCCTCGTCGTCTCTTTGAACCTGAAACGAACTAAAGTAGACCGAATCGAAGGTCATATTTCCCCTCCAAGGAAAGGGTTATCTCCATCAGAGGCATGATCTGGAGATGTTGGGGGTGGTGAAGCTGGGGGTGTGGTGGTTTGTGTAGGTTCAGGTTGAGTGTTGGTGGGGGTAGTTTCGGGTGGTGGTTGAGTGTGGATAGGTTCGGTTGTATGCTGGGTTTCGGTTGTATGAGGAGGTTCGGTTACAGGTGGTGTTTCGGTTGCATCGGTATGAACCCCCGTATCAGATACGTTGGTTGTAACCTTTGCAGTTGTTGTAGCTGTATCTGTGAAAATGGGTGGTGGTATAGGGAAAGAGGTTTTAGGAATGGTGGTAATGGGGTTTATGGTGGGAATGGAAGTAGGGATTGTTTGAGTAGGAGAGGGAATGGGTGAGACATGAATTTCCATGTCTGGGGTAGGTGATCGGGGTGGGGTGTTGCCTCTTGGAGGGGTTTCGCCTCTTTGAGAGCCGTCCGAACCCGAACTCTCGCCTTCTGAGTCACTCGAAGAGGAAGCGATGACAAGCTTTCACTTCGGTTGAGTCTTCCGTCTCTTCGGCTGCGGGGATTGTGCAGCTTTGGTTGGTTTCCTCTTCCTGGGAGAAGGACCTTTAGCAGCTTTGGTCACTTGCTTCCCTTTATCCGCCTTTTTGCCCCTATTAACAGGTTTGTCAGCATCATGGATGGACTTGAGCATTTCCTGTGTGAGTTCCCTAGGTCCAGACGTCTTGAACTCCCTAATCGTCCGGATGAGCCTGCTGTCAGATGGAACAGCGCCGTACATTGTCTCCGGAATGGAGCCAATGGAAGAAAACTTGGATGCATCAGAGACGATGATCTTCGTGGTATGAAAAGAATCGATCGAAGACATCGATGCACCAGCAGCAGTGGGGACATCAAATTTATCCATCGCCCATTTTGTGATGAGAGTCCAGAACCGGGCATACGACACCTCAGAATGTCGTGAAGAAGAAGAGAGGCTCTGGATGAGTTGTTGCCAGAGAACAAACCCATAGTCAAGATTGTCTCCATTGTAGACGCCATACATAATCGACAAGAACAGTCGAATAGAACCATCGGATCCTGAGCTCCGTTCAGATAAGCCCTTGAAGAGGACTGTAAACATGTCGTTCCATTGTGGCAGCAAGCAGGATTTTTTAAACTTCGCGACGGAGGGGAGCGCCTCCGTGTACCCCATATTGTAAAACATGTTGTAAAGATGCCCAATCAGAATCGTCTCCGAATTAATTCTTGAAGGGTCAGCAGCCAACCCTAGCAGTGTGCCAAATCGTTGTCTAGAAATGGAGGTCTTGTGATCAGAAACCTCGAAGAACACCCTATCGATTGCTTTATCGTAATGTGCAGTCGCATACACCTGCGATAGGAGCTCCATGGGCACAGACTCAACCCTAGAAAGTGTAGGAGCGATTTGTGAGTACTTCAGGCACTCGATGATCGGAGACATATAAGAATCGTACGCCAGCGGGGTTAGGTCAATCACCAAACACTGTTGAGGGCGAATGGGAAGGATGTCTGATGTGGCATGGACTGAGGATGATTCTGCCATTGTTGAAGGTAGGAAGAAGAAGATGAACAGGAAACCTTTTGGGAATTTTTGCTCTCTTGGAAATCCGGATGCAGTAAAGAGGTAAATGGGAGTGTAGACTGCCTTTTATAGTGGGTGAAAGGAGAGAGAAAAATCGGTTCAAATCTTCTATGGAAATATGAAAAGGTTTTCTGGAATGACAGATGCGTGACAGTTAAGGCATGCGATGATCACGTAGGAGAGAGAGTGTCAGATTCCTAGGAACACGCCGCCCAACAAGCGCCGTTTCAGAACAAACCGTTTCAAATCCACACGCGCCTTTAAGTGTCAGAGAGGAACCGCTTGAAATTCGCACACGTGTCCATTATGTCAGTAAAAGAATGGGCGTTTCAAATTTGCACGCGTCCCTTTTTTTAACCGTCGTTTGAAATTTAATCCTTTGATCTCCCGCCTGAGTCAGCAACCCTTAATCTTGTCTTTTAAATGGCATCTTTTGAATTAATTTCCCATGTGGATGACTTTTGACCATAACTCGATAATTAACCACCAAAGCAATAATACAGCCTGTAATTATTAGTACCAGTATTTTGGAAAATCAAACATTTTCGTGCTAAGAGTGTAAAAAAGAAAAGAAATAAAGCAACTCTTTTTAGGAATAAATGTGATGTCAATAATGACACGAAACAAATGATCCCGGGCACAAATCTCTTCCTTCAAAGTCAAGAGAGACCTTAAAGTGTTAGTCTGAATTCCCGTTGAATGACGATCAAACACTTATTAATAAATGTTGAAAGGCTTCTTTTAATTAGGCTACGTAAGGGTGGCTTTCGCTTTGATGCAACAATTCTAATCTTGAAATAAGAAAGAAAGTGATCAAAGTACTTGTGAGACCGGTGTAGTCTGTTGAACAAGTAGGTAGGAATTAATTTTAAATTGGCTTGGAAAATATAAAATCTCAAAAAAAATAAAAAAACAGGATCCCAAGGGAAGAAATGTTATGGTGTTTAACAATTTCATAGGAATCACACAAACAAAATTTGAGATTTCATTTAGATACATCCGTCAATGCTTTGGTGAAAACTTGAGCAAATTTATTGTTCACCGTCAATTCAGATTTGGTGTTGAATTTTGGGTTTCACTCAGCTCGTAGTGGCACGAAACTAAGATCATAAACACAGTTGTTGTGTAACCATAAACCTCAGTGGTAATTTCTGAGAGTCTCAAGGGTTACGTTGATGAAACGAATGTAATGGAGAAATGTAATGGAGATGGTGTAAGAAATTAAAGTACCTCTGCTGCGAAAATAAGGACCAAGCAGAAAACTCTTATCTCATAAGAGAAGAGAGTGAGGTAGCTCACGATTAGAATAAATGTGGTAGCCTAATTGGGAAGACAAGGTTTGTTTATACCAGGTCATTAAGGCTATTATTCAAAATCTTATGAGGCTTGGGACACATACAGCAGCATGCTTCTAGGGACACTTAACTTAATCCAACAATTTTATCCCCATAGACGAACGAACACACAAATAAAATAAAATAAAATAAATATTTTTGGAGTTTTTGATATATATATAAAAAAAAGAAAATAAAATAATAAAAAATAATAAAAAAAAATTAAGCACGAAAAAAATAAGACTTAGCAAGAGAAAAAAAAAACTTTGGAAAAATTTGGTAACCGAACCCGAACGTTCGGTTGGTTTCTGTTGAGAAAAATTTTGAAAAACCGAACCCGAGCGTTCGGTTGGTTTTGGTTTTGGAAAATTTTGAAAAACCGAACCCGAGCGTTCGGTTGGTTTCGGTTTAAGAAAATTTTGAAAAACCGAACCCGAGCGTTCGGTTGGTTTTGGTTTTGGAAAATTTTGAGAAACCGAACCCGAACCTTCAGTAGGTTTTGGTTTTGGAAAATTTTGAGAAACCAAACCCGAACCTTCGGTAGGTTTTGGTTTTGAAAAATTTTAGAAAACCAAGGAGTTTAGGCTTGCAATAAGAAAATACTTTTGACAATAAGAGAAACAACTTTGTACATGAAATATACAACCAAGAAGTCTACCTTTGTGGTGATGAGCGAGTCAGATTATTGAACTGAACCTGAACGTTCGGTCAATTTCGCTTCTTACGTTTGAGGTTGAGAGGTAGTTTGAGGTACTGACTCTGATTCCATCATACCTAGCCCTTGTAAAATTCTGTTGAATGATGCTTCAGGAAGAGCTTTGGTAAAGACGTCAGCCAGTTGATCAGTGGTTCGAACAAAGTGTACTTAAACGTTTCCATCTTCCACATGATCTTTGATGAAGTGATACCTCAATGCTATGTGTTTGGTTGTAGAGTGTTGCACTGGGTTATGACAGATCCTAATTGCACTTTCAGAGTCACAATATAGTGGGATCTTCTTTATATTGAGTCCATAGTCTCGAAGTTGACTCTGGATCCAAATCACTTAGGAGGTGCAGGATGCAGCGGCTATGTATTCAGCTTCGGCCGTAGACAACGACACACACGTGTGTTTCTTTGATTGCCAACTAACCAACTTCCCGTCAAGGAATTGACAGCCGCCAGTGGTGCTTTTTCTGTCAAGTCCACATCCTCCAAGGTTTGCATCTGAGTAGGCTTGAACTAAGAAGCCTGAGTTGGAAGGATACCATAGACCTAAGGAGGTAGTTCGCTTGAGATATCGTAAAATGTTCTTCACTGCAAGCATGTGAGGTTCGCATGGGTTTGCCTGAAATCTAGCACAGTAACACACAGAAAAAATGATGTCGGGTCTGCTAGCAGTAAGATACATTAGTGAGCCTATCATTTGACGATAGAGCGTGATATCAACAGCCGGTTTGTCTAGGGATGGAGTTAGCTTGGTGTCGAATGCCATTGGGACTTTGACTTTGGAATCTCCCATCATACCAAACTTTGCTAGAAGAGTCTTCGTGTAAGCTTCCTGATTGATAAAGATGCCTTCGGGTCCCTGTCTAATATTTAAAGCAAGGAAAAAGTTAATAGGACTCATTGAGCTCATTTCAAATTTAGTCTCCATCAGCTTTCTGAATTCAGCTGTTAGGCTGGGATTCGTTGAGCCAAAGATGATATCATCGACGTAAATTTGAACGATCATAAGGTGGTTACCTTCCTTTTTGCGAAAGAAGGTTGGGTCAACCGAACCTTGTTTGAATTTGGACATCTTTAAGAATTTAGTTAGTGTTTCATACCAGGCTCTCGGAGCTTGTTTGAGTCCATACACGGCTTTATCCAGAATATAGCAATGATTGGGATACTTTTCGTTCACGAAACCAGGAGGTTGCTCCACGTACACTGTTTCTTCGAGTTCTCCATTAAGAAATGCACACTTGACGTCCATTAGGAAAACTTCAAAGTTTTTGTGGGCAGCATAAGCAAGAAATATTCTTATAGATTCCAGCCTAGCTACAGGAGCGAAAGTCTCTTCATAATCAATCCCTTCCTCCTGACAATATCCTTTTACGACCAGACGAGCTTTGTTCCTTATAACGTTCCCTTCCTTGTCCATTTTATTCCTAAAGACCCATTTGAGACCAACAACCAAGGCATCTGGAGGAGTTGGAATGAGGCGCCAGACTTTGTTCCTTTCAAATTCGTTCAGTTCGTCTTGCATCGCTTGAACCCAATCGGAGTGATCGAGAGCAGTGTTAATTGTCTTCGGTTCAACTTTTGATACGAATTAGTTAAACATGCAATATTCAACTTTGGAAAATAAGGATGTCTGTTTTGCCTTGAGTTGTGATCGGGTTAGAACCTTTTCAGACACATCACCAACAACTTGAGAGATAGGATGATCTCTGGTCCATTTGGTAAGAGGAGGGTAGTTTGGATCAAAGGTTGGGTCCAGTTCAGCATTGATCATTTCTTCTGGTTCGGATTGGCTTTCATAGTCGACTGACATATCAGCTTGCTCCCCCTCGATAGATGAGCTTCTTGGAATGCTTTGAGAAACTTGAGGTTCAGAGGTTTCTTGTGGTGCTGGGTATTCAGGCGTTGATGCACCTTCGGATGGTGAAGCACTTTCGGTTGAAGAAGTACTTTCGGTTGGAGAAGTACTTTCGGGAGCAGTTGAAGAGCTTGGCTCCCCCTCCACATGTGAGGTCGGCTGAGTTGATGACGGTTGATCCTCCCCCTCGACTGAAGCATCGTTTGATGGAGGTTCATCAGAATTCGATCCTCCTTCGTTCATTCTCCTGGCAACTTCTTCGACAATTTGCTTCATATGGTCTACCTTGTTGTCTGCTGCGCCTGCTTCTGAGAGAGTAGCTTTCTCTGGTTCGTCAAATAGCTCCATAAACTTCTCGAATAGATTAGCGATCAAGACTGTGACTTGGCCAGTTTGAGGAAAGATTTCCCCAGCTGTGTCTTCTTTGGCCTGTAGCTTTTTGACATAGCTATCGTCGAAAGTCACATAATAAGTCTCTTTGATTTTTCTCGAACGCTTGTTTAGAACTCTGTATGCTTTGGAAGTGAGAGAGTAGCCCAGAAAGATTCCCTCGTCGGCTTTGACATCAAACTTGTTGCGGTGTTCTTTAGAGTTAAAGATGAAACACCGTGAGCCGAACACGTGGAAAAATTTCACATTGGGCTTCCTGTTGTTGAGAATCTCATAAGGTGTGAGCGTGAATCGCTTGTTGAGATATGACCTGTTCTGTGTAAAACAAGCAGCAGAAATAGCATCAGCCCAAAAATAAAGAGGTAAGGAAGCGAAACTTAGCATTGTTCGGGCAGCTTCACACAAAGATCGGTTTCGTCTTTCGACAATTCCGTTCTGTTGAGGTGTGTAGGGAGCTGAGAAGTTGTGACTTATTCCCTTTTCTGCCAGAAATTCTTCAAATTCTCTGTTTTTGAATTCCAGACCATTGTCGCTCCTGATGTTGCGAACGACCTTCTTGAGCTGTACTTCAATCTGCTTGATGAAGACTTTCAGCCTATGAGTCGCTTCAGATTTGAACTTTAGAAAGAACACCCATGTAAACCGCGAAAAGTCATCAACAATAACAAGAATATACTTGCTACCACCGATGCTTTCGATAGATGATGGACCACATAAATCAATATGAAGTAATTCGAGTGGTTCAACAACTTTCGTGTTAATTATAGATGGATGACTTTGACGACTCTGCTTCCCCATTTCACATGCAGCACACAAATGATCTCTGTCGAACTTGAGCAATGGAAGACCTCGAACATGACCTCCAGTGACAAGTTTGTTGATATCTTTAAAGTTGAGATGAGAGAGTCTTCGGTGCCACAACCAGCTTTCATCAGATTGTGCTTTTGACAACAGGCATATAGCTGGGTTTCCTTTGATGGGTTTGAGGTTTAGAGGAAACATTTCACCCTTACGCTCTGATTTGAGAATTACTTTCTTCGTCTTCTTCTCAATAATTTCAGAACCTTCATCGTCGAATGAGACTTTGAGACCTGTACCTCCAACAAGCTGAGATACACTGATGAGGTTGTGTTGTAGTCCTTCCACGTATGCCACCTTCCTTATAGTGAAATCACCATTGGTAATCATTCCGTATCCCTTTATGGTGCCGAAGGAGTTGTTTCCAAACTTGACGTTGCCACCATTTGTAAGAGACCTGTATTTCCTGAGCTCTTCTTTCCTCCCTGTCATGTGACGCGAGCAGCCACTATCGATGTACCATTCTTCGTCAAACTGCTCGTCACTTATAACCTGCAAAAATTAAGCAGATTTAGGAACCTAAAGTTTCTTGGGTCCTCGTGAGCCTTTCACAGGTACAGGAATAGTAAGAGAGATGTCAACAAGATATGTTCGTTTTATTAGTGTTGTTTCATCTTTCTTTTTGATGGTAAAAACTTTGATTTTATTAGGATTAGGTGCGTTCGGTTTAGACTCTGGTTTGGATGCAGAAACCTTCTGTTTGCCCTTTTGTTCAGCTGGTGAGTGAGATTTTTGAGAATAAACTGAGTGAACATTAGAGCGAGATGGAGATGAATTGGAAGAATAGAAGAATTAGATGAATTAGATGAGTGAGAAGGAGAGGGCTTAGATGACTTCTTGTCTGGAGACTCTAGGTGACCCTTTTGCTTCTGATCATTGGTGGGACTGACCTTAGAGTTTTGATCTCTTTTGATTTCGGAACCGAACCTTTGCTTTCGGTTGGTATTCTTTTTCGAACCGAACCTTGGCTTTCAGTTGTTGTCGCTCTCGTGCTTTTTAACAGGATTATTCTCAAACTTCAGATTCTTGTCTTGATGTGAGAAATATGCATTCTGGGATTGCCAGAATTGTTTCCTTTCAGAGAGATTCTTCCTGTATCTCTGGTTCCTTTGACGTTTCTGATTCCTCATCTGCTTCGGTTGATGATGGATATTGGCTTTCATTTTCGGTTTCTCTTTGGCTGGTTCACTTTGAACTGTGGAAGTTTCACTTTGAACTGAGGAACTAGAGGGAACGCCTTCTTTTGCCGAACTTCCATTTTCTTGAGGAATGTCTTTCATACCACTGGTACTTGGCACATCGAAATTATCTGGCTTGTTCAAGGGTTCTGGTATGTATCTACCTTTACTTATACATGAGGTCCTTTCTAATAAGCCTACTGTTTCATCTGCATTATCGATTGGAGCTGACCAGAAGAACTCATCGCAGCCATCAGCATTGTCTTCGTTTACAATTGCTGTGAGTTCAGCAGTCTGATGTTCGGTTACTCCTGTGACCTTGTACACTTGATTTGGAGTGGTCCTGACCTTTTGATATACAACCGCTTTCTCTGCTAAGATCGGGGACTTTTGTTGGGACAATCGAGCGAACTCCACTGAATTTTCTGAAATTAGATTCTTGTGGTTTTCAGGTTCGCTTTTCACAAATTCTGAGCAGTCAACCGTGTCCTCTACAGAAATTTCACTCATATTGTCATCCTCATTAAGCTCAAATGTATTTTCAACATCAATTTTGTTTTCTGAGCTCAAGTTGGTGTTTAAAGAGTCAAATTTTTGTATGGTTTTGGTTCTCAGTTTAAGTCTATCATTTTCATCCAAAAGGTTTTTAAGCATGTCCTTATGGTCCTTGGATTTAATGAAAGATTCTATTTTGTCCAGTCCATACATATAGGTCGGATTGACGTCATCAGATGATATCACACTCTCACAATTATAAGCTTCAGCATCAATTTCATCCTCCTTAAACTCAAGGAAGGGCAAAATCATGCGATGAATCTTTTGTCCTATTTCAGAGTCCAAGTGAAGCTGAGTAATATTAGTGTAAAGACGTTTTGCAATCAAACAAAAAACATTTTGCTGTTTTGACAGCTTTAAATTGTCTCTTTGTAAATAAATGTTTTCATCTTTTATTTTAACTAATTCTGACTCCTTCAACTCGATCCACATGCGCCGTTCCTCACTCTTCGAAGACACCCTGCTTAATTGATCGGTTAGGTTAGAATTGGTGACTCGAGTTTGAGTTAAACTACTATCTAGATGAGAGATTCGTGAATTAACACTTTTTAGTTATTTTTCATATGAGCATTGTGGTACTTTAAATGAAACAAAAACCAATTGTACCTTCTTGATCAGTTCATCGAGTTCGTTGAACTGCACGCTGAGCGGTTTGGCTGTAAAGCACATATCCTGCTGCTCCTTCGGTTCATTGCTTCCACTGTCAATGTTGTATCCCCTCATCTGAGATACTGCAGACACCATCAAGCACCTTCCTCCACTGCACTCCTCTTTTGCCACACAAGCCTTTCCATGAGAAGGCTTCCTCACTTCATCGTCTTCAGAGTCGGTTGACCAAACTTCCACGCCACCGAACTCATGATCAGCAACCGAACCCTGCACAATTAGAGCATTCATGGAAGGGTTAGCGGTAGATTTCTTCTTCCTCATCTCATCAAGCTTTTTCTGCAGCAAAGCTTCCTCATCCTTTTCAGCCATCTTTTTGAGGACACAATCCTTAGCATAGTGGTTTTTCCCTCCACAGTAGTAACAGCTTACTCCAGAATCACCCTCTGCCTTCGGTTCCTTCTTAGACTCATCAATCTTCGGTTCATCTTTAACCTTTTCTGAACTATAACTCCCCTGCCAGTTTCGGTTTTTGTTGCTGGGGAATCTCTTCTTAATGAACCTCTTGGGGTTAGACACCATCATAGCATAATCCTCAGTCGTGAGGTCATACTCCTCCAAGTTGAGGTCTTCGTCCTCCATCACAGCTTTACTTTTTGACAAGAGGGCCAGCGAACCTAGGCTTGAGACAACATTCTTTTCCTGCAGCACAATTTTCTCCTGAGACTTGAGAATACCCACCAGTTTCGCCAAAGAATATGATTTAAACTGCTCATGGGCTTTAACTGTAGACACCACTGCTCTCCACTCTGATCTTAGACCATTTAAAAACGTAACCTTCTGCTCGATAAGCTTCCTTTTGGATGTCATGTTTGATCATCTTGCTGAGAAGATGATTGAAGCGATCGAACGTTTGGGTCACAGTTTCTTCGGCTCCTTGCCTGAATTCTCCAAACTCAGATAAGAGTAAGGTTTGGATAGAGTGTTCAAGATCCTCGTCTGTAGAGTACAGTTCACGAAGTCTATCCCAAACTTCCTTTGCCGTCGTGCATGAACTTACTAACCTGAAAGTGTCGGACTGAAGGGCGAATCTGATCAATCTTAACGCCTTGATATTGCACTGGAATTTATCCTTTTCATCTTGCGCGATATCTTTATCATCCTTCAGTAGATCATTATACTCCTTTTGAGTTTTAATAATCCTTGATGTTGCAGAGTGAGAAAACGGTCCATTAATAATTCCTTCCCAGATGAGGTATCCATTATCCTCAGATCCTATTACAGAGTCTTCAAATTGATGCGCCCAGACTTCATAATCATGGGTGTATAGGATGGGAATCTTCGTGGTTGATCCAATGCTGTTGGAAATATTGATGGGATTCGATTACGACTCGTCCATAATGATCGAATAACCTGTTCAAAGATCAGACTTGTAATAAATCAGATTAGGGCAAAACAATAAATACCAAGATACGTCAATAATGAGATGACGGCTCAATAAATATCAGTAATTGCGGAAAAACCCTAATTGAAACCTTTTCACAGAAAAGAAGTGTATCGATTACACAACCTCCTGCTCTGATACCAATTGATGAGATTAAAACTTAATCTTGAAGATTGATTAGATCTTAAACAGGTAAATAAAGATTAAACAGAAAGAACGCAAAAATAAAGAACAACTCAAGAGTGAATCAAACGTGTCGAATGATTATAAAACAACCCTCAGAAGAGCTCGATCAAGAACATCAACTGTAGAGGGTTAGAAGGTTTACAGGAACGATAAAGAAAATCAAAGCTGTCGTAATTCTCTTCTATTGTATTCTGGATCGTTACCCTAATATGCATGCAAGCATATACTTATATAGTAAACCTAACAGGCTCACGGTTGGACAGGCCCAAACCGGAGTACAAAAGAATTGGACAAATAGCTGAGCCCAATGACGCAATACTGAAACGAATCTTCAACCCAACATTTCTAATGAATGTTTTATGAATTAATTAATCAAAAATGAAATTTTTGGGATTGAATTTTGGGATGTTACACTTTTACCCTTAAAGGGATAAAAGTTATATCTTTGGGCCCCTCGATGATTTAGTGATGACACCCTAAGTTCTTGGCAAAGCCTGGACTAATTTGATTTGTTCAATTAGTCAGTCGTCATAAATAAGAAATCGGGAAACCACTAATGGACAGAGAGAATGATTATAATTCATGTCTTAGTCCATATGATATCTAGAATGGAGGAATATATGATCACTTATCTAATGGACGCGTCATTAATTTTTTCAAAGTTCAGCAGCAACTTTTAAGAGCTACGATTGCTGGTTGGGTTGTGAAGGCATACTTGCAATAATAGTTATTAGAATTATCCAAGTGGGAGACTGTTGGATTAGTATCTAAGTCCATAACTATAATTGGTATATACTTGACCCGACCCGGCATGGTCCATTTAGGTTGCATGGCATCGGAACATTTGGGTAGACCTTTTATGAGAAGAGGATAATTGTGACATATTAGTATATTATAAGCTCTAATATGTTAATATGAAATCATGTTAGTTAATTATTATTTATCAAGAATTAATTTGGAATTAATTTAGTGATCAAAAGAGACTAATTAATTATATGAGGATTGATTGTGTAAATAATTCATTCTTATATATGTGGGCTTATGATCCATGATTCGTTATGTTAGGTTTAAACCATATGGTGACCCATGGATACTCCATGGAGGTTAAAATCCATGGAGCATAAGGAATGGGTAAATATGGGTTACATGGTGTAACCATAATGTGCACACTATATAAAGACCCCACTGTTGGTGAAATCGGCACTAGTGTATATACACAAGAGGGCAAGCCAATTTCTATGTACTTTTATCTTCTCTCATGGTTATTCCAAATGTTCATGGTGTTGTGTGAACCATTTGAGGTGTCACACTTGAGGCACTAGGCTCTTGAGCTCCATGGAATCAAGTTACAACAAAAGGTAGGTCTTATATCTTGTTTTTGGTATCCTAGTACATATGAATGTATGCTAGTTAGGCTGATACCTTGTAAGTTGATATTTGCAATTATAATAGAGAAAACATAGATCCAAGGTATTTAGGGTTGCATGTAGACCATAGGAGTGTTAGAATGCTCAAAACCCAACAATATTTTCGCTCACAAAGCTAATTAAGGTATAAAGTTTAAACAAACTATGGTTGGACTATTAGGTTACACCGTTTCACGGTCTTCCTCACTTTGAGAGTCGGTGATACTTGAAAGGTATAAGGATGGTCGTCTAGGTATTAGTGATTGGAGCCCCTCGATGCAAAGTCTTGTAGAAAAAAAATTATAAAAAAGATGAATATTTTATTTTTATAGGTTTATTTTTCTTCTCCGTATCATTGTTTGTTTTTTTAACAATTTTTTTGCATGCATATTTTATTCCTTCTTCTTTTGAAATTTTTTTGTGTTGATCTTGCGAGTTAGGGTTCCCTTTGTAGTTGTTAGTCTGTCTAGGTTATTCCCTTTCTACCCTTACCCTCAATGTCATTTCTAATGTTCATCCTTTACTTACTCGAGGACAAGTAAGGTCTAAGGTTGGGGAGGTTTGATAGATGCATTTTACATGCATCGTTTACCACAATTGCCTTGGTATTTCATTATTAAAAGCTAACTAACTCCCGATTGTTCTTATGTGTTGTGTGTTTCATGATTATTTTGTGGAATTTACGTACTACTCACGTTTATTATGATTTCTAGGAAAATTTGGAGCATATGGATGATTGCGCGAGTTTAGGATGCGTTATTAGATGCTATGGAGCTCAATTGGAGTTTAAACTAAGGAAGGATGCTGAGGAATGATCAAGAATAGATTGGAAGGAGGAATGGCGATCAAAAAGAGACAAAATTGAAGACATGAGATCGCATGTCTCGTCTATGCGATCACAGCTTTTTCCATGCGATCACATGTTTCGCTTGTAACTTGACTTCAGAGATTTTTTGTGCTGAAAATTCAGATGGATGAAAAAATGGCCTTTATGTGAATGCAACTTCCCTCTATGCGATCGCAACTTTGCCAAAATGTCTCAAAACAGCAACGCGCTTCATTTAATCGGTCTGAGGCACAGTTTATTCAATACATGCGAGCTAAACCTTGATACCTGCAATCACATGCACGCCATTATAAATAGATCCACATAACCTTCCAGTAACACTAATTAGCGATTCTCGACGACCGAGAGGTGATTTTCAGAGCTTTTCAAGTGCAAAACGCAGATCTTAAGGATACGATTCGATTTCTTTTCATCATTTAGTAAGATTTATCGTTTAGATTATGTTTCTACTACTTGTAATTCGTTTTTACCCATGTCAGGCTAAAAACCTTAGATTTCATTTTCGCAAGACACAACATTTTCATGTGGTTAATCATTAGGCACGACGTTTAACAGTGATTAATGTTTAGCGGATCAATTTCATGCTTAATTGAATGTTTGATTTTGATTTCAATTTCTGTTGGCCACTTTAATTGTTTGTAAATCATTCTTGTTAGCTAATTGTTTAGATATGTAATTGTCTAGGTTAATTAGTAACAAGTAACAAATCTTGGCTTAATTTTTTGTTTAGGATTAACTCTAATATGAATTCATCAAACAAGATTTTACGCCTCCGAGCATATGTGTCACACCCCAAAACCAAGAACACCGAGAACACACAGTAAGTGTTCATGGACTTTTAGCATATTTCAAGCTTCCTTATAGTAAGTACTTCACTTCTTGAGTCTTATTGAGTTAGTATTACAAGTTAGCATCAAGAAAATATGCCAAGAACACATGTAACAAGGTGTTCACAGTCCAAGAATGTTCTTGGGTCGTAAACACCAAATAAGGCACCAAAGTGTGCCTAAGTCACAAATCGAAGCCGTAGTTGGATGTTTAAGCCATCCTTAACATGTTTGAACCTTCCCTTGATGGGTTTTGTTGGGCTGTAGATAGTTTTGATGTTGCATCTTTTGGGCTCGTTAGTTTAGCCTTGTATTCTCCGGTTTGGGCCTGTCCAACCGAGAGCCTTTTATGTATTGTATATAAGTTTAATGCTTGCATGCATATTAGGTCAAGATTCTAGAGAGATTATCGATACAGCGATTGATGAAGAGTATAATATTTTTCTGTAATCGTTCTTGTAATCTTCTAATCCTTTACAGTTGATGTTCTTAATCGAGCTCTTCTAAGGATTTTATTTAATCATTCGACACGTTTGATTCAAGCTATTTGTTCTTATTATTGCGTTTTTACTGTTTCGTATTTGTTTACTTGTTCAAGATCTAATCGATCTTCATAGATTAAAAAGTTGTTTTAATCTCATCAAGTTTAAGCCATGAAAAACACCAAAGAATGCCATGATCATGTGTTTACGGTTTGGGGAGCTCCTAAAACCGTAAACACCCTTTAGTATGTTTATTTGGGCCATATTCCTTCCTTAGGCCTAAAAACTAACATAGGCATTTACCTTAATGAATTAGGGATTTGCAAACATAACAATACCAATTTCCATATGGGTTTAAGGTATTAAACCCAAAGGGAAATGACCATGAGACTGTAAACACCTCAAAAGGGGTGTTTTGTTGCCCTAGTCCCTTCCAAAGTCCAAACCACCAAGTAGAAATGCTTCAAAGGACTTGCAAATCCTCAAAACAACTTATGTTCAAAAGGAGAGGAGTTTACAATCGTAAACTCTTCGGTTTACGACCATAAACTCATTAGGTCAAGGTCATGAAAACCATAAACTCCAAGGGAGTTTACCCTTGTACCCCAAACACAATAGCAAGGTCCTTTAGCACTTAGATGCAATCCTTATGACTTGTATCACTTAAATAAGGTGTTTTACATGCCTTAGGATGTCTTAACATTGTCAATTAGTGATTTAAAGTCTAATTGGATACATGTATGTGTGATTATATGTTAACTAGGATCATTGAGTGTGAACAAGTCTTCACTTATCACTTAGCTATCCTACATCATTCAATTCATCCAAACCACCATCTACAGGTGAGTTCATACCCCTTAATCAATGTTTTAAATGATTTTAAATGCTTTAAATGGAGGGGATACAGGTAGAAAACAACATGTTATTAAATCAATCATATGTATTATAACTGTGTTTTCATTCAGCAAATTTCACATACTACAAAATGTGATGCATGAAATGGTTTTATATCTTAAAAATACCTTGATAGCAAGAGTATTACGTTTGAAATGTTTATTAAAATGACATCAAGTCATTGTTAATTATTGTTCAAAACTCTTAGATGTCTTACAAAACCATTTTTACCTTCTTGAACAAAACTATATCTATACACTTATGTTCTTTTATATGTATTGATGTTATAGTTTTCATCATTCATTTAGTTTCCCACACTCTTGTGTAGCAAGGGTGTATAAACATGTTTGGACAATCAATTACCTTCCAGTTAACTATTATAGGGATAGTTAGGAGATACATAACATTATTCCTATTACAAAGAATTACATCAGAGTCAGTTCATTCATGAGTCTATACTATACATTACATGTTACATGAATACGCTTACATGAATACGCTTACATGAGTACCTTACATGAATACATAACATGAGTACCTTTACGTAGATACATTTACATGGATACACTTACATGAGTACCTTACATGAATACATTACATGAGTACCTTTATGTAGATACATTTACTTGGATACACTTAAATGAGTACCTTACATGAGTACCTTTACGTAGATACATTTTCCTGAATACACTTACATGGATACTTGTACCTCGATTCACTAAGATGATTTATTAGTACCTTCTGTGTAAATTGTCCTACCTATCCCAGTTCAACGGGATGTCTAGACGGGACTAACCATTCCGAATCCCAGCTGTTAGCACCAGTGGTTGATGAACATCTACGGATGCCTACGGTTATTACTTATATTAGTAGTACCTTTACGGGACTAACCATTCCTTGGGCCTACTGTTCGCTACAGAGGTTGATGAACATCTACGGATGCCTACGGTTAATACTTATATTAGGAGTACCTTACGGGACTAACCCTTCATCCCACCTGCTGTAGCTACAGAGGACAATTGAACAATCTACGGATGTTCAAAGGTTATACATTTCGCAAATCACGATGTCGTGTTAATCCTAATACAAAAGGATAACACTTACATGCTTATATTTTTCCTATTACTTTATTTTGTGACACGTTCACATAAACGATGAGTTAGACTAAGTACTGTTTGTAATAGTCAAAAAGAAGGAAAACTATCATTATCATAGCAAAACATTCGGGTCTTGGTAGAAGACGATTATATTCTTTTCCCTATTTACTTTATTTTGTGATACATTCACATAAACGATGAGTTAGACTAAGTACTGTTTGTAATAGTCAAAAAGAAGGAAAAACTATCATTATCATAACAAAACATTCGGGTCTTAGTAGAAGAATACATTTCACACTAGTAGGAAATATGGGATTTTCTAGGGTTTTTCATACTTATATCAACTTCTTCATTTAAAAGATTTACATGGCATTCAAAACAGCTTTCCAAAACAAGACAATGACACTTAAATACTTATGAATTCACCAGCTTTAGGATGATACTCACTTTCAAATAACTTGTATTCTCAGGTCACCAGTTAGACAGGTACGATGGCCAGGTTTTGAGAAGACGGAGCACAGACAAGAGTCATCTTATTTTGATTATACATTTTATTGTTGTACATTGTGAAAGAACACACATGTATTAAAACATTACTTTTAATGCAATGGATGATGTTGTTGTTTGTTTACTACTTCACACTGTTATGATACTTTACATGACGTCCTCCACCCCGGAACGTTTCGGCCGTTCTTGGTTTGGGGTGTGACAGATTGGTATCAGAGCATTGTTTATAGTGAATTAAGTATATCGACCCATAAAAGATATACTAGCTATAAATACATTGGGATTAAAACACTCTATCTAAGAGTTTATACTTTAAATAGTAAAATATTTAATTTAGTATACGTGCTTGCATTCATACTAAAATCCGTGTCACAATGACAGGAACAAAAGTATTACGATTGTTGAACATCACAAGTAAGCGTGGGGATGTATGGTCAGTCTTGGGAGTAGCATAGCCTGATCAACTATGCTGGTCCGAGGAGTGATTAGCATATGCCCAAGAATGGTTGTGATATGGCAACAAGTCTAAAAACTTACCAACATTACCACAAAGAGAACATTATAACAGAACCTAGTCTAAAATACCATAAGGGTGTTTTGTGTTACCATAATTACTTACTTGAGAACTAAAAAGGGTCTTCATTACTAAGTTGATAGTTGCTAAGTGGATACACTAAGGCTATATGTAACTAGGATGTTGTAGACTTAGAATCGGTGAAATTTTGCTTTACCCCTATTCCTTGTGAATTAGGAGTTAAGGTCACTTATTCGAAGGCCTATCCTATGTTGATTACATATAACCGGTATGCACTTTACAAATAGCGATATAACTAATGAAGATTTTTCTAATAATTATCTAGATAGTTCATCTAATAATTATTTCCTTACCCAAATTCTCGCGTAGATTAAATGGTTGGACTCCATCCCCACGGCAACCCATACCTTCCGAACGAGGACGTTGCTGGATGGTTTGAAGAAGAACCAGAGAATGATCATGCTATCCTTTTGGATGATCACCATGACGAAGACCTTTCGGACGGTGATAACTCCGAACCCAAGGTTGAGAACCTACCCCAAGCAGCTCCCTTTCCAATTCTTAACCCTCATCCGGCTTTTCATGGCCCGACGCTTGAGTGGGTGGAATGCTTGGAAACATGGAGCCAAGGACAAGATCAGCCAATGCCATTTAATGGTGACCGAAGCTTCTATGACTTGAGCAATGGGGGCTCAGCAGACAGAATCTTGCCAATCTTGGTCCGCAGAGTGGCCCGAAATGAGATTCAAGGTAGGACAACCCTAGATCAGATCACGGAAGTTGTCGTCGATGCGAGAATGCATAACCTCCTCACCATTCATCTAGAAGATGCTCGTGAGAGATCTGAGAGAAACCATGAAACCCTGCTGCAAGCACTGGCTGAATCACGAGCCGAAGTCATAGAACTTCGAGTACGCCAGAGGGTGTACGAAAGACACCTACTTGATGTGGAACGCCAACTGGATGAATTGAGAGTTCACCAGAGGGATGACCATCGCCAGTAATAGATACTTTACTTTATTTTCCTTGTTAGAAAGGTATCGTGTTTCTGTCTATGCCCGATGTGACATTTTCTATGAAACTATCTTGTACTGTAAGTACTTTTGGTTAGGTCTTATTGTTGTCAAGAACTATCTTCTCTGAATATGATGTAAGACCTTTTTACAAGGTCATTTTCCCGAACTTGTATGTCATGAATATCAAAGATATTGACAGTCGGCTAACTTCTGTGTCATTCTTTATTCAAATACTCTTATCATACTTTCATTAGAGTCTATCTGAAACATGCTTTAGTCAAGTCATTGGACTATAGCAATTTAACTCCGGAGACATCTCCAAGTCTCTTTTAGTGGTTGAATCATGTTATTCACCAACCAACGATACCTCGGCTAGCACGAAAAACGTGTTGAGACCATTGTACAAACTTACTTCCGATCTTTGCTAGGGCTGCATCATAAGGATGTAGGTCAAACCTGAACATACTTCCATTCCGTACTAGGACTACGTCATATGGATGTAGGTCAAACCTTAGAGAGCACACTCCTATACTTTACATGAGCGATCGAACTACGTCTAGGTTTAACCATTCTCGCTCACAAATTCATTTTTCTTTCCGTGTAATAGAATCATGTCGCCAAAGAAAAACGATCAGCCCATCAACCAACCACCAACTCTTCAGATTGATGCAGCCACCTTTCAAGCTGTAGTCTCGGCTGCCGTGTCAGCTATTTTGATCCACCTTAACGCTAAGAACATAAATGTTGGCGGGATTGTTAACACAAATTCCAATCCGAGTAACAATCAAGTACCTCAACGAGCAGCAAACTATCACGACACCCCGAGTCCCAAGACCAAGTGTAACAAACGGAATTCTTGGGCTAAATCTAAGGACAAATCGCTTCGAAGGGCGAACAGGAAACAACCACCAGTAACACCCTTCACAGCCACGACATCGGTACCTCTTACTACCATCCCTTCAGGTATCCCAATTGCCCCTAACCCAGCCAGACCGTATGTTGGGGACTTATCGAAGTGCGATAAGTGTGCCTTCCATCATCTAGGAGGATGTCGTATTCCGCACTGTTATAACTGCAACAGAGACGGGCATACTACCTGCTGTTGCAGAATTCGGATCCAACACATTACTTTGACCAACGATGTCGAAAACTCTAGGATATGCCATCTATGTGGCGAGATAGGGCACTTGAAGAGAGACTACCCATCAGGGCAGATCGACGATGGAACAAGAAGAGTTTGACCTCAGAATGGAAAGAGGCAGTGAAGGAACCTATTATAGTATCGGTTCACTTCCAATCATGTTTAAAAACTAGTGCAACTCGAGTCTTATCTTTTGCGAGATCCTGTCATTTAAGGGACTCTCGTGCTGCGTGTACTTGTCTTTTGTAGTATACCTTGTTCGCAGCAATAGTCTTGTAGTAAATCTAAAAGTACAGTGACTCTGTTAGAGATTGCACTGTTGTGTTTTGGTCTGTAACGCCTTATGTTCAAATCTAATGTCTTTAGTTTCCATATGATTCCGACTATATCACACGACTCGAGTAAATTCGATCCTCGCAATACCAGCTTCATAAGTACATCTCTTTCTCAGTAAACATCTTTTAGCGAAGCCATCATATCAGAACACCGAGGTACTCATGTATGTAGTACCTTATAGTTCTTTTCCTTTCCGAAGGAATCCCCGCAGTATCACTCATGTAGTATGTCAAGTTCAACCCAAAGATTCATACGATTGATCTATCACTGAAGAATGTATACATGAGAGTGATATACAATCAATGTTCTACAGTTTAAGAATTGATGATTCCACTTTAACTTCTTTTCCCTCGATGGGATGTGAGCTTAAGGAAGAATCAGTTATTCGACTACCTTTTCAATCTTAATTATATACGACTCGTATACACGAGATTGTGATCGTTGAGCCATGTATGAATTCTAATATGAACTTCAGGACGGAGACTGCCCAAGACTACGAGTAATTGCATTGGCATGTGAACAAACTTAGAACTTAGTATGACTCTTATAGCCAGATCCCCTTCAGTCTAAACACCTACGAAGATACAAGAACAGCCCGGACAACTCAGCGAACTACCAAGCAATAGAATTGGAAGACCAGGCTTCTCACCCGTGAGAGCTCCGGTCTTATTCTTCCAGAAGTCGACGGATTGCATCATATGTACCTCGACGATCGGGGACTCCGTTACGATTTCCTTTAGAAATCGTTATCTCTGCCTCGCATAGATGAGTTGATTTAGCAAACGCAGGGAAAGAATTACTTTCAGATATGGACCTGAGATCTGAATATCACCAATTCGAGTGTTACGGAAGGATGTCCTGAAGACTACCCTCCGAACTCGATGCAGACACTTCGAGTCCGTAGTGATACACCTCGGATAGGACCAATACGCCCATAGTATTCATGAGCTAAATGAATAGGGTATGCCTTTCTTACTGGGATCAGTTCGTCATTTCTCCATGTAATGGCATACTTAACTACCCTTGTAGTAAGAAAGAACCCATGGAAACTTTACCTTCAGAGGAACTTTCGTGAAGTTCTCTAAACACGAGTTTTGAAATTGAAAAGTCAGATTCCTAAGACACCCTGTTAGTGTTGTGGGAATTTTTGAGTACTCTTTCAATTTGTCAAAACCGTTGAGAATTTGTCAACACCAGAGACGCCGACAGAAATTCGCCAAATTCTTGGTCGTGCAGACCTACTATCGTAGTCCCTTCTGAACTCCTCGCAAATCATAGAAACCCTTTCGACTTTGACCCGTCAAGGGGTGTCCCTTGACTGGGAAGTTAAGCAAGAGAAAGAACCATTGGAATTCCAAGTGCGAGACCAAATTCTTTAGGAAATCTCACTCTGGGAATGGCTTAATACGCTTCGTAAAGCGTGGAAAGCTAAATCCAATATAGTTAGGACCTCCGAGATTCTTACCAGAATCAGTCCTGTATCTCGCAAACTAGACCTACTCCGCGAACTCAGTAACGTACATTTTTATTCTTCGCGTCTCGATCTTGAAAATGCACCTTTACGTTAGGACTCTCGTAAGCCCACTTGAAGAGAGCGAGATTAAAGAGATCCTCGCCTTCGTATTAGAACTGTAGTGACCCTCGACCGAGTGGTCAAGCGGACGAAGCGGCATCGCCTCCCTATAGTGAAGGTTCGTTGAGATACCAACCGAGGACCCGGTTTCACTTAGGAGCGCGAGAACCAATCGATTAGAAAGTTTCCACCTCATGACTCGATCATTCATGCCTACCTCCTTACCTAAATTCAAATTTCGGGACGAAATTCCCTTTAACATGGGGATGATGTGACAACCTGGAATTTTCATTCGGTCAAACCCTAAAAGTCAATCACTTCATATTATAAGTCAAGTTCACTTTTACTTCTTTTTGGGAAAAATAAAGTTCGTTTGATTATTTTTATATTATTTTTAAACGAATAGGTGAAGGAAAGTGTCGTCTCGGGTTTTGAATTTTAAAAAACCGCAAACACCTCGCGTCTTAGAAGTTCCCGGCCAAACTATTTCGTTTTGGTCGAAAAATCATCCCAAAATCCATAAACTCATGCTTATCCATGAGTTTACTCCCTAAGTCTAGTTATAATGTGTTTACTCCCCAAAAGAGTAAACTCAAGAAAACCTCTCAAGTAGCAAACTAGAAACAATTCAAGATCTTCCAAGTTGTAAGTGTTCTATCCATTTCAAATTGATTAAACACTTAATATAGTGTTTGTGCATCTATTCATCCATTCATTTTTGTGTTTTTCATTAGATTTCCAAAAACACCAAGAACACACACTAAGTGTTCTTGGACTTTTAGCATATTTCAAGCTTCCTTATAGTAAGTACTTCACTCCTTGAGTCTTATTGAGTTAGTATTACAAGTTAGCATCAAGAAAATATGCCAATAACACATGGAACAAGGTGTTTATTGGCGATCAGGTAGTCTAGCAATAAATAAGAACAGGGGTAACAGGGGTAAAACTGGAAATCACAACCGAATGATTATCTTTATTGACTGAAGAATACTAGCAGCCTGATGATTAAGGTGATATACAATGAATTTTCGACTAATGAATTGTGGTCACTGAACTACTCTATTTATACTACTAGATTTAACAGAAAAGAGAAATACTAGGGTCAGTTTCCTTTCTAACAGTCATGACTGCCCACGTTTTTATTTTCTCTAATTACCAGGTCAATCCTTGACCAACATTTCTCCCCCTCAAGGTTGACCTTTCTTCTTTAGATCTTCTATGCCAATTAGTTCTCTCATCTCGGCAAACTTTATCCTTGGCATTGCCTTTGTTAGAACAACAGCCTTCTGTTGATCTCCACTCACATGTTCCACTTGAATTTGCTCCCTTTCAACACACATGCGAATAAAGTGGAACTTTGTGTCTATGTGCTTGCTTCTACCATGAGACACCGGATTTCTTATGAGTGCAATGGTGGATTGGTTGTCGATTAGCAACTTCACCTTCTGTGCTTTCTTTCCCATCATCTCATTGAAAAAATTTCTTAACTACAGTCCTTGACATGCTGCTGCAGTTGTAGCCATATACTCGACTTCACATGAGCTGAGTGCCAGTATTTTCTGCTTCTGCGAAGCCCATGTTATGATATTTCCTGAGTAGTAGAAAGCTACTCTAGTGGTTCCCCTTCTATCTTCACAATCACTGTTGTAACTGCTGTCACTATAACCCACTAGTCTTCGATCACCTCCCCTGTGATACTTTAGCCCATACTGGGTTGTTCCCTTCACATACCTCAAGATATGTTTTATAGCAGGATAGTGAATCTGTTTGGGACTTTGCATAAACTTTCTCACCACTCCAACACTGTAATTGAGGTCTGGTCTTGTGTGGACCAGATATCTCAAACTCCCAACAAGCCTCCTGTACATTATTCCATTTACTAGTTCACCATCTTCATCTTTGGTTAACTGGAGTTTTGGCTCCATTGGGTATTGGGAACTATTGCAGCCTCCCATACCTGAAGTCTTTAAGATTCTTTCAGCATACCCCTTCTGTGTGAGCATTGTACCATCCTTACCCTGTACTACTTCAATTCCTAGGTAATATGATAACAATCCCAGATCACTCATATCAAACAAACACTTCATTCTGTCTTTGAATATTTGGATTCCCTTCCCACTTGACCCAGTGACTATGAGATCATCTACATATACTCCAACTATAAGAGTCAAGTTGGATTTGTGTACCTTGTAGACAGTCTGTTCTTGAACACATCTGGTGAATCCGAGTGACTTGAGTGACTGGTCAAGTTTTGTGTTCCACACCCTTGGTGCCTGTCGCAACCCATACAGGGCCTTGTGAAGGCGATATACCAAGTCTTCCTTGCCTTTGACTGTGAATCCAATGGGTTGACTTACGTAGACTTCCTCCTTAAGGTCACCGTGTAGAAATGCTAACTTGACATCCAGGTGATGTACGAGCCAATTTTCCTTCTTCGCTACTGAGAGGATCAGTCTTATCGTCTCCAACCTGGCCACGGGTGCAAATGCGTCGTCAAAGTCGACTCCCCTTTGTTGAACGTAACCCTTGGCGACCAAACGAGCCTTGTGCTTGATTACCTCCCCAGTTGCATTCTTTTTCTCCTTGAATACCCACTTTACCCTTATCGCCTTGCGATTTGGGGGTAGCTCGGTTAAAGTCCAGGTATTGTTTTTCACAATTTACTTCACCTCCGTTTCCATGGCTCGTTTCCACCCTTCTTCACTTGATGCTTCTTCGTAGGTTGTGGGTTCATCATCAACCAACAACAGCTCTTGATTGCTTTCATACAGTTCTTGTATCTCTTCTTCCTCCAATCTTGTCGTGTTTTCATAGACTTCATTGATTGAGCGGAATCCTCTAGGTGGCATGTCATCATACGAAGCTACAGACCCACTTCTCTCTTGAATTGTCGATGCTCGACTGGAAGGTGTGGATCGCGACTCCAATCTGTGCGAGCTTTGCTGCGACGTTTCTTCAAATGATGGACTATGAGTTTCGTGGTCTATGTGAGAATCTCCATGTGACGGCGTTAACAGGTCTTCATTCACGTTATCTACTAACTCTATTTCTTGGGCTGGTTGAGATTGGGCTTCCATATTTGTCACAATATTGGTCCAATAAGGGGTTGTAAGAGGCTCCCCCGTTGTTTAATTGTTCCAAGCCCAAGGCCTTACTTCGTCAAAGATCACGTCTCGAGCTATCACTATCCGACGATTGCTGGGATTGAACATTCGGTACCCTTTTGTTCCTTCCTCGAATCCCAAATACACCATTGGCTCGCTTCGATCAGTTAGTTTGCTCTGGCCTCGCAATTTCTTCATAAATCCCACGCAACCGAATATCTTCAAGTGTGCGATCGAGGGTTTAGAAGCTTTCAGTGATTCGTATGGGGTTACGTCTTTGAGCGCTTTTGTGCTTGTTCTGTTCAACAAATACACTGAATGTCTCACGGCATCTCCCCAAAATTGATCTGGTATCCCCATAGCCTTGAGTAGTGCCCTATTCATTTCCAAAATCGTCCTATTTCGACGTTCCACAACCCCGTTTTGCTCTTGGGTGTATGGTGTTGTCAATTGTCGCTTGATTCCCGCCTGCTCACAAAAGAACCGAAATTGATTAGAGTTGAACTCACCTCCACGGTCAGTTCTTATCATCTTGACTTTATGGTTGTACTCTTTCTCAACTTGCAATTTGAACTACTGAAACATGCTCAACGCTTCATCTTTTGTTTTGATCAGGTATACCTACATATACCATGAGTAGTCATCCACGATTAAGAGGAAATATTGATTCCCTCCTTTGGTTGCTAGGGTGATGGGTCCGCATAAGTCTGCGTGTACTAGCTGTAGTGGGTCTTTAGCTCTCCATGTGGCTTCGTTTGGAAAGGCTTGTCTAGGTTGCTTGGCCAGCATACATCCTTCACACACCTGTGATGGATGAGTCACCTGGGGCATGCCTAATACCATCTTCTTACGTGTCATCTCCTCGAGTGTTCTGAAGTTAGTGTTTCCATGCGAGCGTGCCATAACCATGAGTCATCATCTATACTCACGGCTAAGCATACAGGCTTCCTAGGTGTAAGCTTAATTTTATAAAGTCTGTTCTTGGATCTCTGCACCTTCATAACCAGGCTTCCTGCTTCATCATACATCCTCAAGAACTCTTTCTTCATCCCTATGTCATACCCTTCTTCAATCATTTATCCCAGACTTATTATATTACTGTGCAGAGCAGGAATATAATATACATATGGGATGACAAATTGATCACCATTCTTGCAATCAAATAGGAGAGCACCTTTTCCTTTGATCGGAACTCTGGACCCGTCTCCAAATCGAACTTGCCCCGTTACTTTCTCATCTAGTTCTGCAAATAAAGCTTTGCATCCAGTCATATGGTTACTAGCTCCATTGTCTAGATACCATATGTTCTCTTCATTGCCCTCCTTCAATTGGTTTGGGTAGACCTTTTCTTCATTCAACAAGACTACTTCATTGTTCTCTTCACCACAAACAACCAACAACAAGGTTGGTTCTTCTTCATCAGCAGCCAAGTTTACTTCTTGGTCCTGTTGTTTCTTTCCTTTGCATTCCGATGCATAATGACGAAGCTCTTGGCATTCATAGCATCTGATGTTGCTTTTGTCACATGGTTTTTTGTTGGCATTGTTTGTCACCTGTCGCGAGTCACCACCCCAGCGACCACCTCTGCCAGGAGACGAACCTCGTCCTCGTGTGCTGCCTCTTCCTCCCTGTTGTTATTTCCTCCTCTTCCTCGACCACCTTGTGAGTTTGGCTTGCTTGGACTCCGGTGGGTTGATGAACCTTTTGCCTTGGCAAGTAGCAGGGCATTATCTGCATGTGTGCTCATCTTCCGGAGCCGGAGCCTGTCTTCATAAGCCTTCAAATGCCCAATTGCTTCTTCAAATGGCATTGATTCCATATCACAGCTTTGCTCCATTGATGCCACCAGATTTATGAACTTCTCTGGGACTGTATCAAACAGTTTTCTTACCAATTCTTCATCTTCCAATAATGCCCCTGCACTCCCAAATTTAGAGATCATTGCTGAGATCTTCCCAGCATATTCATCTATAGATTATGTTTCCTTCATCTGAAGTGCTTCAAACTAACTCTTCAGTACCCTCAGCCTTGCCTTTTGAACCTTCTCTGCACCCACATACTGTGACTTTAGAGAGTCCCAAACTTCCTTAGCTGTCTTCTTCTTGGCAGCTTGTGTAAGTATTTCTTTTGGTATTGACTGGAAGATGAAAGCTCGAGCCTGCTTGCACTTCTTCTCATCCACAACCACACCGGTTGGTGGCTCAATGGCATCCCATAACCCATGGGCATCCATGATGGCTTCCATCTTAATTGACCAGGTGTTGTAATTTAGTGAGGTTAACATTGGGCACTGTAGGGTGAAGGGCCTGTCCTTGGACTGATTGGATGATGATGGAGCTGTCATCTTGTTGAATCGAGGGTACTTTGGCATACAATTGATTAGGATCTGTTTGCTCTGATACCAAATGTTGGCGATCAGGTAGTATAGCAATAAACAAGAACAGGGGTAACAGGGGTAAAACTGGAAATGACAGTCGAATGATTATCTTTATTGACTGAAGAATACTAGCAGCCTAATGATTAAGGTGCAATACAATGAATTTTCGACTAATGAATTGTGATCACTGAACTACTCTATTTGTACTACTAGATTTAACAGAAAAGAGAAATACTAGGGTCAGTTTCCTTTCTAACGGTCATGACTGCCCACGTTTTTATTTTCTCTAATTACCAGGTCAATCCTTGACCAACAGTGTTCACGGTCCAAGAATGTTCTTGGGCCGTAAACACCAAATAAGGCACCAAAGTGTGCCTAAGTCACAAATCTAAGCCCTAGTTGGATGTTTAAGCCTTCCTTAACATGTTTGAACCTTCCCTTATGGGTTTAAGCCATGCAAAACACCAAAGAATGCCATGATCATGTGTTTACGGTTTTTTAAAATTCAAAACCCGAGACGACACTTTCCTTCACCCGTTCATTTAAAATAATATTAAAATAATCAAACGAACTTTATTTTTCCCAAAAACAAGTAAAAGTGAACTTGACTTATAATATGAAGTGATTGACTTTTAGGGTTTGACCAAATGAAAATTCCGGGTTGTCACAATATGAGAGGTATTGGACTTTACTTGGAAATTATACCAAGTCTAATGCTGCTTTTCTTTGTTAATCAAGAGATTGTTTGGTTAATTTAGTAAAAAGTTAGGTTTAATTCAAATAGCTTATTTTGATTAAATAATTTTTGTAATAGAGGTCATTATAGCTTGTTAATGAACTTCAATACTAGTATAAACAAGTGCACAATTCCATTTATCATGTTGAAAGCTAATTGCATGATTACCGAGTCACCACAGAATTGAAACTACTTTCTCGTTATTGAATTTTCCTACTCTTTAAATTGTGTTATTCTTCTATAGTTTTCTGCTTTTAGTAGTATTAATTTTCAAAAATAACCTCCCCCTTTATGTTTTATATAAGTTTCCCTGAGGATTTGACCCTACTTACCTGTACTACATGTTAGTGCAATAGAGCAGACTCCCACTTATTTTTGTTTGTTTAAATCATGCGCAACAACGGTTTTAACAGATACCTCAGAGATATAGGTATCATACCTCATGACAGGCACATGAAAAACTCAAGAAATGATAATTTTTTGACTTTTCATGGAATTGTTTCGCAATTGTGCTATGTTGGATTCTTGGATTACAATCTTTGCTCACATGAAGTATTATGTTAATCATTGGAGACTACTGCTACGTGCTATTTCCAGTAAATAAAGTAAGGCCTGAATCTTTAACTCAAGTCATTTTATACTTATTTAAAGGTAAAAATGATGTCTTTTTGGATTCATGTCATAGATTGAACGGAGGAAATTCTTAAATGAAGGAATGAAAGTTAAAATTGTAAACTGACATTGTATGGATTGCATTCTTAAAATTTAAACCTTTTGAGATTGCATGAGCAGCAACTTCACAATAAAGGTGTTTGGTTCATTTTCCAACTTCAAAACGGGCATACATGATCCAATTACCTCAAATGCACTCGACATGAAGCTTAGGGACGAGTTGGAGCATCATAACAAGATGAGGTCTCTCATTTTCTTTTCGTTTTTTACGATTTATCCATATAAGTGAATCATAATAATTTTAATTTGGTATATGTTAGAGTAAAAGAATATATTAATATCCTAAGATACAAGTTTTGTTCATTTTAGGAATCACCGTTGGCTTCACTACTGTAGGTTTGAGAGTTCGTGGGCAACAAAACAAAAGCATCCGTTGCAGGGGAAAGATTGTTGGTGTGTGTTTAAAGGTATGTGGTAGCATAACAGTTTATGTTTTTATTAAAAAAAAATTGTTCTAGCAAGTTAGAATTTCTTATCAAGTGATTAATGGTTTTTGAACCGCTCAGTCGATGGGTTTTTATTTTCTTTTCTATCAAAATATTGACTTTTGAGTTAGTTAAAACACCATCACTTTTTATAAATTGTAGTCTAGACAATATATAGCAGTTAATATATTACATGACTTTTAGGGACTGGGACAAGGATAATAAAAGACAAAAAGACTATTCTGCCCCTTTCACTAATATATTGCACAATAAGCTTCAAAAGGAAGGGTTAAGACGGTCATACAATTGTAACATGCCTTAGATACAATTGTAATGTTTCAGGAAAAAAATGCACATTTTTTTTATGGTCTGGCAGTTTCAACATTTGTTTTTAAAAAATAACATTTCTAAAAAATAAAATACAATGATATATTAAACAAATCAGCAAAAGTACGTTGCTATTTATCGCATTTTCGTTTAACCTTTCACTATACTCGTATGATTTCAAGATGATAGATACGCTTGGTGAGATTATATATGAAAGGATTAAGATGTTACATCTACCGACCTTTACTGATTATTGTATTTAAAAATGGTCGTTCATTTGAATATGAGTAGATAACGACAACAAAATGTATGAATGGACATTTCAACAATTCCAATAGGTAAGCTAATGTCAGATCAACTTAATAGCATAGCAAATAAAAACAATATCCAAACTAGTGCCAGACAGAATTCCTTCTTCTTTTGATTGTTTAACATGTTGAATCAATATGGTCCCTTTAAATAAAAGTTATGGTTTTGGAGGAAAAATTATATACTCCTTGTGTTTCAAAATTATAGTTCATATTTGTTTTTTGGTTTTCCCAAAATAATGGTTCACTTCTAAAAATAAATAATATTTTTACTAAAATACTTTGATTATTATCTAACGAACTAAGCATTTGTTAATAATAATTAATACTTCCTTAATACGTAGGTTTTTTGTCTTAGGACAATAATTTTGGGAGGAATGAAGTATTTTCTAAAAAGTTTATAATAAAATATTACATATATTTTGTCGACTAAAAGTTCAATACCAAAAGGCATTAATTCTAACCGTAGCAACCCACTCAAAAGTTATATATTTTCTACAAAATTAAGGTTCAAATCCCATTACGAACTAAGGCGCCCTCTCAAAAGTTATGTATTTACTACAAAATTAAGGCTCAAATAACTAAGCTATAGTTTCAGTGTAGAATTTAAGAAAAAGTTTAATAAACTAATTAATTAAAAACAACATAATGATTTTATGTGATTAGATATGCAAATTTCTTGCATGGAGTTAACACACACACAACTCCATTATCCATAATATAACATTATGTAATGCATCTCAACACACACAACTCCGCCACCGAGGAACAGCAGCACTTTGCTTCATCACATTCACAAGCAGTGTCACCGGCCTACGGAGCAATGTACAAGTTTTACAGCATAAATTACAACACCACACAGGATTCACGATCTGATTATGTTTATTATTCCGATAGCAGCTAAGTCGTGAAACAAAGGAAATTAGCATCAACAAGAACTTAATGAAAGACCTCCATAACGATTCAAACAACAAACAAGAACCAAATCCCCTATGGGCTTCCTGATCTCATTGTTCCTTACAATTATAATTAGCTGTGCATTTCCGACCGATATCATAAACTTCTTTTCCGCTGCAAGATTTGCCGCAAGCTGGGTTATGTTTTTCTAGAGAACCATAAATATCTCCGGAGTTTTTTGTCTCCTTCAGAATCCACCTATGCACTTCTGTATCCATCAGAAACTCTAGCTCTTCGTCGATCTCAAATACATGGTTGCACTCCGCCGTGGTGCTGCCGTTGCATGGCGTCATCCACCCGGCACACTCTTTCACCATCGTGGTCATCATCATCAGGATGATTGATAGTGATAAGATGGCTGTAGTACTGAAGCAGATTGGGCTTCTTCCATTCATCATCATCTTCGTTTTCTTGTGATGAATTAGGGTTTGGATGGTGTTTCTTGATCGTTTCTTATAATGAAGTCCTTAATGGAATTGCTTTTTTGGATATCCAAAACCTTTTGCTTTATAAAAGATTGCTGTCGGGGGTTCAATAATCTTTGGACATGGTTTAGTGACATTAGAGGAACACAGACACCTCAACGAGCCTATCTAAAAAGAACCCAACCAAAACCATAGTCCTAGACATTTCTTCACTTTATATTTTCTTTAATTGTTATTTTTTCTTTAATATATTATAACTACAAGAAGCCCACTTTTACTTTATAAAAGGACCTGCATTATTAAATCGTTTTCCTTTCCTTGGAATCCTCTTTAAATAAAGCTACCGGAGCTTTTTTTTAAGTAAAATATTTTTGTGTTCAAACACAATTTTAATCTAAACCCAATCTCCAATCCATTGAACTTTTAAGAGAGTTTAATGGATTGTCACATTAACATTCCAATAGCTATATCATTTTATCGATTAAACCATAAACTTCATTAAACTCTTAAGAGTTTAATGAATTTTCACATCAACATTTAATTATATCTTTATATAAATAATATTGTAAAACTATAATATTACATTAATTAGAAATTAGAGTTACAAATTGTAAATTATTAATTAACGATTGTCGTATATGTTATTGTTTTAAAATATTTTTAAGATTTAAATGTTTTTTGTTTAGAATATTATAATATAAATTACCTTGATGATTTAAATTTATTCAATATATCATAAAGTAAATTACAAATATTATAAATAAGAATATAATGACATATACCTTATGTATATTTGTAAGGTGTAATTATTTAAATAAAAAGTTTTATTGGTGAAATAGTTTAAAAAAAAAAAATTGCATACCACCGTTCAATGGGGATTAAACCCCACTTCATTAAACTCCACTCATAAGGTGGGTTTATGTATTGAACTCCTCTTTCCCCATTAAACTCACCATTAAATCCCTCATTGGGGATGGCTTAAGCACGAGGTTGGGTTTATGTATTGAACTCCTCTTTCCCTATCAAACACACCATTAAATCCCCCATTGGCAATGACCTAAGCACGAGTGTTTATTAATCATTTACTTATAAGTCCCATTAATTTCAATTTAATAAATTGATACTAAACGAGGAGATATGCCTGTACGTACTTCTTCTTCGGGACGAGTTTTATTAATTTATTATCGGTATGAATCTTTGTAGAAGATTCTATGTTGGTAAACAAGACCGGTCCCGAGGATTCAAATGCTTAGGACGAAACGGAAAAAAAAATAAGGCATTGTGTCCGAATATGTAATGAAATAATTATATAAACTAATATATATATATATATATATATATATATATATATATATATATATATATATATATATATATACTTTATAATACATAGATAATAAATATTTTAAGACCAAAGTCTTAATAACAAAGAGATTAATTTTTGTCCTTTAGATTTCATTTGAATGGTTAAAATAGTGATTCATGTAAATAGATTTAAACAATCAAAATCAAGTATTTTATCAAATCTGTTAGCTTTATAAAACATTTATATTTGTAGTCCCCATTAATAGATTATGTCCATTTGATCCAAATGAAGGGCTTGATTAACATGAACGGTATACTTCATACAGATTGTTGATGTGGGTAAGTCCAAGAAAACCAATCCCATCTTTAAGTTATACTCCTCGTTATATGTAAAAAGTCATTAGCCTCCATTCCCACGAAAACCCTATTTTCTACGGCTATCAATTTCCGACATACGTTACCACCAACATCTCTTTCTCCCCATCACTCTACTTCTTCTCCTTCGATCCAAAACATCAACAACCATCTGAGCCTCCATCACAACCATTTACTTCCACCATTTCACCACAATAATCACCAAGAAAAACTTTTAATCTAAACTAACGATGCTACCTTAAGCCGCTTCCACCACTACGTACGATATTTAATCGCTTTATTGTCTATCCGGTTCGTCTTTAGATTTGTATATCCATATGTGGTTGGTGAAAAAGTTATAGATTTATGTGTATGCATCTCTTGTAGATTTGTGTGACTGTGTATATGTCTTATTGATTTGTTTGTTTGATGGATATTTGTTTTCTTTTGCTCATACGGATCTAAAGACAATAGCACATCGACATACATGAAGAAAAATCTGGATTCAACTAATTTTCTCTTAAATTTTCGAGTTGATGATCAGACTTTGTAAGTTTTTTAAAATAAAAGTTCCATTTGGTTATAAATATTCCAATTTGAAAAAGTTTTATTATTAAGTATATTTTATGTTAGTATATGTGAATAGTTTTATTGTTATTTTATATTCATCTCTTTGTATGAATTTTGTTAATTTCAAAAGTCTATATTATTTTAAAAATACCAATAGCGTTCGTCTTCTTATTTGAAACTTTTATTTGAAGTTAATATGTTTTACTATTTTGTATATAAATGTTATTATTGCATAACAAGTTATATTTATAGAAATTTTGAATATATAAATAATACAGTTTAGTTTTACTTCTATATTAATAAAATAATATTAAAATCAATAACAAAAATACCATGAAATAGAACTTATTTTTATTTTTATTTGACTTTTGGTGTTAACGTATGAAATAGACGTAGTATTCTAACATAATATACATAAAAAAATAAATTATTTTTGTTTGACTTTTTGTTGTTAACGTACTATTTAGAACTTTTGATTTTAATTCAAAATAGCAACACATTTTTATTTTTAAACTAAAAATAGAATGCCAAATGCAAAATTTTCCAATTAAAGATAATAAATTGTTGCCACTAAAGTATTCATCAAAGATAAAAGTAATCTCTGTTGCTACATTGCACACCTTATATATATATATATATATATATATATATATATATATATATATATATATATATATATATATATATATATATATATATATATATATATATATATATATATATATATATATATATATATATATATATATATATATATATATATATATATATCAAGGTTCTAAATAACATAAAGCGTGATTTGGCGTCAATGTCAAGCTTCAAGCTTTTCCGAACCTTGGCGAATCATGTTGTTTGTAAGACGTGACTTAAGGCGGAAATTTTGTATATAATTCATATTTTTATATGTATTTTCAACTATTATTTATTTTTATACACATATATGAGTCAAGACGGCGTTATGGTAAAGCTTGGCGGCACATACAAGCCTTGGAGCCATGGCGCGCCATGGCGGAGCCATATCGAGCTTTTTAGAACGTTTATACATATATATATATATATATATATATATATATATATATATATATATATATATATATGTTTAAATTCGTCTTTAGGGTCATTTTATGTCCATATCCATATTTTTGTGGACACGTGTTGCTTCTGCATTTGCTATTTCTTTTTTACCTTATCTTCATCAGTCTCCAAATCCTTCTATACCGCCTCAAAGAAATATCTACAACAGATCCTTCCACTGTCTTCCTTTTCAGTGGATATCTCTGTTGCCGACAATTAACATGTTTACCTCTTAAATTGGCGGCACATACAAGCCTTGGAGCCATGGCGCGCCATGGCGGAGCCATATCGAGCTTTTTAGAACGTTTATATATATATATATATATATATATATATATATATATATATATATATATATATATATATGTTTAAATTCGTCTTTAGGGTCATTTTGTGTCAATATCCATATTTTTGTGGAGACGTGTTGATTCTGCATTTGCTATTTCTTTTTTACCTTATCTTCATCAGTCCTAGATCCTTCTATACCGCCTCAAAGAAATATCTACAACAGATCCTTCCACCGTCTTCCTTTTCAGTGGATATCTCTGTTGCCGACAAATAACATGTTTACCTCTTAAATTGCCATATTTTCATGTTTGATTTCCCTAATCTCAGTTTAATTTCTGATTGGCTTGGATACTAATTTATGATAGGCTTGGATACGACAGGTTGACATTAGAGGTTGTAAGAAGTCGACTTCTGCTAAACACACTCGATTTTGCCGCCACCCTCCTCATCGCCACCTCCGGTCATCTCCACTACAGGTATGTTTTTTTTTTTTGAAACGTACTAAGTTTCTTCCCAGGCTATTTGTTCGCTTTACCCCTTTCTACACCGGGAGCGGACGATCTCCACCGAAGATTACGAACTCCTGGTATGCGAGGTGTCTGTTTCTTTATAGCTTTACCTTTACATATGATTGGCAACCTCTAAGTTAACAGGTACAAATATTTTGATCCAGTAGGAGATGGACACAGGAAAGGGGATGAATGCAGCAGCGTATATGTCGTTGGTGCTTCATGTGGGGTTATGATTGGTTCCATTATGGGGGTATGAAGGTAAATTTACAAATAAAACGTATTGCTTGCACTTCTATTTATGTACCTTAATTCTTAACAGTTAGCACATTCTTTGTTTAATATTATTTAGGTTTTGAATGATGCTATAAAAGGTTTGAGGGTTTCATATACCCAAATGAACTATTTTAATGTACCTTTTGAATAATACATGGTTTAGTAATTATGTATTTGGTCTAAATGATCATATTTCGTGACCAGCTTGAAAATCCAGCAAGATTTGGAGATAATAAAGAGATGTTTACTGTTATGGATGAAGTTATGGCTGCTTCCCACCAGGTATTCGATTAAATGCCTAGGTCTATTTTTTTATGTTTTATCATCGCTTTACCTGTATTTAAATATTATTTTATTTGATAGATTAATTATTGTTCTAAATATCTTTTTTCTCAAAAAAAAGAGTTTTTCCTTCTGTTATAGTTAATGTGGTTTTGGTTATGTTAGTAGTGATTGAAATCATGATAGGTTATGGAAAATGTTTGCAGTTGAACTCACGAAATTCAGAAGCTCTGTATGAACCTTCTTGAAAAGGTATTCATTTTTGTAACATTAGTTTTTATATGATTTTGGGGTTTTACCATATCATTTTATCAATTCATTTATTATTTGTCTATTTTTTTTTGCAAATTCAAGAAAATGGCAGCCTTACACCTTCTTCCACTCTATTACTTGGTTATGAGCTCTAAGAGTTCAGTAGTAAATTCATCTTTTGTTAAATAAGTACTCTGAAAAAGAGATTTCTACCCCTCTTTAAGATTTCCTTTTACTTTTGATATTATGTTTATAATGTGTTCAAATTTATTTTCGTTGTGTAGGTTGCAATGTGGAACCGGGCCGTATTTACTATCACGTTTCAGTTATTGATTCCTTACAATATGAGAATTCGGACCATGTTCTATCACGACTTGTTCTACAAGAGTCTTTTCACCTTCTGGTGTTCTTGACATTCACTAGAGACCTGGAAGTTCCTTCTAAACTCAACATGAAGGGGTATGCACTTATACATTATGTTGTAACTACATTAACTAAAATACTGCTAATGTATTTACTTTTTTTTTAATTTTAATTTTAACTGGGACGATTCCGTGGAAGAACTGAGATAGCATCAGATCAAAGGGAGAAATTTCTGCAGACATTCCAACAAGTACAACAACAAGGAAGTGACGCCCTTCTTGGAATACCTCCTATATCTTGAGGAACTCATAAGCAATTTTCAACACATCAAAACCCTCTTCTAGAACAGGTTTCTCCTTCATATTTCATATTTTGTAATTCTTCAGATTATTAATATTTTAAATAAATGAAGTTATTGTTATGTTAATATGTTCACAGTTTAATTCCCAAAGCTCAAGTGGATTGGGTGGGGCACCGCCTGCAAATCCCAACACGGCCACATCAGCACCAAAACAAAATCTAATCCATTTACAGTTAAGTCAACAAATGTCAACCAGTTCTAAAGATAGCGGTAAACTCTTTGACTTTTTTTTAACATTATTGTCAAATACAAATGAAATTTAAAATGAAATTACGATTTGAAGCAGCAAATAATTATTCAAAAGTTGATGAGATTGAACAACAGCAACAACAAATACACCAACAAAGTGTTACATCTGATGACACAACACCTAATCCTACACAATCTCCCGTCCTTAACAAGAACACTTCCAATGAAGAAGATTCAAAGGTCACATATGCAATACACATGCAAGTAAATTTATTTTTAATTAATTTTTCTTCTATGGTATATATTTTATAATATATTTATTAGGGATCTGGGACTATGACAAAGGCAGCACAAAGCAGACGCGATGTTGACCTGTCACCTGGTCATCCGTTACAATCAAACCAGTTGGTTAGCTTGGGTGTGACTGGTAGAAGAAGCATGTCTGACCTGGGTGCAATTGGAGACAACCTTAGTGGGTTAGCCATGTCCCTAGGTAGGACCCACAACGAACAATACAACCTCCTAATGCTTTAGTCTACCTTCTACAAACTCCCTGAACCCCTAGACTTAGAACGTGCCAAAAGCTACACTGCAGTACATATTATTACATCATACTTTTATTTTTTATAATAAAGTATTTAACTCTATTACAAAGGCACCCTACAGTGACTGCAAAAAGCTATCCATAAGTGCAAGCTCCAATTGTGAACAACCCAGCCTTGTGGGAACGTCTTGGATCCGACAACATTATGCCCGATTCTTTATTTTTTGCATTTTGTTATCAATAGGTATTTTTATTTTTATATCATTTGTATTTTTTACTTTAAATATTATGAAATGTGTGTGTAATTTAATGCAGAATGATTATCAACAATATATGGCTGCAAAAGAATTAAAGAAACAATCATGGAGGTACCATAAAAAATACAACACGTGGTTTCAAAGACATGAAAAGACAAAATTTGCAAAACTGGAACAAGGTCAGAATTGTTAGAGGCAAAAATCCATGCAAATCTTTTTCAAAAACATTATTTGATTATCATAATATATTCCTAATAAAACTGTGCTACCCTAAACCAAAAAATCATCTCTAACCATTTAAAAATATGGTGGGAGAAGAAGAATGGTACGATCCAAAATGATATCAATTGTTGTGAGCATTTTGAATGCCATAAATAATTTTTTTCAGTATACATATTTTACTATATTTTGTATCCACTAAACTAAATTTTGGACTATAGTTTATAACTATCACATTTTCTGCACACATTGGATAGTTGATTGAAGATGGAAAAGAAAATTTCAAGTTTCCACTTGCTTCTTCATATCTCTCATTATATTTCATAATAATTAATTCTATAACATAGTTACATAATGCAGTATGTATAAAGTTACATGACCAATGGCATATTTTGTTTTCATCAAAGGTTTCTAGCTGCTAGATCTTACTAAATAACACCATGGGTGAATTCTTTAGGTTAGATCTTACTGTAATCGAAATCTATGTCGGTTTTCAGTCACTGATATTGATGAGTTAAAAACTCTTGTAGGATCAATTAGAACCTTAACACGTAAATCAATAAAATGAAATAAGATCTTGAACACAAAATGAATCAAACGAGTGTCGCATGATTAAAACAGTCACACCTCAGAAGAGCTCGATAAAGAACTTCAGCTATAGAGGTGTGTTAGGGTTACAGTACAATAAATGAGATAATTATCAAAAAGCCTACTAAGAACGATGCATGCATGCATCTTAAATACTAAACCCTCATAACAAAAACATGGATGGACAGGCCCAGACCGTGGCATTATTGGACAAGGCTGATAAGCCCAATGACACAACACTATGGACTCAACAATCTCCCCCTTTGCGTCAATTGAGTTGAGCCTTCACTTCGGTTGAGCAAGCATGACTTTCTTCACAGTCTTGAATAGCTTCAGTATAATGGCAAAAAGTGTTTGACGAAAAACAATATACCACCGAAGCATATCCATAAAGTATTTCTTATCAGTGAACAAACATTTTTTACTATGTATGATTTCGTGATGATTATGTAGGTGAGATTTTCTGAATCGACGCCTGATTAGACGTGATTTTGAAAACTGTGCTCCTTAAAAAGCGTGACAGGCGTGTTTGGTGACATGAGAGTAGGAAACTGTTTCAAATTTACGCGCCCGTTTTCAAAATTCCAACTTTTCACCACCTTTTGACGTTCTTATTCATTCACCACCGTTCGTATTCTTGATTCGGTTTAAATTCCCTTTGTGATTTGGAATCACCATTACGCTACATATAGCTCAAGCAACGTTTGCTCCTGAAAATAATGTACCAACATAACATATGGAACTGAAACTGTAATTCTGAAAAATTCCCATTAGTATCACATTAAGATGTTTGGAAAATCAGAATGATCTTCGTGCAAGAGTGTGCCAAAGAAAGAGAAATAACACAAATTATTTGTGGGATATAAGTGATGTTAACTAAGACACAAAGGGGTGGATCCCGGACACGAATCTCTTCCTTCAACATCAAGAGAGACCTAGAAGTGCTTGTATGGTTTCCCATGAAATACTATAAAATACTTATTTAGAAGTATTAAAAGGCATCTTTTCATTATAACGCTATAAAGGGTAGTTTTCGCTTCAACCGAACTTTGGTTCTTGACATAAGACCGAAAGTGGATGAAGTATTTATGAGACCGGTGTAGCCTATTAAACAAGTAGGTTTTTATCTTTTAAAGTGACTTGGTGATTAATTAGAAATCTCAAATATATAAAAAAATAAATTGGATCTTATGGGTTGAAATGTCTTGGTTTTAGACAATTTCACAAAGGTCTCACAAAAGAGAAGAAGATTTCTTGAAATAACAACTAGTAGTGGTTGTTAATGAGTGGGTGAAAACTAGAACATTTGATTGTTCACTGTCAATTCATTCAAGGTTTTGGATTTTGGGTTTCACTTAGTACGTAGTGACACGAAACTAATATCATTAACATAGATGTTGTGCAACCATAAACCTCAGTGGTAAATTCTAAGAGTCTCAAGGGTTACTTTCAGGAAATGAAAAATGATGGAGAAAAGTGGTAAGGTGGTTTAAGGAACCAAAAGTACCTTTGCTATATGAGAGTGACGAAACAGAAAACTCTTAAGTCAATATGAGAAGATTGAGGTAGCTCATAACTAGAGTGATTTTGACATCCTGATTGGGAAGACACGATTTGTATATATCGAGTCATTAAGTCTTCAGTCAGGGTTTTAGAGGCTTCGGTAAACATGCAGTAGCATGCTTTTAGGTACACTTAGCTAGTATAAAGATAAAGAAATTTATATCTGTCCCAGCTCCTTCATGAAAAGTCGTCCATGAGTCTTTGTAGTACTATTTTTATGGCATTTTGATTTTATTTGAGAAAAAGTAAAGAAGTAAAACTAAACACAAAATAAAATATCTTTATAATTTTTGATTTTTTTTGAAACACAAAGTAAAAACAGAAAATAAAATATTTTTGTATTTTATGAATTTTCTGAAAGGAAATAAAAATAGAAAAATATTTTTGTATTCTTATGAAAAGAAATGAAAAGCATAAGATTATTTAAAAGGGAGAGAGAGAGAGAGAGAGAGAGAGAGAGAGAGGGAGAGAGAGAGATAGTGTACATAAGATATAACCGAAACTTCACCTTTGATAAATGAAGCGAAATGGACTGAGCGTTCGGTTCATTTCGATTCCCAAAAAATCCGGAACCAAAATAGACCGAGCATTCGCTCTATTTCGCTTGGCAAATTTGAATGAGGCAAAAGGGGTTTCGCTACCGAATCAACTTCCATCATTCCTAAACCTTGGAGTATTTTATTAAAACTTGCTTCAGGTAAGGCTTTAGTTAAGATGTAAGCCAATTGATCAGTGGTTCAAACAAAATGGATTTCGACATTACCATCTAGCACGTGATCCTTGATGAAGTGGTACCTCGGTGCTGTATGTTTCGTTTTAGAGTGCTGCACTGGGTTGTGACAAATCCAAATGGCACTTTCAGAGTCACAGTAGAGGGGAATTTTCTTCATGTTCAAGCCATAGTCTCTAAGTTGACTTTGTATCTATATGATCTGTGAGGTGCAAGATGTTGGAACAATGTATTCAGCTTTAGTTGTAGAAAGAGACACACATGTTTGTTTCTTTGATTGTCAGCTGACGAGTTTTCCATCAAGGAACTGACACCCATTAGTTGTGCTCTTTCGGTCCAATCCACATCCTCCAAGATTAGCATTAGAGAATGCTTGAACAAAGAAACTTGATTTCGCTGGGTACCAAAGACCGAGAGACGAGGTTCGCTTCAAATATCTAAAGATATTGTTCACAGCCACCATATGAGGTTAGCATGAATTAGCTTGGAACCTTGTACAATAACAGATAGAAAACATAATGTCCGGTCTGGTAGCTATTAGATACATAAGAGACCCTATCATTTGACGATATAGGGTCATATCAGTATCCGGTTTCTCAAGAGAAGGCATTAGCTTCGTTCTGAATGCCATTGGAACCTTCACTTTTGAATCCCCTATCATGCCAAACTTAGCCAATAAGGTCTTCATGTAAGCCTCCTAATTTATGAATATGCCTTCTAGTCCCTATCTTATATTCAAGCCATGCAAAAAGTTAATCGGACCCATTGAGCTCATTTCAAACTTAGTCTCCATCAACTTTCTGAATTCAGCTGTTAAGCTGGGATTAGTAGAACCGAAAATGATGTCATCAACATAAATTTTGACAATCATTAAATGGTTACCCTCTTTCTTGCCAAAAAAGGTTGGGTCAACTGAACCTTGTTTGAATTTTGACAATTTCAGAAAACGAGTTAGTGTTTCATACCAGACTCTAGGGGCTTGCTTCAGACCATAAACAACTTTGTCTAGAATGTAGCAATGATCAGGGTGCTTCTCATTCGCAAATCTAGGTGGTTCCTCTACGTATACATTCTCTTCTAGTTCTCCATTCAGGAACGCACACTTGACATCCATTTGAAAAACTTCAAAGTTCTTATGTGTAGCATATGTCAGAAAGATCCGAACGGACTCCAACCTTGCCACAGGAGCAAAGGTTTCTTCATAGTCTATACCCTCTTCCTGACAATATCCTTTTACCACTAGCCTTGCTTTGTTTCGTATGAAATTCCCTTATTTGTCCATTTAATTTTGAAATACCCACTTCAAACCAACCATAGATGCATCCTTTGGAGTAGGTATCAGTCTCCAGACTTTGGTGCACTCAAACTCATTGAGTTCGTCTTGCATTTCCTGTACCCAATTAGAGTGATCAGGTACAGTGTTAACTATTTTCGGTTCAATCTTGGAAACAAACGATTTAAACATAGAAAATTATACTTGATAGAATAAAGTAGTTTGCTTCGCTTTCAGTTGAGAGCATGTGAGTAATCCCTCAGATGATTCACCAATAATTTGAGTTGTCGGATGATCTTTTGTCCATTTAGTGAGAGGAAGGTAATTTGGATCATAAGCATGATCCAATTCAGCGTTTATCACTTCTTTAAATTCGGATTGAGTGTCTGCATCATTGGGTTTATGATTCTCCTCCTCGAATAACGTAACAACTTCAGCTTCATGATCATAATTCTCCAACTCGATTGGACTTTCAGGATCTATAGTTAATGATGGTGTCTCCCCCTGGATAGGTGAATTGGATTCTTTTGATGTAGACGAATCCTCCCCCTAGAGTGTTATACTTTCAGTTGGAAGTTCATTCATGCCTTAAGGTTCGCTTGGATGTTGAGGTTCGCATTCCATGGCATGTGCAACTTCATTGATTACCTTCTTCAAGTTGTCAACTTTGTTATCAGCCCATTTCGCTTTAGAGAGAATGGCATTCTATGGTTCTTCAAAGAGTAGCATGTACTCTTGAAACAAATTGGATATGGGAACCGAGGCTTGACCTGTTTTAGTTATCATCAAATGTGATGTAATAGGTTTCTTCTATCTTCTTTGAGCATTTATTCAGAACCCTATATGCCTTTGATGTAAGTGAGTAACCAAGAAAAATACCTTTGTCTACCATTACATCAAACTTGTTTCAGTTCTCTTTGGAGTTAAAGATGAAGCACCTGGAGCCGAAAACGTGGAAAAAATTGACATTTGGCTTGTGATTATTCAGAATTTCGTATGGAGTTATTAAAAATCGCTTGTTGAGGAAAGATTGGTTTCGTGTATAGCAAGCAGCTGCAATGGCATCAGCCCAAAAATACAGTGGAAGAGAAGCAAAGCTAAGCATAGTTCGGGTGGCTTCACATAACAAACGGTTTCTCCTTTCAACTATAATATTCTGATGTGGAGTGTAGGGAGCAGAGAAATTATGAGTAACTCCCTTTTCGGTTAGAAATTCTTCAAACTCTTTGATTTAGAATTCCAGCCCATTGTCACTTCTCACATTGCGAACCACCTTTTATAGTTGAAGTTCCACTTGCTTTCTAAAAATTTTGAGCTTTGGTGTCGCCAATGATTTCTGTTTAAGAACGAAAACCCAGGTGAAGCGTGAAAAATAATCAACGGTAACAAGAATGTACTTATTACCATCGATACTTTCAATTGCTGAAGGACCACATAAGTCAATGTGCAGAACCTCAAGAGGTTCAATGATCTTTGTATTGACACGCGTGGGATGACTTTTTCTGCTTTGGTTTTCCATTTCACATGCAACACACAAATGTTCCTTGTCGAACTTGAGAAGTGGAAGTCCTTTAACATGATCACCATGAACCAGCTTGTTGATATCTTTGAAGTTAAGATGCTGGATTCCCTCGTATCAGGTTCAGATTTGAAGGATACATTTCGCCTTTTCGCTTGGACTTCAAGAGAACTATTTGTGTCTTCTTTTCTACAATCTTAGACTGTTCATCATCAAACGATACCTTCAGACCGGTCCCACCACCAGCTGTGAAACGCTGATGAGATTTTGGTGTAGTCCCTCTAAATACACTACTTTTTGGATTGAGAAATCACCAATTGTGATCATGCCATAACCTTTTATTATTCCAAAAGAGTTATTTCCATATTTAACGCTTCCTCCATTTTTGAGAGCCCTAAACTCTCTCAGTTCCTCCCTCCTTCCTGTCATTTGAGACGAGCAACCACTATATATGTATCATTCTTCGTCGAACTGCTCGTCACTGATAACCTACAAAAATTAAGCAGATTTAGGAACCCAAAGTTTCATGGGTCACCTTGAGTCTTTTACAGAAAAAAGGATCAGTAACAGAAAGATCAACCATATACATTCTTTTTATTAATGTGGTTTCGTCTTTCCTTTTAATGGTGAAAACTTTTCTTTTGTTTTCTTTTGTTTTGTTTGAATCAGATTGTTTAGTTTTAGTTTGATTCTTAACAAAACTTTTCCTATAGTTAGGAGACGTCTTCTTCGTTTGAGCTTCAGATTCAAAAACAAATCCTTAGAATTCTCAACATCGAATTGAGAATCCTTAGAATTGTCAACATCGAATGATAGAATCGGCTCAAGCCAATGTGTGCTTGGAGCTTCAATCACTTCCTTCAGAAGATTTTCCGTAGTCCACAGAGGGAACATCGATTTTCTTTGATTCAGCACCTCATTCGCTTCTTTTTATTCCTTTCCTGATCAAATGCTTCTTTATCACTAAATACTTTTTCTTCAATCTCTTGATCAGTGGGCTTGATTTTGTGACTATTAGTCTTGGAAGCTGGTTCATATTGATCTGACATATCATCATCATTCTCATCATCATCATCAATTATATCCTTCCCTTTGTTTGTCATAATACCTGAAGCATCTTTACCCTTTGGCTCAGTAGCGACTTTTAGTTTCTGATGTTTCTGTTGTGGTTTAGGTGGCTGAGACTGATTTAGATTTTCTTCTCCCCCTTGTTTCGGAGGTACCACTGACTCCGGAACACCTTTAATCCTGCTTAGAATGTTTAGAGCAGGTCTCAACTTCTCAGCCAAGTGGCGTCGAACGGAGATTGTAAGGACTAAGTCAGGGGCTTCGAGAAGATGTAGGAGAACGGAGTGCAGATTACCAACAAAGCTTTTAACTACTACATGCTCCAAACGAAGTGCTACAAGTTCCTTGTTTGCATGATTGAGCTTCAGGGCCTGGGTCTTTAGTTGAGTGGTTTTAAGACCAAGCTCATCCATGATTCTGCTTTCCGAAGCAAGATCAGTGTGAAGTTTATCTAAACGCTCAGAAACGGATTCTTGAAGTTTGGCATTATCTAAGGTGAGGTTCTTGCGTAAGGCTTCGAAATGCACCTTCTCTTGTTAAAGAGATTGAGTTAGGGTCTAGACCAAAGCATTGACTTGCTTCGCATTTTGCTCTGCAGCACCCTGTAATGACTCAAGAAATATATTAACATTAAGAATTAGTCTATCGACTTTTCCGGTCGCATATCTGAAAAATTTAGTAGAATTGTCAATGGCAGATGTGGCTCTGGAGATGGAAGCTTCATGTTCCTTGACAACGGTGGCCATCATCGCTTTGACTGCAACCTCAGAAAATGAATTTTGAGCAGAGGAAGAGGAGGAGGCCATAAGCTTATCAATCTTTTCAATCATTTCCTTTAGAGTTTCTTAGTGATTGGTGCGTCGTCATCATCATCACTCTACACTCCGAAGGGACTGTAATCAAAGGAGTCATAATCGACACCTTCGCCACCAAGAACTATGTTGTTTTCGGTTGATGGAGTACGTACCCTCGTATCAGATACGTTGGCATGAACCGTAGGTTCGGTAGTTTTGGTAGTAGTGGTGGTTGCTTTAGAGTATATAGGAGCTGGAATGGGAAGGGTAGTTGTGGGTTGGGATGTGATAACTTTTGGTATTGGAGAAATAGAGATGCAAATTGAGATAGGTGGACGAGAAGATAGATTGGAGCGAACTAGTACCTCATGAGTAGGCAAAGGTGGAGGTGTTCCACCACAAACCGAATCCTCATTGTCTGAGTCCTCACTTTCGCTTTTGCTAGGTGGAGTGTTCGGTTGCTGATTTGAGAGAGTGTAGTTTGAGTCACTGGTTGAAATACGATGTGGTTTCTTGGCCACCTTCTTAACCTTTTTTCTTCTTCGGTTGAGAGGGTGCAGCCTTTTCAGAATTTCGCTTCTTGGGAGTCGACGCTTTGGACAATTGACCCTCATTCTCCTTCTTCTTCAAATCTGGCGTCTTTCCCCTCTTAGCTAGTTTATCAGCTTCCTCTATTGACTTGATCATCTCCGGAGTCAACTACCTTGGCCCTGAAGATGGAAGGTTCTTGTATTCTTGGATCAGTTTACTTTTAGTAGACACAAAAGCATACATAGATGCTGCAATAGACCCGGGAAACTTAGAAGGATCGGTGACTATGACCTTGGTGGTGTGAAAAGTAGCGATTGATGAAGGCAACGAATATGCCATATTAGGACGTGAAACCTTTCCATATCCCAGTGAGTAACTATGGTCCAAAACCTCCCACAACAGATTTCAGAATAACGAGAAGCGAAAGTAAGGCTTTGCACCAGTTGAATCCAAAGAACAGATCCATAATCTAGGTTGATTCCAGTGTATATCCCACATAGAAGGGTCATAAAAAGCTTGCTAGTGCCATCTGAACCAGCAACCCTATCAGAAAGGCCTTTGAATAGAAGTGTGAATAAGCCATTCCATTGAGGAGGAAGGCAAGACTTCTTGACTTTGGTCACCATTGTGAGGAGTTCCGTATACCCCATATTATAGAACATTGAGAAGAGTTGAGTAGTGGCGATGGAGTCAGGGTTGACCATGGAGACTTCGTTAGAAAGCCCTAGCAGTGAACAAAACTGATTCTTGGAAATCGACGTCTTTGATCGAGAATGTCAAAGAAAACCCTCTATTTTGTTTTGTGGTATGTTGTAGTGGATTACACTTGAGAGAGAAAGGACATAGGGACTGATTCGACCTTTGTCGATGCTGTAACACCCCAAAATTTTTAAAACTTTTTCATGCTTTGGTTTTAAAAACATTTGGGTATTAACCCACATTTAACAAAAGCCGGTCCCACAAAAACCTTTATAAATTAAAACATTAGGTGTTACCATTAAGCATCAATAAATCCATAGCAAACAAATAAGAACTACATCAATACAAAACAATAAGGAACTTATCAAGTTCCACTCCATTCTCTATAACTTTGCTTCTAACTTCCATCTATCATCCTTTCTCCTTAAAGGTAACTTGAGATACATGGCATTAAAAAGAGATACGTCGGTTTGTGACCCAGAACATTTATCATATTTTTACCAAAGCATTTCATCTTTGCAAAACATAGTTTTAGATTACAAAATTTTTTCAAGCATTTCAAGGAAAACTCATTTCATACATATCATAAATATCATTTCATTTCAACACCCATGTTTCAATATTTCATTTTCTTTTATCATTAAGGGCTAATTTCGGTATTAAACCGTTGCCATTTTTATACTTAGGGTCTACGTCCAATAAAAGAACCACTCCCAAGTCAAGACCAAGGTGGAAAGAACAAATCAATCCACCAAGGCATCATTTCCATTAGGACATCTATCTCGCGAAGGGGTGGCGCCACCCCGACAAATTCCTCCAAGGCCTCTTACGAGGTATCATGGCCCGGGCAGTTTTCATTTCATTACTTTCAATTCCTTTCATTACTATCCATTCCATTTCATTACTTACATTTCTTTTCATTACTTTCCATGCTCTACACATTTCATACATTAATATCATAAAATTATTTAAAAAAGTAAAGCATCTATATTTCAAAACATTTCAATCGTATTTTCAAAACATTTGATCTTCCAAAACGTTCTTTTATTTGAAAAACATACTTGCCTTTAAGGCACTCTTTCAAAACACCCTTTCCAAAAAAAAAAAAATTACACTTTCATTTCAAAACATTTCATATATCAAAGCATTGCATTTCATTATCATAAATTCATTTTGCCATGTACCCCAAAGTGGGAAAAATGCTAACATGTACTCACCTTAATTATAAGAAGGCTTGCTAGTCCTCTTCTAGTTCCTTTCCTTAGACAACACTCTCAATCTCCTCCTATATAACATTGATGAACATAAGTCATTAAAATGACCAAAATACCCCTCATGGATATTTTATCATTTAGATATCCCCATAAGCTTATTTACTTCATATTAGCTTATATATAAAGTTTGAGGGCAATCGGAGGTCATTTACTAGGTTTTCCACCAAAAACATACATTTCACAGAACCTTTGACACGGCTCGTGTCATTTTGACACGGCCCCATGTCAAAACTGCAGTTCACTATTTTGAAGAGGATATTGCTTAAAGCTTTGTAACTTGCTTCCTAGACCTCCAAGGGCCACTAAACTTTACCAAATGGTTATTAAATACTAAATGAAGGTTATCAACTTCTGAAATTCTCAATTAAACCTTATCCTCATGATGACTTAATCATTAAGACCTTTATCAAAATGTTAAGTTCATAATACTTACAAACACTCAAATGAAAGGGTTAAGAGCTCAAGTTACTCAAAAACACTCTTTAAACAATATGAATTATTCCCAATTCACTTAATACATCATTGGGTGTTGACAAGAACATGAAACCACAATTAGTCTCATTGCAAGTACTGAATACAACTATGGAATCCTCAATTCCATTTTATGTTTCCTAAATTGCCCTTTGGGCCAAAACAATCACTAGAGCTAGAACCTTACTAGCATCCCTTCATGTTTTTGTTCCAATATCATATATATATATATATATATATATATATATATATATATATATATATATATAGTGTCATTTCATATTCATGAATGTCATTCACTTCTTATGTGTCATTCTTTATCTAGTAATCACTATATTTCCCAAAATGCCCTTATGGCTAAATATTCCATAAATCTAACTAAAGATCATTCAATTTATCATGTTTTTGCATTAAAACCATTCTAATAGTATCAAATCATGTTTATGCGCATCATATACTCATCAAATGCTCATGTAGAAATGGTTCCATTATTTTCATCACATTTCACTCAGTTCCATTCCAATTGTAGTATAAACATGATTCTACCAACATTGATGATTTTGAGCATTATAATTGTATTTGTTGCTATCAAATATCATCTGGGTCATAAAATCCAAATCTCATTTCATCATCAATTGCATTATTCCTAATTTGGGTTTTCTAGCGTTCATGAGGGTTTTCACCTAAATCCTCAAATCCACCAATAGGATGATTGGATTGAGATTGGGATCATCAAAAGTACTCAAGGGATGTTAAAAAACCAAACCCTAATCATCAAATGAAATAAAAATTGTTTACAACACCCAATCCATAGATGAAACTCGAATTCTACACTAACGGAGGTAGAAAATATACCATAAATCACTTGATTTCTTCACAACTTGTACCAAATGAACCAAGAAAGATTGAGATTGAATCCTAGGGTTTTTTTATGTTTGAATCGCCATTTCATAGTCTCCTTTCTTCTCTCTACGTTCTTCCTTGGATGGAAATGAAGAGAGTGAACACTTATTTCAGAATTTTCACATTTGGTCCTTCTAATTAGCTCTTTTTGTCCAAAACTCACTAAACCTCAATATTTGTGTTTTTAACATAGGTTTTTACATAATAAGCCCACATCCATGCATTATGTAACCTTCTTAGTCCATCCCGTTACTTTAGTTAACCCCTTACGTCAACTTACTTTTCCAACTTGACACTTTTGGTCCTTTAACTTTTAAAATGTTATTATTTTCACTTCTAACCTTCCAAACTTCATATCAACTAATGATATGATTATCTCTTTATGATTTAACCATATAAATCATTGCTAATTTATTTAATTTACTAATTTAAGAATACAGTCTTAAATTTTTTGGATGTTACAATTATCTACCCCTTAAAAGGATTTCGTCCTCGGAATTAGTTTGTGGGCCATCTCTTTAGAATTTCAAACAATCACTTTAAATTTCTTGATGGTCATATCACTTAGATAACTTGTTAACTCTCTTAGACGCTTTTACCCTTTTTGTCCCCTTTTTGAATTTTTAACAACATCATGCAATAAGGTTATGCAAGTTTAAGTCAACATTTGTCTATTTCTTTACTAAGGTCTCAATTTTCCTAAGTATCTCCCTTCATGCTCAAGCATGTCACCAATATTCCCATATTTACTTATTCCATTAGTAAATCATTTCTCAAACTTAGCTTCCAAAATATCTTTTCAACTTGCCCTTTTTGATTTTCTCCATTATCAAAGTCTTAAACTTAACCTAGTGCCTTCAACTTCGACTGAACGCCTGCGAAAACAAGATTTTGATTGTCTACACACTAACACCTGCTGTCGAATACATGCCAAAACACACTACGTTGCACATGTTGTTTCATCTCAATTTATATAACCGCATTTAACCACTTGATGGATTTTATACTAACGATACTTTCCTTCGACGTTATCTACAAGATAACTCAATCATGTATATCACTATGAAACTTATACTTTAGTATCAACATGTACCATACTGTCTAAGTTCATGTCTGTTACCCTCCTTTTCCATATCCTCTTTCATTCACTCTAACTATCGTGTCAAACACAAGGTGTCATTTCATAAGTTAGCACACTTCCTATGTTTGCAAGCCTAGATATGCTATGACAAGAAGATCCAAATCACATTGAACTGTTTCAACTTCAATTTTAAAATATTGTCGAGTCTGAATGATCTTGTTACTTGTAAATTGTTTCTTCCCAACTATCTACTCCTTAAAAGAAATGAGGGAATTTCTTTTATGGTTAAAACACAATATGATCCTCACCGTGTAGCAAGATATCTCGCTTATTTCTTCATGGAAACCCATTGCCCCATATATAATCCTTATGGACCTCGAATTACACTTATGCCTTTCATATTGCTTGTACATATCTTTCATCATAGTTTCATCATTCAAGTGTCCTTCAACATTGTTTCTCGAGCACTCCGACTCTTCCATTATGTACTTTGTCAGTTTAACTACTCAAGTATCATCATGATTCACTCTTTCTATTCGTTGTCCCTTTTTATGAATACCCCATCAACTTTTTTATCAATTGATTTTCAAGTCCTTTGGTCACAGTTCGAGTGACCCATAGTGGTCTAAGGCGAAGTCATGTCTTCTATATCTACTCATAATAAAAGCTCCCATTATCATAAATCTATATGTTCTTTGCCTAGTAGTCTATTCCAATTAGAAGCAATAATCAAACTTAGTACTAAATTGTACTTGTGTGTGCTTGGTCCGCATCATTAGGTTGCATAACTTGGTAGCTCTATATCTTGTATCCTGGGTTTTTTATGTCACTTATAATTTCAAAAACCACGTATTGTTCTTACTCAACCCCTAGAGTATTGTGAGATCTTGTAAGATCACATCAACACACTTTCGTATCATTCTTACCATCTACCCCTTAAAAGAAACGAGGGTATTTCTTTTAAGGTCCAGGTCACTCTTTTATTCCTACACTGATGTTATTTATTTCCCTAACTTGTCCATGGAAATTTCAAATTTTTTTTACTCGACATCATCTTCTTGACAGTCCTTTTTATACAAACTTCGGGTGTTCATCCTTGTCCACACCTTGTCAGTAGCATAGATTCTTTTGATGTTCAATTTACTTCCTTTGATATTTTATCATTTGGAAACATCTTCCTACTTTATCGATCATGGAACACCTTCTAGATACTGCTCTTTCATCATCAACCTATCACACTTTGGAGACTTGTTTCTTTTGTCGCCCTCATGTTCTCTGTGTAATCTTAACATTTTATCACACATCACAGAACTTGTAAGTAGGGCTTACAAAGATGCTCCCGCTAAACTTTTCATCACTAGTCAAGCACCCTAAGGTAAGGTACTCTCATGGAATTATCATCATCACTTTTAGTTTCCATTATTTTTTTTACCATTCAAGGCGGTCTTCATATTGTTTGTCTTCTTTCAGGTTTAGTAAATACCTTTAGGTAATTCATAGTATCCTTCTTTTCTTGTAATGACTTAACTCAATAGTTTAGTATATTAAGTTAAAGCACCATTGCTCGCCTTCTACTAGTATCGTATTTTCCCAAGGAGACCTTTCATTCACATTTACCATTACACTCGACACTCAATATTGTTATCGCATGGTTGTCAACTCGTAGGAGTTCAATAAATCCCATTGAGTCAACCACATCATACTCATTTCCAAGTCGACCTGGTCGCACTTTCTAGTACTATCTCTATTTTGTCACCATATCACCATTTCGTCAATTAGATCATTGGCCCACCTTCTCGTGTCAACAATTATATACCCGTATTTACTTCCATCAAAGTATGGAATTCATGATTCCATTCCATTTTCTTCTCAATCAACTTGCATGTAACTTGAAGTTATCATACCTAGGTAGTAAAATTTTCTTGTCTCAAATAACTAACTTCAATTATTTTCTTAATCATAAATTTGGGATTTCACATTCTTGTCCCATTTTAGACTTTTACCAAAAGTCAACTATGTCCCTTTTTGCTAATTGTTTGTTAGCAACTTTAATAGCTCAATTTGTTTCATTCCTTGGTGTTTCTAACTCACTACCAATAGCAATAAAAGAGTACAAACTCACTTTTGAGAATCTATCAAATGTACACCAAGAAATTTTCATTTTATACTAGTCGTTTGACTTTCACAGAAAAGTCAAAGCTGTAAAAAATTATCCTTTATCCATCAACATGGTTTAAAATCCTTCACAAATCTTATTTGACACCAGATATGTGTTCACTAAGAAATAACTCTCTCGAACCTTTACCACATTTCACAAAACTCTTTCATGGTTCCACCAAGTTCGAGTATGTATCATGTGTTTATAATAGTACGAGCCTTATACTATTATACCCACATCATACATAATCGACATTGACTTCACCACTTAGGAGGTTTTAATCAATTAGTTTAGATTATATTTACACTAATCCTACTTCCATTACTCACTTTAGAAGCACTCAATGTAGCATTCTACAAGCTAATTTAACTTATCTAAAGGCTCATATCATCAATCATTGCAATTCCTTACTATCACTTGTTGCATAAGATTCTACCTAAATCAATGCATAACAATCCTATGACTCATTGACACTTTCCATAACCAAAGTCTAAGCCTAGGAGTGGAATGATCCAATCCTAATTCGCTTAAACTATGGCTTTGATACCAAACTATAATAACCCAAACTTTTTAAAACTTTTTCATGCTTTGGTTTTAAAAACATTTGGGTATTTACCTGCATTTAACAAAAGTAGATTCCACGAAAACCTTTATAAATTAAAACATTGGGTGTTACCATTAAGCATCAATAAATCCATAGCAAGCAAATAAGAACTACATCAATACAAAACAATAAGGAACTTATCAAGTTCCACTCCATTTTCTTTAACTTTGCTTATAACTTCCATTTATCATCCTCTCTCCTTAAAGGTAACCTGAGATACATGACATTAAAAAGAGATACGTAAGACAATAATGTCTCGTGAGCTACGTGGGTTTGGGATTCAAAACATATTTTTACCAAAAACATTTCATCTTTTCAAAACATAGTTTTAGACAACAAAATTTTTTCAAGCGTTTCAAGGAAAACTCATTTCATACATGTCATAAATATCATTTCATTTCATTTCATTTCAAAACCCATATTTCCATATTTCATTTTCTTTTATCATCAAGGGCTAATGCTGGTATTAAATCGTTGCCATTTTTATACTTAGGGTCTACGTCCAATAAAGGAACCACTCCCAAGTCTAGACTAAGGTGGAAAGAACAAATCAATCCACCAAGGAATCATTTCCATTAGGACATCTATCTCGCGAAGGGGAGGCGCCACCCCGATAGATTCCTCCAAGGCCTTTTACGTGGTACCATGGCCCAGGCAGTTTTCATTTCATTACTTTCCAATTTCTTTGATTACTTTCAATTCCTTTTCATTACTTTACATTTCTATTCATTACTTTCCATGCGTTACACATTTCATACATTAATATCATCAAATCATTTCAAAAGTAAAGCATCTATATTTCAACTCATTGAAATCATATTTTCAAAACATTCGATCTTCCATAATGTTCTTTTCTTTCAAAAACATGCTTTCTTTAAAAGCACTCTTTCAAAATACCATTTCCAAAAAAATTTGACACTTTCATTTCAAAACATTTCATATATCAAAGCATTGCATTTCAATATCATAAAATCATTTTGCCATGTACCCCAAAGTAGGAAAAATGCCAAAACGTATTCACCTTAATCACAAGAAGGCTTGCACGTCCTCTTCTAGTTCCGTTCCTTAGAGAACACTCTCAATCTCCTTCTATATAACATTGATGAACATAAGTCATTAAAATGACCAAAATTGTAACAATTGGTAAAAATAGGAACGATCGTACGATGCTATGTTTTGATTACTAAGCAATATGAGTATTTTGTCAAGAACTGTTGAAGGAATTTAACCTCTTTTATTTAAATAATTTATTGTGAAATATAAAACAAGTAGCTATTGATAAATTTCGTTATGATGTATGGCTACGAACCATCACCGGTTTGTGAAATTAGCACATAACATCATTTAAACGCAACAAACTTAATTTTTGTATCAACATTTCTCTAGTTGATAAGTAAGTTAGGTTCTATGTAAAACGTTTTCTTAATAGATATGGAGGATCTAAATTTGAGAAATATACGAACCAAAGTGACAAAACGTGTTTAACGATATGGTTAACCGGTTAAATGTCACGAAATTATACATTGGTCAATAAATTTTATATTTAGATAAATTAAAATATAAAATGAATTATTATAAGGTATAATTAAAATGTATTTAAGTGTTTTTGAATAAAAAGAATAAAACATAAACATTAAAGTTCAAATACACAAAAACTACATTGTTATTTTATACTAAGTATACATGTATGTATTTGTATATATGTATTATTAACTAGTGAATGACTAGTTATGGGTCATGACGTAAAGTGATTTCATGTAAGTTTTATGATGTCTAAATCAATTAAGATAAGAGAATTGGTGGAGATAAGTGCCAACTTAATTAATAAGTGCTTAATCACTTAAGACATTTAACTAAGAATGCTTCTTAATCCCTCTTCTAATTTTCGAGATTAAGACCTTCCCTCTCATTAACTACAACTCCTAACTGACTAAATAACTAGTAGTTAGTTAGTTAACTAACCCTATCTCTATGCAACCACCTAAGCAAGTGGCTAGACAAGATCACATCACTTAAACTCACATCCCATCACAAGCTAGTCTAGGTTTTGTCCCCTTATCCTCTTCCACTCTTTCCTCCTTCATATCCACGAAATTTCCTCTTCATTTTACCCTCATTTGACCAGCCAATACTCCAGGGAATTACTCTCAACCTTCATCTCATTTTCAAGCACAAGAACTTCCTTCCAAAGCCATCAAAACCATGAACTAAAGGGCTGCTGTCCCTTTTGTGTTTCAGCCACCATTTCACCCATATACACCTTCCTTTTTGCTTGATATTTTTACCACCAAATACCCCTGGAAGTTACCTGTTATGATAATCAAAATTATTGATTCAAAACAGTGAGTAAACTACCATTTTTCTTGCTCTTTTGCTGTGAAATTTTCGTGACAGCAACATAGCCAAAAGAGTGGCTGTTTTGGAACAACAAACCAACAACCAAAAGTTCATCTTCAAACTTCCATTCTTCAATTATTCACATATGGTGAGTTCATACCCCTACATTTTCATGTTTTCTTCAAGTTTTAAGAGGGGGGGGGGGGGGGAATCTAAGTTAGAACACTAAACATAACTTAAATTTAAATGACAACTTTCTATAGAAAAGTTGAGTCCTGTTCACGGACTATTTTGACCATCTTAAACTTAATATCTTTCAAAATTGTACAATATGGAAATAGTTCAAGTTTATACCTTTCTAAGGACTACTCGCACGCGTTCATACGATTTTTCTACAATTTATGGCGATTTTTATAAAACTGCCTGTCATTTCAGAAGTGATTTCGAACCAGTCTTTGATCATGTTCATTTTCACACTAGTTTGAGACCACTAAAAATTATAATAAAAATTAGGAACAAAGTATACTCATTTTATAAACTCTTAGAGGTGACTGATTCAGTTTTTGACTTACGATGATTTTTCTATGAGTTTTCTAAAAACAGGGACAGTAAAGGGTAAAACTGTCAAAAGTGGTTTATAGATTTATTAACACCTTCTAACATTTTTGAGCAATGTTTATACATTGAGGAAGTTAAAACACAATCATTTAAATATGTTTAATTACCATTTTTACAAAAGTGATAAGTACAAAAAGGTCTTTAGTATCAAACTTAAGGATTATTTTATGCAAAGTTTCTAATAAAAACGTATGAATATGAACAACAATTACGAAAATATATATGTTTTGTTTACAAACTTTTCTTCTACATCGAAAATATACATATATATGTTTTGTTTACAAACTTGTCTTCTACATCAAAAGTATACATATATAGTTTACGAAACTCTACTCCATTTGTATCCTGTTGAGGAAAGGGTAAAATATTGTCAAATGCATATCTAAAGATTTCACATCGTTTTTCATAGCTATCCCAGTCTTAGGGGATGATCATTTAAACGAACATTTTCGCACGTAAATCTGTTTTATACTAAGTTTTGTGAGACATCAACTTCACGTACGTTCGAGTACGCATTTCAAGTCCTATATTATATACCAGAATCCCTTGGAGGGGGAGCATGGTGTTTGTGTATAGATCTATACTGTGACAATCCGAGAGCTTACGGCCCAAGAACGTTCTTGGGGTGTAAACTCCAAAACAAGGCCTAAAAGCTATCTAGTTCCATTTCCGTGTTAGGCAACTAGTTAAGGACTTTATGTATGAGCATTAGAGGCTAGAAATCAATCAAAACCATTTAGTTTTAGGAGTTTACGGCCAAGGAACATCTCTTGGGCCGTAAACTCCAAGTGAAGGCACAAATGAGTGCCTAAGGTTCCCTTAGCCTTAAAGCAAAAACCTAGAAGCCTTAAGCTCATGCTTATTAACAACAAAACCATTAGAAATCATTTCTAGAAGGGAGTTTAAGGCCAAGAAGCTCCTTAGGCCGTAAACTCCAAGTTTAAGTGCCAAAATCCTTTCAAACACTTCCTAAGGCTTGGACTCTATTTTAGGCAAATACCTTAATGTGTTTAGGACCTATGAAACATAAGAAAAGCACAAGTATTGAAGAGTTTACGGCCAAGAGTGGTTCTTGGGCCGTAAACTCCCATAAAGGGGTCAAAGGACACCCTAGATACTTCCTTAGGCCATGAGACAATTTGGGCATGTACCTAGATGAGTTATGGACTAGCTATAACATTTAGAACCTCATGTGTGAGGGAGTTTACGGCCCAAAAGGTTCCAAGGCCGTAAACTCCATAAAATGGTACCATTTAGTGCCATAAACCCTCCTAAAGCCAAGTATTAAAGCCTAGAATTGTTCCTAGTTATTATAGAGACTTGAAAGCACCATAAGAACCCTCCCAAGGGAGTTTACAGCTGTAAACTCCAAGGGAATATGGTCTATGGGCCGTAAACTCCCCATAGGAGTCAATATGGTACCTTAAACACTTGTTAAGCCTAGAAACAATTCCCCACTAGAGTTGTAGAAATTCTAAGCACCATTTCATGACTTGGTTGAGAGTTTACAGCCAGGAGCTTACTCCCCTGGGCCATAAACTCCAATGAATATGGTCTTTTGACCTTAAACTTCCATTAGGGGCATTGCACTCCTTTGTTGCAACCCATTAGCCTCCTAGGTCTTGACCAAAAGTGTTGTCCTCGCGTTAAATGTTTATACTTGTATAATTAGTGATTTAATCTCTAATTATTTATATACATATGTCTTCAGATGTAATTAGGATCATTGTGTGTGTCTAAGTCTTCACTTGACACCAAGCACTTGTCCGATCCTTCCGTACGATAACAGCCCGTTCAACTGCAGTCACTTACTGCAGGTGAGTTCATACCCCTTAACTAATGTTTTAAACTATTTTAAATGTTTTATGGGGGGGGGGATACAAGTAGAATCATGCTAGTACTATATCAATTACATGCGATTAATAAGTAGAATTACGCTAGTTATTACATCAATCACATGTGATTAATATACAGCATTCAAAAGATTTGGTTACTCATTAGCCGTTTTACCAAACAGTTTCCTTCAAATGATTTTTATAAACATTTTATATGTTTTAAACTACTTCTTACATTTTACATTTTACTCTGTACATTTCCTTTCAAACTTATTTACAACTGTTTTTCAAACAAATGTTTTCCTTATACTCAAAACTGTTTTATCATACTTATGCCTTCAAATTGTTTTATAGATTGACATCAAGTCGATCTTTTCTTAAAATAATATTTTTATTTCAAATGTCTTAGAAAATTTATTTATGCTTTTATATTATAAATTGCATGCCCATATATGTATAGATGTATAAATAATGTTTGAAGGACTTAGGAAGGCCATCCGCCCTATTTCCTTTTCGCGCCTTGAGATATGGTCTGGTGGGATTTCGGGTGACCATCCGAAGGTCGTTTCCATATTAATTATATACCAAATATACATATATAGACATAAAAGTACTTCCATATTCATACGTGCTAGACACATCATTAGTAAGTTACCATCAGGGTAATACAGGATCATATTATTACATATACAACTATACTATAAGAACATATACAACTATACTATGAGAACATATACAACTATACTATGAGAACATATACAACTATACTAGGAAGAGAACATATACAACCGTACTAGAACGATTACATTACTATACTTGCTAGATAGAGAGAACACACATTACAGCTAGCACACGTAGAACCTTACAGTACTCTACTATAATATTCACATGATCACACTTATAGGAGTACTTTTGCATAGATATATCAGGAGGAGTCCTATTACATTTTATATGTATCGACTCTGTTATCAAATCTTCATTCTTACCTTTACCTTGTGATACAATCACATATTCGACGAGATAGAATGGATTTATTATCCTGGTACCAAAGGATACGGTTATGGGATTGACCATTCCTAGAATCTCTGTTAGCTACAGAGGTAAAAGCACATCCACGGATGTCAAACGGTTGGTACCAGTACAGGTATACTTTAAGGGATTAACTATTCCTATACCCAGCTGTTAGCAACAGAGGTAAGAGTACGTCTATGGATGTCTTAAAGTTAACAATGACAGTCACCCTAGTACCAAAGGGTAATATTCAGAACAGTTAGGTTTTGGTAGAAGACTACATTCAGAACAGTTAAGTTTTAGTAGAAGACTCCTTTTGTTACAAATAGGAATCATAGGGATTTCTAGGGTTTTTCAAACATTTACATTTGATCTACAAACATTTTTATACTTATAAGAACTTTCTTTCAAAACAATGTCAAGTCTTAAAAATTATAAGTTTTACAAATTAAGACACGTTAATACTTATGATCTCACCAGCTTCAAAGCTGATACTCGCTTTCAAAATTACTTGTATCCTCAGGTCATCATAGACAGGTACCGATGCAAGGAGAAAGGAAGATGGAGCATATTCAAGACTTATCTTTTATTTTGATTTATGCTTTAGTGTTTATCAAAATTTGACAGAACACAATTGTATAATAATTATTTTATTAATGCAATGGATGATGTTGTTGCTTGTTTACTACTTTACATTGTTTTTGATATTATTCATGACGTCCTTCGCCCCAGAACGTTTCCGCCGTTCTTGGTTTTGGGGTGTGACAGATTGGTATCAGAGCATTGTTTATAGTGAATTAAGTATATCAACCCATAAAAGATATACTAACTATAAATACATAAGGGATTAAAAATACTCTGACCAAGAGTTTATACTTTAAATAATAAAATATTTAATAAAGTATACGTGCTGCATACATACTAAAATCAGTGTCACTAGGACGGTACAAAAGAATTACGATTGTTGGACAACACAAGTGGGCTTAGAGACATATGGTCAAAACTAGGAAGATATAGCCTGATCGCCTATATTATCCGAGGGTTGACTAGCATGTGCCTAAATTTAATTGTGTGGTTGCAACAATGCTAAAATCTTACCAACCCTACCACAATGAGAACAATAGAACATAACAATAAATTTAAAATACTATAGGAGTATTTGGTGTACTATAAGTACTTTATACTTGAGAATTAAAACGGGATCTTCATTACTAAGTTGATAGTTGCTAAGTGGATACATTAAGGCTACATGTAATTAGGATGTTATAGACTTAGAATCAGTGATAATTTTGCCTTACCCCTATTCTGTGTGAATTTGGAAATAAGGTCACTTATTCGAAGGTCTATCCTGTTTAGATTACACATAGCTGGTATGCACTTCACAAATAGCGATGTAACTAATGAAGGTTTCCCTAAATAATTATCTAAATAGTTCGTCTAATAATTATCCTCTTACCCTAAATTCTCGCATAGAAATCATAACTGGACTCCATCTCCTTGACAACCAGTATCTTCCGAATGAAGTCATAGCTAGTTGGTTTGGAAAAGAACCAGTGAATGATCATCCTATCCCCTTGGATGATCACCATGATGAAGACTTTTCGTATGATGCTAACTCCGAACCAGCGGTTGAGAACCTACCCCAAGCAGCTCCTTTCCAAATTCCTAACCCTCGTCCGGCTTTTTCATGGCCCGACCTTGAGTGAGTGGAATGCTTGGAAACATGGAGACAAGGACAAGATCAGTATATGCTATTTGATGGCGACCGAAGCTTTAGCAACTTGAACAATGGGGGCTCAGTAGGTAGTCTTGCCAATCTTGGTCCGCAGGGTGACCCGAAATGGGATTCAAGGCAGGATAGCCCTACATCAGATTTCAGAAATAGTCATCTATGCTAGAATGCATACCCTCCACACCATTCATCTAGAAGATGCTCACAAGAGATCAGAGATAAACCATGAAACCCTGCTGCAAGCACTGGCTGAATCACGAGCCGAAGTCATAGAGCTCCGAGTACGCCAGATGGTGTGCGAAAGACACCTACTTGACATGGAACGTCAACTGGCTGAACTAAGATTTCACCAGAGGGATGACCATCGCCAGTAGTAGACGCTTTACTTTATTTCCCTTATAAAAAGGAATCGTTTTCTGTCTATGCCTGATGTGGCATTTTCCATGAAACTATCTTGTACTGTAAGAACTTTAGCTAGGTCTTTATGCTGTCAGGAACTATCTTCTGTGGGTATGATGTAAGACCTTTACAAGGTCATTTTCCAGAATCTTTACGTCGTGAATATCCAAGATATTGACAGCCGGCTAACTTCGGTGTTATTCTTCATTCAAGTACTTTTATCATCTTTTCATTAGAGTCTATCTGAAACATGCTTTAGTCAAGTCATTGGACTATAGTGATTTATCCCCGGAGACATTTCCAAGTCTCTTTCAGTGGTTGGATCTTGTTATTCACCAACCCCGATACCTCAGCTCGAACGTCAAACGTCTTGAGACCATTCTACGAACTTACTTCTACTCATTACTAGGACTGCATCATACGGATGTAGGTCAAACTCACGAGAACATACTTCTATTCTTTTCTTAAACAGTCAAATTAAGTCTAGGTTCAACCGTGCTCGCTCACAAATTCATTTTATTTCCGTAAAATAGAATCATGTCGCCAAAGAAAGATGAGCAACCCATCAACCAAGCACCAACCTTCCAGATTGATACAACTACCATTCAAGCTGCAATCTCGGCTGCCGTGTCAGCTTTTTTGACGCACCTTAACGCTAACAATGCGAATGTTAGCATGATTATTAACAACAATTCCAATCCGAGGAACAATCAAATACCGCAACGAGCAGCAAACTACCACGACACCCCGAGTTCCGAGACGAAGAGTAACAAACAGAAGTTTTGGGATAGAAAGAAGGACAAATCGCGTAAAGGAACGAACAAGAAACAACCACGGGTAGCGACCTTCACAACTACGACATCTGTACCTCCTACTACCATCCTTTCGGAAATACCAGTTGTCCCTAATCCAGCCTGACAATATGCTGTAAATCTCCCTAATTGCATCAAATGTAATTATCACCACCTTGGACCTTGTCGGGGGAAGCAGTGCTCAAAGTGCAACAAAAAGAGGCACACCAAACGTTACCGCAAGAGTCTATCAAGACCGATCAACAACTCGCCCAACGCTGATGGAAGCTAGACTTGCTATCATCGTGGTGAGTTTGGGCACTATAAAAGAGATTGCTCGAAAAAGGAAAGAACTCGCGTCCCCATAACTCCTACTCGACACTTCACTTCTACCACCAATGTGGGTGCTATCCATATATGTCACCAATGCGGTGAAATTAGACACCTACAGAAGGATTGCCCGATAATGCAGAACTCTGGCGCCGACAGGAAGATTCTCAGGATCACAGCTGCAGGAGAGCCTGCTCCAGAACCACGTTAATGTAATTAAGGCGTTTCGTTGTAACAGACTTATAAACTATCTAGAACTGGTGCAACTAGAGTCTTACCTTTTGCGAGACCCTGTCTGTATAGGAATTCTCGTGCTGCGTATACTTGTCTTTTGTAGTATATCTTATTCGCAACAATAGTCTTGTGGTAAATCTCAAGTATTGTAACTCTTGTTCATGGTTGCACGGTTGTGTTTTGTCTGTAATCGTCTTATACCCAAATCTAATGTCTTTAAGTTTCAGTATGATTCCGACATTATCATATGACTCGATTAAATTGATTCTCACGAAAACAGCTTCATACATACATCTCTATCTTCTAGATCACTTTTCCAGCGAAGCCGTCATATCAGAGCGCCGAAGTACTCATGCCAGGAGTACCTCTTAGTTATTTTCTTTCCGAAGAAATCACCGAAGAACTCATTCCAGGAGTACCTCTTAGTTATTTTCTTTCCGAAGAAATCCCCGAAGAACTCATTCCAGGAGTACCTCTTAGTTATTTTCTTTCCAAAGAAATCCCAGAAGTACCACTCGTGCAGTACGTCAAGTTCAATCCAAGGATTCATGCGATTGATCTATCACTGAGGAAGGTATACGTAAGAGTTATATATAATCAAGCTTCTACAAGCTTAGAATTGATGATTCCACTTTAGCTTCTTTTTTCCCCGATGGGATGTGAGCTTAAAGAAGAATCAGTTATTCGACTACCTTTTCAATCTTAATTATATACGACTCGTATACCCGAAGTTGTGATTGTGAAACCATGTATGAGTTGTAATATGAACTTTAGGACGGAGAACTGCTTAAGCCTACGAGTAATCACATCGTCATGTGAACAAACTTAGAACCCAGTACGACTCCCGAAAACAGATCGCTCTATAGTTCAAACACCCACAGAGATACCAGAACAGTGCAAACAACTAAGCGAACTACACAAATATAGAATTAGAGAACTAGGTTTCTCACCCTAGAGAACCACGATCAGGTTCTTCCAGAGATCGACGGATTGCATCTTATGTGCCTCGGATTTCGAGAACTCCATCAAGATTTTCATAGAAATCTTTATCTCTGCCTCGCATAGATGAAATGGTTGAGCAAAAACAAGGAAAGAAACTACTTTCAGGAATGGATCTGAAATCTGAATATCACCAGTCCGAGTGTTAGGGAAAGATGTCTGGAAGACTACCTCCTGAATTCGATACGGGCACTCCGAGTCCGTAGTGATACCTTTCGGATAGGACCAATACGCCCATAGTTTTCATGAGCTAAATGAATGGGGTTATGTCTTTTTTTTTACTGGGATCAATTCGTCATTTCCCCATGTAATGACTTACTTATCTACCCTCGCAGTAAGAAGAAAGCCCATGGTAACATCCCTACAGAGGAACTTTTAACAAAGTTCTCTAGGCGAGTTTTGAAATTGAAGAGTCAAATTTCTAGGACACACTGTTAGTAATGTGGGAAATTTTGAGTACTCTTTCAATTTGTCAAAAACCATTGAGCATTTATCGACACCAGAGACGCCGACAGTTTTTCGCCAGATTCTAGGTCTTACCGACCTACCGCCTTAGTTCATTCAGAACTCCTCGCAAGCTACAGAAACTCGTACGACTTTGACCCACCAAGGGGTGGCCCTTGACTGGGAAGTTAAGCAGGAAAAGGAACCTTTGAGATTCCAAGTGAGTGACCAAGTTCTTTAGGATAACTCGCTCTAAGAATGGCTTAATACGCTTCGTAAGGCGTGGAAAGCTAAATCCATGTTAGACAGGACCTCCGAGATTCTTATCAGAATGGGTCCTGTGCCTCGCACAAACTAGACCTACTCCGTGAACTCAATAACGAACATTCTACTCTTCGCATCTCGATCGTGAAACCATACCTATCCGTTAGGACTCTTGCAAGTCCACTCGTCGAGATCCTCGCCTTCGTATTAGAACCATAGTGACCCTCGCCGAGAGGTCAAGCGGACGAAGCAACGCCGTTGCCAGTTAGTGAAGGTTCGTTGGAATACCAACCGAGAGCCCGATTTCACTTAAGTGCGCTAGAACCAATCGATTAGGAAGTTTCCTCCTCACGACTCGATCATTCGTGCATACTTCCTTGCCTAAATTCTAATTTCGGGACGAAATTCCCATTAACAGGGGGATGATGTGACAACCTGAAATTTCCATTCTAATCAAACCATTTCAATCCAATAGAAGTAGAGCAGTGACAGTGAAAATTCAGACTTATGGAATAAGTTTGGCAGTTTTCAGGGTTTTACACCTAAGGAGTTATTAGGAGAGTGGATGCACTAGGATTTTGTGCAACACTGTAATTCCATTACTCTAGGTCATTAGAATCCATTCCGAGAATAGAAATATATTCTGCCAAAAATCTCAGGACTATAAATAGAATTCTGAACCAAATTGGTTCATTAGTTGAATTCCAATTAGAGAAAAGCCAATTTCTCTCTCACGGATCTTCGGGTTTTCATCCCAGATTGTGAGTCTACTTTCCTAGATGTGTTGTAATACTTGTTATATGCTTAATAACATTATTTACATGTCCAAAACACAAGATCCGAGAGCTTACGGCCCAAGAACGTTCTTGGGGTGTAAACTCCAAAACAAGGCCTAAAAGCTATCTAGTTCCATTTCCGTGTTAGGCAACTAGTTAAGGACTTTATGTATGAGCATTAGAGGCTAGAAATCAATCAAAACCATTTAGTTTTAGGAGTTTACGGCCAAGGAACATCTCTTGGGCCGTAAACTCCAAGTGAAGGCACAAATCAGTGCCTAAGGTTCCCTTAGCCTTAAAACAAAAACCTAAAAGCCTTAAACTCATGCTTATTACCAACAAAACCATTAGAAATCATTTCTAGAAGGGAGTTTACAGCCAAGAAGCTCCTTAGGTCGTAAACTCCAAGTTTAAGTGCCAAAATCCTTTCAAACACTTCCTAAGGCTTGGACTCTATTTTAGGCAAATACCTTAATGTGTTTAGGACCTAAGAAACATAAGAAAAGCACAAGTATTGAAGAGTTTACGGCCAAGAGTGGTTCTTGGGCCGTAAACTCCCATAAAGGGGTCAAAGGACACCCTAGACACTTCCTTAGGCCATGAGACAATTTGGGCATGTACCTAGATGAGTTATGGACTAGCTAAAACATTTAGAACCTCATGTGTGAGAGATTTTACGGCCCCAAAAGGTTCCAAGGCCGTAAACTCCATAAAATGGTACCATTTAGTGCCATAAACCCTCCTAAAGCCAAGTATTAAAGCCTAGAATTGTTCCTAATTATTATAGAGACTTGAAAGCACCATAAGAACCCTCCCAAGGGAGTTTACGGCCGTAAACTCCAAGGGAATATGGTCTATGGGCCGTAAACTCCCCATAGGAGTCAATATGGTACCTTAAACACTTGTTAAGCCTAGAAACAATTCCCCACTAGATTTGTAGAAATTCTAAGCACCATTTCATGACTTGGTTGATAGTTTACGGGCGGGAGCTTACTCCCCTGGGCCGTAAACTCCAATGAATATGGTCTTTTGACCTTAAACTTCCATTAGGGGCATTGCAGTCCTTTGTTGCAACCCATTAGCCTCCTAGCTCTTGACCAAAAGTGTTGTCCTCGCGTTAAATGTTTATACTTGTATAATTAGTGATTTAATCTCTAATTATTTATATACATATGTCTTCATATGTAATTAGGATCATTGTGTGTGTCTATGTCTTCACTTGACACCAAGCACTTGTCCGATCCTTCCGTACGATAACAACCCATTCAATTCCAGTCACTTACTGCAGGTGAGTTCATACCCCTTAACTAATGTTTTAAACTATTTTAAATGTTTTATGGGGGGGGATACAAGTAGAATCATGCTAGTACTATATCAGTCACATGCGATTAATAAGTAGAATTACGCTAGTTATTACATCAATCACATGTGATTAATAAACAGCATTCAAAAGATTTGGCTACTCATTAGCCGTTTTACCAAACAGTTTCCTTCAAATGATTTTTATAAACATTTTATATGTTTTAAACTAATTATTACATTGTACATTTTACTCTGTACATTGCCTTTCAAACTTATTTACAAGTATGTTTCAAACAAATGTTTTCCTTATACTCAAAACTATTTTATCACACTTATGCCTTCAAATTGTTTTATAGATTGACATCAAGTCGATCTTTTCTTAAAATAATATTTTTATTTCAAATGTCTTACAAAATCTATTTATGCTTTTATATTATAAATTGGATTCCCATATATGTATAGATGTATAAATAATGTTTGAAGGACTTAGGAAGGCCATCCACCCTATTTCCTTTTCGCGCCTTGAGATGTGGTATGGTGGGATTTCGGGTGACCATCCGAAGGTCGTTTCCATTTTAATTATATACCAAATATACATATATAGACATAAAAGTACTTCCATATTCATACGTGCTAGACACATCATTAGTAAGTTACCATCGGGGTAATACAGGATCATACTATTACATATACAGCTATACTATGAGAACATATACAACTATACTATGAGAACATATACAACTATACTATGACAACATATACAACTATACTGTAAGAACATATACAACTATACTATGAGAACATATACAACTATACTATGAGAACATATACAACTATTCTAGGAAGAGAACATATACAACCGTACTAGAACGATTACATTACTATACTTGCTAGATAGAGAGAACACACATTACAGCTAGCACACGTAGAACCTTACAGTACTCTACTATAATATTCACATGATCACACTTATAGAAGTACTTTTGCATAGATATATCAGGAGGAGTCCTATTACATTTTATATGTATTGACTCTGTTATCAAATCCTCATTCTTACCTTTACCTTGTGATACAATCACATATTCAACGAGATAGAATGGATTTATTATCCTAGTACCAAAGGATACGATTGTGGGATTGACCATTCCTAGAATCTCTGTTAGCTACAGAGGTAAAAGCATATCCACGGATGTCAAACGGTTGGTACCATTACAGGTATACTTTAAGGGATTAACTATTCCTATACCCAGCTGTTAGCAACAGAGGTAAGAGTACGTCTACGGATGTCTTAAAGTTAACAATGATAGTAACCCTAGTACCAAAGGGTAATATTCAGAACAGTTAGGTCTTGGTAGAAGACTACATTCAGAACAGTTAAGTTTTGGTAGAAGACTCCTTTTGTTACTAATAGGAATCATAGGGATTTCTAGGGTTTTTCAAACATTTACATTTGATCTACAAACATTTTTATACTTATAAGAACTTTCTTTCAAAACAATGTCAAGTCTTAAAAATTATAAGTTTTACAAATTAAGACACATTAATACTTATGATCTCACCAGCTTCAAAGCTGATACTCGCTTTCAAAATTACTTGTATCCTCAGGTCATCATAGACAGGTACCGATGCAAGGAGAAAGGAAGATGCAACATATTCAAGACTTATCTTTTATTTTGATTTATGCTTTAGTGTTTATCAAAATTTGACAGAACACAATTGTATAATAATTATTTTATTAATGCAATGGATGATGTTTTTGATTGTTTACTACTTTACATTGTTGTTGATATTATACATGACGTCCTCCGCCCCAGAACGTTTCCGCCGTTCTTGGTTTTGGGGTGTGACATATACAGGCTTGACAACCCGCGCCCTGACTGTTAGCTACAGTCCACCATTTGGGGTGACAAACGTCAGAACATTCCAACGCCTGAAGAACGTTGTGTATAGGCATTTCTAGTCAATAGCATGGTTATAAAACTCACATGGAGTATTAAAAACACATTGATTTACAAGGTTTTTCAGACGTATTGGGAAATTTTATACGTACATACATTTTCTAGAAACAAACATTGGTCTTGAAAGAAGGCTACATTTATGCTAGTAGAAAATTTAGGATTTTCTAGGAACAAACAAACAACAACAAAACATTTCATTTCATACAAACATTGTCATTTAATAGTTATGAAACTCACCAGCTTAAATGCTGATCTACTCTTTCAAAACTACTTGTATGTCCGAGGGATTCAATAATTACAGGTAACAAGCAACTTTTGAAGAAGGGACGCTGTGGCGCTAATTTAAATTCTTATTTTGGCATCATATTATATATTTGTTCCGGTTTAGGGGTGTGACAAAAAATACCCCCCATGGATTTTTTATCATTTAGATACCCCCCCATCAACTTATTTACTTCATATTAACTTATATATAAAGTTTGATGGCAATCAGAGGTCATTTACTAGGTTTTCCACCAAAAACATACATTTCACAGAACCTTTTATACGACCATTGTCATTTTGACATGGCCCCGTGTCAAAACTGCAGTTCACTAGTTTGAAGAGGATATTGCTAAAAGCTTTGTAACTTGCTTCCTAGAACCCCAAGGGCCACCAAACTTTACCAAATGGTTATTAAATACTAAATGAAGGTTATCAACTTCTCAAATACTCAATTAACCCTTATCCTCATAATGACTTAATCATTAAGACCTTTATCAAAATGCTAAGTTCATAATACTTACAAACACTCAAATGAAAGGGTTAAGAGCTCAAGTTACTCAAAAACACTCTTTAAACAATATGACTTATTCCCAAATCATTTAATACATCATTGGGTGTTGACAAGAACATGAAACCACAATTAGTCTCATTGCAAGTACTTAATACAACTATGAAATCCTCAATTCCATTTTATGTTTCCTAAATTGCCCTTTGGTCCAAAACAATTACTAGAGCTAGATCCTTACTAGCATCCTTCCCTGTTTATGTTCCAATATAATATGTATATTGTCAATTCATATTCATGAATGTCATTCACCTCTTATATGTCAGTCTTTATGTAGTAATCAATACATTTCCCAAAATGCCGTTATGTCATTTTCAGATATGATACGAGTCATGCTTTACATGGCAAAAGGCACGAAGCCGATTCTAGAAATTATACAAGCCATGGCTTTAACATTAAGGTAGAGTTTAGGTTTTCACTCCCTGTTTAACCTTCTGCCAATGCCATAATGTTGGGTTGAAGATTCGTTTGAAGATTGCGTCATTGGGCTCGGCTGTTAGTCCATTTGTTTTGTGCTCCGGCTTGGGCCTGTCCAACCGTGAGCTTGTTAGGTTTACTATATAAGTATATGCTTGCATGCATATTAGGTTAACGAATTTAGAGAACAACGAGAGAAGTAACAATCATTACGATAGCTTTGCAGATTTCTTTATCGTTCTTGTAAACCTCTAACCCTCTACATTTGATGTTCTTGATCGAGCTCTTCTGAGGGTTATTTTATAATCATTCGACACGTTTGATTCATTCTTGAGTTGTTCATTGCTTTTACGTTCTTGCTGTTTAATCTTTATTTACCTGTTTAATATCTAATCGATCTTCTAGATTAAGTTTTAATCTCATCACATAGAATAAAGTGATTGACTTACTAGGGGACATGCTCTACATGGCCAGAGGCTATACACCAATACCACTATGAATCTGAATTCTTAAACTGATCACATGGTCAGAGGTACAACTCTGCTATCCAAATAGTGGAAAATATAACATGGGAATATAACACGGGAAAGCATATAACACATATAACACATAACATACAATTGTTCCTATATATTGAACTCACCTTGAAGTAACTGAGGGTTAAAATATTAATTTGGGCAGTACTTTGGCTCCAAATATCACTTTCTGTGACGAAACCGGGGTTTTTAATAAAAAAACGGGCTTTACTCGGGCATATTTTCGACTTGAAATATGATTTTCTCGGGAACTTCAGAGCGTTGAAACTTGCTTCAGATGTTGTCACACCCCAAAACCACGAACGGCGGAAACGTTCAGGGGCGGAGGACGTCATGTATAATATCAATAACAATGTAAAGTAGTAAACAAGCAACAACATCATCCATTGCATTAATAAAATAATTATTATACAATTGTATTCTGTCAAATTTTGATAAACACTAAAGCATAAATCAAAATGAAAGATAAGTCTTGAACAAGCTCCATCTTCTTTTCTCCTTGCATCGGTACCTGTCTATGATGACCTGAGGATACAAGTAATTTTGAAAGCGAGTATCAGCTTTAAAGCTGGTGAATTCATAAGTATTTATGTGATATTGTCCTGTTTTGGAATGTTGTTAAGAATGTCGTAAAAATCCTCAAATAGAACAATTGATATAAGTATGAAATGCGATCTTCTACCAAGACCCGATATATTGTTATGACCAAGTAAAATGACAGGTTTTCCTTTCTATTGACTAGTACTAAGAGTACTTAGTCTAACTCATCGTTTATGTGAATATATCACAAAATAAAGTAAACTAGGAAGAGGATATGATAGTCTTCTACCAAGACCCTAATGTTCTGTTATGGCTAAGTAATCTTCTACCAAGACACGAATGTCCTGTTATGGTTAAGTAGTGTTCTACCAAGACTCGTATGTTCTGTTATGGCTAAGTAGTCTTCTACCAAGACTCATATGTCCTGAAAGTAATATGATAGCTTTTCCTTTCTATTGACTAGTACTAGAGCACTTAGTCTAACTCATCGTTTATGTGAAAGTATCACGAAATAAAGTAAACCGGAAAATATAATCAGGTAAGTGTTATTGTCTTGGGTTACCAGGACAAACACGACATCGCTGAAGCAAAAGATAGACCCTAAGGAACATCCGAAGAGTGTCCCCTCATCCTCTGTAGCAGCAGCAGGGTGGAAGGAGGGTTAGTCCCTGTATCGATCTCTTAATGTAGATCGTCAACTTAATGATCCTCCGAAGATTCACATCTCATCCACTGTTGCAACAGTGGACAGAGGGATAGTTAGTCCCGTCACTGACTACTAATCAAGTGACTACCTTAGACATCCGTAGACTTCATCGACCACTGGTGCTAATCAGTGAGATTCGGAATGGTAAGTCCCGCCGAAACATCCCATTGAACGGGGATAGGAAAGACAATTTGCACAGTAAGTACTAATAAATCATCCTCTTAGATCTAATTACAGGTATCCAAGGTAAGTAAATACAGGATAATGCACCGATGAAGAAGTGTTCCTGTACGGTATTCATGTAAGTGTGTTCATGCAACAGGTAAGTATTTGTAAACATATTCATGTATCATGAAATCCTAAGTACGTGTACTCATGTATCATGTAAGTTATTAGTATAGACTCATGAATGAACTGACTCTCGTGTGATTTCTTCTGACTATCCCTATGATAGCTAACTGGAAAGTATGTGGTTATTCAAGTAGGTTTATGCACCCTCGATACGCCAGGGTGCGAGAAACTAAACGAAGGATGAAAACTATAATCTCTAACATATAAATGAACATATGCGCATAAGTATAGTTTAATTCAAAAAGGTAAAAATACTGGTTTTGCAAGATATCTAGGAGTTTTGAACAATAATTTAAAGTGACTTGAAGTCATTATACATTTCAAAACTAATACTTCTGTTATCCAAGTATTTTAAGATAGAAAACCATTTCATGTGACAGCTTTTGAAATATGTGAAATCTACTGAGTGAAAACCGTTGGAATAGTGTCTAAGGCTGCAACTATATTAGACAAGTATTTGACCCGGTTGTGCATGGTCCTTTTGGGTTTCCTTCACCATAGCAACTTGATAGGATGATTTATTAAGAGAGAGTAAATATTATTAATATATTATGAGAATAATATAATGAATAATATATTTGTTATTTGATTAATATAAGTCATAGAATTAATTAGAATTAATTTGGTGACTTAAAGAGATTAATTGAATAAAGGGGTATAAACTGTCAATTGTTTGATAGTTAAGCTTTAGACTGTAAATCCATTGGGATATGCTTTGGACGAATTCTAAGGGTCTTAGGATAGCTAAAATCGTCCATATGGATATCTAAGGAAGGAATTTGGATAGCCTTAAGAGAAGATTATCCAGTTAGGGTTTAGGTTGTAACCCTTAAGGAGTCTACAAGTATAAATAGACCCCATGGCATAGGGAATTCGATACATCTCCTAAAGTAAGAGAACCCTGGACGAATTCCTCCCCTCTCCTCTCTCCTAAATCATTCTTCTTGCTATTGGTGTTTGTAAGCTATTAGAGGAGTGACATTTGTGACTCTAAAAACTCCAAGACCTCAAGATCAACAAGGAACTCAAAGGTATGATTGTAGATCTATTTCAATGTTGTTATTTAACCTAATTAGTCATTAGAAGACTTGGATTCAAAGCATGTTTATTAGAAAGCCTAGATCCAAGCAATAGGGTTTTGCATGCGCACATAGGAAAGTTCTTATGGCTAAAACCCATTAGTGGTATCAGAGCCTAGCTTGGTTTTCTTTAAATTGTTGCTTGATTAACTGAAACAAAACTGCAAAATTCGTTTTTTAGGTTTCTGTGTCACTGACTCGGCGAGTCCCAAGGTGGACTCGGTGAGTAGGCCGGACTCGGCGAGTCCAGGCGTCAGGAATGGCCAGATTCGGGATTTTTTCATAATTATCTTATGGAAACTTACCTTAATCATAATAGATCAATCTAAATCCAATTTTTTGATATATATGACTATTATCTTTATCTAATTAAAGGTATTTATCAACTAATAAAATATTTAATTTCCTTATATGATAATTAATTAAATATTTTAATTATTTTGGTAATTATCTTGAATAAAATCAAATATAGATAATTAGGATATTAATTGTTAATTGGAATTATTTGTTATTTGATCCTCCATGTTTTAAATGTTTAAAACCTACCCTCAAGTTTTGAAATTTATATTTGTGATTAAAAGTTTTTTAATTTAGACAACTTAAATTTCAAACCCTAGATTTTAACAGTTTTTAAAATACAACCCTATACTAATATGATATTACTAGAATAATATATATATATATATATATATATATATATATATATATATATATATATATATATATATATATATATATATATAGGTATAACTAAATGCTAGTCTTACCGTTAGTAGGCCTTATTCACGATGCCAATCTATAAGGTGGGTATAAGGTTGCGGCCTATAAAATGGCGCTTAATGGGTGTACACTCACACCCACCGCTTGCTTGATTGGTGGAGAGTCGTTAGCCGAACGGGTAGGATAGGGCAACCTCATCCTCTCATTAAAAGTATAATAAGAAATACAAAGTAACTACACATATTTTTAAAATTTCCCAATCCTAGTTACTTTAGGAAAAGTGAATTGATGCAATCCCATGAAATTACACTTTGCACCTTGCTAAGATGTTAGTGGAGCGTGTGTGGTTTACCGACACACTAATTGGTTCTAAGCGAAGGTGGCAAAGGGTGATTCATTGTTTATCATAGTTCGATGGAGTGTGTGTGGTTTACCGGCACATCGAATAGGTGATCGTTACAATGAAGGCACCATGTGAATTTGCATGGTAATTCACACCCGCTTTGTGATCCTCGGCATCCCAGTCACAAACAAGAGGGGCATATCGAGATTTAAACATGCCATTGAATAGTTTCAATGAATCTCATCCGAACCTAGGAATTTTCAAAAAAACACTTAGGACTAATAGTTTAAGTTTTGTGATGGAGAATTAGTGAATCGTCATTCACTTACCTTCAATTTATTTGCATGTTAGATTACGGCATCCCTTTTCTAGTATGTAAATGTTATTGTTGGATCCTAGCCCTAATTTTTCTTATTGGGTGATAATTAGGGATTCTTATTCTAATCTATCTTTGTCCTTTTTCTAATTGTAGATGTCGAACGCAAACAACGCTGCTGCTAGTTCTTTCACGTTGATGAGCCTTTGCCAAAAGGTCACCTTCGATGGAACGAACTTTAGCGAATAGATAAGATACATTCACACCATTGCTCGCTATGAGGATAAGGAGTATGTCCTTGATGAGAAGCTCGAGAAAATCAACCCCGATGTTGCTACTCCCGCCGAAATCACCGCCTTTGAAACTCATGAGCGAGATGCAACGAAGGTACATTGCATCATGATCGCCACCATGAACTCCGAATTCCAAAAGTCCTACGAGGACATGTACCCGTACGAGATGCACCAAGAATTATTGGAGAGATACCATCAAAACGCGAGACAAGAGCGTTATGAGATTTTCACCAACATGATTTCCGCGAAGATGAGTCATGGAGAATCTCTTACCGTGCACTTGCAAAAGATGCAAAGGTATGTCGACCGCCTTCGCAAGTTAAATGTTGACTTTGGTGAGGACTTGGCGATCCACATGGTGCTTCACTCTTTGCCTCTGATGTACAACCAATTTAGGATGACCTACCACATGAAAAAGAAGAGGTCACCCAAAGCAAACTCCAAGGTCTCTTGAGGGTCGCTGAGAGCAACTTCAAGGACAAGTTTGTTGCACCTACTCCCAATCCATCCGCTGCTCCTGTCTTGGCTATTGGTCAAGGAAAGGGAAAGAAGAGGAAAGCTTCATCGAAGAACTATCGCAAGGTGAAAGCCCGAGATGGTGCCTCTTCTAGTGGGACCAAAGTTGATCCCGCTAAGCCCTGCTCTAACCCGAAGGAGGCAGAGTGCCACCACTGCCATAAGATAGGACATTGGAAGAGAAGCTGCCTATATTACCTGCAAGCGATCAAAGAAGGAAAGATCAAGCCATCTTTCGCAGGTATATACACAATCAAATCTAACGATTCTAATCATGCTATTTCTTGGGTTCTTGATACCGGTTGTGGTTATCACATTTGTTCTAATGTGTAGGGACTAAGAAGAAGTAGGGATGTGGAGCAAGGAAGGATCAATCTAATCATGGGGAACAGAAGATCGTCGCCTGTCACCAAGATTGGAGTGTATTCTTTAGTGCTTAGGAATAGTTTGATTTTAGATTTAAACAATTGTTGCTATTCGCCAGATATGGCTAGAAACATCATTTCATTTCATGGTTTATATAGACAAGGATTTAGATTTTCTTTTAATAATGAGAATGGTTCTATTCTGGCTTATCTAAATGGTGTCTTTTACTTTGAAGCTATACCATGTAATGGAATATATGAAACCGTTATGATTGTTGATAACTTAGGAAATGATGTTTTGAATATTGATTCTTCCACTAGTATGGATAAAGCATCCTTGTGGCATTGTCGTCTTGGACATGTCAACAAGAAACGCATAGCCCAACTCCAAAAGGGATGGAGTGTTGGAGTCATTCGAACTTAGGGAAGATGACACATGCGAGTCTTGTTTGCTTGGAAAGATGACTAAGTCACCCTTCACGAGTACATGTGAAAGGGGCGAGGGTCTATTGGACCTAATACATACCGATGTATGTGGACCGTTTAGATCAACCACGAAGGATGGGAACCGCTTCTATGTGACTGTTACCGATGACTATAGTAGATATGGGTATATCTACTTAATCAAGCAAAAGTCAGACACCTTTGAAAAGTTCAAAGAGTTCAAGAATGAAGTGGAGAATCAATTGGGCAGGAAAATCAAGATGCTTCGATCCGATCGAGGAGGAGAGTACCTAAGTCTTGAATTCCACGATTATCTCAAGGAGTGTGGAATAGTTTCACAATTGACGCCTCCTAGGACACCGCAGTTGAATGGTGTGGCAGAAAGGCGTAATCGAACCTTATTGGATATGGTTCGCTCTATGATGAGTCGTGCTTCACTACCAATCTCTTTTTGGGGGTATGCCTTAGAGACTGCCACCCATATCCTTAACCGAGTCCCTACTAAGAAGGTTGCCAAAACACCTCACGAGATGTGGACAGGGAAAGCTACCTCGTTGGCACATATCAAGGTTTGGGGTTGTGAGGCTTTCGTAAGACGAGATACTCACGACAAGCTTGAACCTCGAAGTGAGCGATGTATTTTCATCGGCTACCCGCAGACATCCTTTGGATATCTCTTCTATAGACCGAAGGACAATGTTGTCTTCATTGCGAGGAGAGGAGTTTTCCGAGAGCGAGAACTCATAAGCCAAGGAGACAGTGGGAGGCAAATCGAACTTGAAGAGATTCAAGAGTCGATAGATGAAGGAACCTCTACCGTTGGCATTCAACCCGAGGAGGAAACTCCGGTTGAACCGATTGACGAATCCTCACCTCTTAGACGTTCCGATAGAGTTAAAGTTCATCCCCAGTTTTATGGCTTTCATATTACTACCAAAGGGGACACGTATATTAGTGATGGTACACTAGTAAATCTTGATGAACCTAATAGCTATAAGGAAGCCATGGCAGGCCCGGAGTCTGTAAAGTGGAAAGAGGCAATGGATAGCGAGATCCAATCCATGTATGATAACCAAGTTTGGAATTTGGTTGATTACGTGCCCAGACGTAAGACGGTTGGGTGCAGATGGATCTTCAAGAAGAAGACCGACGTGGATGGGAACGTACATACATATAAAGCGCGATTGGTCGCGAAGGGCTTTACTCAAACTCTCGGAGTTGGCTATGATGAGACCTTCTCACCAGTTGCGAAGATTAAATCTATTAGAGTGATGCTAGCAATTGCCGCATTTCATGATTATGAGATTTGGCAAATGGATGTCAAGACCGCTTTACTTAACGGAAAGTTGGCTGAGGATGTTTACATTGCTCAGCCAGAGGGGTTTGTGGATCCGAAGCATCCGGATAGAGTGTGTAAGCTTGAGAAGTCCATTTATGGACTTAAGCAAGCGTCTCGCAGATGGAATCTTTGCTTCGATGAGAAAGTCAAAGAGTTTGGATTTGTACGAAGCGAAGACGAATCTTGTGTATATGTCAAAGCCAGTGCGAGTATAGTAAGCTTCCTCGTTCTATATGTCGATGACATATTACTCATAGGAAACGACATCCCGACTCTGCAGGAGGTTAAGTCCTGGCTCGGGAAGTGCTTCGCTATGAAGGACCTCGGAGAGGCTTCTTACATTTTGGGAATAAGGATAGTAAGAGAAAGAAGTAAGAGACTAATTGGACTTAGTCAGAATACTTACTTAGAGAAGGTACTAAAACGTTTTAGTATGGAAAACTCAAAGAAGGGAGAACTACCGATAAAAGTAATGCCAAATTGAGTAAGACTCAAAGTTCGAGTACCGAAGCTGAGATAGCAGAAATGAGCCGAGTACCATACGCTTCCGCAGTTGGCTCAATCATGTACGCTATGACTTGTACTCGCCTTGATGTACCTTTCGCTTTGAGCATGGTTAGCAGATATCAAGGGAATCCTGGCAAAGCACATTGGATTGCGGTGAAAAACATCCTTAAGTACCTTCGGAGGACGAAGGAATGGTTCTTAGTCCTCGGAGGGGGTGATGACTTGAAGGTGCGAGGGTATAGTGACGCCAGCTTTCAGACCGACAGGGACAACTACCGTTCGCAGTCGGGTTGGGTCTTTACTCTAAATGGAGGAGCAGTGACATGGAAGAGTTCCAAACAGGAAACCGTAGCTGATTCAACGTGCGAATCAGAGTACATTGCAGCGAGCGAAGCGCCGAAGGAGGCAATATGGCTAAAGAACTTCATCGGTGATCTTGGAGTTGTACCTGCCATAAAGGAGCCAATGGAGATTTTCTGTGATAACGAAGGCGCGGTTGCCTTGACCAAGGAACCGAGGGATCATGGTAGATCAAGACATATCGACAGAAAGTATCACTTCATTATACATCGTGTAGAAGAAGGACAACTCGTAGTGAAGAGGATATCATTAGAAGATAACCCAGCAGATCCGCTTACGAAGGGACTGAGTAGGGTTAAGCACTTGCAGCATGCTAGGAGTATTGGGCTGAAGGATGATATTAGCATAGATTAGATAGTATTAGAAACGTGTAATATATAAATGTAATTGACATTTGATGATTAAATAAAGGAGTTTTATTTATGAGTAATGTTACTATATTATGTTAATTGTTTAGCTATTGTTTCACTTTGCATGTTTTGACTTCCAGAATAATTGAGTTTATTAGGAATAATCGAATTGTTCAAATGGTCCACAATCGTTCATATGTTGGGAGTAGATATGAATGAAGATTGTCATGAATTGGTGTGTAGAATGTCTAAATGGTGTTAGACATAGCAAAAGATTGTTGCAACGTTCATGAGTGCTTATGAACTAGTTTTGAGCATTGGAATAAACCTGCGCTTGCTGGAATCACCTTATGGAATACGATATAAAAGGTGATCGCAAGATGATAATATCATATAGTCTTAAAACCTAGATATATGGTTTATTATTTGTTAATTGATTGTACATTGATAATACGAAAACGCATCAGTAACTTGGTGTTATAAAACGTATTGTTGTGTATATTTGGTTAATGAATAAGTAAATGCATATAAGTCGAAGTTTATCCGTAACTTTTATCTAAGAAGGTAAAAGCGATATCTCGGCCGCTCGATGATTTGATTTGACTTATGTGCTGGGCCCGATCAGAACTGAATTGATGTGTTCGATTAAGTTCTATGTCAAATAAATCAGAGACCGAGAAACCTAAATGCTTGACTAACCATTCCATGGGATTGTCAGCATGATATCTAATAGAGGACTGTACGTTCCCTTATCTAAAGGACAAGATTGATTAGATCAGAGTTGACAGCGTCTTTGAGAGCTACGATTGCAAACTGAATTGTACTTGTGCATATATTTACTAGACTTATCCAAGTGGGAGACTGTTGGAATAGTGTCTAAGGCTGCAACTATATTAGACAAGTATTTGACCCGGTTGTGCATGGTCCTTTTGGGTTGCCTTCACCATAGCAACTTGATAGGATGATTTATTAAGAGAGAGTAAATATTATTAATATATTATGAGAATAATATAATGAATAATATATTTGTTATTTGATTAATATAAGTCACAGAATTAATTAGAATTAATTTGGTGACTTAAAGAGATTAATTGAATAAAGGGGTATAAACTGTCAATTGTTTGATAGTTAAGCTTTAGACTGTAAATCCATTGGGATATGCTTTGGACGAATTCTAAGGGTTTTAGGATAGCTAAAATCGTCCATATGGATATCTAAGGAATGGATTTGGATAGCCTTAAGAGAAGATTGTCCAGTTAGGGTTTAGGCTGTAACCCTTAAGGAGTCTACAAGTATTAATAGACCCCATGGCATAGGGAATTCGATACATCTCCTAAAGTAAGAGAACCCTGGCCGAATTCCTCCCCTCTCCTCTCTCCTAAATCATTCTTCTTGCTATTGGTGTTTGTAAGCCATTAGAGGAGTGACATTTGTGACTCTAAAAGCTCCAAGACCTCAAGATCAACAAGGAACTCAAAGGTATGATTCTAGATCTATTTCAATGTTGTTATTTAACCTAATTAGTCATTAGAAGACTTGGATTCAAAGCATGTTTATTAGAAAGCCTAGATCCAAGCAATAGGGTTTTGCATGCGCACATAGGAAAGTTCTTATGGCTAAAACCCATAAAAAACACAGTTACAAAATACATAAAAATTGATTTAATAACATATTGTTTTCTACTTGTATCCCCTCCCCATTAAAGCATTTAAAATCCTTTAAAACATTGATTAAGGGGTATGAACTCACCTGTAGTTGGTGATTGGAATGATCTGAACGGTATAGGATGGCTAGGTGTCAAGCAAGGACTTGTGCACACACTACGATCCTAATGAACATATAATCACACATATAGGCACTCAATTAGACTCAGAAGATTAATTGATAATGTTTAATACATCCTAGACATAGATAACACTTTATATAAGTGTTTTAAGCCGTAAGGACTTCATCTAAGCTTTTGTGGGACAAGGTACTTGAGTTTAGGGTTTCCAAAGGACCCTACAAGAGAGTTTACTCTCCATAATCCATCACACATGGATTTTACGGTTGTAAACTCTTGAGTTTACGGCCGTAAACTCCCAAACATGTGTGTTTGGTGTGTTTTGAAGTTCAGAATGCTTTCTAGAATTATTCTAACCTAGTGGCTATGTTCTTGGAAGGGTTTAAGGTCTAGAAATACTCCAAATAGGAGTTTACGGCCTCAAGGACATTTCCCTTTGGAGTTTACGACCGTAAACTCCCTTGGGGTGTTTCCTTTGTTGATTTCAAGCCTCTTGTACTAGTGGGATGTGTTCTAGACTTTTAATCCTAGCATATGAAGGCATTAGGCACCACTTAGTGCCCTTTTTTAGGAGTTTACGACCCAAGAACCATGTCTTGGCCATAAACACACTTGGCTAAGTGATTTTGGTGTGGTTTGGTCCTTCCATTTAGTGGGTACAATTTCTTGTAACGGTCTAGGGCTTTAGGTGTCATGAACACACCCTTTGTGATCATTTACATGGAGTTTACGGCCTAGGAGAGTTCTAGGCCGTAAAATCACTTTCATTTGTGTCATTTGATGTGTTTAAGACCTTAAGCTACTTGGGAAAATAACCTAGATGCAAGCCTTAAAGTCCTTAAGTCCTCAAATCACCCTTTAGGGCTAGGGAATGGAGTTTACGGCCTAAGAGAGTTCTGGGCCGTAAACTCCCAATCTTGGGTGGTTTTGTGTGTGTTTTCATGTCCCTAACATGTATACCTAATGTTCTAAGGCCTTTTCATAGCACCAATGTCAGTTTTGGCTTTGTTTCGGGAGTTGACCGCCCAAGAACACCTTGGGGAGTAAACTCCTAGATCTAATGATTTAGCCATGTAAATCATGTTTTAAGCATCTAATATGTATTCTAACACTACTAGAAAGAGTTACTCACAATCTGGGATGAAAACCCGAAGATCTGACAGAGAGAAAATGGCTTTTCTCTAGCTGGAATTGTGAATAATGAATTAATTTAATTCAGAAAACTATTTATAGTCCTGAAATATTTTGACAGAAAATATTTTTATTCTCGAACTTGGATTGTAACATTATGAAACTTTAAATGTTCAAATTTCACAAACGCAGGAGCATCCACTCTCCTGATATCTCATAAAGTGTAAACCCTAATGTACACTAACTCGTTCGGAAAAGTCTGAAAATCACTGAAATTGGACTGACTTCTATTGAATAGATATTGTTCGTACAAATGGAAATTTCGGGTTGTCACATCATCCCCCCGTTAGAAGGAATTTCGTCCCGAAATTAGAATTTAGTCAAGGAAGTATGCACGAATGATGGAGTCGTGAGGAGGAAACTTCCTAATTGATTTGTTCTAGTACACTTAAGTGAAATCGAGTTCTCGGTTGGAATCCCAACGAACCTTCACTATCGGGCGACGGCGTTGCTTCGTCCGCTTGACCACTCGGTCGAGGGTCACTATGGTACTAATACGAAGGCAAGGATCTCGTAAACCTCGATCTTGTCGAGAGGGATTACGGAAGTCCAAATTAAAGGATACTGTTTCAAGTTCGAGACGCGAAGGGGAAAATGTATGTTACTGAGTTCGCGGAGTAGGTCTAGTTTGTGAAACGCAGGACCGATTCTGGTAAGAATCTCGGAGGTTCTAACTATATTGGATCTTTGCTTTCCACGCTTTACGAAGCGTATTAATCCGTTCCCAGAGTGAGGTTTCCCAAAGAATTCGGTCTCTCACTTGGAATTTCAAATGTTCTTCCTCTCGCTTACTTCCCAGTCAAGGGCCATTCCTTGCCGAGTTAAAGTCGAAAGGGATTCTGAAGTTTACGGGGAGTTCCGAATGGACTATGATAGTAGGGCTGTAAGACCTGGAATTTGGTGAATTTTCTGTCAGCGACTACGGTGCTGACAAATTCCCAATAGTTTTGGATAATTTGACAGAGTACTCAAGAATTCCCACAACACTAAAAGTGTGTCTCAGGAAATTTTGACTCTAAATTCCAAAACTCTTGTTCAAAGAACTTTGCGGAAATTATCTCCGAGGGTAATGTTTCTATGGGTTCTTTATTACTATGAGGGTGGATAAGTAGTCATTATATGGAGAAATGACGAACTGATCCCAGTAAGAAAGGCGTACTCTACTTATTCAGCTAATGAATACTATGGGCGTATTGGTCCTATCCGAGGGTATCACTACGGACTCGAAGTGTCCGCATCGAGTTTGGAGGGTAGTCCTTAGGACATCCTTCCCTAACACTCGAACTGGTGATATTCGGATCTCAGGTCCATTTTTGAAGTAATTCTTTCCCTGTGGTTGCTCAATCGGTTCTCCTAAGCGAGGCAGAGATAACGATTTCTAAAGGAAATCTAAACGAAGTCTCTGGTCGTCGAGGTACATATGACGCACTCCGTCGACTTGTGGTAAGAATAAGACCGGAGCTCTCAAGGGTGAGAAGCCTGGTCTTCTAATTCTATGGTTGATTAGTTCGTTGCGTTGTCCGAGTTGTTCTTGTGTCTTTCGTAGGTGTTTAGACTGAAGGCGGTCTGGTTCCAAGTGTCATACTGATTCTAAGTTTGTTCCAATGCCAATGCAATTACTCGTACTCCTGAACAGTCTCCGTCCTGAAGTTCATATTAGAATTCATGCGTGATTCAATGATCATAAGTTCGGGTATACGAGTCGTACATAATTAAGACTGAAAAGGTAGTCGAATAACTGGTTCTTCCTTAATCTCACATCCCATTGAGGGAAAAGAAGTTAAAGTGGAATCATCAATTCTAAACTTGTAGAACATTGATTATATATCACTCTCATGTATACATTCTTCAGTGATGGATCAACCGTATGAATCCTGGAATTGAACTTGACGTACTGCATGGGCAATAACGTGAGGATTCCTTCGGAAGGGAAAAGAACTATAAGGTACTCCTTGTATGGGTACTTCGGTGTTCTGATATAACGGCTTTTCTAAAAGGTGATTTCTGAGAAAGAGATGTACTTATGAAGCTGGTATTTCGAAGATTAATTTACTCTAGTCGTATGATAAAGTCGGAAACATATGGAACTAAAGACATTAGATTTAAACATGGGGCGATACAGACAAAACATAACAGTGCAACCATTAACAGGGTTACTGTACTTAGGAATTATTACAAGACTATTGCTGCTAAACAAGGTATACTACAAAAGACAAGTATACGCAGCACGAGAGTCCTTTAACGGACGGAATCTCGCAAAAGATTAGACTCTGGTTGCACTAGTTTTAAACATGTTTTTGTACATACAAGATACTGACGATTTGGAGGGAACCTATACTATATTAGGTTCCTTAACTGCCTTTTCGCATTCTGAGGTCAAACTCATCCGGATTTGCCGTTGTCCTTCTCCGATGGGCAGTTCCTTTTGAAGTGACCCATGACGCCACATAGATAGCATATCTGAGCGGTTTGGACATTGGTGGTTGAAGAAATGTGTTGGTTCTGGATGCTGCAGTGACTAGCAGTATGTCCGTTCCTTTTGCATTGTGAGCACTGCATCTCCCTACAAGGTCCGTGGTGGTGATAATTGCATTTGATGCATTTTGGGAGTTTTCTAGCATAAAGTTTGGCTGGTTTAGGGACCATTGGGATTCCCGAAGGGATGGTAGTTGGAGGTACTGATGTCGTAGCTGTGAAGGTTGTTACTGGTGGTTGTTTCTTGTTCGCCTTTCGAAGTGACTTGTCCTTAGAGTTAGTCCAAGACTTTCGCTTGATACTTGCATTGGAATGATTGTTAACATTCCCGCTAACTCCTGCGTCGTTAGCGTTTAGGTGGGTCAGAATAGCTGACACGGCAGTCGAGACTGCAGCTTGAAAGGTAGCTGCATCAATCTGAAGAGTTGGTGTTTGGTTAATGGGCTGATCGTTCTTCTTGGGATTCATGATTCTGTTACACCGAAAGAAAAATGAATTTGTGAGCGAAAATGGTTGAATCTTAACATAGTTCGATTGCTCATGAAAAGAATAGAAGTATGTTCTCTAAAGTTTGACCTACATCCCCATGATGCAGTCCTAAAATGGAATGGAAGTATGTTCAGGAAAGTTCGACCTACATCCCTATGATGCAGTCCTGGTAAAGATCGGGAGTAAGTTCCTTAAAATGGTTTCGAGATGTTTGTCGTTCTTGCTGAGGTATCGGTGGTTGGTGAATGACATGATCCAATCATTGAAAGAGACTTGGAGATCTCTCCGGAGTTAAATTGCTATAGTCCAATGACTTTGACTAGGGCATGTTTCAATTAGACTCTAAAGAAAGTATGATAAGAGTATTCGAATAAAGAACGACACAGAAGTTAGCCGACTGTCAATATCTTAGATATTCATGAAGTATAGGTTCGGGAAATGACCTAGTAAAAAGGTCTTACATCATAACTAGAGAAGGTAGTTCCTGGCAGTAGAAGACCTAACTAAAGTACTTAAAGTACAAGACAGGTTCATAGAAAATGCCACATCGGGCCTAGACAGGAGCACGTGTCCTTTCTAACAAGGAATATAACGTAACACGTCCACTACTGGCGATGGTCGTCCCTCTGGTGAACTCTCAATTCAGCCAGTTGGTGTCCACCTCAAGTAGGTGTCTTCCGTACACTCTCTGGCGTACCCGAAGTCCCATGACTTCGGCTCGTGATTCAGCCAGTGCTTGTAGCAGGGTTTCATGGTTTCTCTCCGACCTCTCACGAGCATGCTCGAGGCGACTGGTGCGAAGCATGTACATTCCTCCATTTGTATTAACTTCTGCAATACGTTGTAGAGTTTTCCTGCCCTGAATTTCGTTTCGGGCAACTCTTCGGATCAGGATTGGCATGATCCTATCTGTTGAGCCCCCATTGCTTAGGTCATAGAAGCTTCGGTCACCATTAAATGGCATGGGTTGATCTTGTCCTTGGCTCCAAGTTTCCAAGCATTTCCACCCACTCAGGCGTCGGGCCTTGAAAAGCCGGACGAGGGTTAGGAATCAGAAAGGGAGCTGCCTGGGGTAGGTTCTCAACCTCGGGTTCGGAGATGGCATCGTCTGAAAGGTCGTTAGCAGGGTGATCATTCAGAGGGATTGGATGATCATCATCTGGTTCTTCTCCAAACGATCCAGCAATTACTTCGTTTGGAAGGAACAGGTTGTCGTGGGGATGGAATCCATCCATGTTATCTACGCGAGAAAGGGATATAAGGAATAACTAAAATAAACAAGCTAACTAAGCTAAGTATAGCAAGATCAAATACCCATATGGTATTTCTTTATGGTTATGTCGGTAAGTTTTTAGAATTGTTGCTATATCACAACCATTCTTGGGCATATTCCAATCACTCCTCAGACCAGCATAGTTGATCAGGCTATGCCATTCCCAAGACTGACCATATATCCCCAAGCTTACTTGTGATATTCAACAATCGTAATACTTTTGTTCTTGTCGTTGTGACACTGATTTTAGTATGAATGCACGTATACTTACTTAAATATTTTATTATTTAAAAGTATAACTCTGAGACAGAGTGTTTTAATCCCATGAATTTATAGTTAGTATATCTTTTATGGGTTGATATACTTAATTCACTATAAACAATGCTCTGATACCAATCTGTCACACCCCAAAACCACGAACGGCGGAAACGTTCAGGGGCGGAGGACGTCATATATAATATCAATAACAATGTAAAGTAGTAAACACGCAACAACATCATCCATTGCATTAATAAAATAATTATTATACAATTGTATTCTGTCAAATTTTGATAAACACTAAAGCATAAATCAAAATGAAATATAAGTCTTGAACAAGCTCCATCTTCCTTTCTCCTTGCATCGGTACCTGTGTATGATGACCTGAGGATACAAGTAATTTTGAAAGCGAGTATCAGCTTTAAAGCTGGTGAATTCATAAGTATTTATGTGATATTGTCCTGTTTTGTAATGTTGTTAAGAATGTCGTAAAAATCCTTTAATAGAACAATTGATATAAGTATGAAATGCGATCTTCTACCAAGACCCGATATATTGTTATGACCAAGTAAAATGACAGGTTTTCCTTTCTATTGACTAGTACTAAGAGTACTTAGTCTAACTCATCGCTTATGTGAATATATCACAAAATAAAGTAAACTAGGAAGAGGATATGATAGTCTTCTACCAAGACCCTAATGTTCTGTTATGGCTAAGTAATCTTCTACCAAGACTCGAATGTTCTGTTATGGCTAAGTAGTCTTCTACCAAGACTCGTATGTTCTGTTATGGCTAAGTAGTCTTCTACCAAGACTCGTATGACCTGAAAGTAATATGATAACTTTTCCTTTCTATTGACTAGTACTAGAGCACTTAGTCTAACTCATCGTTTATGTGAAAGTATCACAAAACAAAGTAAACCGGAAAATATAATCAGGTAAGTGTTATTGTCTTGGGTTACCAGGACAAACACGACATCGCTGAAGCGAAAGATAGACCCTAAGGAACATCCGAAGAGTGTCCCCTCATCCTCTGTAGCAGCAGCAGGGTGGAAGGAGGGTTAGTCCCTGTATCGATCTCTTAATGTAGATCGTCAACTTAATGATCCTCCGAAGATTCACATCTCATCCACTGTTGCAACAGTGGACAGAGGGATAGTTAGTCCCGTCATTGACTACTAATCAAGTGACTACCTTGAACGGGGATAGGAAAGACAATTTACACAGTAAGTACTAATAAATCATTCTCTTAGATCTAATTACAGGTATCCAAGGTAAGTAAATACAGGATAATGCACCTATGAAGAAGTGTTCCTGTACGGTATTCATGTAAGTGTGTTCATGCAACAGGTAAGTATTTGTAAACATATTCATGTATCATGAAATCCTAAGTACGTGTACTCATGTATCATGTAAGTTTTTAGTATAGACTCATGAATGAACTGACTCTCGTGTGATTTCTTCTGACTATCCCTATGATAGCTAACTGGAAAGTATGTGGTTATTCAAGTAGGTTTATGCACCCTCGATACGCCAGGGTGCGAGAAACTAAACGAAGCATGAAAACTATAATCTCTAACATATAAATGAACATATGCGCATAAGTATAGTTTAATTCAAAAAGGTAAAAATACTGGTTTTGCAAGATATCTAGGAGTTTTGAACAATAATTTAAAGTGACTTGAAGTCATTATACATTTCAAAACTAATACTTCTGTTATCCAAGTATTTTAAGATAGAAAACCATTTCATGTGACACCTTTTGAAATATGTGAAATCTACTGAGTGAAAACACAGTTACAAAATACATAAAAATTGATTTAATAACATATTGTTTTCTACTAGTATCCCCCCATTAAATCATTTAAAATCCATTAAAACATAGATTAAGGGGTATGAACTCACCTGTAGTTGGTGATTGGAATGATCTGAACGGTATAAGATGGCTAGGTGTCAAGCAAGGACTTGTGCACACACTACGATCCTAATGAACATATAATCACACATATAGGCACTCAATTAGACTCAAAAGAATAATTGATAATGTTTAAGACATCCTAGACATAAATAACACTTTATATAAGTGTTTTTAGCCGTAAGGACTTCATCTAAGCTATTGTGGGATAGGGTACTTGAGTTTAGGTTTTCCAAAGGACCCTACAAGAGAGTTTCCTCGCCATAATCCATCACACATGGAGTTTACGGTTGTAAACTCTTGAGTTTACGGCCGTAAACTCCCAAACATGTGTGTTTGGTGTGTTTTGAAGTCCAAAATGCTTTCTAGAATTAGTCTAACCTAGTGGCTATGTTCTTGGAAGGGTTTAAGGTGTAGAAGTACTCCAAATAGGAGTTTACAGCCTCAAGGACATTTCCCTTTGGAGTTTATGGCCGTAAACTCCCTTGGGGTGTTTCCTTTGTTGCTTTCAAGCCTCTTGTACTAGTGGGATGAGTTCTAGACTTTTAATCCTAGCATATGAAGGCATTAGGCACCACTTAGTGCCCTTTTTAGGAGTTTACGGCCCAAGAACCATGTCTTGGCCATAAACTCACTTGGTTAAGTGATTTTGGTGTGGTTTGGTCCTTCCATTTAGTGGGTACAATTTCTTGTAACGGTCTAGGGCTTTAGGTGTCATGAAAACACCCTTTGTGATCATTTACATGGAGTTTACGGCCTAGGAGAGTTCTGGGCCGTAAACTCACTTTCATTTGTGTCATTTGATGTGTTTAAGACCTTAAGCTACTTGGGAAAATAACCTAGATGCAAGCCTTAAAGTCCTTAAGTCCTCAAATCACCATTTAGGGCTAGGGAATGGAGTTTACGGCCTAAGAGAGTTCTGGGCCGTAAACTCCCAATATTGGGTGGTTTTGTGTGTGTTTTCATGTCCCTAACATGTATACCTAATGTTCTAAGGCCTTATCCTAGCACCAATGTTAGTTTTGGCTTTGTTTCGGGAGTTTACCGCCCAAGAACACCTTGGGGAGTAAACTCCTAGATCTAATGATTTAGCCATCTAAATCATGTTTTAAGCATCTAATATGTTTTCTAACACTACTAGAAAGAGTTACTCACAATCTGGGATAAAAAGCCGAAGATCTGACAGAGAGAAAATGGCTTTTCTCTAGATGGAATTGTGAATAATGAATTAATTTAATTCAGAAAACTATTTATAGTCCTGAAATATTTTGACAGAAAATATTTTTATTCTCGAACTTGGACTGTAACATTATGAAACTTGAAATGTTCGAATTTCACAAACCCAGGAGCATCCACTCTCCTGATATCTCCTAAAGTGTAAACCCTAATGTACACTAACTCGTTCGGAAAAGTCTAAAAATCACTGAAATTGGACTGACTTCTATTGAATAGATATTGTTCGTACAAATGGAAATTTCGGGTTGTCACAGATGTCGGGAATGAAACAAGGACTTCAAGGGGCTTAAAAGTGGTTTGAGAGTGAAAGGAAACGAGAATATGCAAACCAAATACGACAACACTCGTATTTCTTATATCAGACAACGAAGCTGCCGATTACGCTCAACGTAAGTCCTCGGTATGCTGGGCGTACGGCGAGGCGTACGCTACGCGTGCATGCAAGTTGTCACTTGTTCGGTTCCCGGTCTCGGACGTGGTACATAGGGTGAAGAGTGAGAGACGTGGCTGATTCCTGATCGCACACGTATGCTGAGCGTAGGCTCGTACGTGGGGCATACGGCTCCGGATAAAATGTCGATTTTTCATTTATTTTTATTTAAAAACTTCAAAAATTCATATCTTTTGCGTACGAGCTCCATTTTTATGGTCTTTATATGAACGAGTAGGCGAGAATATACTCTACAACTTTCGTTTAGATCCCATTGGCTAATTTTGACTTCATTTTTATTATTATATTTTTAACGGGTCGGGACAGGAAAAGTCCGGGAAAAATTCATAACTTCTTTATCTGATGTCTGTTTTCATCCGTCTTTTTACCGTTGTACTACTATTGACGAGACCACCAATTCTCGTTTAGGTTGTTTCGGGTAAATGTCGCTCGATCTTTATTTCGAGTTTGTAGTTGTCTACTGCTAATCCTAAACTTAGAAAAATCATAACTTCCTCATACGAAGTAAGATTTAAAAGTTATATGAAAGTTTATAATTTTAACGAGTACTACAACTTTCATTTAGATCAGTAAAGCTAAAAATTAGTTTATCAAAAAACTCATTTTTTTACGCGAAATAGTGTTTGCCGGTTTTGCCTCGGATCTTCGATTGATCATAACTTATTCGCTATAACACGGATTTCGATGAGGTTTTCGTATAAATGTTTCTAAAAAGATTCTTTACAACTTTAAATAATAAACTTTTTCTTATTCAAATTTTATATTTTCGTTGAATTTCACTATTTCACTTTTAATTGGAATCTTATAAGACTTCCAATATTTTATGAGTGATACTAAACATTGTTTTACTTCATTTCTAGTAATAACCATCTATTAGAACTCAAAAATCTATATTACATAATATTTCATAATATTATTCACTTTTATAATTTACAATACATGATAACTGAGTGTGTACGTTACATCCAAAGGTTTACAAACTCTCAAAAACCCTAAATGCCCTAAGAACCTAAATTTATAAAATTTTGACCTCTAAAATTCAATTAAAATAATCATGAACCTTAAAATATTAATTAAAAATAATTAAAATTAGGAAAATATAACCAAGGAAATAAATTTTAGGGGATTACCAATTACCCTTAATTTATAAGGCAAAAATCAAGGTTCTATGTATAAAAGCTAGGTTAAGTAGTATAATTTATAAAACTTTAATATTTTTATAAAATATGGTTTAAATTTTATAAAACTTAAAATAGGGAACCCATATCTCCATTCAAAAGTAGTATCTCTCCTCCCCATACCTCTCTTCCCTAAAATTTGAATCATTTCTCTCTTCTCCACACTCCAACTCCCACTTCTCTCTCTAAAAACTTATCTCATAATTCTCTCTAGAAATCACGAACATAGAAGAACAATTTGTAGGAGAGATTTAGCTATACAATTCTTCATAAGTTGAGATACGTTTTTGTATCTTGGTGGCTGATTTTGGTTCAGTATAACTCCAAAGAGATGACGAGGGAAATGATCTATCCAGAGAGATAGAATCTCTCTTTGGATGGATTATTCATAGGGATGTTCATAACAATGATTTTTATGATTATGGTGATATTACTTCACCCAAAAACCAACATGCATGTGATGATCTTCAAGCTTAGAGGTTTGATCATTAAAGTTTGTTGCTAAAAACCATTCAAATAGGTTCATAAAGGATTTATTCCTAAATAAATATATAAAACTTCTTTTCAGATCAAATCCGATTTTTCCCAGAATTCCATCAACAAAATGAGATGTTCTACAAATTTTTAGAATATAATTCATTTTTATCGAATTATTATAACTATTACAAGAAAATAGGACAATAATTCATATAAAATACTTTCTAAGGTCTATAAATCCTAGGTAAATTCGCGGATGACCTCTAAAGTGAACGATGACATCGCAGTAAGTTTCATCGATTTTTGTTACTGTTAGATTTGGTTTTTAATTTTCTTTTTGTTTCATTCAAATAAATCATAAAACTACTTTAAGGAATTTGAAAAGGCTATATACAATTTTTCGATGATCCTACCTAATGTGGAGTACTCATAAAAATATTTTCAGAATTTCTCATAATGAATTTCTATTTTTTCCTGATTTTTGTATTTATAATGGACTAATAATTTGACGACCCAAAGTCACAACTAAAACTTTCATTTAAAACTTTACTAAAACCATATCATAAGTCTTAACATAAATCCAGAGTATCAATTCAAAACATATTCTTGTTATTAGAGTGAAACATCCCAGGCTTGCTAGTTATGGTGTGTGCACTGAAATCTTCCCGAGCTGCTCTTTTGAAAATTAAGTACCTAAAAGCAAAAATTAAAACTGTAAGCACGAAGCTTACTCCCCCAATCTACCACATACCATACAATAACGTATAAAGCACATACTGGGCCTTGCTCACTGCATCGGACCAAAGTCCGGACTAACTGGGGCCTTGCCCCCTGCATCGGACCGAAGTCCGGAAATTGCATCGGGCCAAAGCCTGGACTAATTGGAGCATTACCCCCTGCATCAGACCGAATTCCAGAAACGGCATCGGGCCGAAGCTCAGACTAACTGGGGCCTTGCCCACTGCATTGGACCGAAGTTCAGAAACTGCATCGGATCGAAGCCCGTACTGACTGGGGCCTTGCCCCCTGCATCGGACCAAAGTCCGACTAACTACATCGGGCCGAAGCCCAGACTGACTGGGGCCTTGCCCCCTGCATTGGACCGAAGTCCGGAAACTGCATCGGGCCGAAGCTCGGACTAACTGGAGCCTTGCCCCCTGTATCGGACCGAAGTCTGGAACTGACTAAACCTCACATAACATAAAAATATCATTTAGCATGAACACATATACTACATACTGCTTCGGAGCAATGTGCAGATCACATAACACAAAAACATGCTTGAATTATAAAGACATCAAGCACACTGAACTACAGGATCGGACTGAAGTCCGGAAACTACTACTAACTAGACGGGTCGACATTGTGGCTGTAGACCCGTTCCTACTAGAAGGAAACACACCTCGAAAGGTGGCTGCTGAAAATCCACTTGGGAACTCTCTGCTGCTGCTCTGGTATCTCCCCGACTACACTTCCCATAAACACACTCAATCAAACACTGATAACTATTCTGAGGGTAAAATGACTTTCTTACCCCTGCACAAAGTCAACACTATGGTCAAAGCCAACATACAATTGACCTGACTCGCCAAGTTGGTCCACCAACTCGTCGAGTCCATGCTATCATTTCTAATTCCTATCCGCTACTACTCGCCGAGTTTGACATAGACTCGACGAGTTCCTCTTCGATGCGAATAAGCAGTCTATCTTCATATGAGTCGCCGAGTTGTATGAACAACTCGTCGAGTTCTCCTTCATCATTAGAAGAGTATGGTCTGAGACTCTCCGAGTCATATGAACAACTCGTCGACTCTGTTCTTGATGCAAGAAGATTGCCTGGACTCGCTGAGTCAGGGTATTGACTCGCCGAGTCTTTCCATTACTGAGTTCGTCACCCGAATTACTGTGTCCACCTCTAACTCACTGGTTCCACTCAAATTAATCTAAAGGGGGAAAAATCAGGGACTCGCGACTCGACTCGTCGAGTCTGATGAACAACTCGCCGAGTCGCTTGCATGAAAACACCATACAGACGATTTTGATCGATTCCAACGTATACAACTCATAGATCTGGGTTCCTATGGCGGTTTTTACATGTAAAGTTTCCAACTTTATGTGCATGCATGCATATAAAAGAGTGTAAAGGGCTCTAAATCGATTAAACATGTAGATCTAGGCTTGCATACGAATTTGACTTAATAAAGGCAGTAGATCTGAGCTTCTAGAGCTCAATTATGACTAGATCTGATATCCTTTCGCTCATATGAGCTGTCTTTTCACTAACAAGCCAACAAATATCCTAGAAATGATTCTATTGTGGCTTTAATGGAGATTTAAGCATGGAAACAATAAATGTTTGAGTTGTACCTCACAAAGCTCTAAAATGGACTCAAGATCTTGGATCTTCTTCTTCTCCTTTGGATCTACCTTCCTTCTTCTCTCCGAATCTTCAAATAATCACACAAAATATACTCAAAAGCTAAAAGGAATGCTAGGTTCTCGAGAGGAGCGTTATGGAAGTGATGGGGGCTGACTTGAGCCCCAAAAAGTTGTTTAAATAGGGTGCAAACCCTTGAACTTAGGGTTTCTTCTAGACAGGCGGACTCGCCGAGTCCAGGAACATGGACTCGTTGAGTCGCCTACTTAAACATGCTCAAAATCCTATCTCTACTCGACGAGTCAGGCTACTGACTTGTCGAGTTCCTCTTGAAAACTAAAAAAATACATAATTAAATTACATATCAAAAATGGGGCATTACAGATCTCCCCCACTTAGCTTAGACTTCGTCCTTGAAGTCTCTTGCTGCTGAATCCGAAAATAACTCAGGATAATTCTCCCTCATCTCCCCTCGGCCTCCCATGTCCATTCTGAACCCTTCGGTGCTGCCATCGCACCTTCACTAACTGCACCACCTAATTCCTCAAGGTCTTCGTCTTTCGATCCAAGATCGCAACTGGTCTCTCGATATAATTCAGGCTACTATCAACCTGAATATCCTCCAATGGTACAACTGATCACTCGTCCACCAAACACTTTCGCAATTGAGAAACATGAAAAGTGTTGTGGATATGGTTGAGCTCTGCCGGAAGATCCAACCGGTAAGCAACCCGGGCCAACCGAGCCGAAACTCTAAACGGACCAATGAATCTGAGGGCCAGCTTGCCCCTCTTCCGGAACCTGATAACCCACTTCCAGGGTGATACCTTCAGGAGGATCATATCGTCCAACCAAAACTCCATGTCTGAATTCCTCTTGTCAGCATAACTCTTCTGTCGACTCTGCGTAGTCTGTAGTCTGCTACGGACCTGCTGAATCAACTCCATGGTCTTGAGCACCATCTCAGTACTCCCGATCACTCGCTGACCGACCTTGCCCCAACAAATCGGAGTCCTGCACTTCCTCCCATAGAGCATCTCAAAATAAGGGCGTTCAATACTAGCATGGTAACTATTGTTATACGAAAATTCCGTTAATGGAAGATACGTATCCTAACTGGCACCAAAATCTAAAACACATGCCCAAACCATGTCCTCGAGAGTCTGAATAGTCCTCTCACTTTGCCCGTCCGTCTTGGGGTGGAAAGCAGTACTGAAATGAAGACGAGTCCCCATCTCGTCATGAAACCGCTTCCAAAATCTGGAAGTAAAACGGATGTCTCGATCTGACAATACCAAAATAGGTACTCTGTGCCGTGCCACTGCCTCGCACACAAAGATGTCGGTTAGCTTCTCAGCCGATATGCTCTCCTGGATTGGTATAAAGTGCGTGCTCTTGGTCTACCGATCCACTATGACCCAAATCGAATCCACTCCCCATGCGGTCCTGGGAAGCTTAGTGATAAAATCCATGGTAATGTCCTCCCATTTCCATATGAGAATGTCTAACGGTTGCATCTTGCCGTGGGGTCTATAGTGCTCCGTATTGACCTTCCTGTAGGTCAGGCACCTCTCTATATACCAGGCCACGTCCCGCTTCATGCAGGGCCACCAATAATCGGCTCGAAGATCTCTATACATCTTCGTCGCTCTTGTGTGGATGGAAAATCGAGACTTATGGGCCTCGTCCATCAACACCAGCCGTACTCCGCCCGAGTACGGTACCCAAACTCTCCCATGAAGGGTCAACAATCCCCAATTGTCATAATCAAAAGAAGCTACTCGGCCAACGATCCTCACACTTCTGCCTCTCCTCCTTGAGGCCCTCAACCTGTGCCTTTCTAATATGCTCCAACAATGGACTAATCACTGTCATCCTCAGGCATATATCCTCGATTGGGGCCGCTGCCGCCTTGCGGCTTAGGGTGTTGGCCACTATGTTGTCCTTCCCCCAGTGATAAAGGATCTCACAATCTCAATCCTTTACCACATCTAACCACCGATGCTGCCTCATTTTAAGATTCGGCTGGTCCATGAGGTATCTCAGACTCTTGTGATCCGCGTAGACAGTACAACGAACCCCATAGAGGTAGTGTCTCCAAATCTTAAGGGCGAACACCACTACCCCTAACTCCACATCGTGCATCAGATAGTTAGCCTCGTGAGGCTTCAACTGTCTAGAGGCATAAGCTATCACATGCCCTCGCTGCATCAACATTGCTCCCATACCTGTGATCGAGGCATCACAGTAGACTATAAAATCAGCTACTCCCTTTGGCACGGTAAGAATTGGTGCCTCACACAATCGCTGTCTGAGGTTCTCCAACGCCACCTGCTGCTCAAGCCCCCAACAAAACACCACCGACTTCTTGGTCAGTCGGGTGAGTAGTACTTCTATCTTGGAGAAATCCTGGATGAATCTCCTATAGTACCCTGCCAAACCTACGAAGCTCCGAATCTATGATGGAGACTTCGGTACCTCCTACTACATCACAACCTCGATCTTGGCCGGAACCACTAGCATACCCTTCTGGTTGATGAGGTGACCAAAGAACTGCACCTCGCACAACTAAAACTCGCACTTGGAGAACATCGCAAAAAGTCTCTCCCTTCTCAGCGTCTCCAACACTTCTCTCAAGTGTTCCTCGTGGTGCTCCTGAGTCTTGGAGTAAACCAAGATGTCATCAATGAATACTATCACAGACCGATCCAACATCGGCCTGCATACGCGGTTCATGAAGTCCATGAACACGGCTGGAGCGTTGGTGAGCCCAAATGGTATCACCACAAACTCATAATGACCATAGCGGATCCTGAAAGCTATCTTCTACACATCCTCATCCCTAACCCACATCTGATGATACCCGAAGCGCGGATCAATCTTGGAAAACCAAGATGCTCCCTGAAGCTGATCGAACAAGTCATCTATCCTCGGGAGTGGGTAACGGTTATTCAACGTTAGCTTGTTCAACTCCTGGTAATATATGCACATACGGTGCGAACCATCCTTCTTTTTCACGAATAGGATCGAGGCTCCCCATGGTGAACCATTCGGTCTGATGAAACCCTTGCCTAGCAGCTCCTGCAGCTACGTATATAACTCCTGCATTTCTGGAGGAGCCAACCGATACAGTTCCTTGGCTATATGAGCCGCACCAGGAAACAAGTCCATCCTGAACTCAACCTGTCTCTCCGGAGGTATCCCATGCAGATCCTCCGGGAATACGTCTGGGTAGTCTCGCACTACCGGTACATCGTCAACTGTCGCCTTCCCCTTCCCCCGAGCATCCAAAACGTAGGCGACGAACCCTGCGCAACCCTCCTGGAAGTAGCACCTCGCTCTAGCTGCTGAACAAAGAATCGGTCCGCACTGTGGCCTCTCGCATTGAATCACTAACTCTTCCCTGCTGGGAGTACGAACCCTCACTAGCTGCAACTCGCAATCAATCACCTCTGCATTGGGGCTCAGCCAATCCATGCCTACAATGACCTTTTTCCCATGCAAAGGAATAGGGACCAGGTTTACTAAAAATTGCTCATCGAATAATTGTAGTGAACATGGACTCTCGCGACCTTGACGGTCCTATCATCGGCTATCTCAACCTCGAGTGGACAATCCAGCTCCCCTGGAGCTTTGCTAAACCTCTTGCTAAGCGCAAGAGAGACAAACGAGCGGGTGGCCCCCGAATCAAATAAAACTGAGCTGAAATGTCGTTCACTAAGAACGACACTATACGCAAACATATAACATTAGACACAATCAATAATAAATGCAGAGAAAAAGGGAAATACATACCCGTCACCACGTCAGGAGTCGGTCGCGCCTCCTCTACTGTCATCTGTAAAGCTCTACTCTTCGCCACTGGAGCCTAGGCCCGGCCCTGACGTCCGTCCGTAATCCTCAATGTAGCAGGGTCAGGTGCCGACACCTTCCCTACTACTGCTAAGCCCGGGCACTAGGACTTTTTATGTCCCCTCTGATTGCAATGGAAGCAAATCAGCTTAGATGCTACAGTAATGGTGGGAGTTGCTTTACAATCTCTGCTCATATGACCAGTCCGGCCGCACTTGTAACAACCGGGACTCCCTGCCTTGCACGCCCCATCGTGCAATCTCCTACACTTGCCACACCGATTGTGGCTCTGCTATTCTCTAGATATGTGATCTGATACCTTGGGCTTTTGTCTCAAACTCCCTATGCCAGATACTATCTCTGGCCTCCTCTTCCTCTCCATCTCTAAATCAATTTCTCTCTCACGAGCTCTAGCAATCATCTCATCCAACGTTTTACAGCTGGACCGGCTCACAAACTGGAAGATATCACTCCGCAACATCTCATAATATCGGGCGTTCTACATTTCCTCATCAGCTGTGTACTGAGGAACAAGAAGAGCCCTCTCCCTGAACTTGGCACTAATCTGCGCTACTATCTCTGTAGTCTGAGTAAGATCCTGGAACTCTCTGGCTAACTGTTGCACCTCAATAACCGATTCAAACTCGGCTCTGAACCTGGTAGTAAAATCAGCCCAAGTCATGGCATCAAGTGCAGCGTCATCCCCGATTACATGTCCAACTTCTTCCGACCAGTCATGTGCCTTGTCCTCCAGAAGACAGGATGCTAATCTGCCCTTGTCCCCCTCGAGACATCTGCTCGTACGAAAGAGTTGGCAACATCTGCCAACCACTTGGTACTCGCTAAGGGGTCTCGCGCCCCATGATAGTCTGGAGCTCCACAAGCCCGGAACTCTATGAAGGTGAGTGTGCGCGACCCCATCATGGCCTCCATTTCAGCACTATACGTGCTCAACTTATCATCAATCAAATCTAAGATACCCTCCTTGATCGATCAAAAGATCACCAGAGTCTGCTCAAGTATGATACGAGTAACCTCTAAAGTGAAAAACTCCCTAGTCTGCTCATCCAATTGCTCGGCCCCCGAGCCTGATCCTGATCCCTCCCCGACACCTGAACTGCCTCCTGCTGGTAAACATCATAAACACTGATATATCGCGAGGGATCGCTACCAACATAGGTTTCCAGGTCTCATCTCAGCTTTCCTTGATTCAAGTACAGATCCTCTGCTTCCAGTAGTATGGGCCCCTACTACCTTCCACATCTATCCGTACCTTCCTCAAGAACTGCTTCGACTCCACCAAGTCACTAGTAGTGCTACTGATCTCTGCTACTCTCATCCTAGGCTTGCCTTAGGGAAGTCTCTGACTCAACCATGACCAGTCCTCAGCCACTGAAGGCCTCCTTGTAATACCAATTAGTCATCACCTGAATACCATCACATATGACGAGGCTCAGATAATCCTTTGAGTAAAAGACTCGTCTCTGCAACGGTTAGACTCAAACAAGAGCTGTGTAGTAGGGCCAAATCTAGCACTCTGAGATTATTCAACCCTAGTCACATGCGATGTGATGTATTCACCTAATGGCTAACTCCCATTACTCGGAGTCCCACAAAGCACAAAGCAAGCAACATTTGAACACAAGAAACTACTCAAGCAATTCTATCCTCATAACAAGAAACTGTACTAGCATACAATGCTAAACTCATACTATCAGGCATAACCTAAACAGGCTATCCTACTGCTGTCTATCAAATACTAGCATGCAATTCTCATAAAGCTAAAACACATATAGCAGGCACATAAGGCATCTCCCTAGCTCCTTAGTCCTATTCTAGCATGTTGTTCTATTGAAACTGAAACCTATAATCATAATGTAAACTTGTATGGGTAATTTGGGAGTACTAACTTGAGCTCGACTGATCGCATGCACCACACCTTTTTCTCGTTTTCAAAACTCGTTTCTTTTTAAGTCTTTTTTTCAAAATTTCTTTTGAAAACATTTTTCCTTTGAAAACCTTTTTACTATTTCCTTAGTTTGAGTTCAGTACTACCAATAAGTGTGCTTGAATCCCTCAAACCAAGGCTCTGATATCAACTTGTAACAACCCAAAATACGACCCAAAATTTTCTTGTTTTAATATTACTAAAAATCACATCATCGGATATCATAAATAATAAAAACCATAAAATGAGTAACTCAAATGTCATAGTAACTGTGTCTATTAAAAACTGTAACAATCATAACATTATCCAAATAAAACTCCCAGGATAAAACTGAGGCTGTGGTGTGTGCGATGCCATCATCCCGAGCTCTTCCCTTTGCTAGCGGATGTAACGGAAACCAAAACTGAAAACTGTAAGCACAAAGTGTTAGGGTACAAATGTTATAATAAGTCGAAGTGTTAGTTGTATGGTTACGAAGGTTATCTAGTCTTCGTAACTAGAGTCTTCGGATGTAATGTTATATTTACTAAGGCATTTTATTGAGTATTCTGAATGTCTAGTCCTTAGTATTTTGTTATGCTTTTGTACGTCTATAAATAGGAGACAGTACTGAGTGAGTACTTAACTTTCACATACTCTTTACAGAGAATCACTTTGTACTCTGTAAAATCAAAAGCATAATATGAGCTGATCAAATATTATATTTACTCTCGTGTTCATCGTGTTTCTTCTTTCTTAATTCTTACGTGAATTGATCTTTATACTCCATTACAAATCTCATCAATTGGTATCAGAGCAGGAATCCTTTCTGTGATCTGATTTTCATTCGATCAAAAAGGTTTTTGAATCTACTGTTTGATTCAAAAAGTTTCCGTCCTTTTTGAATTTGATAATTTCATCTAGATCTCAATCTAGGATTTGATTCTGCAAAAGTATTTGTTAATCGAGTGTTCGTTGTGTAATTCTGAATTGAATTATACAATTTTGATTCTTAAAATTCTCAAAAGTTTAGTATCATCTTGAAGTTTTCGTTCGTACAACAATGGCGTCATTCAATCTGAATTCGATGACATCATTTTCTCATTTGCTTGGATCATCAACAAAAATTCCAATGCTTATTCCAGAATATTATGATCATTGGGCAGATCGTATGGAAGATTAATTGAACGGATTGGATGAAGAATTACGGAAATGCATCTCAGGAGAAATCAATCAACCTGCACAAGTTCAGCAAATCGGCATGTGTTCAAGCAGTTCAGAAGTTGATAATCAAACCGAACGTTTAAAACGTCTGGAGAAGAAATGCATGAGGGAATTAAGAGGTGCGTTGCCTCCTGTTGTGTACAATTATGTCAGAACATGCAAAACAGCTAAAGAAATCTGGAACAATCTCAAAGACAAATTTCAAGGGAGTGAAAAGACGAAGATCACATCTGTGAAACAATGCCTGCTAGAACTCAAAGATTTCAAACAGAAAGAAAATGAGTCTATTGAAGCATACTATGATAGGTTCAACGAGTTAATCTATCGTTGTAATCGTTATAGTGTAATAAGGTCAGCAATGGAGTACAATTTGATATTTGTAGTGGGACTTCGAAAGGAGTGGAGAAGTGTGAGCATGATGGTGAAAAATCAACAAAGTTTTGATACTTCGAATTTGAATAACTTGTACAATCAATTGAAATCTCATGAAAATGAAGTTAATGAAATAGCTGAAGAAGCAATAGCAAGTCTTGGTGGTCCTTTGGCTCTAGTTTCGAAGGTTTCAGAAAGAGGAAGTGAAAAATTAAAGTCTGATGAAGAAGAAAGTTTTTTGATGAATTCTGATGATGAAGCTGTTGCCTTTTACTCAAACAATAGAGTAAAGAAATTTTTTAAGAAACCTTTTAATCCAAAGAAGTCATCAGATTCGAAGGGTAGTTTTGAGAACAAAAACAAACTGGATGAAAAGAAAATAGAAATGAAGACAAATTCGAAGAATGAGATGGAGCAAATGAAGATGATATTGAAAGGTGATACAGGGATCAATTGTCATTATTGCTATGGAGCAAATCATTTGGAAGTAGATTGCCTGTTGAGGAAGAAGGAAGAAAAGAAGAGTAAAACAAAGGATGAAGCTTACTACACTGAGAAACTGGAGGAAGTAAAGAAGAAAGCGAAGAATTTGTCATTGGTGGCTCATGGAGAAACTGAATCGGATGGCACATATCAAATATGGTCTTCGGGTTCAGATGATGAAGAGATGAAAAATCCAACTCATGGAGCCATGTATGCCAAAATGGAAGAGGAATCAGATGATGAACAGACTGACGAAGTGTGTGGGCAATGCTTCGTTTCGATGTCTACTGACAAGTCACCCATGACTACCAAGGTACGTAACATTCTTGAATCTTTTAACATTCCAGTTTCTGCATATAATTCTGAGCTAGTATCCTTTGATGAAACTGTTACTTACTTTGATTCAATCATTGTGTCTGCTAGCAATGAAGCGAAAAAGTTAAGTGATCAATTACTAGAGACAAGAAAAATGTTGGATTCAAAAGTCACTAGGATTGATTACTTAGAACTGCAAGTTTCAAATATCTTGGAGGATAGAGAAAAATTAGGAAAAAAAATAAACTTGTTGTTAGCTCAGAGAAATATTTTTTGTAATTCAGCAAAAAGATTGTATGGAAAATTAACTGAGTTACATCATTCATGTGAAATTAGTAAGGAACAACATAGAAAATTACTACCTTTTTTAGCTTATGATAGAGCTAAGGTTGATAGTATTTCATATGATTGTGAAAAAGAAATTTCTGATTTCAACAAAGTTCCAGATGATAGGTTTAGATATGGAATTGCAAAAGTCGAAGATTATCTTGAAACTAATGATGTAGTAAAAATTGTAAATGAAACCTTAACTAAATCAGAACAACTTCGAATTTTGAAAAAGACTGAGAATTTCACGTCTAATATTGAAACTAATATTGCTGATATTGAAGATAATTTTGATAATACTAGTGATATTAGTGATTTAGAAGATGTAGATTGTTCACAGTTGTCTGTCATAAAAGTTGCAAATTCATTTAAAGGGAAAGAAAAATGTGACGATTTATTAATGAAAATTGAAACTGATAAACCCTCAACTTTGAAAGTTTGTGATATGGAGTTTGTAGAAATACATGAGAATCAAACTGATGATAGTGACAATGAGGAAGAAAATTCAAATACAAAGTCAAATCAAAGGTCGAAAGAAATTGAAATTCCTCGAGTGGTTGTTGATCAAGTCTATTTGGATACACAAGAATTTGAAAAGATTCTTAGTGAAAAAGGTGCTCATTTTCTTGAATCAAATACTATTGTTTATCCAATATTCAAATGCACTGATGATATTGTGTTCCCAAATCAAGTCTTCGTAACAACAGGAAATGTTGATAATATAAAACCTGGATTCAAAAAGATGGTTGTGGAAGACAATATGCAAACATCAAATGAAGGATTCTTTTCAAATCAAAGTCCAGTTGAAAATAATCTTACAAAGAATACATATAAATTTCAACATCATAAACCAAAAAGAGTATGGATTGAAAAGTCAAAAGTTGAAAAGAAGGAAGTTGTCCCAACTGCAAATGTGGTCACAAAGCAAGAAGGTGTTAAAACTCATGATAAAACAATTAACAAAGCAATAAATTTAAATTCAAAAGAATTTAAAGCTCAAGTTGAAAATTTTTCAAAGGAAAATAATATTTCGAAACGTCAAGCGAGAAAAACAATTTTTTGGCAAACTGTTGAACCATCAAAAATGAGATCAACAAATTTTTCAAAAAGAAGAAAAGTTTTTAAAGAAAAATCAAAATCTCAAATTTTTGAAAAGAAAAGTGCTTCGTTTTCAAATAAAAATTCAAAAGTTTCAAAAGAAATAAAATCTACAATACCAAGAAATTTTTTTCAGAAAAAGGTTGGAAATCAAACTTCAAAGCTTCAAAACAAGACATCTTATCATGAATCATATCTTTCAAAACCAAAAGTTGATTATGTTCCAAATTCAGCAAAATGTTATAATCCTTTGAAGAAACAAGCTGACAAAGTATCATATTCAAAGGGAATAACAACAAAGAGAAATATTGATCATTGGTTGGAAGGAAAAGGGAAGACATATCACTCAAGTAAGTTTTCGAAAGAACAGATACATGAGGCGTATGGCAAATATGCTAATCCTTCAACGAATGGTAGTTCATCATCCAAAGAGTCAAATATATCAGTTAAAGTTTGGCAGCCGGTCACAAGAGTAAAAAGTGAAAAATCACAAACTCAAGATGTGAATGGTGAAATTAGTGAAAATTTGAAAATAATAAAAACTCATATATCTGACCCTTCGAATGAAAATGTTAGATTGATTGACAGTTTCAAAACCAAAGTATATGATTGGGTTAATGGTTGTACTTTACAATTGAATCATAAACCTAATATGAATGGACCCAACAAAGCTTGGGTACCTAAATTTTTCCAATGATTGTAGGTACTTTGTGACGAGCAATATGATAACAAGTGGTACATTGATAGCGGTTGCCGACGTCACATGACTGGGAAGAAGGAAAACTTGCGTGATTTTCAAAGCCTAGAAAATGGAAGAGTGGTTAAGCTTGGTAATAATCACAAATGCAAAGTCAAGGGTTATGGGAAGATAATGAATGGAAATTTCACTATCAACAGAGTTGCATTTGTTGAAGGTTTACAACACAACTTGATAATTGTTTCACAACTTGTTGTGGGCACTGGCAATCAAGTTCTTTTTAATGAAGAAGGGAGTGTCATTTCGAATGTCCAGACTAAGGAAGTTTTACTTAAGTCAAAAAGAAATGGTGATATGTTTACATTGGATATTGTTCCTATTGTAGGCAAACCTGCTGTGTGTCTACTTTCGAAGGCTGCTGCTGATGTTAGCTAGTTATGGCACAGGAGATTATCACATCTCAATTTTCGAAACATCAACAAACTTGTCATACAAGATCTGGTAAGAGGTTTCCCATTCTTAAATATGATAATGACAGTTGTGTGCAGCTTGCGAAGTAGGGAAACAACGCAAACAAGGTCATCCAATCACAATAGATTCAAAGATTGTTGAACCCCTTGAACTCTTGCATATAGATTTATGTGGTCCTTCAACAGTTGCTACTTTTAACAAGAAAAGGAACATTTTGGTAATAGTAGATGATTTTTCAAGATTCACGTGGGTTTATTTTCTCAGGTTGAAATCAGAAGTTCCACAAATGATGATTGATTTTATCAAAAAGATGGAAGTTTTAATAAAGAAAACAGTTCGAAAAATTAAAAGTGATCATGGAACTGAATACAAAAATCATGTCTTTGATACATTTCTGGTGGAAAAAGGAATTTCGCATAACTTTTCATCTCCTTATACACCACAACAAAATGGTGTAGTTGAGAGAAGAAATCGATCATTATGTGAAGCTGCAAGAACAATGTTGGCTTTTTCGAATTTACCTCAATATCTTTGGGCTGAAGCTGTTTCAACTGCATGTTTTACTCAAAATCAATCATTCATTCATAGCCGGTTTAATGTTACTCCTTATGAAATCATCAATAATCGAAAACCTAATGTCAACTTTTTCCATGTTTTTGGATACAAGTGTTTCATAATGAATCTCAAGGATAATCTTTCGAAGTTTCAAACAAAAGCAGATGAAGGAATTTTCTTGGGATATTCACACAATTCAGTTGCTTATAGAGTGTTAAATAAGCGAACCCGCAAAGTGGAAGAAACTTTGAATTTGACATTTAATGATCATTACATTAAAAAGTCTAATCATAAATTTGTGAATTATCCTATTTTGCAAAATTCTTCAAATATAGATGATTCAATTGAAATGGATGATGTTGATTATGATTTGATCTTTGGTATTTCAGAACAAGCAATTGATGCAGAAAGGAATGCAACTGATAATCAAACATCAGAAAATTCGAAGTATAACAATGATTCAACTTCGAATTTGAATCAAAACCCAAATGAACAAGCTGATGATCCAGTGGAGGGGGAGCATTTGGATTCAAATACTTTTGTTGAGGGGGAGCGTTATAGTGAAAGAGATAACATGTCAACAAATGTTAGTGTCGAAGAAGAGCAAATTCTTGAAGAAGAACCGATCAATGAACCAGAGCAAAATATCGAAAAGGAGTCAATCATCGAGGGGGAGCCCATACTAGAGAATGATAAAATTCTTGAAGAAGAACATTTTGATGCTACTGATGATTCAAATTCCATAAATGGATCAGAAACAGATGTTATATTCGAAGATGCACTTTTGGATTTTGATCCTAATTATCCACCATTGGATAAATGGACAAGAAATCATCCAAAAGATCAAATTCTTGGTGATCCACAAGCAGGAATCATGACAAGAGCACAACTTCATGCACGAAATGAGGTACTGAACAATCATCAAGAATTATGCATGTTTCATGTTTTTATTTCCAAAATTGAACCAAAGACAGTTAAGATTGCAATGGAACACTCTGATTGGGTTGTTGCTATGCAAGCTGAATTGTCTGAATTCGAAAGAAACAAGGTTTGGAGATTAATTCCAAAGCCTGATGATGTGTCAGTAGTTGGACTTAAATGGATTTATAAAAACAAAACTAACAAAGATGGAAACATTATTCGAAATAAGGCCAGACTTGTTGTTAAAGGATATTCTCAACAAGAAGGAATTGATTACGAAGAGACATTTGCCCCTGTCGCAAGACTCGAGGCTGTTCGTATTTTTCTGGCTTTTGCAGCTCATAAAGATTTTGATGTCTATCAAATGGATGTCAAATGTGCATTCTTAAATGGAGAACTCGAAGAAACGGTATATGTTGAACAACCTCCAGGTTTTATAAACTCAGAGCATCCTGATCATGTTCATATTTTAGATAAAGCTGTATATGGGTTAAAACAAGCACCAAGAGCATGGTATGCAACTGTAACATCATTTTTGAAACAATCTAAATTTAAACAAGGTTCAGTTGATCCCACTTTATTTCGAAAGAAAATTGGAAATCATCTGATGCTTGTTCAATTTTATGTTGATGATATAATTTTTTGCTCAACTGACCCTGCTTTATCTAAGGAATTCGAAGATTTGATGAAAAGCAAATTTGAAATGAGTATGATGGGCAAAATTAATAACTTTTTGGGTTTGAATATTAGGCAAAATAGGGAAGGCATATTCATTAATCAGGAGAAATATACGAAGAATTTATTGTAAAAGTTTGGAATGACAAATAGCACAAGGTTACGAATACCAATGGCAATGGGCATAAAGCTAACTCCTTCGTTAGATAAATATGGTGTTGATATTACTTTATATCGAAGCATGATTGGGTCTTTATTGTATTTAACTGCAAGTAGACCTGATATTATGTATTTTGTTTGTAATTGTGCAAGGTATCAATCAAATCCACGAGAACCACATCTTACAGCAGTAAAGAATATTTTTAAATATTTGAAAGGTACTACTTCGTTAGGATTGTGGTATCCTTCCAAAACAGGGTTCTTTGTACAAGCTTATTCAGATGCGGATCTTGGAGGATGCAGTCTTGATCGTAAAAGCACAACTGGTGGGTGTCAATTGCTAGATGGAAAGCTGGTCAGCTGGCAATCGAAGAAGCAAACATGTGTTTCAATATCAACCGCTGAAGCTGAATATATTGTTGCAGCTGCGTGTACATCACAAATAATTTGGATTCAAAGTCAATTAAGAGATTATGCAATTAATATGAAAAAAATTCCTTTATATTGTGATTCACAAAGTGCAATAAGAATTTGTCATAATCCTGTGCAGCATTCGAAGACCAAGCACATTGCTTTTCGATATCATTTCATTAAAGATCATGTTGAAGAAGGAAATATTGAAGTTCATTTTGTAAAAACAACGGACCAATTTGCAGATATTTTTACAAAGGCTTTGGATGAAAAATCGTTTCTTCGGATCTTAGATGGATTGGGAATGATAGATGGGAAATCTCTTCAAACTGATAAAAAAAAAAGAGTGATGGGTCTGAATCATTTGGCGTACGGATGAACAACATGATTCAGTGTTCAGAGGTTACTGTTCATGGTCAACGCTTCGAACGCTATGCATTCGGAAGTTTTGAAGTAGTTAATCAGAGGTTACTGTTCAAGTCAACGGTTCGAATGCGTTTGGATTTGAAGGAAAGGTATGATCTCTATACATTTTGGATTAGTTAGGATGTCCCTAGAAGCATGCTGCTGCATGTTGTCTCAAGCCTCGAATGATTCTATGTGTGAGAGATGAAAGCCTTGATGAAATTATCTCATGAAAATTTCTACCCAACAAGTCTTGTATTTGCATAAATCAATAAGAGCTACCTTACTCTTCTCAAAGGAGTTAAGAGTTTTCTGTTTTGTCGAAATATAACAGAGGTACCCTTCGATTCTGAACCAATCTTTTTAAACCAAACAATTCTTACATTCCAAATATTCAAAGATTTGTCCTTGAGGTTTTTGATCAAACCAATCAAAACCTAGACAAATCACAAATCTGTGTTTATGATCTAATATCATGAGTCCGTGATAGTAGTGAAACCCAAAATACCATTAACCATAAGGAATTGATGGGGAACCATGTTCCAGATCTTACGAAGCTTTTGCTTCAGTACCTTTTATACTCCAAATCATATTCATTTCTTTTGAGTGATCTTAATCAAACATTCGAAAACTACGATGTTTGTTCCCAAAAAGATCCAGCATAAATGTTTTTTTATGAATATGATTTCCGTGTGAGTATATTTTCAAAATCCTAGTTACTTTGAATATCATTCGCAACCAAGTTGTCACTGACTACACTGGTCATACAACTAATTTTGTTTACAATTCCTCACCTTATTTTAAGGATGATATGTAACAAAATTTTCGAAGCCACCCCATGTGTCCAATAAAAGAAACCCTTCGAAACTTCTTTACAAGTTGTTGATTGTAATTCACGGGAAACCACACAAGCTGTTAATTATCTCTCTTGATAATTTTCGAAGATATCATTGCCTGTGATAAAATTGTTTTTGTGTCAAAAAGAAATTGTTGACATCACAAGTTTTCAAAAGTTTTTTATTTTCGTTTCTCATCTAATTTCTTTTGGAACACAGCACACACGAAATCCTTTAGGTTTGAGTAACACCAACTTAAACTGACGATTTCGAAATTCTGGCAAATGACTTCGCTTTTTAAACCCCAAAGTGAAAGAGCCTGACCTCAATTCCGAAGGCATCCGACGGTTACAATTCTTTTGGGGAATACCAAACAGTCCTAACTGTTGATGACGCATGGTGTATGATAAGCGTGTAAGGCGTGTTGACAGTTACGATTGTAACTTTTTGATGAGTACATTCCGGGTTTCAAGGTGCCATGTCAGCAAGCATTTAATGCATCCCGCTTCAAATTCAAAATTCTAGGGTTACATATAAAAGGGCAAATCATAACTCCATAACACTTTACGCGATCAAACTCTCAGAAAAACAAAAACTCTCTGTGCAATTCATCTTCTTCACAAGTTCTTTTCTCAAAATCATCTACAATGGAGACTACTTCATCACCAACAACAGACGAGATCATCAGTGTTCCGATTCTGAAGATCCAGGGTTCCAACTATCAAGTAGAATCGGATTTGTCGAAATATCCGGAAGAACTACACATGCTTGTGGTTGCTTTACAGAATTTTGTTCTGTCTAAAGCAATGTTTGAATCCTTTGCTGCACCAATGTCCTGGTTATCAAAGGCATGTTCTACAGCTTCATACAACAAGGAGACTGGGTGTGTGGAATTCACCATGGTTACAGATACGAGAATTAGGGTCTCCAAGCGGTTATTTTGAAAGATTTTGGGAATTCCGAATTCTGGCCCGTATGAAGAACTTACTTCTTCGCAAGTGGTGTACATGTTCAATGAGATGGGTCACCAACCTCCATTGACACGTATAAGTGACTTCAAGAAGTCAGGGTTACCAACGATTTGGAACTTTTTGTTTGGCATCTTTCTTAGATGTCTTACTGGAAGAACAGTGGTGTTGGATAAAGGAAGAATAGAGGTCTACACAATGGTAGTTGGGCTATACTACGATTTGCAGGTGGATTATTCTGAGCAGTTATGGACAGAGTTCATCACCAGTATTTCGAAGACCAGTGCTAAGCAAGGAATTTCTTGTGCAAGATATTGGAGTCTGATAGTCCAATATGTCTATATGAAGGAGAAGATTGAGGTTCTGGATTATGAAGAGAAAGCCGTTTTTCACATGTACGGGAGTCCGAAGGAGGTACATGATGATCCGGCTATTTTTACCACAGTTGCTCGAATTCCGGATGCTATGCTCAAGAAGGTGGATCCCACGAATAACGTGTTGGTGTCATACTTACAATCCATTGACACAACCGTTGTGACTGGCATATTACAACACGAAGAGAAGAAGAAGTCGAAGAAGTCAAAGAAGACAGAGGGTGACTCTTCGGAAAAAGGAGTGAAAGAAGAACAAAAGAATCAGCAGCTAATCGTTACTTCTCAAACTATCGAAGAGGTGTCTCCGGTTTTAACCTCAGTGACTGATACACCGGTTATCGAAGCCTCTCAATCTAAAGAAACGATTCCTTCGAAGATGGGGGTTTTTCGAAGAATAAAACTCAAGCGCAAATCTCAGTTGGTGAAGAAAACTCAGGTTACTCATCAAGGGGTTACCGTTCGAGAAATACCAGCTCCGGTGTCTCCATCTTCTAAGAAGAGAAGGGCTGAAGATATGGCGAAATTTCTAAAAAAAACCCAACGTATCGAAGAAGTGGAACATGTGCCTGAGACTCCTGAAGATGATATTCCAAAAGAAGTAGAAATCTTTCAGTCTACTGAGATTTCGAAGCCTGCTGACATAAAGATTCTTGAACCAACGTCTTTACCACAGGTTACTTCAACAACTGATTCTCCTACATTTCAATCGATTATGGATCAACCCTTCACCACCATCTTCTCTACACAATCAACTGATCCACCAAATCCATCATCACCTGTTGCTGAAACAATGGCGATTGATGAGGAAACTGACAACGAAGGGTTTGGAGGAACATTCGAAGCCCTTTCCTTTGATAAAGCTGAAGAAGGTTTCCTGACCATATGCTGATGACGATGAAGCAATTCAAGATATTGAATTCAAAATTGAATTCTATCTTGCAATCTCAAGCGGATGTAGGAAGTGCTGGAATCAATATCTTGGAAGTTGATTGTCTAATGAAGTAAATGGAAAACAGGGTGATGTCGAAGGCTTCAAGGTTAATACATGAGTATGAAAGCCGCATTCTTGAGAAGAATGATCAGACTGATAGTTCTACAGAGAATAGAATCAATTCTCTGAGATCTGATTTTCAGAAGGAGGTAAAGGATTTAAAGACGGTTACGAAGGAAAGACATGTGCTCTTCGTACAGGAAGTGAAGAAAGTTCGAGAAGATGTTAATATGCAGATTCATGAACTTCGTGAAGAAATGACGAAGGAAGTTCAACATATTCAACAAGGGTATGAATCAGCACATCAGAAGATCGATATCATTTGTGATGCGGTTGTTCAGTGTGTCAAGATGTTCGAACAAGTAAATCCTCAGATGATCTCTCTTTCAGCCACAGAAGTACAACATTTTGGAGAGTTGGTGAACCTGCTGAAGGAACTCAAAGAAATCTCTTCGAAATCATCTTCTCCGATTATCTCTCAAGAATTTCTTTCTCAGAAATTTCTTCATTTCAAAGCCATTCTTCAAAAACATCTTACTCCATTACTTCGAATCTCAAGCCTTTTGCCGAATGTATCAGATGCCCCACCTGCTATCACAGGGGTGCAAGGGGGAGAAAAGGTTGGTCAAGCAAAGGCTGGGGAACATGAGAAGATATCTGAAGATTCGAAGGTGGTAGGAAAAGTTTATCCTTCGAAAGTTGTGGTTAAACCAACAATAGTTTCAGCTGCTCCAGTCATCTCGACTGTGACTACAACTGTTCCAATATCAAGACCTATTACAAAAGGTATTGTTATTGAGAATGTAGTTCCTTCGAATGTTTCTTCGTCAAAGAGTGCAGCTCCTTCGAATGTTAAAGACAAAGGAAAAGGAGTCATGATTGAGAAGACTAACAAAGAGAAGAAAGATGAGGTGGCAGCTGAAGTTGAAAGGATGAGGCATGTGGAAAGTATTATGCGACAAAGAGCTCTTGAAGGTTCGAATGTTGATAAGGGAGATCCTTCGAAATTGTTCAACTATGAAACTATCGAATCAAGGGTGATGTTCGATCATATGTATTCGTTTGAAAAGATTCCAAAGAAGAGTTTTGTGGTGACGAATACTGATTATGGTCAACTTGACTTTCCGATCAACGAGATGATGTTCGTCATGCCACAGTTTAAAGCAGAGACAAAGTCAATGGATGTCGAAGAGGGAAAGAAGATGAAAATTCGATTTCATGCAGTGTTAGCTAAGGCTCAAGAAGAAGTCTGGTACTTGGAGAAGATTAAGAAGGTGATATCCATAAAAAGGGATGTCATTTTCGAAGGAAAGTTTCAGAACTTGAAGTATGTTGTGACAAGGGCAAGTGGAAAGATACAAGAGTTCACTGTGGCGGACTTTCCATTGATGAACACTTACGATCTCATCAATGTTGCTCTAATTCTTAAAGACAAGTCCTTTTCTTTCCACCAAGAAATAGAACCAGATGTCTTCAGTCTTGGGTGTAGGCACATAAAAATTTTCTTGGAGAATCATTTCGAATGCCTAGCTCAAACTGACGTTGAGCTTGCTACTGTTAAAGGCATCGACATTACATCACCAATGGCTCCTACGAAGAAGCAGGTTGAGTTGAAGAAGTACGAAGACGGAGAAATCTGTTTAAAGCCATTTGGGATAGTCTTCGCAGGAAAAGATAAAGCTGGAAGAGCCAAGAGATTCTTGTTTCAAACCTCTGAAGTGGAAAGATATACAAATTCGCAATATACAAACTTAATTGTTCGTATGAATCATTGCAAGAAGAATTCAGAAGGAGACAAGAAGGAGATAAAGAAAGTTATCTCTTGGTACATGGAAATCCGAAGAGTGCTGATGTATGTTGTTCAACTACTAACTTCATGAAGACTTCGGCCTTTATTCCAAAGGGGGAGATTGTTAGGGTATAAATGTTGTAATAAGTCGAAGTGTTAGTTGTATTGTTACGAAGGTTATCTAGTCTTCGTAAGTAGAGTCTTTGGATGTAATGTTATATTTACTAAGGCATTTTATTGAATATTCTGAATGTCTAGTCCTTAGTATTTTGTTATGCTTTTGTACGCCTATAAATAGGAGACAGTACTGAGTGAGTACTTAACTTTCACATACTCTTTACAGAGAATCACTTTGTACTTTGTAAAATCAAAAGCATAATATGAGCTGATCAAATATTATATTTACTCTCGTGTTCATCGTGTTTCTTCTTTCTTAATTCTTACGTGAATTGATCTTTATACTCGATTACAAATCTCATCACAAAGCTTAGTGAGCTCCCCCAAACTACCACATACCATACAATAACATATAAAGCACATCGATAAGTTTGTTGAAACTTTTCTAAGAATTTCCGTATTTACGTGAAACTTTTCGAAGTGATAAAGAGACTTATGATAGTCGACATCGATAAGTTTGTTGATAAACGTTCGAAGAACATCGTAAATTAATATTTATGAAGTGTTATCATAAATAGTGTATTAATACCTATAGAGTGGTATTGTACCTTCAAAGTATGTTTGATGATATAATAACATTTTTGGAAGAATGATGTGCATTTGAAACACATTTGGGTGAGGTAAATGTGTTGGTGCAAATCCATGAAGTTGTTCCACCACTGTCCAGATTGAAGAAGTGATTTTTTATAGAGTCGGAAGAACCGAAGATGGTGATCAACACTTTGGCAGTATCGCAATTGATGTGGTGCAAGATTTAGAAGAACTAAATGAAGATCAAAGGAAAGACTAATGAAGTTTTCAGACACAATAGGACAAGACTTTGTCTAAACATTATGATGTAGCATTTAGTTCGAGTAATAAGTTTATACAGTGTGACAACCCGATATTTCAAGACGATATGATGGAACGCAAGTCAAATTTAGGTCAAAATTTAACTTTCCTAAAATCTTATTTGGGTTAAATAAAGTAGAAGGAATCGTATCAAGGTTTCCAAGCATATAAAGAACACTAAAATCCGAGTTATAACGAAGAAGTTATGACCATTCTAAGTTTTTCCAACAGAAAAACGGCAATACGAAGTTACGTGAAAACTCGAATCGGAGATCGAGCGACTTTTGGCCGGAATGACCTAAACGGGAATTGAAGGTCTCGTCAATGGTATTTCAGCGGTAAAAAGTCTGGCAAAAACCGACGTCAGATAAAGATGTTATGAATTTTTAAAGAAATTCCTTAATCACGTCATTTTAATAAATAAATAATAAAAATTATTTCATAATTTGCCATCGGAATCTAAACGAAAGTTGTAGATCTTAGTCTTACCTTCGCGTGGATATAAAGAACGTCGAAAACGGAGTTCGTATGAAGGAGATATGAATTTTTGAAGTTTATTTAAAATAATTATAAATTTAAATAAAAACTCCCGGTATTATCCAAAGGGGAGTCATCGGATAGGACCGGAGTACGCCCTGCGTACCCTCGTACGCCCCGCGTACTCAGGTCGAAGGCCTCGGATCGTCCACGTCGCCCTATGCGAAGCTACCGACCCGCTCCATCCGAAATACGTAAGCAATGACGTCTCGTACGCGCTGCGTACCCTCGTACGCCCAACGTACCGAGGCGGTTCAGCACCCCTATAAAAGGGATGCGAGGCTTTCCGAAAAATTTGCTTAATTCTTCTCTTTTCTCTTGCGTCTTGCCTCGTTTTCCGTGCCCGTTCAAACCCGAATCTCTGACCTTTTTGCTCAAGACCCGGGGGTCGATTTTACTCCCGAGATTCCCGAGAATCCCGAGAAAAATCCGTTTCCCGAGACGAAACTCTGCCCGGTTTTCCATCTCGCTATCTTCAAACTTTCAGGTGAGTTCATACCCCTATAATCCACACTTTTAAATGTTTTATAAATGTTTTTATATGATTTTAAGGGGGGAATACAAGTAAAACACACGATGATAATCGTATGTTATATAAAGTTTCATTATACACTTTTATTCAACGGAATCGCATGTGATTTATAATTTTTATAAAGAAATTTTCGTATTCAAAATGTATCACGATAACATCATATCTTTTGAAATGAAAAGTGTTGTTATCTATATATAAATCAAACACTCTGCTTATACTGTATGTATATGTGTCCACCTTTCATACTACAAACATACGATTATTTTGGGATACTTCTTGTTAATAAATCAATCTTATGTGATTTATAACTAGTATACAAATGGATTTACTACAAGTTTAACAGTTTTACTAAACATATTACTTCAAATGACTTTCTTAAACGTTTTTACATGATTAAAGCTCGTTATCAAACTGTCTTACATACTGTAAGCTTCCTTTCAAACTCGGTTACAAAGGTGTTTTCAAACAGTGGTATTCCGTGTACTTAAACTGTCTTATCAAACAAAATACTTTCAATCATTTTATAAACTGACATCAAGTCACAAATTCTTTATTAGACTTTTCAACGATTTTACAAAACTTCCTTATGCTTAAATTGCATGCCTCTATATGTATAGTTATATAAGAAATGTTTAAAAGACTTAGGAAGGCTATCCACCCTATTTCCTTTTCGCGCCTTGAGATGTGGTCTGGTGGGATATTGGGTATTCGTCCGAAAGTCGTTTAAATATTAGTTATATATCATGTATACATATATGGTCATAAATGTTCCATCAGTTAATTTAGTTCCGATACTCTTAGATAGCAATGGTGTATAAACCTACTTGGTCACTCATCAGTTACATTCTAGTAAACTATTATAGGAATAGTTTAGAGTAAACAAAACATTTTCCCTACTACAAGAAATTACACCGGAATCAGTTCATTCATGAGTCTAGACTACATGTTATATGAAAGAATACTCTTACATGAATACTTTTACATAGACATTATATGGGAAATTACTACTACATGTTATATGAAAGAATACTCTTACATGAATACTTATACATGAATACTTTTACATAGACATTATATGGCAAATTACTACTACATGTTATATGAAAGAATACTCTTACATGAATACCTATACATGAATACTTTTACACAGACATTATATGGAAAATTACTATTACATGTTATATGTCTAAGATACGGTTATATCGTTCGCCTTTCTATCTTTACCTTGCAATTCAATCACATCATCGACGAGATAGATTGGGACTTTATCTCCTAGTACCACATGATACTTTGAGGGACTAACCATTCCGACAACCACTGTTAGCTACAGAGGTAAATGAACAATCTACGGATGTTTTAGGTTGATACCATCGTGGGTATACATAAGGGACTAACTATTCCTAAACCCGGCTGTTAGCAATAGAGGTAAATGAACAATCTACGGATGTTTTAAGTTGATACCATTTCAGGTATACTTAAGGGACTACTAATAAGAGTTAATCAGGGAAAAACCGTCATATTTTCAAGAGATGCGTACTTTCAAAACAGTCAGGTCTAGGTAAAAGACTACTTTCAAAACATTCGAGTCTTGGTAGAAGACTACTTTTATACTAGTAGGAAATATGGGATTTTCTAGAGCTTTTCATACTTATACTAAATGTTTCATCATTCATTCACCAGTCTTTCATATCAATTAATCAAAGCAATGACATTAAATACTTATGAACTCACCAGCTTAAATGCTGATCTACTCTTTCAAAATAACTTGTATTCTCAGGTTACAAATAGACAGGTGTCGATGCAAGGTTTAGAGAAGACGGAGCAGTCAGGACTCGTCTTTTATTTTGATCAGTTATCATGTTGTCTTGTACTATGAAAGAAAACACTTGTAACTAAAAATTATACTATTAATGCAATGGATGATGTTGTTGCTTGTTTACTACTTTACATTTGTTGTGATGCATACATGACGTGCTCCGCCCCAGAACGTTTCCGCCGTTCTCGGTTTTGGGGTGTGACATACAGGATGTTCAGACTTAGTATTTAATAATACTGAGTGACGATTGACTTCTATCACATCCTTATGGAAGTTCCATAGTGTGTTAAGCCGACTTTAACATACAAGATTAGGATGGTGAATTGAGTCATTTAGTGATAAATGGTTGAGCAACTTACTTGTTGAAGTAAGGTAGAATGCTTAATTGAAGAAGCAATACATCCATAGTATTGTATGAGAAGAGATATTATAGTTAGGAATGACAGAGAACCAAGTTGACACTAGTAGAGCATGTTGAGATACATCTATAATGTGGAATTCCTAGGAAAGACTCCTATGAAGTAGACTTAAAAGATACAACCATAACAACAAGACTTACTCATATACAGGAATGACGATGTCATGGAAGGATAATGAAATGAACAATTGTGCATGGTGAATTACATGAGTTACAGATGATGCAGGTAGTTGGAAACCGTTTGTCTCCACACTACTAAAGTAAATTTTTGGTGTCATCTATCTTGCGGAGTAGACACTACCTGAGAAAGAACTTATATGAAGATTTGGAAGTAAAATCCATATTGATCTAGGAAAAGTATTAGAATATGCTAGATCAAGTATATGCATGAGAAGAATCCTAGAAGGCGAATATAGGAAATCCAAGATATGTTTGATAGAAATGTGAAATCCTTAATTGAGTCTAGAAGAAATTGTTATATGTACTTGTTTGAACATACTCATGTGTGATAAATTGCTTTGTGATATTGAATGGTAACTTGGAAAACTGCGAGATAATACTTAGGACGAGTATGAGTAGGTGTGAATGGTAGTAGAGGCCTGTACTACCGGAAGCACAGGACTCACACTTGGATCAGGAAAAGTCACAAGGTTACCGAGAAACTAGTAATTGATTCTGTTTTATTCAAGTATGTTGTTACCATTGTTTCGGTAATAACTCAGAAGATGATTGTTTTTTTGACCCCAGTGGTCATATCAAACCAATTCCAAAAAAGATGTAGCATGAAGTGCTACATGTTAGAATATGATTATATTATGTTAGAACATAAAAGAAAGTTACTTACATAATAGTATTTGACTATTAGAGATGAGAGTTTGGTTCGATACTTGTCTTTTACATTATGCAATCAAAGGTCATTAGAATATGACCATTCGAATTGTTGTTATAATAAAAGTAAAGATCTTATCTTGGGTATAGTATATAAACCAAGATGGAGTACAAGTCTATAATGAGAATTGAGTTTTAACTCAAAGATTAGAATTAAAGGCTCAATAGAGAATGATAAGCGAGTGCAGGTTTGAACACCGCTATTAAGTAAGAAGTTTGAAAAGCTTGATAATAGTTTGGTAAACCAAAAGTTAAAAAAATACTACATTTTAGATTATCACAGAAGAAGTACGTTAAGACCCGAATGTTATGACTAGTACAATTCTCGTCAACCCTATACTTGCTCACATCAGATTTGATTCTATTGTCTCAGATTCTTTTGTGTCTTGAAAATGCACATATTCATTTCAAATTACTTGATACGTATTTGTCTAATCATTTCATGTTGATACCGTAGGAAGGGTATCATTACTTGCTAATAAAGTATATAGAGATTATCACATAGGAATTAAAGGTTATAATTTTCTTGCTAATCTGATTCCAATCTTCTTGCCCAACTTTGATATTATTCTTGGCATGGATTGGTTGTCAAAAAACCACACAAAACTCTTATGCTACGAAGAGATGGTGTTCATCCCTACCAAAAGGGTGGATTCTATTTATGTCTACAGTGAAAATAATAAATTTGTTTTTTAAAAACTCATAAATTTATATCGAAGGGATATTCTACTTATCCGGCTTATACAGTTAATACCTTGAAAGAGGAGAAGAAAACTGTAAATGATGTTTTTATTATTAATGAAAATATTAATAATCTTCCAGATGATTTTCCTGGACTTCTTCCAGATAGGCAAGTAGAATTCTGAATTGACCTTATGCCTGGTACTACTCCCATTGACCTTATCTCGAGGAGAAGAAAACTGTAAATGATGTTTTCATTGGAACGAGCTGCCATACCTTGTTCCTTTCAAATTCTTCTAGCTCTTCTTGCATTACGAAAATCCAGTCTAGTTCAAGTAATGCTTCTTTGATCGATCGTGGTTCGACTGAGGACAAAAACGTTGTGTAGTGACAATGATCGGATAAGTCCTTGGATGATCGAGTCTGGATTCCTACGGATGGGTTGCCTATAATTTGACCTGGTGGGTGGTCTCTCGTCCATACGTATAGAAGGCGTTGCAGATGATTAGCAACTGCGGTGGTGGGAATGTCTTCAATATCATAAGACTCTGCGGTTGGAGAACACAGTTCCCCCTGGACTTGAGAACATCCTCATGAGTTGTCTTGAACTGGGAAGGAGGGATCAAAGTTATCTTCGGCAGATGGTGAAGGTTCTCCCTGGTGTGTAGAAGGGAGTTCGCTTTCAACCTGGGAAGGTTCCCCCTAGATTGCGGATGGAAGAGTAATAATCCTTGACTATGTTCTTGTATCAATGTTTTCTATGTTTACATCATCCGAGTCCGAAGAAACGTTTGATGGTTGAAACTCTTTGCGAATTGGAGCTTCATCTTCTGGTACTGGAACCTCGATGGTTTTGCATGGTCCGAAGTTGAGTTTTCCCCCTCAAGCGGCAAGGTGGAAATATTTAGTGATACTTGTTCGGACACTGTTGGAGCAGATACATCTACATGCTACTGCTGAGCTTCTAAAGACACAAGAACTTCGGATAACTTAGTTGTATCTATCGGAACAAAGAGTTCATCAAAGTTTACTTCAACTAGATTTAATGGACCCGAAGAGGTAGGAATATCACTTTCTAGAATTGTTGTGGTTTCAGTTGATGGAGCGGTGTTGCGGATGTGATAGTCATCAAATTTCACATTGAAGCTTTCAATTAACAACCTTTTGCATCTAATGAGAACTCGATAAGCAACCTTGGTAGTGGAGTAGCCAAGGAATACGCCTTCATCAAACTTTGGTGCGAATTTGTTGAGGTGATCTCTGTTGTTGATTACGAAGCATCTACACCCAAATATATGAAAGAATCAGACATTTGGCTTGCGGTTGATAAGGCCCTCATATGTTGTTTTCTTGAGACGTTTGCACACAATGCTTCGGCCCAAAAGTAACGAGGAAGGTGTGCAAAATTGAGCATAGATCCGGAAGCTTCTACTAGAGTGTGGTTCCTTCGTTCTACTACCCTATTTTGTTGCGGTGTGTAAGGAGCTGAGAAGTTGTGTGTAATCCCTTTGGAAACCAAAAAACTATTTAGAAGATGGTTAGTAAACTTGGTTCCATTATCACTTCGGATACGTCTAACTGGTAACTTGATCTGAAGTTTGATTTCCTTGATGAAGCTGATCAACACCTGTGGTGTTTCTGACTTGAGTCGAAGAAAGAAGACCCATGTGAAACGTGTGAAGTCATCCACAACAACCAGTATCTATTTTTTATGATGAAGACTGGCTACGGTAGATGGACCGCAGAGATCAATATGTAAGAGTTCCAATGGTTCAGAAATTGAGGAGTCAATCACCGTTGGATGACATTCCTTGAATTGCTTTCCACACTTACATGCATGACATATAATATCATTGCTAAACTTGAGGATTGGAAGACCCCTGACAAGTTCTCCGGTGACCAAATTGTTTATGTATCTGAAGTTAAGATGAGCGAGCTTGTGGTGCCATAGCCAACAAACTTCGGATACGACTTTGGATAGAAAGCATAATTGCGGTTTTGCCTATGATCAGATATACATCCAGAGGGTACATAGTACCTTCGGATCTGGACTTGATCAGACAAGTGCTCCTATCTCTTGTCATTACCTAGCAAAATTGGTCATCAAATTCAACACGATGGCCTGCTTTACATAGCTGACAAACATTGATGAGATTGTGTTTAATGCCTTCTACATAAGCAACCTTTTGAATAGAGAAGTTTCTCATAGTGAGAACACCATAACCATGGATTATCCCATTTGCATAGTTCCCAAATGTGACATTTCCACCATTGTAAATTGGCCTGAAATCTCGAAGGTATTCTAACCTTCCTTTCATGTGCAAGGAGCAGGCACTGTCGATTAACCATTCTTCTTCTTTTTCCTCCTTGCACAAGGCCTAAAAATCACACAGTTAGTTTAGGCATCCAAACTAGTTTGGAGTCTAGGAAAATAGATGGGTTTCTTATTGATGCATGAATCGATGTTGCTGGGACTGGTTTCGTGTCAACTTTTAATCCTATTCATGTGTGCTTGTGAGTTTTTGGAGCGTTGTGCCTTTGAAAAGTTACGAGGTTTCTGAAAAGGATCAGTTTTGACATGAGATAATTTTTTCTAACAACTACATTGACATTGACAAGCTGACATTTTGTATTTTATTTTGGCACTTTGTTTGGTCAGCGGTCGGAAGGATGTGGTTGATTTTTGACTAGTTTGAGGTTGGTATGATCTGACATGTGTGCTACTGGATTTAGAAAAAGTTTTTATCGAAGAATACTTTGCACGTGTAGATACCTTGTAACTTTTTTTGGGATTTGGTAAAATGCCCTTTCACTTGTTGAAATTTTGATGTGATTTTAAAAGTGTTGGAGTAGGTAAAATACCCTTCCATTTTGGATCATCTGAGAAATCTTTGAAAATTACTGTTTGAAAAGACCTTTCTTTCTTTTGGGTTTTGTCAGATGAGTTAGGAATGGATGTTGAAACTGCACTCCTTTTTGCATGTTTTCTTGATGGGAGAGTTTTTCAAAAAATAGTGAGCAAAAACAAACTTTTCTGGACTCTTAGATTTTGGAAATCTGGTATTTCTTTAATTTTTAGAAAAGGTTTGTTGATTTTTTCCTCGAGATCGAATATCCTCTTTGAAAGCCTTTTTTGCTAAAGTTTTTGAAGATCTGCAGTCATTATTGTTCAACTGCGGTTTCCTGGAAGCCTTGAAAAGTTTTGACAACGAGGGCTTGACTCATCAGAACTTGAAGATTCAGGTTTTTGAGAGCATTGAACTACTTCAAAGTTATCTATGGGTAGTTCATGATGAATTGGTTGAAGAGTCACAAAACTTTTGATTGTGGACTTTGGTAAGGAAGACTTAGCTGCCGTAGCGTAAGTCTGAGTTGTGACTGGAGTAGGATTTTTATGAGAATCATGACTGCAGTGAGAGGCACTGCGGTCTGAGGACAAAGGTGGAAAGTCATGTGGGACTTCAGGGCTTTCTATGACAATTTCTTCATCAACAACGGATAAGGTCTGAGAATTTGGGTTGATTGTGCCACAAATAGGAGGTTGATCACATGTGTGATCTGAAACCTCAGGCACAATTTCCTCAATGACACATTTATTAGTTAGATTACGAAGTCTACCAAAGTGTGTTCAGATATCTTTGGGAAAAGTCTTATCATTGACTGGAAAATTAAATTCTCGGTCCGGAGTGACATACAATAGATATTTGTTAAACTAGGGTGAGGAATCCTCTGCGGTAGGATATCCATTGGACCAACCTTAATTGTATGTATTGTCCATAGTTCCATTATTAACCAAATTTTCAATAGCTTCACTTTCATTGAACAAATTTTCTATTAATAGATTTAAGCGTACAATCTCACTCTGAGCTAAATCTCTTCGGTTCAAAGCTATCTCTAGTTGTGTTTCAGTCAACATTCTAGCATCTTTTTCTAACTCTAAATCTTTTTCTAACATGGCCATTTTGAGTCTTTTCTTGTCCAGTCGTCCTCTCACATCAAACAACTCTTATGACGTTATGTTCTTCTCATCTAAGGCTTTGTTGTAGTCCATAAGGACGCCAACACATGTGTCTTTAAGATTGTTTATGAAAGGTTAACAGTCATGCATGTTATAGTTTAGAGTTTGGATCATGAGTTTTGCCTGTTCGACGATGCTTAGAGTTCCATCCTTTGCCATGTAGCAGTAGTTCCTTTCCAGCTTTGTAGACCCATCATCATCAGCAGTTGCTAGCATGCAGATCTTGCCTTTTCCTTTGATATTGCTGATGATTTCTTCTTCATCTCCGGATGACCAAACTTGATGGTCTCTTTTAACATGAGCCACATATGCCCTAGCATTTTCTTTTTGCTCCAGTTCTTGAGCCATTCTAAGGTAGAATGCTCTGTCATTCACCACATTAGATTTTCAATCCTTTGCAAAATGATTCTCTTTGTTGCACTTGTGACATACTACAACATCACTTTTGTCTTCTGAACGAGTACCAGAGTCAGAGGTTTGAATGGAATGCGGTACTTCCTTTGGTTGAGTGTTTTCATATTGCAGTTGTGGGTGTGAAATTTTAGGATAATGAGAGTGATTGTTTTGTGGGTTGAAGTTACGGTTGAAAGGAAGTTTGTTGAATTGTTGATTCTTGTGAAAAGAGTGAGGTGGTAGTCGGTTAAACTGTTTACTAACAAAAGCAATAGCCTTCTGAAATTCTTTTCATCATCATAGTCTAAGTCAGCTTCGTATGACTGTGGTGTAGTGTCATACGAGGGAGAGTAAGATTGGTTGTGAGGAGCTTGTGCTACTAGAGCAAGTGGTCCTTCGATGTCAGCACAGTCTTTGAGTACGGTGGATTCTTTTTCTTGCAATTCCCCATATAGCTTGTAGAGAGACAGGGAATGAATTTTTCTATCTCATTGAACTATCATCTTAGCAATAGTCCAATGTCTTCCTAAACCGTTAATAGATTGAACGTTTTTTTCATGGTTACTGCGGATGGTGCCAACATTTGATAACTTAGTAACAATCAGATTGAACCTTTTGAAAGAGTCTTCTAGACTTTCTCTAGTATGAGCTTTGAACAGGGAAATGTGGTCCTTCTTCAACAGATCGCCATACATCTCTACGAATTCTCCTTAAGTATGTTTCCATTCTTTGATACCAATGATGGTATTCATTTGCCACCAATATTGGAGCTCGATTTGAACCACCAACACTGTTGGAAACATTTAAAGAAGGTGCTTGTGCCATTTTTCCTTGTTTTTTTTTTGTTTTAAGAAATGAGCTTTAGTGGTATAAAAGGCCCTTTGAAAATCAGAGTTCCGTTTTTCAAAAAGAAACCACTATGGCTCTTTTGCCAATTATTGAGAGAAAAACTTGAGACACACTTGACAAACGTTAGAACAAGTATAGTTGCGGAATTAGTTAATCTCAAAGGATATAAAAGCTTAACAATAAAAAGTTAAAGAGTTAGATAGTTAGATAGTTAGTTGCGGAAATGTAAGGAAGCACAAATGATGGCAGGTGATGTATCGAATAAACACATAAGTTGATTCATAACACGGAATACATTCAAACCAAGTTAGTGAGTGAGATCAAGCTTAGTGATAAAGTCACGAATGACTTGCTCTGAAGAGAAATATTTATCAGTTATTTTCTAGAGGATGTAGAGAGTAAGAAAGATATGAGATGCGTAAGAGAAATACTTGAAGATAATTCAGATTGATAGAAGAGTAATGATATATATGTTGATTGAGAAAGAGTGAGCTCTATTTATAGAGACTCAAGAATTACATTTGATTCACTCTCTAAGAGTAGCCATGCTAGGCATACTGGACAATAGAAGATTATGGTTGACTAGATGACTTCGGATGAGGCTGCTGATGGGAGCTTGACTGCGGGTGATTGTAGGCTGCGGTAGGATAAATTAAGAGGGTCAGTTCATGTTTCAACAATTTCCCCCTAAGTTACCTCTAATTTTTTTCTTCATTTATCAAGTTTAAGAAACTTGATCAGAATCCACCAAAGTTCCTGATATTTTCCAACCAAGTGATCCTCCTTAAAATCTCAAACTTGACTTCGGCAGTCGTATGTTTCGATTTTTCTACTTTGGTTCGACAGATTTCGAGTTGCTTCTTTGTGAGACGGTTCATGGAGGTCAGGGAAATGAATTACTTGACTTGATCGGTCTTCCTTTTAAAGATGAATCCAAGTTCAGGGAAGTTTGTTGCACCCATGGATCTTTCTTGATAGCCTTCGGTTGGCATCGGTGCAGGATCTAGTGGCGGTAGATCAAATTTATTGGCAATGGTTAGGTGGATATTTGCATCGATATTTGCAAAATCACAGACAGTTTCCTTTAGATAAATGCTTTCCCTTTCAAGTGCTATCTTCATATTCGGATGCTTTTCACACTTGTTATGGAATACCTTTGCTATAAGAAAAACTTCTTCTGGGTTCATACAGGGAAAGTCAGCTTGGGTGCGGACATAGTCTTGATTCCTCCTAGTGAGTGTGTATTGCACGAATTCAGCCTTCATGAACTTGCAGGGCTTGAAGTTCTTAACTACTGATGGTCTATCATTAGACCAGATCTTCTCAATGGGAGAGGCATGCTTTGCATAGAATCGGTTAACTCTCTCGAATTCCATTGGCAGTCTTTTATGATGAGGAGGGATACGGTTAAACTGCTCAAATACTGTGAAGTATTTAGCATTTGGGGAGATAGGAACATCCCAGTAGCCATCAAAGGGGGGTTCAGCATAAGTGAGGTAAGGTTTGTAGTCGTCATCAAGCAGTCTGCGGTGGGGATTGATCCACGAGTTTATCAAGGATTCATCCATAATAGTGTTGAAACCGCATTCTCTCCATATGAGCTCAGCAAGTTTAGCTACTTTCCAGTCAGCCTTCTTCTGTTTGGTGACAGGGGAGTCATTTTAGCTTGGAGAAGACATGTGATCCACCAGATTCTTAAAGTGAGGGGGAGTCTCAGGTCGTTCAGGGGAGGGAACGAGTTTTTGTTACGGTGGAGGAGATTGATTGCTTGGACTCTTGTGATGAGATGGTTGTGTTGAGGGTTGTGGTGAAGGTATTTTCTGAGAAGCACTATTGGATTGATGATCTTCTTCATAGTGTTCCCCTTCTCGATGGTCTTCTTCACTTCCCCACTTGAGGAGTTCAAACTCAGAGCCTCATCAAGCCATTGTTTGAGACCGTCAACTTTGGCACACACCTCCTGCAAATGGGCTTTGAGAACATTAGCCAATTGCTGATTGTCAGGAATGGTGGTGTTAAAGAGTAGCCGATGAATCTCCTTTGTTAGTTGGAGAATTTCAGGACCATGGAAGTTTGAAGATAAAGATCATTGGAGTTTGTTGATGGTTGCATGGAGGACTGAAATAGTGGACTCATAAGCAGTGTGAGTCTTAGCTATCGGCTTCTGGGAAAGAGAAGATTTGTTTGCAATGTCTGTTTGCAGGTTGTCTTTGATCGCGGTACCTCAGAGATGAGGCGCTACGCCGCAACCATGAATTCCTTGTGATATGCTTCACGATTGTTATCAAGGGACCGAATTCCCATTTCTACCTTGAGAGAAATTCTCTCAGCAGCCAGACGTTCCCTTGTCTCCAACCTTTCAATCCTTTCGATCAAGGACTACAGTACCGGATGATCTTCTGATAGTGGTTGAGTTGATTTGACTGCGACAAGTATTTGATCTACCTTGGATTGTCGACTTAGGAATTCTTTTCTTGAAACAACCATTTTCTTCTTTTTCTTTTTATCCTTAGGCTTAGAGGTTGAGTGTTAAGAACCACTCAATTCCTCTTCTTCATCAAAAATCATGAGGTCATCGTCCGAAGGACTTGGCTGATTAACCTCTTGTAGATCAACATCATCAAAATCGAAGATGGGAGCAAAGCTGACTTCGATTTTGGTGCCTACATCTTGACAGTCTTTGGCAGTTGGAGATGGAGGGCCTTGGAGGAGTTTGATCAGCAGTCACCTCTTGAGCTTTGCGGATAGTATCATCCATTTTGTCCATCAAAGCTTGAACCCTACAGAAAGTAGTTACGGTATTGGCATTGTTGATTGCGTCTACCCAATACTTAGCTACGGATGGGATCTCTTGTTGTTTCTGCTGAAGCTGCTTTGTTTGTCGTGCCTTTCTTGCTTGGAATGCCCTACGAAAAGTGGCATATTTCTTGGCTTCGGCTTCATTGGATGGTTGATACTTACTCCATGAATCATTAGATCAATATCGTCAACTCGTTGGTATCGTACCGATGTGTCCCTCGGGGTCACGGACCCTTGCACATTAGTGCTCGCCGTGCCTAAACCACCTGTTACATATGTAAGCAGAATAGGATTTCCTAAGCTTCCTTGGTCTTCTTGACCTAAAGTCAAGTCTGGCCTCGGCTCAGTTCTGGCAAAGGCTAAAGAGTCGCCTTGTGGTTGGGATGCTATTTGTAGTGTTTGGGTAACAGACAAAAGTGTGGAGCGCAACTCCTCTAGGGAAAAGAAATGAAGACGGGAAGCCCTAGAGACCTTAGGGCGAGATCTAGATCCATCCTCTTGGGATTTACCAAGGGGGATTCTCCATGTTGCGGTGAAGTAGATGCACCACTTGCGCCTGAGTGGTATTGGATGGTTAATTCGAATGGGTGTGCGGCCACCCCAAGGACAACCAGAGCCTTTTGAGAGGCTAAGGTATCAGTCCGGTCACGCATTTGGCATGTGGGGTCGGTTTTTCTTTTCTTAAAGATTGCGATGGGTTGATCATCCTCATCAAAATCACAACTAGAGGGAGAGGGAGATTGATGCTTGCTTGGATCAACTTGTGCTATCACAGGTGGGCTGATTTTCCTTTTCATTGAAGGATTGGCTGGTTTGGAAGCATCCTTTTTGGGAGTTCCTTGTTTCTTGGTGTTGTAGGCGCCTTGATGAGCAGAGACTAACTATTTGTGTCTTTGGGATAATAATGTTGATTAATGTCTAAGTCCATAACTATATTTGGTATGTACTTGACCCGACCTGGCATGGTCCATTTGGGTTGCACTTCACCGACACAATTAATATGGATAGTCTTTTGAGAATAGTATATTTATGATTAATATTAATATATTATAAGTTCTAATATATTAATATGGATTCATATTATTTAATTAGTATTGATCCAGAATTAATTTATAATTAACTAAGTGATCAAAATGAACTAATTAAATATGGACTCTTATATATATGGAATGGGCCAAGTTTATTTAGGTTGGGCTAAGCTTTCATGGATAGTCCATGGAGCGTTTAACCCATGGATCATATGAAATGAAAGGTCATGGGTTTAACCCTAGTATCCATACTATATAAAGATGTCCTTGGTTGGTGAAATTGGCACTAGTGTGGTACACTAAGAAGGGCTAGCGGATTTCACTAGAGAGAACGAAGTATTCATATTCTCTAAAGTCTTCCAAGGTGTTTTGGTGATTTGTGATTCCACTTGAGGCTTCCACACTATTGGGGCTAAGCTCTTAAACCTTGAAGACATCAAGCTACTTCAAAAAGGTATGTCATCTAACTAGTACTTTGTAGTATAAGAACTTCATAATATGCTAGTTAGGATTAAAGCCTTGGAAAGTTCTTATTTGCATGTATTATAGAGAAAACATAGATCCAAGGTTTATAGGGTTGCATGTACACCATAGGAGTGTTAGAATGCTCAAAACCCATCAGGGGTATCAGAGCCTCGACTTGTTTTCTTGTTATACTTGCAAAAGTAGCTGAAAAATTGAGTTTTGATGATGTCTGCCCAGCAGACTCGCCGTGTCCAAGGCAAAATGCATCCAACTCGCCGAGTTGGTTCGTGCACTCGACGAGTTGAACCCCCAGACAGCATAAATTCGACTTTTTTGGCTGGAATTGGACTTGGAACATTACCCTAAGATATTTTTGGACTTATAAACTTGTTTTTGATGTGGTAATGTTCATGCTAATCCAATTTCAAAGATAAGTGTCAATAGATTCATGTTTTGTATTAGTTTAAGGTTTAGACTAATTACATGAAAAAGTTTAATTTGAATTATCTTGTTCTTATGACATGCTTAGATTAATAGAAAAGTTGAGTGAAATAGTTGTTTTCAATCCAAATTAATCTATGAGTTGATTCTAAAATGTGTTTTTGTAACTTGTCCTCAAGTTATATGAAAAGTCACATTTAAGTTTCATAAAACTCATAAAAGTTGGCAAAGGTTACAAAATGAAGAGTCTAGTTCTAATTAAATGGTTTTATGACTCCATAACTTGTCCTCAAGTTGTGGAGAACCAAGAGTCTCTTCATTAAATAATAAAAAAAAAGTGTAACCTTAATTAATTCCATAAGTTATAAAATAAAGAAAAGTTAATTCTTTTATTAGTTTAAAGTCTTCCATAACTTGTCCTCAAGTTATGGAACTTGAAGAGTTTTTGGATTAAAACTACTTTAAACACATAAGTTATGGAATTAATTAGTTTTGAATAGTTTCAAAACATTCCCTCAAGTTTTGGAATTTGAAAAGTTTTCCCTTATGAATACTTTAATTCCAAGTTAGCCTTAGAATTTTAAAAGTTAATATTCAACCCTTATACTTTATAATATTATAAGTTAATAATATATATATGTATAAGAGTAAAGTCAGTCTTACCGTTAGTAGGCCTCATTCACGAAGCCGATCTATAAGGGGGGGTATAAGGTTACTGCCTATAAAATGGCAGTTTAATGGGTGTCCACTCTCACCCACCGCTTCCTTGACTGGTGGAGGGTCGTTAGCCGAACGGGTTTGACAGGATTATAATTCTCCCTTCATTAAAGGTATTAATGATAAATACTAAGTAACTAAACCTTTTATAAACACTCAATCTTAGTTACTTAGGAAAATGTGAATAAGGTGCTAATCCATGAAATTACACTTTGCACTTTGTTTAAGTCGGTTAGTGGAGCGTGTGTGGTTAACCGGCACACTAACTTGTATTTAACAAGGTAGGAAAAGGGTAACTTAATGTTTATCATAGTATCGATGGAGCGTGTGTTGTTAACCGGCACATCGATTGAGGGGTAAACACTTATGGATACCCAGTAATTTGCATGGTTACTTCACACCTTGTTTTGTGATCCTCGGCATCCCAGTCACAAAACCTGAAGGGCGCACTCGAGATTGAAACATGCCATTGAAAGTTCAATGAATCTCAATGATCTAGGAACTTCAAATCCAATTGAACCTAATTAATTATTTCGTTTTTCATTGGTGGAAATTGGTGAATCGTCATTCACATACCTTCAAATATTCTATAGCTTGGATTACGGCATCCCTCTTCCAAGTTATAAAATAGTTTGTTGGGTCCTAACCTTAATATTTCATATTGGGTGTTATATTAAGGACTTTAAATCAACTATCTTGAATATCTCCCAAAAGATGTCAAGTTTAGACATCTATGATCTTCCCAAATATCTTGGAACTTCACTTCCTCCACCTCCTTCAATTATACTCCCTAACCCACAAGTTCAAGGTCACTGAAGCCCTATTGGCAAGCAAGGTCTAGGTGTGACCCCATCTTGGAGATGAAGTCACATGCTGACAAGCCGGGAGAGTTGGGTGTCAAAGTCTTGAGAAAGTTAGTGGTTCAATCACTTTCTAATTCACAAAGTGAGTTCCTTTGGGACTCCTATGAAATAGACTATGACAAGACCTTTAATGACCTTATCTATTTGCTTGGTGCTGCTAAATCAGAAAAGATTTAGTGTACTAGTAAAGCAAATTTGATTAGGAGATCAACTTCCCAAACTTTATGGACAAGGACAATAGTGACACAGGAAATCCAGAAATGCATTCTCTACCCAATGGAAAGGGATTGGCCATAGTCAACTTGGTTGACCAAATGGTAAAGAGAAAGGCTAAGTCTGAGATAGTCCCATGTACTATTACCTAAGGGTCCGTATGTTTCTATTGCTAAAGGAAGGGGCTTGGGTTATGAAGCTGCCAAACTTACCTAAGGATGATAAAGTCAATAAGTTTGAATTAATTTAAGGTAAAGTCCATTGTCTAACTCTATTAAGTTCCTACTAGGAGATTCTTATTACATGATGTGGCTGGGTCACATGTTGATGTTTTAAGAATCAAAGAAAAGTAAAGAAACTTAAAGGAAGTATATGCTGATTCTGATCGCGAAGATGGATTTCAATCGCATGGTTCGGTGATCAGAATTTTGAGCACGTGTTTATGAGTTATGATAGGTTGCCTAGGAATAGATAACAACAAATTTTCATATACATTTGCATTGTAAGGATTAGTTTTTCCGCAAAGTTTTAAAATAAAAGAAAAATTTTTATTTTTGTTTACTTTAAAAATATCGTTACAATGGCATTTGTAGAAAAAGGAAAAGATGTTGCTTATATCATTCCATTGATAGCAATATTGAAAATACGAATTTGATTCTATCATTTGTGGTAGTGTCTAAATTTACCAAATAAGGAAAGATTCTCATCACCCAAGTTTCAGTTGGATAGAAACTTGGAATCATGCAAGTTGTATAATATGATGAATGACAACTTTCGAGCATTGGAAAATTAAGACTAACTGCTTGTTCACATGGATGTCTGAGTCAAGAGAAGGACTAAGGGATCAAGTACACTTTCGTGGGCACTTGTCAAAGTCCACCACAAAAGATGGATAAGACTATTCGTCATGATTTACTAAGGTTTAGTAAATATGATTATACTTACAAGCTTAAGTATAATTCTGAAGCATTGGAAAATTTTCAATGTATGACAGAACGAATAAGAATAATCAAATTAGGCAGAAGGATAAAAGTTTCTCAAATCAGAAAAGATGGGAGAGTACTTTAGTATCATGTTTTAAGATCATCTTAATGATTTTGAGACCTTATCACAATTCATCCTCTAAGTACATCTGATAGTTAAAAGAGGAGTTATGAATTGTTGAAGTGGTTAAATCAAGAAGATGATTCATACTTCATTCCAAAACAATTCATAGAGTTATACTCTAAGATTGTAACTTGAGTGACATGTCTTAAAGAAGGTTTAAAACACTTGTCAAATGTAAGAGTAAAAGTTTCCTACTCTTGTACATTTGAATTTGGTAAGTTGTGATGTTTTGGAGAAAACAAAGACCAACTAAGGCCAATTGTGTGAAGTGTTTGTCTTGATAAAAATTCACACTATCTCTTGAATATTTGACAAGAAAGTCTTATATGTCAAGAGGACAGTGGGAGTCTTAAAAGTCTTGAAAGTCTCAAGAACTAATCAAGAATAAAACCTAAAGTTCCTCAGTAGCACACGACTTGAGGTTTATAAGCTATCATGTTGACATATTTTGTGCCCATTCCAGTTAAAGTTGGCTTTGCATATGAGTTCTTAGAGTTCTCAATTGGTTGCACAACAACTTGGAAGCAATGGCAGGCCATTGAGCTGCCAGATGGCAAGAAATTAGATTGAGTTCAGTCCATATGAGTTTGGATTTGTCATTATCCTTGTCATGTGACTATGGTTTTGACAATTCACATGGATAAGAACACATACACCATTAAAATCTAAGTGTCATAAGGTTTCTCTTCGATTCATGAAAATGATGGTAAGGAAACTCTTTCACTAAGTAGATTTTAAGTAGATAGCAATTGCGATATTTGCAGTTCTCAAAGTCGTTAGTGGAGCGTGCGTGGTTAATCAGCACACTAACATTGACTTATGAGAAATGGCAAAAGGTCTAAACAATTTAGACTATGATTATGGCATCCCTTTTCATACTTCTAAAATTGTTTAGACACACTTGTGAGCAATCTAAGAGAGGTGTATGATTTTGATAAATTCTTATCAAGGCAATCTAGTATCAGAAATCTGAACTTTGGTAAGAAAGTCAATAAAGTATTGATTTCTAGAAGTCCAGTTGATTTATAGGTACATGTCAAAGCTAGTGGGAGCATAAGTGTTATGCTATTAAAAACATGTTAGTGGGAGCATGATAATTATGATAAAGGTTGCAAGTTAGCAATGTTAATTATTGACAAACAAAAGGTATCAATTAGGAAAAGGTTGTTTTGCTATAATTAAGTGAGAGGATATTATACTTCATCTCAAATCTAAAAGCTTAGATTGAGGTCTTAATCGTATTTAGTCAAGAATATATATGAATTTCATGTTGGAATGGCTCAACATAAGGAAATTCTATATATGGGTTCATTATTTGCGTTCTAAAATTCGATTATGATTACGGCATCCCTTTCCATAATCTGAATTATAAGAACTTGGCAAATAGAAATAGAAATATTATAGCAAAAGACTGGTTTAGTCTTTATGTGAGACATCATGAATCGTGTCCCATATGCTTCGGATATAGGATCGATTACATGTGCTATATTTATCCTTTCAAAAAATTTCAAATGCCTAGGGCATTAAGAAGGGAAAAGGTCTAGAATTGGATATGATTAAAATGATTAAGCAATGGTTGAGGACAATCTAAGGTTTACCAAAGATTGGTTGCTCAATGACAGCTGGAAATATAGTGTTAATTCTGGAAGGACCATATTGACATAATCTATAAGGAGGCAACTCCTGTTCAGAAGTGATAGTCAAATTGGAATATGGAAAAGTTTCAGAGATAGAAAGCTATTCAATAAATCTGTGTAAGAATAAGAAACTTAATGCAAGAAGGATGTTTCCAAGGAGTTGATCTCCTTTGGAATACACTGTAATGATTGTTGTCAAGTCTTTGTGAATTTGTGCATAATCATTACAAGAGGATCGATGCATATAAGTTTAGAATCTACCAGATTTCAGTAAATGTCATGAATTTGGAATTCTTGCATTTACAGTAAGGATTTGGGACTGTGAAAGATGATCATTGGAGTTATGTTCAATTGATCTATTTCACAAAGTAGAGATCATAGAAAAACATAGTGTGCATACTTGGTGTGTGGCATGACTAGTGTTTAGAAAACATAGTGTACATGCTTGGAGTGTGGGACAACTATTGTTTTAAATTCAAGAATAAAGTTGATAGCTGAAACAGTATACAATGAATAATGTGTAATCATATGGTGATAAATAAAAGGTGTTTTATTTATATTCATAAGTTCTGAGACCATATTGGATTCAATTATTCTTGTGTTTCATTTTGCATGTTTTGACTTCCAGAATAAACTAGGTTATTCCTCCGGAATGACTAAGTTATTCTAACCATCCACAGTCGGTCATATGTTGGAAGTAGATATAAATTAAGACTGTCATGGGTTAGCTTGTAGAGGTCTAAGGTGTTGGACAGAGGGCTAAAACACTCATGAGTGCTCATAAGTTCTGAGTATTGGATTCAACCCGCGCTCATTGGAATCACTTCATGGATTTTAACACGAGTGATCATGAGACGATAATATCTTATATTCTTCAAACCTAGAGATATGAGTTGGTACTATGAGTTGGTTGTACATTGATTGCACAAAAACGCATTCGGTAACTCGGTGTTATAAAACATGCCTTTGTGTATGATTCAACAAGTAGTAGAACAAGCCATATGAGTCGAAGTTTGTCCATTCCTTTTACCTTCGGGATAAAAGTGATATCTGTGGGCCCCTCGATGATTTAATGATGACACATGTGAGTGCTTGGTCAAGGCAGGACTGATTTGATTTGTTCAATCAGTCAGTCGTCATGAATCGGAAATCGGGAAACAACAAATGGACAGAGAGAATGATTATAATCCATGTCTCAGTCCATATGATATCTAGAATGGAGGAATATATGATCCCTTATCTAATGGACAAGTTCGTTGACAAAGATCAGAGCTCGACAGCGGCTTTAAGAGCTACGATTGCCAGTTAGATTTTGAAGTCATACTCAATAATAGTTTTAGACTTATCGAAGTGGGAGACTATTGGATTAATGTCTAAGTCCATAACTATATTTGGTATGTACTTGACCCGACCCGACATGGTCCATTTGGGTTGCATTTCACCGACACAATTAATATGGATAGTCTTTTGAGAATAGTATATTTATGATTAATATTAATATCTTATATTTTCTAATATATTAATATGGAATCATATTATTTAATTAGTATTGATCAAGAATTAATTTATAATTAATTAAGTGATCAAAATGAACTAATTAAATATGGACTCTTATATATATGGAATGGGCCAAGTTCATTTAGGTTGGGCTAAGCTTTCATGGATAGTCCATGGAGCATTTAACCCATGGATCATATGAAATGAAAGGTCATGGGTTTAACCCTAGTATCCATACTATATAAGGATGTCATTGGTTGGTGAATTTGGCACTAGTGTGGTACACTAAGAAGGGCTGGCCGATTTCATTAGAGAGAACCAAGTATTCATATTCTCTAAAGTCTTCCAAGGTGTTTTGGTGATTTGTGATTCAACTTGAGGCTTCCACACTATTGGGGCTAAGCTCTTAAAGCTTGAAGACATCAAGCTACTTCAAAAAGGTATGTCATCTAACTAGTACTTTGTAGTATAAGAACTTCATAATATGCTAGTTAGGATTAAAGCCTTGGAAAGTTCTTATTTGCATGTATTATAGAGAAAACATAGATCCAAGGTTTATAGGGTTGCATGTACACCATAGGAGTGTTAGAATGCTCAAAACCCATCAAATAACAGGTTGGAAAGAGTAGTAGAAGATGGGACTGCGGTACTACCACGGGCAATGATTGCGAATGGGGTTTGTAGAGGCGGGGTAGGAAGGTATGCGGCAATACCTTCCGTAGCCTCAATATGATCTGAGACATCAGCAGTCTCAAGAGCAAGAGTAGAGAGAATGTGGGTTTGTAGTCTTCTAATGGGTCCAAAAACAGATTGATCAGATGAGGGATTATACCTTTTGAGATCCTTGGTGACAAAGAGGTTGATGTCGTTACCCATTCTAATTCCTACATCTGCATGAAGATGTGAGATGCATAGAGACCAGAACCTTGCAAACGTGAGTTCGATAGGGATCTCTCTTGGGCTTTCCTTTGGAATGTATTGCAAGAAATCGTCCCATAGTATCTGACCTTAGTTGATTTCATGGCCGGTGAAGATACTCCACACTAGCTCTATGAGCTTCAGTCCCATGTTATCCGTGCCCCTGGTTCTGCCGGATAGATTGCGGACCACAATATGGCAAACAAATTGCCAGACTGTAGGCAGTTGGTTTTTCTTGAATTCCCCAATGCCTTTGATTTTCTTTTGATATCTTATCTATTGGAATAGTGTCTAAGGCTACAACTATATTGGGCAAGTATTTGACCCGATTGTACATGGTCCTTTTGGGTTGCCTTCACCATAGCAACTTGATAGGATGATTTATTATGAGAGAATAAATATTATTAATATATTATGAGAATAATATATGGAATAATAATATTGTTATTTGATTAATATAAGTCATAAAATTAATTAGAATTAATTTGGTGACTTAAAGAGATTAATTAAATAAGAGGGTAGAAACTGTCAATTGTTTGATAGTTACACTTTGGGCTGTAAATCCTTCATGGATAGGGTTGGACGATTTCTAGGGCTTGGGATAAGCCACAAATCGTCCGAGGGCTTATCTTGGAAGGGATTTGGATTTCTTTGAGTAAAAGTTATCTAATTAGGGTTTAAGGGTGAAACCCTAGGAGCCTTACAAGTATAAATAGACCCTTGGGGCAAGGGAAATTGGCACCTCTGCTAAAGCAAAGAAACCCTGGCCGATTTCTTCCCTCTCCTCTCTCTCAGATCATCCTCTTGCTAAGTTGGTGTTTGTAAGCCATTAGAGGAGTGATGTTTGTGACTCTAAAGCTCCAAGAACAAGAAGATCAAACAAGTGTTTGAAGGTAAGCTTCTAACTCTGATTTTGTATTGTTCTTATACTCTATTAGCCATTAGAAGTCTGGGATCCAATGCATGTTTAATTAGATAAACCTAGATCCAAGCATTAGGGTTTGTATGTGCACATAGGAATGTTCATATGGCCAAAACTCATCAGTGGTATCAGAGCCTAGATTGGTTTCTATTAGATTGTTGCTTGATTGTTTGTTTCTTGCTTGCAAAATTCGAATTTTTTGATTCTGAGTCATGGACTCGGCGAGTCCAGTTAGGCACTCGGCGAATCCGAGCGTCAGGAAGAGCAAAAATCGGGATTTTTTGATATTTATCTTATGGAAACTTGCCTTTATCATATTAGATCAACCCTAATCCGATTTTTTTATATATATGACTGTAATCTTGATCTAATTAAGGATATTTATCAATTAATAAAATATTTAATTTCCTTATGTGATAATTAATTAATTATTTTGATTAAATTGGTAAATTATTTGGCAATAAATCATAAATAAATAAAATATGGATAATTACGTGATTAATTGTTAATTTACATTATTTGTTATTTGATCCTCTATGTTTTGAATAATTTAAAAAATGCCCTCATGTTTTGAAATTTATGTTTTGTGATTAATAGTTTAATTTAGACAATTTAAATATCAAACCCTAGAATTTTACTAGTTTAAAATCCAACCCTATACTTATATAATATTACAAGATTTATATATATATATATATATATATATATATATATATATATATATATATATATGTATATGTATAATTAAAAATGCTAGTCTTACCGTTAGTAGGCCTCATTCACGAAGCCGGTCTATAAGGTGGGTATAAGGTTGCGGCCTATAAAATGGTGCTTAATGGGTGTACACTCACACCCACCGCTTTCTTGATCGGTGGAGAGTCGTTAGCCGAACTGGTAGGATAGGGCAGCCTCATCCTCTCATTAAAAGTATAATATGAAATACAAAGTAACTACATATTTTTCTTAAAATTTCCCAATCTTAGTTATTTTAGGAAAAGTGAATTGATGCAAACCCATGAAATTACACTTTGCACCCTTGCTAAGAAGTTAGTGGAGCGTGTGTGGTTTACTGGCACACTAATTGGTTCTAAGCAAAGGTGGCAAAGGGTGATTCATTGTTTATCATAGTTCGATGGAGCGTGTGTGGTTTACCGGCACATCGAATAGGTGATCGTTACAATGAAGGCACCATGTGAATTTGCGTGGTAATTCACACCTGCTTTGTGATCCTCGGTATCCCAGTCACAAACAAGAGGGGCATATCGAGACTTAAACATGCAATTGAAAAGTTCAATAAATCTCATCCAAACCTAGGAATTCTCAATACATTTAGGACTTAAAGTTATGTTTTGTGGTGGAGAATTAGTGAATCGTCATTCACTTACCTTCAAATTGTTTGCATGATAGATTACGGCATCCCTTTTCTAATATGTAAATATTGTTGTTGGATCCTAGCCCTAATTTTTTCTTATTGGGTGATAATTAGGGATTCATATTCTAATCTATCTTTGTCCTTTCTATTTGTAGATGTCGAACGCAAACAACGCTGCTGCTAGTTCATTCACGTTGATAAGCCTTTGTCAAAAGGTCACTTTCGATGGAACGAACTTTAGCGAATGGATAAGATACATTCGCATGATTGCTCGCTATGAGGACAAGGAGTATGTCCTCGATGAGAAGCTCGAGAAAATCAACCCAGAAATCGCTACTCCGGCTGAAATGACCGCTTTTGAAACTCACGAGCGTGATGCAACCAAGGTACATTGCATCATGATAGCCACTATGAACTCCGAATTCCAAAAGTCCTATGAAGACATGTACCCGTATGAGATGCACAAAGACTTGTTGGTGAGATACCACCAAAACGTGAGACAAGAGCATTATGAGATTTTCACTAACATGATTTCCGCTAAGATGGGTCATGGAGAGTCTCTTACCGTGCACCTACAAAAGATGCAAAGGTATGTCGACCGTCTTCGCAAGTTGAATGTTGACTTTGGGGAAGACTTGGCGACCGACATGGTGCTTCACTCTTGGCCTCCAAGTTACAATCAATTTAGGATGACCTACCACATGAACAAAGAAGAGGTCACCCTAAGCAAGCTCCGAGGTCTCTTGAGGGTCGCTGAAAGCAACTTCAAGGACAAATCTGTTGCACCAACTCCCAATCCACCCACTGCTCCTGTGTTGGCTATTGGACAAGGAAGGGGAAAGAAGAGGAAGGCTTCATCTAAGAACCATCTCAAGGTTAAGCCCCGAGATGGTGCCTCTTCTAGTGGGACCAAAGTTGATCCTACTAAACCCTGCCCTAACCCAAAGGAGGCAGAATGCCACCACTGCCACAAGATAGGACATTAGAAGAGAAGCTGCCCAGAGTACCTGCAAGCATCAAGGAAGGAAATATCAAGCCGTCTTTCGTAGGTATATACACAATTAAATCTAACGATTCATCTCATGATATTTCTTGGGTTCGTGATACCGGTTGTGGTTACCACATTTGTTCTAATGTGCAGGGACTAAGAAGAAATAGAGACATGGAGCATGGAAGAATAAATCTAATCATGGGGAACAGAAAGATCGTCGCCTGCGACCAAGATTGGAGTGTACTCTTTAGTTCTTAGGAATGGTTTATCTTTATTTGAACAATTGTTGCTATTCGCCAGATATGGCTAGAAACATCATTTCATTTCATGGTTTGTTTAGACAAGGTTTTAGATTTTCTTTTAATAATGAGAATGGTTCTATTTTGGCTTATCTAAATGGCGTCTTTTATTTTGAAGTTATACCATGTAATGGAATTTATGAAACCGTTATGATTTTAGATAACTTCGGAAATGATGTTTTATGCATGGAATCTTCCAATAGTATGGATAGAGCATCCTTGTGGCATTGTCGTCTTGGACATGTCAACAAGAAGCGCATAGCCCAACTCCAAAAGGATGGACTGTTGGAGTCATTCGACCTTAGGAAAGATGACACATGCGAGTCTTGTTTGCTTGGAAAGATGACTAAGTCACCTTTCACAAGTACGTGTGAAAGGGGTGAGGGTCTATTGGATCTAATACATACCGATGTATGTGGACCGTTTAGATCAACCACGAAGGATGGGAACTGCTTCTATGTGACTTTTACCGATGACTATAGTAGATATGGGTATATCTACTTAATCAAGCAAAAGTCAGAAACTTTTGAAAAGTTCAAAGAGTTAAAGAATGAAGTGGAGAATCAATTGGGCAGGAAAATCAAGATGCTTCGATCCGATCGAGGAGGAGAGTGTCACAACTGGAAATTTTGTGTCCTGTAATCTATACACTCAAGTTAATGTGAATCAAAAACTTAAGAACATGATTGACACCTACTATTATGACATCAAAAACTTCAATCAAATACATCATACAAGTACTACAAATAGTCATCAAACAATTGGAGACCCTAGAAGTCCTTGTTTAAGTCCACTTTGGACTAGGACTTCCTTATTGGATCCAAATGGACCAATAAGCTTCCAATTAGACTATCATGGGCTTAGAACCCTAATTGGGCTCTAATTGGACCCACACTATTTTATTTCAACATTTTGGGCCATGTTGGGCCTAGAATGAAATTAATTAAAAGCTTTGATCCATGAATACCCTAAACTAGTCCAACAAAAATGGAAAAAAAATCATACTATATTCTTTTATGTTGAAACTCATCCAAACTAACTCTAATATTGGCCTTAGGAGCAAAAAGCCCAAATTTTCCTTTTTCCTTCCATGTTTTCGGCCCAAAACAAGCCCAAGAGGAGGGTTTGACTTTCTCATGCCACCTCATTATTAACCAAAAGATATTCATGCATGAGACTCATACTTCCAAGCACCTATCTCATCAAAGATCACTTCTCTTCTCTCCTCTCTCTCACTCTCGGCCATATTCAAACATACACACAAAAATTCACTCATTTTTCTCTCAAAGAAACTCTCTCATTTCTTCTCCATAATTTCGAAATCTAAGAAGCTTTCAAGAGGATCTTTCAAGTTAATCATCATCTTAGGTAAGTTTTTACTTATATCCATGATCTAGCTATTTCATTCCATCAAAAATCTCTTCTAAATATATTCCAACTTGTGATCATGCACCTTAGAAGTCACCAAACTCGAGATCTACCAAGGAAAGGTGCTAAGGCCGAAAATCACTTCATTTTTCTTCCATCTTCTCTTCAAAACCGAAACCACACCTAAGGTGAGCTTCATACCCCCTATTTTCTATTTTTATGAGTTTTTTTTTTGGGGGGGGGATACAAGTGAAAGTGTAGATCTATATGTGTTTTGTATGCCTTGTATGATTTCCATGCTTATATGTGTGTTGTTGTGTGTTATAATGTTGGATCTAGCCATAAAACCCCTCTAAACCGAGATATACTTTATGTTAAATGATTCTAGCATCAAATATATTTCTACATACAAAGTGTTCCTAGAAAAATAGCTAAATGGCTTAGTAACATTTTCTTTGGGTTAAAAACACAATTTTTGGACCTAAAATGTGAAAAATACAAAGTTAAGGGCCCAAATTGACATATCACGAATTCTGATGGATGAGGTGTGTTAAAACAGTTTCAATAAAACAATTTCTGGAAATATACTCATTTGGAGGATTAAAAACATAAATTTCAAGCTTAATGGGCTAAAAATGACATTTTCGGCCCAATGAGGCCCATTATGCGAGATTTTCTGTTTTGGAGGGCCAAAACTGTATTTTTCTGTATAGAAACAAACAAGCATACCTATGGATCTTCACAAACGTTCTCAAAAGCTTTACTTTTCAGAAAATATCGGATTTTCTGGTGGTTTTCAAACGATACGAAACATTGTTTTTTTTCAAATACCGCTTATGAAGTCACCAACATTTCACATGTTGACGTTTTTCAAAATACTTGTATTCTCAGGGAACCAGTGAATCAAAGGAAATCATATTCAGTGATGGCTTGCAGTTTATTTATGTACGAATCGAACAATTTATTTTTGGGAATGTAATGTTTAAACAATATATACTTCATGTAAACTCTACTGGTTGTACTATATTAATGCATGGTGACGAATGTTGTTACGTTTCATATATATTCAATGTTATGGTATTCAATTGAGTCACGACAGCCCCCGAACGTTTCCGCCGCCTGGTTCGGGGGTGTGACAGGTTGGTATCAGAGCTTTGTTTATAGTGAACTAGCATGTCGAGCCACACATTGATATGCAACTATAAACCAAAAAGAGGGACTAACATAACTCTGAACAAAACAAGTAAATAAAACACACTTGCTTGCATTAGGAATAAGGACCTAACGCCGAATCAAACACAATAATGCTGGTATCTCGGTTAATTCGGGACTGTTCTTAGTGATACCAAGGAGTGAATGTAGCCTGATCAACTACATTCTCTCCAAAGTAAAACTAACACACGTCTTGATGAGATCGGGATAGCTAGGGAACCTAAAACTATACCCTTATCACCAAAAAGAGAACGTTCGCTTAGTCTGTACAATAGTCATAGCACCTAGGAATAATGTTAGCATATTTACATACTCGCGCAGAAAGCATGGCTGATTTTCATCACCCTGGAGACCCCTATTTCCCTAATCAGGGAAACAACGGGTGGCTAGAGGAGGAGGAGCCTGAGGAAGAGCAGCAGGGTATCCAGTTCCATCAGGTCCTAGTAGCTCACGGGATGCTTGAGGATGAACCGGGAGAGAATCCAGGGGAAGCACACGACGTTGGACCCGACGAATACGTAGACACTGACTACGAATTTGGAGAGATCGACGACGACGACGAGGAAGGTCAAGTCGGGGACCAGGACCCCGTCCCGCCATGCGAGAACGAGGCACAACTAGACCACCCCGCTCCACCAGTGAACCCCCCACGAGAGAACCGTTCCCTCGAAGCTGAGGTCGCCGCACTGCGACAACAGCTGTATGCTATGGAAGCTCGGGCAGTGCGAGCAGAGCATGAGAGGGATGAGGTTATTGGAGACATGGCAGAGATGGCGTAGTTACTGGCGCAACATTTCGGCATATGACTTCGGCACCACCTGCTGACGCAGCTCATTGCGGATAGGGATAGACTTATCATAGTAGGTCATTAGGAACTATGATATGTACTCCGGCTCTATGTTTAAGTGACTACACTACTCATAGAGCCGTTATGCAGTCGGATTAGTGTCACTTATGTATGCTCTTATGAGCAAATTTTCTTGTATTAAATGCGGATAATATTAATGAACTTTTGTGTGTTTTGCTATGATATTACCAGTTGTTATGTGTTGAGATGTTATGATTGTATGCCCGATGGTAGCAATGTCTAAGTTCGTACCATACACCTAGTTAGTAGGATCACAACCTCACAGAAACCACATACACTCAACATCTTTTCTTTTCATGACAGAAAGATGCCTCGCCGAGCTACTCGCGGAAATCTCGAACCAACCCCGCCCGAAGTTGACACCACTGCTTTCCAGGCAGCCGTGTCTGCTACGGTCACAGCAGCTATGGCACAACTTCACCAAGGGAACAACGGACGAGGCAACGGGCAAGGATCCGGAAGTTCGAACAACGGGACGAATCAAGGACCCACTAAAACGTGCACCTACAAGGACTTCACAAACGCTAAACCACGAACTTTCAACGGCACTGGAGGGGTGATCACTCTGAAGCAATGGATCGAGAAGGTAGATTCGGTATTCAAGATATGCGATTGCCCCGAGCAGATGAAGGTGAAGTTCGCGGCCTGTACTTTTGTGGACCAAGCACTCACTTGGTGGAACGGACACGTGGAAGCTATGACGCTCCCTGTAGCCAACTCTATACCATGGGCAGAAATGAAAGAAATGTTAATGGCAGAGTACTGCCCCCGAGGCGAAATACAGAAGATGGAGCAAGAGCTATGGAACCTCACTGTGCAGAATGCGAACATCGATGCCTACATATCGAGATTTAGCGAACTATCTCTGCTGTGCCCGGGTATGATTACATCAGAAGGAAAGAAGAGTGAACGATTCATCTGGGGACTGACATCCCCCATTCAAGGGAATGTGATAGCTGCGAACCCTGAAACGTTTGACAGTGCGAAGAGATTGGCAAAGAGGTTATATGATCATAACAACAAGAAGGGCGAGAAGCCAGTGGAGACTGAGAAGAAAAAGGAGGGTGATGGCAGGAAAGGGAAGAACAACAAGAGAAAGGGGCGTCAGGGCCCCGAGACCTCTAAAAAGCAGCAAACAGTGGCAGTTAACGCTATCACCGCACCGGTTCTAGCCACACCACATGCTCCAGCCTCAGCTGCTTCAAATGCTTCAAGACCCTATTCCGGTAATCTTCCCAAATGCAATAAGTGCGGTTTCCACCATCTGGGCGAATGCAGGGAATTCCATTGCACCAGTTGCAACCGAAGGGGACACACCACAAGGTTCTGCAGGGCTTACCCTCCTCAGAACCAAAGTCAGGGAAACAACCACAACAACAACAACAACCACCGCAATAACAACAACACCAATGCCGGCGGCAACAATGCAGGGCCTAGCCACACCTGCTTCGGGTGTGGAAGGACGGGGCATTTCCGCCGAGATTGCCCTAACAACAACTCGGGAAACAGAGGAGCATGAAGAATGCTGACTATGGGTCAGAGTGATGCAGTTTAGGACCCCGCATTTGTGACCGGTACGTTCCTCCTAAACCACACTTATGCATGCATCTTATTTGACACCGGAGCGGGGCGAAGTTTCGTGAGCGAGAAGTTTAAACATTTATTAAAACAACAACCCCAGAAGCTAAATGAAACCTATACGGTGGAAATGGCCAATGGGAAAACTGAATCCACTGGGGAGATCTACATCGGATGTACCCTAACCCTTAACCAACACGTTTTTCGAATAGACCTAACGCCAGTATCAATTAGGAGTTTCGATGTGATTATCGGCATGGATTGGTTAAGCCCCCACCATGCTGAGATTATGTGCCACGAGAAGGCCGTTCGCCTTCGTCTCCCAAATCACGAAACCCTAGTAATTTATGGAGACAAACCCAGTACGAATCTTCGTCTCATCTCGTGCATCAAAGCACAAAAACATCCGCGAAAGAACAATTTGGCGTTATTGGCTCACATAGTGGACAAGACCAAAGAAGAAACTAACGTCCAAGATATTCCGGTAGCGTGTGAATTTCCAGACGTGTTTCCTGAAGATCTTCCAGGAGTACCCCCAGACAGACAGGTTGAGTTCTGAATCGACCTCGTTCCAGGAGCAACTCCTCTCACTAAATCACCATATCGGTTGGCTCCTGCTGAAATGCAGGAACTGTCCAGCCAACTCAGTGAGCTTCTGGACAAGGGATTTATCCGACCTAGCTACTCGCCATGGGGAGCTCCGGTGCTCTTTGTCAAAAAGAAGGATGGATCTTTCAGAATGTGAATCGATTACAGAGAGTTAAATAAACTCACTGTTAAAAACCGCTACCCACTCCCACGAATCGATGATCTATTCGACCAGCTCCAAGGAGCTAGCTATTTTTCTAAAATAGATCTACGGTCTGGATACCACCAACTCAAAGTCCGAGAAGAGGACATTCCTAAAACCGCTTTCCGAACCCGCTACGGACATTATGAATTCGTCGTAATGCCCTTCGGTCTAACAAATGCACCTGCTGCATTTATGGACCTAATGAATCGAATCTGTCGACCGTTCCTTGTCAACTTCGTCATTGTGTTTATCGATGACATCCTCGTCTATTCTCGAAGCAAAGAGGAGCATGGCCAACATCTCCGACAAGTCCTAGAAACTCTGCAAACGGAAAAGCTTTACGCCGAACTCTCCAAGTGCGAGTTCTGGCTCCGGAGTGTGAATTTCCTAGGCCACGTAGTTAGCCAAGACGGAATTCATGTGGATCCCTCTAAGGTCAAAGCTGTGGAAGGATGGGCAACTCCGACTACGCCCACAGAAATTCATCAGTTCTTAGGCCTAGCAGGCTACTATAGGAGATTCATCCAAAACTTCTCTAAGATCGCCAAGCCGCTTACCTTGCTTACGCAAAAGGGCGTGCCATTCAAGTGGACAGACCGACAAGAGATTGCGTTTCGAACCTTGAAGCAAGCTCTCTGTAGTGCTCCTGTACTATCTCTACCTGAAGGAACAGAAGATTTTGTAGTCTACTGTGACGCGTCGAATCAGGGCTTAGGTTGCGTTCTCATGCAACGTGGAAGAGTGATAGCATATGCGTCCCGCCAACTGAAGACGCACGAAGTAAATTACATGACCCATGACCTAGAACTGGGAGCCGTGGTCTTCGCTCTGAAAATTTAGAGGCACTACCTGTACGGTACAAAGTGCACCATCTTCACGGACCACAAGAGCCTCCAGCACATCTTGAATCAGAAGGAGCTGAACATGAGACAACGAAGATGGGTGGAATTGCTAAACGACTACGAATGCGAGATCAAGTACCACCCAGGCAAGGCCAACGTGGTAGCTGATGCATTTAGTCGGAAGGAGTACTCAAATCGCCGTACGAAAAAACACTCGATAACCATTCAATCTCATCTGGCCACTCAAATTGCATCAGTCCAGTCAGAGGCTATGAAAGCGGAAAATAGAACTAGCGAGACATTGCGCGGGATGGAAAAGAACCTAGAAGCAAGAGAGAATGGGGTATACTACTTCATGAACCGTATTTGGGTCCCAAAAATCGGAGGATTTAGGGAGGCCGTTATGAAAGAAGCCCACAAGACACGATACGCCATTCATCCCGGTTCGGACAAGATGTATTTGGACATTAAACAACACTATTGGTGGCCTAACATGAAGGCGGAAATCGCGACCTATGTTAGTAAGTGCCTTACGTGCGCCAAAGTAAAGGTGGAATACCAGAAACCTTCAGGATTGTTACAGCAACCGGCAATCCCTGAGTGGAAATGGGAGGGCATTTCTATGGATTTCGTGACCAAGCTGCCCAAGACGTCGGACGGACTGGACACCATATGGGTAATAATCGACCGACTGACGAAATCTGCCCATTTCCTGCCAATCAAAGAATACTACAAGATGGAGAGATTGACGCGTTTGTACCTACGAGAAATCGTAAGACTCCATGGAGTACCAAAATCTATCATCTCGGAGAGGGACAGTAGGTTCACATCGCGCTTTTGGCAATCACTCCACAAGGCAATGGGAACTCATCTCGATATGAGCACCGCATATCACCCACAAACGGACGGTCAAAGTGAACGAACCATTCAAACGCTTGAAGACATGCTTCGTGCATGTGTGATAGACTTTGGAAAGTCTTGGGATACCCACCTATCATTGATCGAGTTCTCATATAACAATAGTTACCATTCGAGCATCAAGGTGGCTCCTTTCGAAGCACTGTACGGGCGTAAATGTAGATCACCGTTATGTTGGGCTGAAGTAGGTGACACCCAGCTAGCAAGAACGCATACGTCGGACAGGGCACTAACGGGACCGGAGATCATTCGCGAAACCATAGAAAAGATCGTCCAGATCAGAGCTCGATTACAAGCATCGCGTGACCGACAAAAGAGCTACGCCGATAAACGGCGAAAGCCCTTAGAATTCCAGGTCGGTGATCGAGTACTGTTGAAAGTCTCACCATGGAAAGGGGTTATACGTTTCGGAAAACGGGGAAAGCTGAACCCACGATACATTGGACCTTTCAAAATCGTCGCCCGAATAGGTCCGGTAACATATAAACTACAACTACCCGCGAAGCTAAACGGTGTACACCCCGTGTTTCATGTCTCTAATCTGAAGAAGTGCCTATCAGATGAAACCCTTGTCATTCCTCTTGACGAAATCGAAATCAATGAGAATCTCCTGTTCGTCGAAGAACCAATCGAAATCATGGACAGGGAGGTGAAGCGTACTAAGCAGAGTCGCATCCCGATCGTGAAGGTACGGTGGAACGCAAAGCGTGGGCCAGAATTCACGTGGGAACGCGAAGATCAAATGAAGCAAAAGTACCCTCACCTATTCTAGCATTCTCAAATCTTGCCTTCAAACAGAATTTCGGGACGAAATTCCCTCTAACGGGGGGACGATGTCACAACTGGAAATTTTGTGTCCTGTAATCTATACACTCAAGTTAATGTGAATCAAAAACTTAAGAACATGATTGACACCTACTATTATGACATCAAAAACTTCAATCAAATACATCATACAAGTACTACAAATAGTCATCAAACAATTGGAGACCCTAGAAGTCCTTGTTTAAGTCCACTTTGGACTAGGACTTCCTTATTGGATCCAAATGGACCAATAAGCTTCCAATTAGACTATCATGGGCTTAGAACCCTAATTGGGCTCTAATTGGACCCACACTAATTTATTTAAACATTTTGGGCCATGTTGGGCCTAGAATGAAATGAATTAAAAGCTTTGATCCATGAATACCCTAAACTAGTCCAACAAAAATGGAAAGAAAAAATCATACTATATTCTTTTATGTTGAAACTCATCCAAACTAACTCTAATATTGGGCTTAGGAGCAAAAAGCCCAAATTTTCCTTTTTCCTTCCATGTTTTCGGCCCAAAACAAGCCCAAGAGGAGGGTTTGACTTTCTCATGCCACCTCATTATTAACCAAAAGATATCCATGCATGAGACTCATACTTCCAAGCACCTATCTCATCAAAGATCACTTCTCTTCTCTCCTCTCTCTCACTCTCGGCCATATTCAAACACACACACAAAAATTCACTCATTCTTCTCTCAAAGAAACTCTCTCATTTCTTCTCCATAATTTCGAAATCTAAGAAGATTTCAAGAGGATCTTTCAAGTTAATCATCATCTTAGGTAAGTTTTTACTTATATCCATGATCTAGCTATTTCATTCCATCAAAAATCCCTTCTAAATCTATTCCAACTTGTGATCATGCACCTTAGAAGTCACCAAACTCGAGATCTACCAAGGAAAGGTGCTAAGGCCGAAAATCACTTCATTTTTCTTCCATCTTCTCTTCAAAACCGAAACCACACCCAAGGTGAGCTTCATACCCCCTATTTTCTGTTTTTATGAGTTTTGTGGGGGGGGGGGGGGGAATACAAGTGAAAGTGTAGATCTATATGTGTTTTGTATGCTTTGTATGATTTCCATGCTTATATGTGTGTTGTTGTGTGTTATAATGTTGGATCTAGCCATAAAACCCCTCAAAACCGAGATATACTTTATGTTAAATGATTCTAGCATCAAATATATTTCTACATACAAAGTGTTCCTAGAAAAATAGCTAAATGGCTTAGTAACATTTTCTTTGGGTTAAAAACACAATTTTTGGACCTAAAATGTGAAAAATACAAAGTTAAGGGCCCAAATTGACATATCACGAATTCTGATGGATGAGGTGTGTTAAAACAGTTTCAATAAAACATTTTCTGGAAATATACTCATTTGGAGGACTAAAAACATAAATTCCAAGGTTAATGGGCTAAAAATGACATTTTCGGCCCAATGAGGCCCATTATGCGAGATTTTCTGTTTTGGAAGGCCAAAACTGTATTTTTCTATAAAACAGTGGACTATAAGTGTTCCAAGTCCTTTTCAAAGGTTTAAAATGCTTTTTAAATTTAAAAAGGACCAAAGTTGCAAAAATTTTACAATTTGGGCCAAAATTGTCAAAGTTGCGAAAAACAAGGGCTATTACCGAGAAAACTGCAATTTCAGGGACTAAAACTGTTTTTATTGAAAAATATGCTGAAAAATATCAATTTCAATAATTTTTGGTGTTAAAATGTCAAGAAAAATGATTTAAGGATCAAACCGGAAAGTTATTTAATTAAAGGGTTGAAAAAGTAAATTTTACAAACAATGAGGGGCTGAAAACAGAAAACTTCCAAGGCTAATTCAATACACGCAATTTGATCAAATGATGGCACCGCGACTATCGACGAAATACAATACACAACAATACCAAAAGTCGTTGTTAAACGAATTGGTTCGGTCTCGAACCAATAAAAATCCGAAACTACTAACACGATGACACTACGATTCATACAAGTAACGTTTGGGAATTCAGTATACATGTGAGTGTGCACAGACGTCTACGCACCATCTTTGGGCCCCAAAGGTGTAAAATCTTGTTTGTTGGGCCTAGCTAGCCCAATGACCTGATCTTAAGGCCCGAAGACCTCTATCTTACGAAGTGTTGGGTTTTACGGATCTAACACAACGTAAAAGGACTTTCAATGGCTTGTATACTATTGGTCCCCAAGGGTCCTTTGGTATTGCTAGTAAAGTCGACATTTCATGTGAGGCGGGTTTGGGACCCCTCGTACATTTTTTTATCCCCAACCGGTTAATGGAGTCATCGGGGCCTTCATGTCCTCTTTCTCTTCGGATGTGGGACTACACGTAGTCAGGGCGGTTGGATAACGTGATTAGTACGGACGACGCCTACGGGATCGTTAGTATAGCTATAAACTGGTCGTTTGTGTAATGCGTGTTTGTAGCAATTAATCATGCTCAAAAATAATCCAACGTCGCCTGGGACTGACACTACACGCTATGCAATGGTTTCAATGTGACTTCATGGAATTCAAGGAATTAGGAAAACATCGGGTTTTCCTAGGGTTTTTCAATACATACAGATTCGAAATGCATACAACTTTAACGAACAATTGTTTTACAAGTATAGAAACAAACAAGCATACCTATGGATCTTCACAAACGTTCTCAAAAGCTTTACTTTTCAGAAAATATCGGATTTTCTGGTGGTTTTCAAACGATACGAAACATTGTTTTTTTTCAAATACCGTTTATGAACTCAACAACATTTCACATGTTGACGTTTTTCAAAATACTTGTATTCTCAGGGAACCAGTGAATCAAAGGAAATCATATTCAGTGATGGCTTGCAGTTTATTTATGTACGAATCGAACAATTTATTTTTGGGAATGTAATGTTTAAACAATATACTTCATGTAAACTCTACTGGTTGTACTATATTAATGCATGGTGACGAATGTTGTTACGTTTCATATATATTCAATGTTATGGTATTCAATTGAGTCACGACAGCCCCCGAACATTTCCGCCGCCTGGTTCGGGGGTGTGACAAAGAGTACCTAAGTCTTGAATTCCACGATTATCTCAAGGAGTGTGGAATAGTTTCACAATTGACGCCACCTAGGAAACCACAATTGAATGGTGTGGCAGAAAGGAGTAATCGAACATTGTTGGACATGGTTCGCTCTATGATGAGTCGTGCTTCACTATCTATCTCTTTTTGGGGGTATGCCTTAGAGACTGCCACGCATATCCTTAACTGAGTCCCTTCTAAGAAGGTTGCCAAAACACCTCACAAGATGTGGACAAGGAAAGCTCCCTCGTTGGCACATATCAAGATTTGGGGTTGTGAGGTTTTCGTAAGACGAGATACTCACGTCAAGCTCGAACCTCGTAGTGAGCGATGTATTTTCATCGGTTACCCGCCGAAATCCTTTGGACATCTCTTCTATAGACCGAAGGACAATGTTGTCTTCGTTGCAAGGAGAGGAGTTTTCCGAGAGCGAGAACTCATAAGCCAAGGAGACAGTGGGAGGCAAATCGAGCTTGAAGAGATTCAAGAGTCGATAGATGAAGGAACCTCTACCGCTGGCACTCAACCCGAGGAGGAAACTCTGGTTGAACCAATTGACGAGTCCTTACCTCTTAGACATTCCGAAAGAGTTAGAGTTCAACCCCAGTTTTATGGTTTTCATACTACCGAAGGTGACACGTATATTAGTGATGGTACACTAATAAATCTTGATGAACCTAATAGCTATAAGGAAGCCATGGCAGGCCCGGAGTCTGCAAAATGGAAAGAGGCGATGGACAGCGAGATCCAGTCCATGTATGACAACCAAGTTTGGAATTTGGTTGACAATGTGCCCAGACGTAAGACCGTTGGGTGCAGATGGATATTCAAGAAGAAGACCGACGTGGATGGAAATGTACACACATATAAGGCGCGATTGGTTGCGAAGGGCTTTACTCAAACTCCCGGAGTTGACTATGATGAGACCTTCTCACCAGTTGCGAAGATAAAATCTAATAGAGTGATGCTAGCTATTGCCGCATTTCATGATTATGAGATTTGGCAAATGGATGTCAAAACTGCTTTCCTTAATGGGAAGTTGGCCGAGGATGTTTACATGGCTCAGCCAGAGGGTTTTGTCGATCCGAAGCATCCAAATAGAGTGTGTAATCTTGAGAAGTCCATTTATGGAAGAGTAATAATCATTGACTCTGTTCTTGTGTCAATGTTTTCTATGTTTTCAACATCTGAATCTGAAGAAATGTTTGATGGTTGAAACTCTCTGCGGATTGGAGCTTAATCTTCTGGTACTGGAACCTCGATGGTTTTTGTATGGTCCGGAGTTGAGTTTTCCATCTCAAGCGGCGAGGTGAAAGTATTTACAGTTTATGATCCGAATCTGATAACTTAGTAACTATCAGATTCAACCTTTTGAAAGAGTCTTCTAAACTTTTGCCAGTATGAGCTTTGAAGTTGTTGAATTCATTGAGTGCAGTTGTGAGCTTCTTATCTTGAGCTTGTTCTGAGCCTTCATACAAGTTCTTGAGAACATCCCAGATCTCTTTTTGTTGATTCATAGTTTATGATAATGTCGAAGTTGTCGGGAGAAACTCCACAAGAGATTTCATAAAAAGCAACAACATCATTTTCCATTTTATCAAGATCATCGATCTTTGGTGGGACGGTGTCACACCCCGAAAACCGAAGGCGGAAACATTTTCGTGGTTGACTCCACGTTGAGTATCAAATCCAATGTGCATAGTAAGTAAAGTAAACAACCATTACATTACATATAGAAAAGTTTTACATTTGTTTCAAAAGCATAAGTTATACAAGTGATACATAGTATATATGAACAACACGAAACGAGTCTTCTGAGAACTCCGTCTTCGCACAAAAGGATCTTCGGGTACCTGTCTAACACGGACCTGAGAATACAAGCGGTTTGAAAATCAGCATAAAGCTGGTGAGTTCATAAGCGGTTAGTTTTTCTGAAAATGTACGAGTTCCTTTGGTTTCCTGAAAAAGTAGTTATGCAAGAAAACCCCATATTTTCTTATGTAAAGTTAGTTTCCAAATCCGAAAGTAAAGTAAACTTTGTACAATGAAAACATGATTGTTCTTATGAATTGTAGTTTAGTTGTTTAACGTATTACACTTTTCTAGTTACGTACTACTGTTACTCAGGAAGAACCCCATGTTCTCCTAACTATGTGTGTGTGAACTATTACCAAATCTGATTATGTTCGGTGTCCTTCCCAAGAAAACCCCATGTTTCCCTGACTGTGTGTGTGTATCTTTACCGGTTCTGGTTATATTTAGTGTTCTCCCCAGGAAAACCCCATGTTTTCCTGAATGTGTGTGTATGTGTGCCTGCCATTCTTGAACGTACATTAGCTTTACTACACACATAAAGCTAGCAAATGAGTCTAAAATGTTAATAATCTAGATTGCGAGTCCTTAACCATACTCAGACTGTATATGACTTGGACCATGGCCAATATCCTTTTTATGACTTTTGTCACCCTTGAACCATTTGGTTCGGCTGTAGCTAGCAGCCAGGTGTGGGATTGTCAGTCCCGTATAGATCTATACACTCAAGCCACGCTCTCCTACGAACGGATATTCTGGTTACAGGGTTAGTCCTCCACTATCTCGTGCCATGGAAGTGTTACAAGGACGTGTCTCCAATCATTAAGATTACTCTTTATTTTTCGACTAGGAAAGTAGTATTTACGACTGGCTATGTTCTACGTACCTGTCCATTACACTCGAGCCTAGGTGTTTTAGTAAGGACATTACACTCTAGTCTAGGTGTTATCTAATGATGACTGTGCTTTACACTCGATCCTTGGTGTATTATAAGGATATTACACTCGAGACTAGGTGTTATTTAATGAATACTGTCCTTTACACTCGATCCTAGGTGTATTATTAAGGACATTACAGTGATTTATGTGTTCTGATGGTGTTTATCTATCACACTCGAGCCTAGATGTATTGTTAAGGACGTACAGATGTTTTATGTTTTCTGATGGTGTCTGTCTTTTACACTCGAACCTTAGTGTTTTATTACAGACATTACAATGGTTTATGTATTCTATCAGTTTAAGTGTGAACAATCAAATGTAAAGTACATAATATAACAGTGTATAATAAGAATTGAAAATCGGGTTAAAACAAACAATTCTGCAAGTTAAAACAGTTTGTTAAAAGGTTTTCAATTCTTAAAAATGTACAATTATTAAACCATTTAACTGAAATCATGTAATTGAGTACAAGATATTCTTGTACTTTTGCTTGTATTCCCCCCCTCAAAACATTGAAAAACCATTGAAAAAGGGTAGGGGTATGAACTCACCGGACGCGGATATGTGTCGATTTCGGATGCTAAACGTCGAATCAAGGCCTGATAACACGCAAGGTTCCTTTGTAATATGAAATGGCATAGAAATATATCTAATTAGATTCATAAACTCTAATTAGATATGAAGTTACACTCTAACGAACTAAAACACCTCAAAACGGGTGTTTGGAGTGACCCGGGTGACATCTATGGACGGGAATTGAAGCGAGGGACTTGGAATTTGAGTTTACTCCCCAAGAGTAAACTCCCTAATGATGTTTACGGCCTAAACGCCCATTCCCCATGAGTTTACGGCCATAAACTCATGGTGGGGAGGTTTATGGTGTTTAATGGGTCACAAATGGATATTAACACTTGGAAATGCTTGGAATAATTTTACCTAAGGCTTGGATTGAATTATAATCACCAAATACAACACTTGAGGGAGTTTATGGCCTAAGCATGGGGTCTATGGCCGTAACTCTCATATCCTCTTGAATAAGTGTTTTTAAGGTCTCAAAATTAATCACATGTGATTTTAAAAATTCCTACAAGCCTAGAAATGAATTTGGGGCACCAATTGACACACTTTTAGGAGTTTACCGCCATGGGGCATGTTCTATGGCCGTAAACTCTCAAATGTGGGGTTTTGATGTGCTTAAAGCCCTTAAACTATTTTTGGTTGGTTCTATGATTTATTCCAAGGCTTTTGGTGGTGTTGGATGGCTTTCTAACACCTTAGAAGTGAGTTTACACCATTGTTTAAGGAGTTTACGGCCCAAGCACAAGCCTTGGCCATAAACTCACACAAACCCTTCAAAATTTATGTTTAAGGTGTTCTAGGTCCATTTCCAATATTCTAAAAATCATATCTAAGTCTTGTTTGTGTCTTGGAAGGGTTAAATGGCTTAAAACCCCTTTAAATATGTGTTTATGGTCTAGGCACCTTCCAGGGCCATAAACTCATATACAAGGCTTTAAATCTTGGTTTGAGGCATTCTAATTCCATTTCATAAAGTCCTCTAGCCATATTCAAGGTCCAATTGAGGTTTGGAAGGGTTTTGTTTTTCCAAAAACCCCTTTTATATCAGTTTACGGCCTTGGACTGTTCTAGGACCGTAAACTCATGATAATGGTCCTATCCCATGGTTTGAACTCGAATTTGAAGGCTAAAAAGGTTGTATAACAAATTAGGGAAGGTACCTTGGTTATTTGAAGCTTTAAACTTGAGATTTTGACCCTTAAATCTACTTTGAGGAGAGAGGTTGGAGTGATAATTGTAAAATGAAGCAAAAGCTTCAAAATGAAGACTTGGATCACTTTAAATAGTGTCCAAGTTTGGGACACGGTTGAATTCTACTCGATATCGGCGTTAGAAGGGGCTTTTGGTCGCACCCGGCCAATTTGCTGTAACCCGATATGTTTGATTCTAGAAATGTTCCGATCATTAATATGAGGCGTTAGAATGAGTTCTAAGGGTATTAAGACACTTATTAAGTCATAAAATAAAACTCACATTAACGACTTAATAAAAGGTCGGAAACGGAAACGAAATCGGAAACGACAATTGGATGATCGCAACGAGTCGTGAAAAGGGTTTTCAATTACGGATATGAATTTCGGGTTGTTACATTATCCCCCTGTTTGAGGGAAATTCGTCCCGAAATTCAAAGCTTTGAACATAGATCACGAAGTGGAAAAGAGATATGGGGATGAATTTACTGCTTCGGGTCTCCGTTTAACATTCTAGCGAACCCTCACTGTCAGGATGTGGCTTCGTTACGCATGGTTAACCTCTCAATCTACGATCTTAATTGATTCATACATGAAGGTTCAGATTTTCATTGGTTTTCATCTCCTCAAAGGAATTTACTAGGGTTTCGTCAGGTCGGCAAGCCTTACTAATAAAGATGTGGAATATTAGATGGTTGCTACTGAGTCCTGAAGATAGCTCGGAGAGGGCTATAGAATCGATTCCTAACGAAGATCTCGAAGGGTCTAAGGTTCCACAAGTAAAGTTTTCTGCCCTTCCCAAGGCGTACTATGTCTTTCCAGGATAAGACCTCCAACAAGTGGGTATGCTTTCACATGGCAAAGTAACTAAGGTTCCGATGGTTCTAAAGGAAATTTCTATGTGAGTCTACGATCATAGCCGACGGGATCCAAGAATCGACAGGTTTCCATGGGTGTTCCTGGTGTCGATTAATTCTTTATTGCCTTAGCTTTTGGAAGGATCTACAAGTATGACTGCTTTGCTTATCTACATGACCAAGAAAATGGTTCGACCGAAGGGCGCCACTACTACCTCGTAGTGATCGTATCATGCCCTGATTGCTGACTTGCACACATCGTGCTTACTGAGGTTTGGTTACGAGGAAATTCCCGGGATTAGGTCGATGCGAGACTAGACTACGCGTTCGGAAAGAATTCTCAAGAATTCTTTAGAAACAGCATCGGGAAAGGATCGTAGACTTCTCGTTTCTCGATGATCACTCGGACGAGAGATACATGGGAATACTTTTTAAGCTTTGATGTATGAAGATCATGAGAGTCGAGTTGGAGGAAGATTAGAACAAATGACTTTCTCGAAACTAGGAAAGACAGCATGAATGAGGCTCGGTCATTACATGCTAAGGGTGGCATCAAAGCATTTCATAAAAAGTTTTCCAATAGGTCGAATGGAAAGAATAATCGCTCGGATTGAGAATACAATTTATGGATACGACACAAGCGTTCTCGTTCTCACGTGATAATCATCTCGAAGACATACACTTTCGGTTACTCGCAAACGACGGGGGTTAGAAAATGTTCAAATGGATGGTTAACGAATTTCTTTCGGTGCTAGAATCGAAAAGAATCACAGGCATATAAATTTAACGAGGGGAAATATACCTGTGGCAACGGTGGGATCGGTGGCTATGTCCTCTTGTCCTATCGCTAGAACTCTTCCAGTGTTACCAGGTGTTACAGTCTTAGGACAGTTTCACTTGAGATGCCCCACTTTTCCACAACCATAGCAGGCCCGACCAATGCCCGCTCCGGAAGTTTGACTTGTTGATTGAGTTGGTGTCTTACAATTTTTCGCCATGTGACCCTTTATGCCACCACATTTGTTGCAAATTATCTCGATACATGGACCAGAAGGAAGATGATGATAGTTGCACTTGTCACAACTAGGAAGGGTTCAATTATACCTACTGGTAGGTTTCCGAGTTGAGGATCCAACAATAGAAACAGTCACAGGGGAAGTAGCACCGTGAACTGCCACCGTTTGCTGTCTCTTTGAAGACTCGTGTGATGTTTGACTTTTCTCTTTCTTCCCAAATTTTCTTTTCTCCCCACTCCTCAATGTCGGCTCAGGAGTGGTAGTTGCCTCCTCGAGGTCATCACTATGATCAATTAGGATATGCGCTAAGCGTTTGGCGCTGTCATATGTATCCGGTCTCGCAGCTATTACGTTTCCTTTAGTTGGCTGGGTCAGCCCCCAGATGAATCTCTCTATCTTCTTACTCTCCGGGGTAACCATTCCCGGGCAGACTAATGCCAAGTCGTCGAACCTGGAAGTATAAGCAGTGATGTCGGAACCTTTAATCTTCAAGTTCCAAAAGTTCGTGTTCTAACTTCTGCATTTCGCCCCGATGGCAGTACTCAGCCAGTAGAAGTTCCTTAATGGCTTCCTAACCCATGGCGTTGGCTACAGGTAAGGTTAAGGATTTGACTCGGCCGTTCCACCAAGTCAAGGCTTTGTCGATAAAGGTGCAGGCGGCAAACTTCACCTTGTATGAATCTGAACAAGCGCATATTTCAAAGATGGATTCGATCTTCTCGAACCATCGGATGAGGGAAATGACACCTCCAGTGCCATCAAAGGACGAGGGTTTTGCATTCATGAAATCCTTATAGGAACCCTCTTTCCGGTGTCCCTGACTACTTTCATGGTTTTGGGTTTTGGTACCACCTCCTGAACCTCCGGAACCGCCAGAGTTCCGTTGAGACATGGCAGCTATCACTGCGGCTGTAACAGCTGTCTGGAATACTACAGGATCAATTTGGGGAGGAGGTGGTGGCGGAGGGTTGTTGGTCTTGGAGCTGGGTCTCTTTCTTGGAGGCATCTTGATCTAATAAGCTCAAGAAAGAGAGGATGATAAGTCCTCTGAATTGAATCATGAGATATGACATATATATGGTTAAAAAGCGATAAAGCAGGATAGAGTTATCAAGACAAGAAGATTATCGCTAAGAGAATGATCAAAGAACAATGTATGAATGAGGATTTCTACCAAGGATTGGCTCGAGAAATACTACCATAGTATTTCATGATTCGTTACGATACCAGCTCGATGTTTGTGGTATTAGGGTAAGTTTTAGGCATGCCGCATACCACGGTCACTCCCAAGCACATGTTGGCCGTGTCTCGAATGAATATAGTTGGCCAGGCTATATTGATCCTAGACACGACTACATAACTGCTCAGGTTTAACCGCAGCGTACAACACCCATTTACTTATGTTCTGTTCTACTTGTAGTTACGGATCTCGACGAGTCGATATACTTATATACTTTCGAAAATACTTATACTTTGAAAGATACTTTTAGTTCAGAGCACTTAGGCCCCTTAATGTTTATAGTTTTATACATGTAAGGTTTGGTATACTTCATTCACTATAAACAAGGGCCCTGATACCAATCTGTCACACCCCGAAAACCGAAGGCGGAAACATTTCCGGGGTTGACTCCACCTTGAGTATCAAATCCAATGTGCATATTAAGTAAAGTAAACAACCATTACATTACATATGGAAAAGTTTTACATTGGTTTCAAAAGCATAAGTTATACAAGTGATACATAATATATATGAACAACACGAAACGAGTCTTCTGAGAACTCTTTCTTCGCACAAAAGGATCTTCGGGTACCTGTCTAACACGGACCTGAGAATACAAGCGGTTTGAAAATCAGCATAAAGCTGGTGAGTTCATAAGCGGTTAGTTTTTCTGAAAATGTACGAGTTCCTTTGGTTTCCTGAAAAAGTAGTTATCCAAGAAAATCCCATATTTTCTTATGTAAAGTTAGTTTCCAAATCCGAAAGTAAAGTAAACTGTGTACAATGAAAACATGATTGTTCTTGTGAATTGTAGTTCAGTTGTTTAACTTATTACACTTTTCTAGTTACGTACTACTGTTACTCAGGAAGAACCCCATGTTCTCCTAACTATGTGTGTGTGTGAATTATTACCAAATCTGATTATGTTCGGTGTCCTTCCCAGGAAAACCCCATGTTTCCCTGACTGTGTGTGTGTATCTTTACCGGTTCTGGTTATATTCAGTGTTCTCCCCAGGAAAACCCCATGTTTTCCTGAATGTGTGTGTATGTGTGCCTGCCATTCTTGAACGTACATTAACTTTACTACACACATAAAGCTAGCAAATGAGTCTAAAATGTTAATAATCTAGATTGCGAGTCCTTAACCATACTCAGACTGGATATCACTCGGACCATGGCCAATATCCTTTTTATGACTTTCGTCACCCTTGAACCATTTGGTTCGGCTGTAGCTAGCAGCCGGGTGTGGGATTGTCATTCGCGTATAGATCTATACACTCAAGCCACGCTCTCCTACGAACAGATATTCTGGTTACAGGGTTAGTCCTCCACTATCTCGTGCCATGGAAGTGTTACAACGACGTGTCTCCAATCATTAAGATTACTCTTTACTTTTCAACTATGAAAGTAGTATTTACGACTGGCTATGTTCTACGTACCTGTCCATTACACTCGAGCCTAGGTGTTTTAGTAAGGACATTACACTCGAGTCTAGGTGTTATCTAATGATGACTGTGCTTTACACTCGATCCTTGGTGTACTATAAGGATATTACACTCGAGCCTAGGTGTTATTTAATGAATACTGTCCTTTACACTCGATCCTAGGTGTATTATTAAGGACATTACAGTGATTTATGTGTTCTGATGGTGTTTATCTATCACACTCGAGCCTAGATGTATTGTTAAGGACGTACAGATGTTTTATGTTTTCTGATGGTGTCTGTCTTTTACACTCGAACCTTAGTGTTTTATTACAGACATTACAATGGTTTATGTATTCTATCAGTTTAAGTGTGAACAATCAAATGTAAAGTACACAATATAACAGTGTATAATAAGAATTGAAAATCGGGTTAAAACAAACAATTCTGCAAGTTAAAACAGTTTGTTAAAAGGTTTTCAATTCTTAAAAATGTACAGTTATTAAACCATTTAACTGAAATCATGTAATTGAGTACAAGATATTCTTGTACTTTTGCTTGTATTCCCCCCCTCAAAACATTGAAAAACCATTGAAAAAGGGTAGGGGTATGAACTCACCGGACGCGGATATGTGTCGATTTCGGATGCTAAACGTCGAATCAAGGCCTGATAACACGCAAGGTTCCTATGTAATATGAAATGGAATAGAAATATATCTAATTAGATACATAAACTCTAATTAGATATGAAGTTACACTCCAACGAACTAAAACACCTCAAAACGGGTGTTTGGAGTGACCCGGGTGACATCTACGGACGGGAATTGAAGCGAGGGACTTGGAATTTGAGTTTACTCCCCAAGAGTAAACTCCCTAATGATGTTTACGGCCTAAACACCCATTCCCCATGAGTTTACGGCCGTAAACTCATGGTGGGGAGGTTTATGGTGTTTAATGGGTCACAAATGGATATTAACACTTGGAAATGCTTGGAATAATTTTACCTAAGGCTTGGATTGAATTATAATCACCAAATACAACACTTGAGGGAGTTTATGGCCTAAGCATGGGGTCTATGGCCGTAACTCTCATATCCTCTTGAATAAGTGTTTTTAAGGTCTCAAAATTAATCACATGTGATTTTAAAAATTCCCACAAGCCTAAAAATGAATTTGGGGCACCAATTGACACACTTTTAGGAGTTTACGGCCATGGGGCATGTTCTATGGCCGCAAACTCTCAAATATGGAGTTTTGATGTGTTTAAAGCCCTTAAACTATTTTTGGTTGGTTCTATGATTTATTCCAAGGCTTTTGGTGGTGTTGAATGGCTTTCTAACACATTAGAAGTGAGTTTACACCATTGTTTAAGGAGTTTACGGCCCAAGCACAAGCCTTGGCCGTAAACTCACACAAACCCTTCAAAATTTATGTTTAAGGTGTTCTAGGTCCATTTCCAATATTCTAAAAATCATATCTAAGTCTTGTTTGTTCCTTGGAAGGGTTAAATGGCTTAAAACCCCTTTAAATATGTGTTTACGGTCTAGGCACCTTCCAGGGCCGTAAAATCATATACAAGGCTTTAAATCTTGGTTTGAGGCATTCTAATTCCATTTCGTAAAGTCCTATAGCCATATTCAAGGTCCAATTGAGGTTTGGAAGGGTTTTGTTTTTCCAAAAACCCCTTTTATATGAGTTTACGGCCTTGGACTGTTCTAGGACCGTAAACTCATGATAATGGTCCTATCCCATGGTTTGAACTCGAATTTGAAGGCTAAAAAGGTTGCATAATAAATTAGGGAAGGTACCTTGGTGATTTGAAGCTTTAAATTTGAGATTTTGACCCTTAAATCTAGTTTGAGGAGAGAGGTTGGAGTGATAATTGTAAAATGGAGCAAAAGCTTCAACATGAAGACTTGGATCACTTTAAATAGTGTCCAAGTTTGGGACACGGTAGAATTCTACCCGATACCGGCGTTAGACGGGGCTTTTCGTCGCACCCGGCCAATTTGCCGTAACCCGATATGGTTGATTCTAGAAATGTTCCAATCATTAATATGAGGTGTTAGAATGAGTTCTAAGGGTATTAAGACACTTATTAAGTCATAAAATAAAACTCACATTAACGACTTAATAAAAGGTCGGAAACGGAAACGAAATCGGAAACGGCGATTGGATGATCAGAACGAGTCGTGAAAAGGGTTTTCAATTACGGATATGAATTTCGGGTTGTTACAGACGGTTCATGACTGGTTGTCCTCCTCCTAGTCTGGTTTTGGCACCATCAATTTGAACAGGTGTAAGAATAGGGAAATGTGGTCCTTCTTCAATAGATCGCCATACATCTCTACCAAGTCTCCTTAAGTATATTTCCATTCTTTGAGACCAGTGATGGTATTCATTTTCCACCAATATTAGAGCTCGATTTGAACCACCAACACTGTTGGAAACATTTAAAGAAAGTTCTTGTGCTATTTTCCTTGTTTTTTTTGTTTTAAGAAATGCTCTTCAGTGGTATAGAAGGCCCTTTGAAAATCAGAGTTCCATTTTCCAAAAAGCAACCCTTATGGCTCTGATACCAATTGTTGAGTAAAAAACTTGAGACACACTTGAACAAACGTTACCACAAGTATAGCTGTAGAATTAGTTAATCTCAAAGGATCTAAAAGCTCAACAATAATAAGTTAAAGAGTTAGATAGTTAGATAGTTAGTTTCAGAAATGTAAGGAAACATAAATGACAGCAGGTGATATCAAAATAAACACATAAGTTGATTCATAACATGGAATCCATTCAAACCAACTTAGTGAGTGAGATCAAGCTTAGTGATAAAGTCACGAATGACTTGCTCCGAAGAGAAATATTTATAAGTTATGTTCGAGAGGATGTGGAGAGTAAGAAAGATATGAGATGCGTAAGAGAAATACTTGAAGATAATTCAGATTGATAGATGATTAAAGATATATATGTTGATTGAGAAAGAGTGAGCTCTATTTATAGAGACTCAAGAATTAAATTTGATTCACTTTCTAAGAGTAGCCATGCAAGGCATACTGATAATAGAGAGTATTACAGAAAGATAGATAAAATAAACTAAGTAATGTAAAAAGACTACGGTTGACTAGATGACTTCAGATGAGGCTGCTGATGGGAGCTTGACTGCGGATGCTTGTAGGCTGCCGTAGGCTAAATTAAGAGGGTCACCTCATGTTTCAATAGGTAACTGGGACAAGTATTTACCACTTGTTAAATTTTAGTATAATAACAATGATCACGCTTCAATCAGAGTGCCACCATATGAAGCATTCTATGGTCTCATATGCCGCACTCCATTATGTTGGCGTGATATAGGCCAGAAAGTCCTTGGAGGCCTTGAAATGATTCAAGATACTACTGATAAGATCCGAATTGTACGTGAAAGAATGAAAGCGGCCCAGGATCGACAACATCCTATGCATAAATGAAGGATACGATCCATATAATTCCAAGTGGGTGATACTAAAGGTAACCCTGTGGAAAGGCATTATAAAATTTGGGAAGAAAAGGAGATTGAATCTTAGATTTGTTGGACTTATCAAAACTAACTAGAGAATTGGTCAACAAGCATATCGCTTGGAATTGCCTGAAGATTTGGTAGATATACATGATATATTTCATGTAAGATATCTATGTAAATTTTTGAGCGTATATAATGAAATGGTTCTATTATCCGAGGTGAAAGTGGATAATAAGTTAAGTAGAAGAGATCGTAAATGAAAGAATGACTAATCTACGTAATAAAAAAGTGAAATTGGTGCTTGCCAAGTGGAAACCCCATCGACGCCCAAATAATACTTTGGTAAAATAAGAACGAAATAAGAATGAAGTATCCCCATTTGTTTTAATCGATGCAATTTCGGGGATGAAATCCTCAAAAGGAGGAGGTATTTGTAACATACACGTTTAGTTATCGTATATTGTAAATTATAAAAGTGAATAATATTATGAAATATTATGTAATATTGAGTGTTGAATTGTAATAGATTGTTTTTACTAGAAATGAAGTAAAACAATGTTTAGAATCACTCATAAAATATTGGAAGTCTTATGAGATTCCAATTAAAAGCCAAATAGTGAAATTTAGAGAAAATATAAAATTTTAAACAATTAAAATTTTATTATTTAAAGTTGTAAAGAATCTTGTTAGAAACATTTAGGTGAAAACCTCGTTGAAATCCGAGTTATAACGAAGAAGTTATGACCAATCGAATATCCAAAAGAAAACCGACAAACACTATTTCGTGTAAAAAGTGAGTTTCTGATAAACTATTTTTTAGCCTTAGTGATCTAAATGAAAGTTGTAATAAACGTCAAAATAATAAACATCCATATAAAGAACTTTTAAATCTGACTTCGTATAATGAAGTTATGATTATTCTAAGTTTCGGATTAGTAGTAGACACATAAAAACTCGAAATAAAGATCGAACGATATTTAGCCGAAACAACCTAAACGAGAATCGAAGGTCTCGTCAATAGTAGTACAACGGTAAAAAGACAGATAAAAACGGACATCATAAAAAGAAGTTATGAATTTTTCCCAGAATTTTCCTGTCCCGGTCCGTTAAAAATATAATAATAATAATAATGAATTCAAAATTAGCCGATGAAGTCTAAACAAAAGTTGTAGAGTATATTCTCTCCTACACGCGCATATAAAGAACGTCAAAAACGGAGCTCGTACGCAAAAGATATGAATTTTTATAATTTTTAAATATAGATAAATGAAAATTCGAAATTTTATCCAGAGCCATACGCCCCGCGTACGAGCCTACGCTCAGCGTACGTGTGCGATCCGGAATTAGCGACGTCTCTCACTCATCACCCAATGTACCACATCCGAGCCCGGGAACCGAACAAGTGACACCTCGCATGTATGCCCAACGTACGGAACTACGCCTAGCGTAGTTGGCCGCCTCGCCGTACGCCCAGCTTACCGAGGACTTACGCCCAGCGTAATCAGCAGCTTCGCTGCCTTATATAAGTGATGTGAGGGCCGTCGTATTTGGTTTACATATGTTCATTTCCTTTCACTATAAAACCACTTTTAACCTACTTTTAACCCCCCGAAGTTCCGGTATCATTCCCGACATCTGAAGCAAGTCCCAACGCTCCGAAGTTCCCGAGAAAATCATATTTCAAGTCGAAACTATGCCCGAGTAGATCCTGGTTTTTAACTAAAAACCCCGGTTTCATCACAGAAAGTCTTATTTAGAGCCAAAGTACTGCCCAAATTAATATTTTAACCCTCGGATATTTCAGGGTGAGTTCAATATATATGAACAATTGTATCTGATGTGTTATATGTGCTATATGCTTTCCCGTGTTATATTTTCTCCTATTTTGATAGCAAACTTGTACCTCTCACCATGTGATCAGTTTAAGAACTCAGATTCACACTGGTATTGGTATATAGCCTTTGGCCATGTCGAGCATGTCCCCGGGTAAGTGAATGACTCTATTCTATGGCATTGGTAGAAGGTTAAACAGGGCGTGAAAACATGAAATCTACCTTAATGTTAAAGTCATAGCTTGTATAATTTCTGGTATCGGCTTCATGCTTTTTCCCATGTAAAGCATGACTCGTATCATGTCTAAAAAGGACATAAGGACTATGTATGGCTGAAAGTCTATTTATGATAGTAAAATGACACGTATCTTCCGGTATTAACAAAGAGTTATGTAGGGCTGAAAGCCTGTATATTCTAGTAAAATGATAATCTAAATTAGTATGTCTTCTATGTGACAACCTGAAATTTACATTTTGTACGAACAATATGTATTCAATAGAAGCTAGTCCAGTTTCAGTGATTTTCAGACTTTTCCGAATAAGTTTGTGTACATTAGGGTTTACGTTTAAGGAGATATCAGGAGAGTGGATGCTCCTAGGTTTGTGAAACTTGAGCATTTCAAAACTTCATAATGTTATATTCCAATTCCGGAATAAAAATACTTTTGCCAAAATATTTCAGGACTATAAATAGATTTCTGAACTAAATTCATTCATTATTCACATTTCCAACTAGAGAAAAGCCATTTTCTCTCTCACGGATCTTCGGGTTTTCGTCCCAAATCGTGAGTACACTTCTCTAGTTGTGTTTCAATGCTTATTTTATGCTTGTTAACATAGATTTTGTGCCAAATATATGTGACTTGGGAGTTTACCGCCCAAGAACGTTCTTGGGGAGTAAACTCCAAAATGAAGCTTAAAGGCCATCTAGTCCCATTTCCTTGTTAGATAACTAGTTTAGGATGATATGTAGAATCATTTGAGGCTACAAAACAATCAAGAACACATAGCTTTCGGCGTTTACGGCCCAAGAGTTTCTTGGACCGTAAACACCAAATTCAAGGGCCAAAAATGTGTCCTAATTACTCCTAAGGCTTTAGACATTAAACCCCATTTAATTCTAGCTAATTTGGAGACTTTAACACATCAAGAACACCCTTAAAGGGAGTTTACGGCCAAGGAACTACTCTTGGGCCGTAAACACAAAGTAAGGGCACCAAAGTGTGCCTAGGTTCCCCCTTAGCCTTAAACAAAAGCCTAGAAATTATCCTACTTGTGCAAGAGAATTAAAAGAATTCAAACACCCATCCCATGAGAGTTTACGGCCGTAAACTCTAAGGGATATGGTCTTTTGGCTGTAAACTCCTCAATGGAGTATTATCTATGCCCTAAACTACCCAAATGATTAAACCACCAAGCTAGGCTTATTCTAGAATTCATTTAGCACTTCAAAACACCAAGAACCACCAAGATTGGAGTTCACGGCCGTAAACTCAAGGGTTTACGACCGTAAAATCCTTATGTGGGGTTTATTGGGTAGTAAACTCTTATACAAGGTCCTTGGAAGCATTAAACCCCTTTAGCCTTGTCCCATAACAATCTAGAAGCAACCCTTAGGACCTATAACACTTATACAAAGTGTTTACATGTTCCTAAGTGTCCCAACTTATTTCATTAAGTTGTTATTTGGCTAATTAGTTATATATATGCTCATTATATGATAACTAGGCTCGTGCGTGTGAACAAGTCTCCGTTTGCCACCTAGAACGGTATCCAACACTACAATCCAATCCACTCACCACAAGTGAATTCATACCCCTTTAATTAACCTTTGAAAATGATTTTAAATCTTTTAAATACTTTATGGGGGGGGATACAAGTTAAATACTTATAGTTATTGCATCAATCACATGTGATAACATGAATCACATGTGATTACATCAATCACATGTGATTAATAACTAGGAAACCAATGATTTTATCACTATTCAAACTGTTTATCAAACTGTTTTACTTCAAAATGTTTTACAAACTCCTTTACTTATCAAATGCTTTTCTTAAACTTTGTTTTACTTCTTATAAATTGCGTGCCCATATATGTATAGATATATAAGTAATGTTTAAATTAGGAAGGCCATCCGCCATATTTCCTTTTTCTCGATTTGGATGTGGTCTGGTGGGATTTCGGGTAACCATCCGAAGGTCGTTTCAATATTAATTATATATCAAATATACATATATGGACATAAAATTACTTCCATATTCATGCGTATTAGACACATCATTAGTAAGTTACGAGCGGGGTAACACAGGATCATACTACTACAATTTCTAGATCAATGAGTTAGTTCATTCATGAAGTCTATACATTACATTACTATGAGAACATATACAACTATACTAAAAGAGAACATATACAACTATACTAGGAGGAGAGCATATACAACTATACTAGAACGAGAAACATTACATTACATATACAAGAATACGTTAACAATTGTGATCCACTATATCGGAGCATGCCTTAAATGTCATGAACCGAGTTGTAGCCTGAATTCTCTTGGAGGGAGAGCGTGAGTTTGCATATAGATCTATACTGGATTGACTATCCTACACCTTGCTGCGAGCTACAGCCGGACCTGCAGGTCTGCGGGTGCCAAACGTCATTCCGTTATTACGACCATTCGTATGTCGTTGTTACCAGTCGATAGTATGGTGCAATTTATCACATTATACCTTAATATAAATCCGGTTTAAGGTAGTTAGTATAGCAGTAGTTCCTATATAAAAGACTACAATACTACAATGATTTACCCATTGCAAATTTTTAGTGATTATTTCACTTAAACATTAATGTATAAACTATATTTTGTTAAATGGTAGTTACATTTGGGAAATTACACACTTTTACAACAAACGAGCATACAAAACAGTTAAGCCTTGGTAGAAGGCTACTTTAATAGAAAATATAGGTTTTTCTGAGGAATTCAAACTTTTACAAACACTTACACACATTCACTTACATTTTACAACCTTACACTTGAGACAGGTTCAAACATTTTTGATAACAAACACCGACACTAAAATACTTATGAACTCACCAGCTTAATGCTGATAAACTCTATCAAAATAACTTGTATTCTCAGGTCATCAGTAGACATGCACCGAGGCCAGCTTTTGAGAAGATGGAGCGCATCCAAGACTCATCTTATTATTTTGATTTACATTATTTTTGGTGTCTATAACTGTACAGAACACGCTTGTATTAAAATTATATATTTAATGCAATGGATGATGTTGTTTGCTTATTTACATTTACTGTGTTGTGATACTTTACATGACGTCCTCCGCCCCAGAACGTTTCCGCCGTTCTTGGTTTTGGGGTGTGACAGATTGGTATCAGAGCATTGTTTATAGTGAATCAAGTATATCAACCCATGAAAGATATACTAAACTATAAACCCATTAGGGATTAAAGCACTCTGACCAAGAGTCTATACTTTAAATATTAAAATATTTAATTAAGTATACTAGTCTGCATTCATACAAAAATCAGTGTCACAATGACAAGAACAAAAGTATTACGATTGTTAAATATCACAAGTGAGCTCGGGGATGTATGGTCAGTCCTGGGAATGGCATAGCCTGATCAACTATGCTGGTCGGAGGAGTGATTAGAATATGCCCTAGAATGGTTGTGATGTGTTAACAAGTCTAAAAGCTTACCAACAATACCACAAGAAGATCAGTAGAACTTAAACTTAAAATACTATAGTTGTATTTTGTACTACTAGTTACATGTACACTATATTCTTATACCTCTCTTCTCGCATAGATTTAAATGGCTGGATTCCATCACGGCGACCCGTACTTTCCAAATGAAGGAAATGCTGGGTGGATCGAAGAAGAGCCCGAAGATGAGCATCCAATCCCTTTGGATGATCACCTTGCAGAAGGCTTTTCTGATGGATCTGACTCCGAGCCTGAAGTCAACAACCTACCGCTAGTAGGTCAAGCCCCGAACAACAACCGCCGACCAACTTTTCCAGGTCCTACTCCCTTGTGGGCAACCAACTTGAATCGATGGAGTGACGAACAAGGTCAACCCTTACCATACTTTGGGGACTGAAGCTTTTACAATGTCAGTGAAGGTGGTTCTGCTGACCGAGCTTTGCCCGTCATTATCCGCATGATAGCTCGTAATGTTGAGCAAGGTCGAGCAGCCATCGACCGGGTCATGGAGATTGATGCCAACTCAGGTGTCAACACAGTCCGCATCCGCCGTCTTGAAGAAGACATGGAACGGACCCGGAGAACCAATGAAACCCTGTAACAACAGCTGGCTGCCTCCCGAGCTGAAATCTTGGAACTTCGAGTCCGCCAGAGGGCTCATGATCGACACCTTCAAGAGGTGTTTCGTCAAGTGTCAGACCTCAGGACTCGCCCGAGGAATTCCCATCGCCGTTAGATGATGTCTAGTACATCTCTATCTTTTGGTTAAAGAATAGTCTTTAACATCTGTGCTCTAAGTAGCACTTGTCTGTAAAATATTCCTAACTTTCAGTACTCTATTTAGGAATCTAAGAACTGTCAAACTTTTCTGTATGGTATGATGTAAGACCTACTGTTAGGTCGATTTTCCCTGAACTTATTACATCAGTAATACCAGTATTATTGAAATCTATCTAATCTGTGGGAAAAATCTATACACTTGTGTTTTCCTACTAATATTCCTTGTTGGGATTTCAAACACTCATTCAACTATTGGGCTATGGTTAGTTAGTCCATGTGACACACTCACGTTGCTTACAAATTGATTCTTACCATTTTTCTTATCTTTATAAATTTATAGCTGAAAGATGCCTCCTCGCAAATCTCCCAGGAATAACCCTGCACCTCCACCGCCACCTCCACCTCCGGTCATTGGTACTGCAGCCCTGAATGCTGTCGTAGCGGCAGCAGTGGCAACTGCCATGGCTCAGTATCACTCATCAGATGCCAGCAGAGGTGGAACCCCTGTTGAATCAATTCCGGTTGAAACCCCTGTGCGCTCGAGAGAGTGCTCCTACAAGGATTTCACCAATTGCAAGCCGAAGTCTTTCCATGGCACCGGCGGAGTCATTGCCCTCTCGCAATGGTTCGAGAAGACTGAATCAGTCTTCGAAATCTGTTCATGCCCTGCTGCAAGCAAAGTTAAATATGTCGCATGCACCTTTGAGGGAAAGGCCCTGACGTGGTGGAACAGCCACGTTAAAGCTCTAACCCTCGTTGTAGCCAACGACATGGGCTGGGAAACGCTGAAAGACCTCATGATGGAGGAATACTGCCCGAGGGGCGAAGTCCAGAAATTGGAGCAGGAACTTTGGAACCTGACTATGAAGGGCACCAACGTGGTCGCTTATACTGCCCAATTTAGCGAACTAGTGGCCCTCTGCCCCAATATGGTTCCCACTGAGGGGAAAAAGATCAAACGGTACATATGGGGGCTAGTGCCTCCGTATCAGGGGAATGTCCTAGAATCAAACCCCGCTACCTTCGACAGTGCCAAGCGATTGGCACAACGACTCATTGACCATGGAGTCAAAACCCCTGCAACAACAACAACCCTAGCCATCCCGGAACCCTCCAAACCCACTGACACCAAGCGGAAGTTCTGGGACGAAAAGAAGAAGCAACAAGCTGCCAAAAAGCAGCAAATTGTGGCAGTGAATGCCGCGGTAACCCCTACTGCTGCTACTGCTCCAGGGAAGCAGTATGCTGGAAGTTTGCCTAAGTGCAACAAATGCAACTGCCACCACAACGGCCCCTGCCGTGAAATGCAGTGCTCTAACTGCAACAGGAAAGGACACACTGTCCGTTTCTATAAGTTCCCGGCACAACCGATCACCCAAGTCCCCGGCTCTGGCACGAGCCCGACCTGCTATGGATGTGGCGAAGCAGCCCACTTTAAGAGCGACTGCCCCAAAGCGAAGAATCTTGGAGGAGCATGGAGGGTACTAGCTATAGGCCACGGGGAAGCAGTTGCTGACCCGACGGTGGTGACTGGTACGTTCCTCCTCGATAACTCCTATGCATGCATTCTGTTCGATAGTGGAGCAGAGCGAAGCTTCGTAAACCATAAATTTGCTCACATGCTTAAACAACAACCACACACACTTAGGGAACAATTCACAGTAGAAATGGCTAATGGGAAAACTGAAAGTACAAATAGCATATACTTAGGTTGTACCCTAACTCTAGATAACCATTCATCCCCAATCGACCTCATGCCGGTCTCAATAAAAAGCTTCGACGTTATCATCGGCATGGATTGGTTAAGTCTTCATCGCACCGACATCATGTGATACGAGAAAGCAGTCCGTCTAAACCTCCCGTCTAACGAAACTCTTATAGTCTACGGCGACAAACCTGGTGCTAGTCTTCATATTATATCAAGTATTCAAGCACAGAAATATTTGCGCAACGAATACCACGCATTCCTTGCTCACGTCATCGACACGAGCCTCGAAACAAAAGAACTAATGAACATCCCAGTAGTGAGCGACTTCCCTGACATTTTCCCAGAAGAGCTACCTGGATTTCCTCCGCAATGACAGGTCGAATTTAGAATCGACTTAGTCCCAGGAGCTACCCCAGTAGCCAAGTCGCCCTACCGTTTAGCACCAGCTGAGATGCAGGAACTCTCTGGTCAACTTAACGAACTGCTCAGCAAGGGCTTTATAAGACCAAGTTTCTCACCTTGGGGAGCACCGGTCTTGTTCGTTAAGAAGAAAGACAGATCATTCCGTATGTGTATCGACTACAGAGAACTCAACAAACTGACGGTCAAAAATCGTTACCCTCTGCCTCGCATAGACGATCTATTTGACCAACTGCAAGGGGCGAACTGTTTTTCCAAAATTGATCTGAGATTCGGATATCACCAGTTACGGGTACTAGAGGAGGATGTGCCGAAGACAGCCTTCCGAACTCGTTATGGACACTACGAGTTCGTGGTGATGCCATTTGGATTGACCAATGCGCCCGCAGTATTCATATATCTGATGAATAGGGTATGCTGACCTTACTTGGATCAGTTCGTCATCGTTTTCATTGACGACATCCTGATCTACTCCCGAAGTAAGGAAGAACATGGCGATCACCTGCGAGAAGTTCTAGGAACATTACGAAAGGAAAAACTTTATGTGAAGTTCTCGAAATGTGAATTTTGGATCCGAAGAGTCGAATTCTTAGGACACGTGCTAAGCGAAGAGGGAATCCACGTGGACCCGTCCAAAATTAAAGCCATTGAGAACTGGTCAGTACCGAAGACGCCTACTGAAATTCGTCAATTTCTAGGCCTCGCTGGCTACTACCGCAGATTCATTCAGAACTTCTCCCGAATAGCGAAACCTCTTACAACCTTGACCCAGAAAGGCATGGCCTTTGACTGGGAAGAGAAACAAGAGAGAGCGTTCCAAACGCTCTAGCGAGCCTTGTGCACCGTGCCAATACTATCCCTTCTCGAAGGAATAGAAGACTTCGTAGTCTATTGCGATGCATCGAATCAAAGACTCGGGTGTGTTCTGATGTAGCAAGGTAAGGTCATCACCTACGCCTCCAGATAGTTGAAGACACACGAGGTTAACTACACGACCCATGATCTCCAACTGGGAGCAGTGGTGTTTGCTCTGAAGATCTGGAGACATTACTTGTACGGAACGAAAAGCACTATCTTTACCGGCCACAAGAGTTTGCAACACATTTTCGATCAGAAGGAGCTCAACATGAAATAACAACGGTGGGTCGAGCTACTCAGTGATTACAAATGCGATATTCGTTATCATCCGGGTAAAGCCAACGTAGTAGCAGACGCCCTGAGTCGGAAGGAATATTCTGGTTGCAAAGTCAAGTCATTATCAATAACCATCCATTCACACTTGTCTAAGCAAATTCAGGCGGCTCAACTTGAAGCCATGAAACCTGAAAATGTGACGAGTGAATCCCTTAGAAGAATGGACAAGAATTTAGAAGCCAAGGGTGACGGAGCCTTATATCTCATGAACCGGATCTGGACACCGAAACACAGTGGTTTTCGAGACCTGGTCATGACCGAGGCGCACAACACTCGGTATTCCGTCCACCCAGGTTCAGATAAGATGTATCTGGATCTTAAAAAGCTATACTGGTGGCTTAATATGAAAGCAGAGATTGCTACCTTCGTAAGTAAATGCCTTACTTGGGCAAAGGTTAAGGTCGAGTACCAGAAGCCCTCTGGTTTACTGCAACAACCAGAGATTCCAGAATGGAAGTGGGAGCGGATCACTATGGATTTCATAACCAAGTTGCCCAAGACAACGGGTGGACTTGATACCATATGGGTCATTGTCGATAGGTTGACCAAGTCTGCACACTTCCTGCCTATCAAAGAAACTGACAAGATGGAGAAACTTATGAGAACATACATTAGGGAAATCGTGCGGCCACATGGTGTACCTATGTCCATTATCTCCGATAGAGATAGTAGGTTCACCTCAAGATTTTGGCAATCACTACAACATTCCCTAGGAACAAGGCTGGACATGAGCACAGCCTACCATCTACAAACCGACGGACAGAGTGAGAGAACCATCCAAACACTGGAAGATATGTTGCGAGCCTGTGTGATTTACTTTGGGAAGGCATGGGATACTCATTTACCCCTTGTCAAGTTTTCCTATAATAACAGTTATCACACGAGCATCAAGGCTGCTCCATTTGAAGCCCTCTACGGCCGAAAGTGCAAATCCCCTCTGTGCTGGGCTGAGGTGGGTGATACGCAATTAGCCAGGGGCAAGCTTCCGACAATACTCTCACTGGTCCAGAGATCATTCGGGAAACGACAGAGAAAATCGTTCAGATCCGTGAACGATTGAAAGCCTCTAGAGACCGACAGAAGATCTACGCTGATAAACGAAGAAAACCTTTGGAATTTCAGGTGGGAGACCGAGTCCTTCTCAAAGTCTCACCCTGGAAGGGCTTGATACTCTTCGGAAAGCGTGGGAAGCTTAATCCGAGGTACATAGGGTCTTTCAAGATTCTTGCAAGAGTCGGCCCCGTAGCTTACAAACTTGACCTACCCGACGCACTTCGTAACGTACATTCTACATTCCGCGTATCTAACTTGAAAAAGTGTCTGTCTGACGAGACTCTTGTAATCCCACTCGACGAGATCGAGATCAATGAGAGCCTCAACTTCGTGGAACAACCGGTAGAGATCATGGACCGTGAGGTCAAGCGGACGAAGCAAAGCCGTATCCCTATCGTGAAGGTTCGCTGGAACGCCAACCGAGGACCGGAATTCACTTGGGAATGCGAGGATCAGATGAAACTGAAATTCCCTCATCTTTTCGCTTAATTGTTTGTAACTTCTTATCTGCTTAAATTCTAATTTCGGGACGAAATTCCTTCTAACGGGGGGATGATGTGACAACCCGAAATTTCCATTTTGTACGAACAATATCTATTCAATAGAAGCTAGTCCAGTTTCAATGATTTTCAGACTTTTCCGAATAAGTTTGTGTACATTAGGGTTTACGTTTAAGGAGATATCAGGAGAGTGGATGCTCCTGGGTTTGTGAAACTTGAGCATTTCAAAACTTCATAATGTTATATCCAATTCCGGAATAAAAATATTTTTGCCAAAATATTTCAGGACTATAAATACATTTCTGAACTAAATTCATTCATTATTCACATTTCCAACAAGAGAAAAGCCATTTTCTCTCTCACGGATCTTCGGGTTTTCGTCCCAAATCGTGAGTACACTTCTCTAGTAGTGTTTTAATGCTTATTTTATGCTTATTAACATAAATTGTGTGCCAAATATATGTGATTCGGGAGTTTACCGCCTAAGAACGTTCTTGGGGAGTAAACTCCAAAATGAAGCTTAAAGGCCATCTAGTCCCATTTCCTTGTTAGGTAACTAGTTTAGGATGACATGTAGAATCATTTGAGGCTAGAAAACAATCAAGAACACATAGCTTTTGGAGTTTACGGCCCAAGAGTTTCTTGGACCGTAAACACCAAATTCAAGGGCCAAAAATGTGTCTTAATTACTCCTAAGGCTTTAGACATTCAACCCCATTTAACTCTAGCTAATTTGGAGACTTTAACACATTAAGAACACCCCTTAAAGGGAGTTTACGGCCAAGGAACTACTCTTGGGCCGTAAACACCAAGTAAGGGCACCAAAGTGTGCCTAGGGTCCCCTTAGCCTTAAACAAAATCCTAGAAATTATCCTACTTGTGCAAGAGACTTAAAAGAATTAAAACACCCATCCCATGAGAGTTTACGGCCATAAACTCCAAGGGATATGGTCTTTTGGCCGTAAACTCCTCAAAGGAGTATTATCTATGCCCTAAACTACCCAAATGATTAAACCACCAAGCTAGGCTTATTCTAGAATTCATTTAGCACTTCAAAACACCAAGAACCACCAAGATTGGAGTTCACGGCCATAAACTCAAGGGTTTATGACCGTAAACTCCTTGTGTGGGGTCTATTGGGTAGTAAACTCTTATACAAGGTCCTTGGAAGCATTAAACCCCTTTAGCCTTGTCCCATAACAACCTAGAAGCAACCCTTAGGACCTATAACACTTATACAAAGTGCTTACATGTTCCTAAGTGTCCCAACTTATTTCATTAAGTTATTATTTGGCTAATTAGTTATATATATGCTCATTATATGATAACTAGGCTCGTGCGTGTGAGCAAGTCTCCATTTGCCGCCTAGCACGGTATCCGACACTACAATCCAATCCACTCACCACAAGTGAGTTCATACCCCTTTAATTAACCTTTGAAATGATTTTAAATGTTTTAAATACTTTATGGGGGGATACAAGTTAAATACTTATAGTTATTGCATCAATCACATGTGATTATGAAAAATCCTTTAGATCAATCAATTTATCAAACAATGACAGTAAATAAGAATAAGAAGAATTCACGAAGAAAAGCTTTCACTAAGAAAGATAATCTCACAAAGAGATTATCGTGTGCACAAAGCAGCGATTAGGGTTTGTGAAAGGCGTAACCATTCACAAACATATACAAAGGATTATATACTCTATTCTAGACAATCCCTACAAATCAGGGATATGCTAGCTAACTAATTTCGCTAACTATGGAAACAAGATAAATACAAAATCTGTTATAATGCACTGAATAAACTAAACACGCTGAGCTGCTCAAACGCTGATTCTAATACTGAGATATACGCTGATGCTAAGTTTCATTTCAAACATCATCATATTTCAAGGTTGGACCTTACAATCTCTCCTAATATGATGATGTTCAAAACTAACTAAGTTAAAACACCTCTAGACAAGAATTCTTCATACTCAACTTCAGCTTTTATTTTTACTGGCCAGTAAGGACTATCCAGCAACTCCTGTCTTCTATTCAGCAGCTCCATAGCAATAAGAATGTGAAACTCTCCTGAGAGATCTTGTTGACTCATGCACATTTGCCTTAAGCCAACGAGATGAGTGGTTGGAGCCTTTGGGATCTCAGTAGTTCACTGAAAACACATCTTTCTGTTTTTATCGAGATAGAACATCCCGTGTTCATAAATTGAGATAAATTTATGCTGAACCGGGTCAACACTGATAGGAAGGGAATTGTTTATTCCACCAGCACCAAAGTCCTGAACCAACACATCTTCACTATCAACTTGAAATTTGGTTCTTCGAGTTCTAGGAATAGATAACCTTTGGCCTTGATGCTGAGGTCGTTCTTTAGGAACAAGATCTAAACGCTGAACTTTCTTGATCAGCAGATGAAGAGCACATGTCAGTTCAGAAGAGTAAGCTGAGGTTTGCTTGGATGCTAATTCGAGTAATTCCATCCATTCAGAATATCCATATTTGATCAGCTCATCCCTCTTGACAACTTCAGTGTATGAATGTTGAGGACCTTGACAAGTGATCAGCAACAGGATCGACTAATTTCATGTCTGGCCTTTGAGATTCATTATCAAGATCATCTGAATCTTCTTCTTGAACTGGAATAAGAGGATTAATGAAGTTCATATCCAGTATTTGACAATCATCATCTGGTTCATCATCATGCTCACTATCTTCAACCACTTTTCAGTAGTTGCTGGACTATTAGGCCCCACAGAGTCAGACTCATGCATCGGCTTTGGTGATTCAGACTGAACAATGGTGTTGTCAATAGGTTCGGTGTCTCTCTCATTTGGTTCATCATCAGCATCATCATCAGCATCAGCATCATCATCAGTATCTCCCCCTTTTTGAGCATCATCAGATTAGGGACTAGAGGGAGGAGTATGCAGAAGAACTTCCTTTAGCTGATTAACATCGGCCTCAATTCGTAGAATACGGTGACTCATGTCTCGAGTCAGTGTCAGAAGTTCAGTAAATGCTGAGGCCGGAATTTGAATAAATGAAGTGGCTGGAGCTGCTAGTGAGTGAGGTGGCATCCCCGGAGAATATTGGTCCCCCTGGGGTGGATTCTCCCCCGGTGAGGGATGCTCCCCCTGAAATTGTTGCTCCCCCTGACTCAGTGAATCCTTTTGAGCTGATGGAACTTTCTCAGTAACAGAGACTATGTGATGAGAAATTTGAGGAGAGAAATGACCACCATCATGTGGTTCATCCTCTTGAACGGCATGATCTTCATGATTACCATCAGCGCCTCCTTCATCAATATCAACGGTGAGAGAAGGAACAGTGTCTGGATTTGCAATCCATTCTCTCATCCTATCAGAGATTCCGATATCAGTATCCAGGGGATCATCGTGATACATTCGAATAGACATCCGAGGGCATTGGATAGGATTTCCAGGGTGTGAGAAGTAGTCAGCAGCGAAAAATTTATCGAGCACAAGAGCAATCCAGCGTGGAAAGGGAACATGATCATCGCGTACATTTGCATGAAGAAGCTGAACAAGTTGATCAAAGAATAGGGCTCCATAATCAAGTCTTTTGTTGAGAAGAAGTGAGCATACGACTTGTTGCTCATAATTACTCAGTTGATCACCACTTCGAGACTTGTGACCCACACACTTGCACAAAGCACCGGTGAAGAATTTCCATCCTGGGGTCATACATTGGCGCAGAATAAGAGCCGATTGAGCACTAGCCTTTGAGTGATCATATCCCAGTTGATCGAATAGACGTCTACACCGTTCAATAGAAGGAAGTTCAAAAAAAGGTTCAAAGATAGGTAACCTTAGTGCAGCACTGAGGAGTTCTGCAGTAATAAAGACAGAATGTCTTCCACGACCAATGGTCCAGGTGATGACATTGTTTTCATCGTTGACTGTGGCTGTGTAGTAGAATTCACAGACTTGTTTAGGGAAGAACTCAGATGGAGTGTCACTGATGGCGTAACGAAGACGGCAAGAGGCTAAGAAGTTAACAAAATCATCGAGTCCAAGACCTCTATGAACATCAGGAATATCAGGGTTAAAAACAACGTTGGTGGCTTTGATGTATATTGGTAGAGGAGGAGAGTTTGGGGCAGGGATTACCCTTCAGGAAGTAGAAGAGAAGGTGAACAAAGAAGCAGCCATTAGAGAGTTTTTAGGGTTTTAGGGTTTTGAGTATAAGTGAAAGAAGTTTAGATTGTGGAAGGAAAGTTTGAAATAAGGGTGAGAAGAGGTTTAAATATGGAATTAAACGTGCCTTTTAAAAAGGTAATGATTATCTTCTTCAAAAATAACGGCGTATCGTAACAACCTGTCAGATAAAAAATAGTCGTTGGGTAAAAGAGCCGTTGACTGAAGATGAAACGTCAATCAGTGTTCGCGGAAGCGCTGAGATCAGTGTCACAAAAATTACATGCTGAAAATATTTCTCCGTCAATTCAAGGTACAACTTGCTCAATTAGGGCTAGCAAGGAGATTGGTGTGTGTGATAGATACTAGTTGTATTATCTAACCATCGGCACAGAGTGTTGTGACTTTATCAGTGAGTGGTTTATCTTACTGAATCATTAGACACTGAATGAGAAGAAGGTAAAGAAGGATTGTTGTGTGTGATAAACCTTTGTGTTTTGGTCTAACCATCGGAAAAGATTTTTAAATTCTCATCAGCGTGTGTTTTGTCACACTGAATCACAGAAACAGTGTAAGATTGGTAAGAAGAGATAGTTGCGTGTGATAGATCTTGGTGTTTTGATCTAACCATCGACAAAGATTTTTAGATTCTCATCAGCGTGTGTTTTGTCATACTGAATCAAGGAATCAGTGTAGGATAGGTAAGAAGACATAGTTGCGTGTGATAGATCTTGGTGTTTTGATCTAACCATCGGCAAAGAGTTTCAAGTTGTTATCAGTGTATGGTTTGTAGTACAGTGAATCATTCAACTTTAGTTTAGAAGACTTGAAGAAGAGAGAAAGATAGGAGATCAAACCAGGTACTCAGTATGCAAATATCACCAGCATGTCATCATCAGCACAATGTACATCAGCTTATAAGACAATACCAAACATTAGCACAATTAATCAGCAAAATTAATTACAAAGAAATCATTCCAAGTTCTCCAATAATGTAAGCAGTTGTTTGAGAATCCAGTGCCTTGGTGAAGATATCCGCAAGTTGCTCTGAAGTCTTGACATGTTCGAGAACAACTTTTCCCTTCTCAACATTATCTCTGATGAAATGATGTCTGATTTCGATATGCTTCGTCTTTGAGTGCTGAACAAGGTTTTGTGTGATTTGAATGGCACTGGTGTTATCACAATATATGGGAGTCTTTGAGAACTTAATCCCATAGTCTAGAAGCTGATTTTGAATCCATAAGAGTTGAACACAACATCTCCCAGCTGCAACATACTCAGCTTCTGCAGTCGAGATGGCTACCGATGTTTGCTTCTTGCTGGACCAGCTGTTGAGACGATTTCTAAGAAAATCACATCCACCAGACGTACTCTTTTTGCCTAAGTTGCATCCTGCATAGTCTGAATCAGTGTATCCAAAAAGTTCAAATGCTGAGTCGTGAGGATACCACAGTGCTAAGTTTTGAGTCCCTTTCAAGTATCGAAAGATACGTTTGACGGCCATGAGATGGGATTCCTTGGGATTAGCTTGGAATCGAGCACAAAGAATGGTTCCAAACATGATATCAGGACGACTTGCCGTGAGATATAAAAGAGATCCAATCATTCCTCGATACAAAGAGTGATTGACATCAGTTCCAGTCGGATCAGCGTGCATCTTATCAGTCTTGGACACTGGAGTAGAGGCTGGTTTGCAGTCACTGAGAGAATAGTTAACAAGCAAGTCAGAAATATATTTACTTTGGCAAATAGAAATACCTGATTTTTGTTGCTGAACTTCAAGACCTAAGAAAAAGGTCATCTTCCCCATCATGCTCATTTCGAACCTTTGAGACATGATCTCTGCAAATTCCTTGCTCAGTTTCTCGTTTGGAGAGCCAAAAATGATGTCATCAACATAGATTTGAACAAGAACCATGTATGAGGTAATGCTTTAAAATAAAAAACATTATTATAGAAAACATCTATAGAACCAACTTCATTATTAAATGAAAAGGTAAACCCTTGTTTGTACAAAGCATGAAAGGAAATAATATTTCTTGCCATTCTTGGCGAATAACAACATTTATTCAAATCTAAATTAAACCCACTATTTAGCGATAAAGTATAAACTACAATCTTGGTAACAGGTAAAGCTTTCCTATTCCCCATGATCAAGTTTATTCTTCCTTGCTCCACATTCTCACTTCTTCTTAGTCCCTGCAAGTCACAACAAATATGAATACCACAACCGGTATCAAGGACCCAAGATTTAGAATGGGGTGACTTATTAGAAATGATACTGTAAGTACCTGCATGGTTGGGCTTGACTTTCCCATCCTTCACATCCTGCTGGTACATTGGGCAGTTCCGCTTCCAATGAGATTTTTCATGACAATAGAAGCATTCAGCCTCTTTTGGGTCAAACGAAGGAGTGACGAAACCTTTCTTGGTTCCACTTGAAGAAGAGCCATCAAGGGTCCGAGCCTTGGTACCCTTCGAGGATCTCTTTCTCTTCCTCCATCGATTTTTCCCAATTGCCAAAACCAGAGTTGAGTTTGGAGTAGGAGTGATAGCAACCGACTTCCCCTTAAGACCTGATTCTACGGTCTTGAGAAGTCCCTGAAGTTTGCTGAGTGTGACCTCTTCCTTATTCATGTGATATGTCATGCGGAATTGATCATAGCACGATGGTAAAGAGTGCAAAATGATATCTATTGCAAGATCCTCAGGGAAGTTCACATTAAGCTTCAGCAAACGATCCACATACCTTTGCATTTTCTGCATGTGGCTCGTGACGGATTCCCCATCCTTCATCATGGTTGTTATCATGGAGCAGATGATTTCATACCTCTCTTGTCTTGCACTTTGATGGTATCTTTCCATCAAATCTTGGTGCATTTCATAAGGGTAGAAATCCTCATAAGACTTTTGGAGTTCCGCTGTCATCGTGGCCATCATGATGCAAGCCACTTTCGTAGCATCCCTTTCATGTGCCCGAAATTCAGCGATCTCCTGAGGAGTTGCAGTGGTCTCATCAATCTCCTTAAGCTCCTTGTCAAGGACATATTCTTTGTCCTCGTATCGGGTAATCATCCTGATGTTTCTGATCCACTCATTGAAGTTGGATCCATCAAAGGTGACTTTCCCACACCAGTTCATAAGGGTAAAGGAGCCATTAGGATTAGAGCGAGAAGCAGCATTGTTTGAAGACATCTAAAAAGAAGAGAACAAGATTAGTTTAGATATAAGAAAGTCCTTAATAAAACACCCAAATGTAATATTAAGGCTAGGATCCAATCACAATATAATATAACTTAGAAGAGGTATGCCGTAATCTAATCTATACCATATTTGAAAGGTAGGTGAATGACGATTTACCAATTTCCACCACGAAAACCGAAATATTTCAGTATTAGGTTTTTGATTGGTTCTTAGAAATTCCTAGATTCTTTGAGATTCAATGAACTTTTCAAAGGCATGTTTCAATCTCGAGTGTGCCCTCCAAGTTTTGTGACTGGGATGCCGAGGATCACAAAACGAGGTGTGAAGTAACCATGCAAATCACTTGGTACCCTTAAAGTTTATCACTCAATCAATGTGCCGGTAAACCACACACGCTCCATCGATACTATAATAAACCTTTAAGTCACCCTTTACCTACCTTGTTAAGTCCAAGTTAGTGTGGCGGTTAACCACACACGCTCCACCAACGACTTAAACAAAGTGTAAAGTGTAATTTCATGGATTAGCACCTTATTCACATTTTTACTAAAGTAACTAAGATTGGGAATTTAATAAAACATTTAGTTACTTTATAATATTCATCATACTTTGAATGAGAATTTATAAGTCCTTGTCTTACCCGTTCGGCTAACGACCCTCCACCAGTCAAGCAAGCGGTGGGTGAGAGTGGACACCCATTAAGTCACCATTTTATAGGCAACAACCTTATACCCACCTTATAGACCGGCTTCGTGAATGAGGGGTACTAGCGGTAAGACGACTTTGTTCTTATATATATATATATATATATATATATATATATATATATATATATATATATATATATATATATATATATATAATTATTAAATCATAATAATATAAGTATAAGGGTTGAATTTTAACTTTTAAAATTCTAAGGGTTGGAACTAAAGTTTTAACTTGACTTTACTTGTTCCAAAACTTGAGGGCAAGTTTTGTAAACTTTCAAAACTTTTCATATCTTGTAACTTATGAGTTTAATAGAGTAATAAAATGAAGACTCTTCATTTTTCTAACTCTTGTGTTCTTTTAATGGTTTTCAATCCAAGAGACTTTTGGTTTTCCATAACTTGAGGACAAGTTATGGACTCCATTAAATAACATTATGATCAATAACTAATCTACCACATAGGTTACAAATAATTCCTATGATCATCTAAACATCATAAGAACAAGATCATGAACATGAACACTTTCATATATCAAAATCACACTTAATCTTTGTAATTTTGATAACTAGTTGTTGTAAATGAGTTAGAAAAGACATTACACCTTCTAAAACAAGTTTTCAAGTACCAAAACAGTTTAGGGTAATGTTTCTAATCCATTTCCAGCAACTAAAGTCGAAAAACTGCACTCTGTCAACCCTACTCGCCGAGTGCATGAACCTACTCGGCGAGTAGGTTGAAGATACAAGTGGACTCGGCGAGTCCCCCCATGGACTCGGCGAGTCCATCAGTCAGACAGCAAGATTTCGACTTTTTCAAGCATATTGCAACAAGTATCAAACAAACAAACCTAGGCTCTGATACCACTGATGGGTTTTGAGCATTCTAACACTTCCTAAGTGTACATGCAACCCTAATTAACCTTGGATCTATGTTTGTCTAAGATACATGCAAATAATTATTTTTCCAAGGCTTATATCCTAACTAGCATGGCATGGGGAACTTGAATCAAATAAAGCTAGTAGAAACACTTACCTTGTAGTTGTAGTTGATTCCTTGGAGTTTTAGAGCCTAGCACCAATAATGTGGATGCCTCAAATGAAAGTCACAAATCACCACAAACTTAGAACTTTGAGAGAATAGTCACACTTCTCTTGAAATCGGCCCTCACCTCAACATGTGTCAACTAGTGTGATTTCAAGATCCAAAGCCTCCTTTATATAGTGTGGTGGATTAGGGTTACAACCACGTAAACCCTAATACCCATGTCTCTTCATTTCCATGAGATCCATGGGTTAAAGCTCCATGGAGTATCCATGGACTTCTCCATCCAAGCCTAGCCCATTCCAAATAAGCATAAGCCCACACTATATAAATATAGAAGCCCATATTTAATTAGTAATATCTTTGATCACTAAATTAATCCTAGATTAATTATAGATCACTACTAATTAAATAACATGATCTTATATTAATATATTAGAACTTATAATATATTAATAAATCATAACTTGTACTATTCTCAAATATTATCCATAAATTGTTCGGGTGAAGTGCAACCCAAATGGACCATGCCGGGTCGGGTCAAGTACATACCAAATATAGTTATGGACTTAGACACTATATCCAACAATACCAACAATGGATCATCTGGGTCCTTCCTGCCTTAATCAGTGTTCTATTTCTTCGTTCAGCAACTCCATTTTGTTGAGGAGTACGAGGAGTTGAGAAGTTTTCCCCAATGCCTTTATGATCACAAAATTCTTTAAGAGTTGAATTCCGAAACTCAGTACCATGATCACTTCTTAGTTGTTTAACCTTGAGACCTGTCAGTGTCTCATTCTTACGAATCAGTGAGATAATTTCTTGTGCAGCATGACCTTTCTTCTTCAGGAAAACCACCCATGTAAATCGAGTAAACTCATCCACAATCACTAGAGTATACTTATTTCCACCTAGAGAGCGGACAGGAATAGGTCCAAACAAGTCCATGTGGAGCAAATGTAGAGGGACAGATATACTGGAACATGACTTTGGTTTGAAAGATGACTTGGTTTGTTTTCCTTGCTCACAAGCTGAGCACATCTTGTCTTTAACAACGCTGAATTTTAGGAACCCTCTAACTAGATCTTGATTGGATATTTTGGATAGGTTCTTGAAGTTCAGATGAAAGAACCTTTTGTGCCAAATCCAGCTAAGATTGGTCTGAGACTTTGTAAAGAAGCATTGCATCAGTGCCTTGTCACATGAGAACATATCAAGAACATATATATCATCCTTTCTACTTGCTGAAAGTACGATGTTCTTGTCAGTGTTTACAACTCTACCTTCCTTCTTTGTAAAGTGAACTTCATAGTCAGCATCACACAATTGGCTGATGGAGATAAGGTTTTGTTTGAGACCCTTTACATATGAAACGTTTTGAAAAATCACATTATTGCATTTGATATTTCCATATCCTTTAGTGAACCCTTTTCCTTTGTCTCCACAAGTTACTGCAGCACCAGTTTTCTTGACATAGTCTTCCAGGAGAGACTTGGATCCTGTCATATGCCTTGAGCAACCACTATCTAAGTACCAAAGATGCTCCTGACCCTACAGTGCTGAGAAACTAGTTAGAACACACCGACCCATTCGAGGATGGGTCATTCACAAAGTTATTTGACAATAGATATAACACTCCTTAGGAAGAAAGTTTAAAGAATTTGACTTAAGAGTCCATTTTTCATTTCTAAATTTAATATTATCAGCTCGTAAGGATGATTTATCAAATGCACATTCATTGATCTTGTGCGAGGTATCACCACATCTGTAACAAACTCTAGTACCAAAGTTCCTCTTGGTGAGCAAATTTTTGGACTTAACACATTTTGACATGTAAGATTCACCAAGAGAACTTTGAATCTTTTTGTTTATCATTGAGTCACAACTGAATTCAGTGTCAGAAAGAAATTGATCAGTGATAGATGATGAGATATCAGTGTCTGATTTGGACTTATTCACAGATGCATTGCAATCAGGAAAATGCTTAAGTTGTTCATGCACAGCATGAAACACTCCGTTTGAGATAGGGAAGGCAATAATATTCTCAGTGAGGGGAGTTGGTCTTACAAGATGTGCAGGGTAAGATGTTGGATCAATTCCAGTAATTTCAACATTACACTCAATAACACCATTAGAGTTATTAACACAGTATTCATCAATTAGACTCTGATTAATAAAAGAGTTACTGACAAACTTGTTTTTGAAATTGCTTTTCATCTCAATCATGGAATAAAATTCAGATTCTTTTTCTTGTGATTTAAAAACTTTTTCAGCTTCAGCAAAATTACCCCCACGAATTTTCTCACATGAATGAGGAATTTGAGCAGAAATAATATAATTAGCATTTTTGTGAGATTTTGCCCAAGTATGAAGCATAGTTTGTTCTTTGATCAAAAGATTTTTAACATTGTCAATTTCAGTAGACAAAAATGAGTTTGACAAACTAGTGATTCTAAGATTTTCCTGAGTGGACTTAATAATATTATTTTTCATGGATATCTCAGTTTCAAGAAGATCAATTTCATTTTGCAAATCTCTTATTGTTTGATTCTTCTTAGAATCAATAACACCCAAATACTCAAACATTTTGATTTTTTCATTCATGGAATAGGAAACAAAGTTTTTAACCTGATACATTGAAGAAGATTCAGTGTTGTGCTTCCTGGAATTTTCAACAGTATCAGACATATCAACATCAAATGTACCTGTGCCTTTTTCAGGAAAATCCGTGTCTTCTATCTTTACCATTAGATACTTCACTTCATCATCTGATGACTCCTCCCAGTCTTCCATTTTTCTTCTTCAGCAACAAGAACTTTATGTTCCAAGTTCTCTTCTTTCAGCTTCTCAATCAGCTTGTTGTACTTCTGCTTCCAGTATTCATCCGAGCCTTGTTTTTTTTGTTTACATTCCTTTGCAAAATGATCAGTGCTCCCACAGTTAAAGCACTGAGCCTTCTCTTTCTTATCAGTACCATGCTTTTTATCAGCTTCTGATCTTTTTGAAAACTTTCCACCCATCTTCTTCTGAAACTTGGAGAAGTTACGGCCTGATTTCTCAAAGGTCTTTACAATCAAAGCTGCACTAGCCACAACCTTTTCAAGATCATCAGTGTCAGTTTTAGAGGAATCAGTGTCTGAATGGCTTTCAGTGTCTGAATCTGACACTAGCTTTTTGTTTGAGAACAAGGCTACAGATGATTCACGCTGAGAATCTTTCATCAGCTACTTTCTTTGAAGCTTGGATTCCTCATAGTATCAAAGATTTCCATACAGACTTTGTAAGTCCATAGTGTTGATCTTCTCACTATTTTTCAGCACATCAACATGGTTCTCCCAACCTACACCCATAGAATCCAAAAACTTCTGCACTAGAACAGTTCTATGCTTCAACTAATCTAATCTCCGTAGATCATTAACAAGAGTATTGAATCTGTTAAAGGTTTGAGTCAAGGTTTCACCTTTCTTAGCAAAAAAATGTTCATACGTTCTGTTGAGATCATTTATTTGGGTAGCCTTGACTTCTTCAGTGCCTTCAAAAGATACAGTCAGCGTATCCATCATCTCTTTTGCTGAGATGCAATTTTGAACCAGCCCAAAAATATTATATGGCAAAGCGTAGCTGATTGCGGCACGAGCAGGAACATCTAGACCATTTTTTCTTTTGTCATATGCTGTCCAGTTTTCTCTAGGAGTTTTCTTCATAGCACCATCAGGAATGTTGTTATTCAGAGGCTGATACATTGGGACATATGGACCCTTTTCGACAATGTCCAACATGTCTTCATCTACTGACTCTAAAGCATATAGAGCCTTTATTTTCCACATGGCATAATTTGTTTCTTCAAAAGGAGGAATTTTAGCGGAGGGATGATTTGATGAGCTCGACGAAGAAGAAGATGAATCCATTTGTTTGATAAGAGAAACCCGCTCGGATACCAATTGAAAAATCCTTTAGATCAATCAATTTATCAAACAATGACAGTAAATAAGAATAAGAAGAATTCACGAAGAAAAACTTTCACTAAGAAAGATAATCTCACAAAGAGATTATTATGTGCACAAAGCAGCGATTAGGGTTTGTGAAAGGCGTAACCATTCACAAACCTATACAAAGGATTATATACTGCTATTCTAGACAATCCCTACAAATCAAGGATATGCCAGCTAACTAATTTACGCTAACTATGGAAACAAGATAAATACAAAATCTGTTATAATGCACTGAATAAACTAAACACGCTGAGCTGCTCAAACGTTGATGCTAATACTGAGATATACGCTGATCCTGAGTTTCATTTCAAACATCATCATATTTCAAGGTTCGACCTTACAGATTACATCAATCACATGTGATTAATAACTAGGAAACCAATGATTTTATCACTGTTCAAACTGTTTATCAAACTGTTTTACTTCAAAATGTTTTACAAACTCCTTTACTTATCAAATGATTTTATTAAACTTTGTTTTACTTCTTATAAATTGCATGCCCATATATGTATACATATATAAGTAATGTTTAAAGGGCTTAGGAAGGCCATCCGCTAAGATTGGTCTGAGACTTTGTAAAGAAGCATTGCATCAGTGCCTTGTCACATGAGAACATATCAAGAACATATATATCATCCTTTCTACTTGCTGAAAGTACGATGTTCTTGTCAGTGTTTACAACTCTACCTTCCTTCTTTGTAAAGTGAACTTCATAGTCAGCATCACACAATTGGCTGATGGAGATAAGGTTTTGTTTGAGACCCTTTACATATGAAACGTTTTGAAAAATCACATTATTGCATTTGATATTTCCATATCCTTTAGTGAACCCTTTTCCTTTGTCTCCACAAGTTACTGCAGCACCAGTTTTCTTGACATAGTCTTCCAGGAGAGACTTGGATCCTGTCATATGCCTTGAGCAACCACTATCTAAGTACCAAAGATGCTCCTGACCCTACAGTGCTGAGAAACTAGTTAGAACACACCGACCCATTCGAGGATGGGTCATTCACAAAGTTATTTGACAATAGATATAACACTCCTTAGGAAGAAAGTTTAAAGAATTTGACTTAAGAGTCCATTTTTCATTTCTAAATTTAATATTATCAGCTCGTAAGGATGATTTATCAAATGCACATTCATTGATCTTGTGCGAGGTATCACCACATCTGTAACAAACTCTAGTACCAAAGTTCCTCTTGGTGAGCAAATTTTTGGACTTAACACATTTTGACATGTAAGATTCACCAAGAGAACTTTGAATCTTTTTGTTTATCATTGAGTCACAACTGAATTCAGTGTCAGAAAGAAATTGATCAGTGATAGATGATGAGATATCAGTGTCTGATTTGGACTTATTCACAGATGCATTGCAATCAGGAAAATGCTTAAGTTGTTCATGCACAGCATGAAACACTCCGTTTGAGATAGGGAAGGCAATAATATTCTCAGTGAGGGGAGTTGGTCTTACAAGATGTGCAGGGTAAGATGTTGGATCAATTCCAGTAATTTCAACATTACACTCAATAACACCATTAGAGTTATTAACACAGTATTCATCAATTAGACTCTGATTAATAAAAGAGTTACTGACAAACTTGTTTTTGAAATTGCTTTTCATCTCAATCATGGAATAAAATTCAGATTCTTTTTCTTGTGATTTAAAAACTTTTTCAGCTTCAGCAAAATTACCCCCACGAATTTTCTCACATGAATGAGGAATTTGAGCAGAAATAATATAATTAGCATTTTTGTGAGATTTTGCCCAAGTATGAAGCATAGTTTGTTCTTTGATCAAAAGATTTTTAACATTGTCAATTTCAGTAGACAAAAATGAGTTTGACAAACTAGTGATTCTAAGATTTTCCTGAGTGGACTTAATAATATTATTTTTCATGGATATCTCAGTTTCAAGAAGATCAATTTCATTTTGCAAATCTCTTATTGTTTGATTCTTCTTAGAATCAATAACACCCAAATACTCAAACATTTTGATTTTTTCATTCATGGAATAGGAAACAAAGTTTTTAACCTGATACATTGAAGAAGATTCAGTGTTGTGCTTCCTGGAATTTTCAACAGTATCAGACATATCAACATCAAATGTACCTGTGCCTTTTTCAGGAAAATCCGTGTCTTCTATCTTTACCATTAGATACTTCACTTCATCATCTGATGACTCCTCCCAGTCTTCCATTTTTCTTCTTCAGCAACAAGAACTTTATGTTCCAAGTTCTCTTCTTTCAGCTTCTCAATCAGCTTGTTGTACTTCTGCTTCCAGTATTCATCCGAGCCTTGTTTTTTTTGTTTACATTCCTTTGCAAAATGATCAGTGCTCCCACAGTTAAAGCACTGAGCCTTCTCTTTCTTATCAGTACCATGCTTTTTATCAGCTTCTGATCTTTTTGAAAACTTTCCACCCATCTTCTTCTGAAACTTGGAGAAGTTACGGCCTGATTTCTCAAAGGTCTTTACAATCAAAGCTGCACTAGCCACAACCTTTTCAAGATCATCAGTGTCAGTTTTAGAGGAATCAGTGTCTGAATGGCTTTCAGTGTCTGAATCTGACACTAGCTTTTTGTTTGAGAACAAGGCTACAGATGATTCACGCTGAGAATCTTTCATCAGCTACTTTCTTTGAAGCTTGGATTCCTCATAGTATCAAAGATTTCCATACAGACTTTGTAAGTCCATAGTGTTGATCTTCTCACTATTTTTCAGCACATCAACATGGTTCTCCCAACCTACACCCATAGAATCCAAAAACTTCTGCACTAGAACAGTTCTATGCTTCAACTAATCTAATCTCCGTAGATCATTAACAAGAGTATTGAATCTGTTAAAGGTTTGAGTCAAGGTTTCACCTTTCTTAGCAAAAAAATGTTCATACGTTCTGTTGAGATCATTTATTTGGGTAGCCTTGACTTCTTCAGTGCCTTCAAAAGATACAGTCAGCGTATCCATCATCTCTTTTGCTGAGATGCAATTTTGAACCAGCCCAAAAATATTATATGGCAAAGCGTAGCTGATTGCGGCACGAGCAGGAACATCTAGACCATTTTTTCTTTTGTCATATGCTGTCCAGTTTTCTCTAGGAGTTTTCTTCATAGCACCATCAGGAATGTTGTTATTCAGAGGCTGATACATTGGGACATATGGACCCTTTTCGACAATGTCCAACATGTCTTCATCTACTGACTCTAAAGCATATAGAGCCTTTATTTTCCACATGGCATAATTTGTTTCTTCAAAAGGAGGAATTTTAGCGGAGGGATGATTTGATGAGCTCGACGAAGAAGAAGATGAATCCATTTGTTTGATAAGAGAAACCCGCTCGGATACCAATTGAAAAATCCTTTAGATCAATCAATTTATCAAACAATGACAGTAAATAAGAATAAGAAGAATTCACGAAGAAAAACTTTCACTAAGAAAGATAATCTCACAAAGAGATTATTATGTGCACAAAGCAGCGATTAGGGTTTGTGAAAGGCGTAACCATTCACAAACCTATACAAAGGATTATATACTGCTATTCTAGACAATCCCTACAAATCAAGGATATGCCAGCTAACTAATTTACGCTAACTATGGAAACAAGATAAATACAAAATCTGTTATAATGCACTGAATAAACTAAACACGCTGAGCTGCTCAAACGTTGATGCTAATACTGAGATATACGCTGATCCTGAGTTTCATTTCAAACATCATCATATTTCAAGGTTCGACCTTACAGATTACATCAATCACATGTGATTAATAACTAGGAAACCAATGATTTTATCACTGTTCAAACTGTTTATCAAACTGTTTTACTTCAAAATGTTTTACAAACTCCTTTACTTATCAAATGATTTTATTAAACTTTGTTTTACTTCTTATAAATTGCATGCCCATATATGTATACATATATAAGTAATGTTTAAAGGGCTTAGGAAGGCCATCCGCCCTATTTCCTTTTTCTCAATTTGGATGTGGTCTGGTGGGATTTCGGGTAACCATCCGAAGGTCGTTTCAATATTAATTATATATCAAATATACATATATAGACATAAAAGTACTTCCATATTCATGCGTATTAGACACATCATTAGTAAGTTACCATCGGGGTAACACAGGATCATACTACTACAATTTCTAGATCAATGAGTCAGTTCATTCATGAAGTCTATACATTACATTACTATAAGAACATATACAACTATACTAAAAGAGAACATATACAACTATACTAGGAGGAGAACATATACAACTATACTAGAACGAGAAACATTACATTACATATACAAGAATACATTAACAATTGTGATCCACTGTATCGGAGCATGCCTTAAATGTCATGACCCGAGTTGTTGCCAGAATTCTCTTGGAGGGAGAGCGTGAGTTTGTGTATAGATCTATACTGGATTGATTATCCTACACCTTGCTGCTAGCTACAGCCGGACCTGCACGTCCGCGGGTGCCAAACGTCATTCCGTTATTACGACCATCCGTATGTCGTTGTTACCAGTCGATAGTATGGTGCAATTTATCACATTATACCTTAATATAAATCCGGTTTAAGGTAGTTAGTACAGCAGTAGTTCCTATATACAAGACTACAGTACTACAATGATTTACCCATTGCATATTTTTATTGATTATTTCACTTAAACATTAATGTAGAAACTATATTTTGTTAAATGATAGTTACATTTGGGAAATTACACACTTTTACAACAAACGAGCATACAAAACAGTTAAGCCTTGGTAGAAGGCTACCTTAATAGAAAATATAGGTTTTTCTGAGGAATTCAAACTTTTACAAACACTTATACACATTCACTTACATTTTACAAGCTTACACTTGAGACAGGTTCAAACATTTTTGATAACAAACACCAACACTAAAATACTTATGAACTCACCAGCTTAATGCTGATAAACTCTATCAAAATAACTTGTATTCTCAGGTCATCAGTAGACAGGTACCGAGGCCAGCTTTTGAAAAGATGGAGCGCATCCAAGACTCATCTTATTATTTTGATTTACAATATTTTTGGTGTCTATAACTGTACAGAACACGCTTGTATTAAAATTGTATATTTAATGCAATGGATGATGTTGTTTGCTTATTTACATTTACTGTGTTGTGATACTTTACATGACGTCCTCCGCCCCAGAACGTTTCCGCCGTTCTTGGTTTTGGGGTGTGACATTCTGTCCCATTTGGGCCTAAGTTTTATTGATATATATCAGGCATTGAAATGTATATCTTTGAATCAAGTCTTTGTGTCACACCCCGAAAACCGAAGGCGGAAATATTTCCGGGGTTGACTCCATGTTGAGTATCAAATCCAATGTACATAGTAAGTAAAGTGAAACAAACATTACATTACATATTAAAAGTTTTACAATTTGATTCAAAAGACATTGTATATACAATTGTGATACATAGTATAGATATGAACAAAACGAACGAGCCTTTCACGCACACCGTCCTGGATCAAGTAAGTCTTCGGGTACCTGTACTATCGTTGACCTGAGAACGCAAGCGGTTTGAAAATCAGCATAACGCTGGTGAGTTCATAAGTAGTTTTGTTTTGTAAAAATGTCTATGTTTCCTTTCTGTTTCTGAAAATGTAACACACGCCAAGAAAATCCCACATTTTCTTAAAAGTCGGTTGTTGTTTCACAAAAGTAAAGTATAGTTTGGTTATCCAAATTTGTTGTTCTAATCCGTTTATGTACCTGTGTATTCCCAGGAAAGTCCCATACTTTCTTGAATGTTAGTTATTGTAAAAGATGTAATGTTATTCAGTTGGTTACACTTTTCTGGTTATGTAAATGTTACCCAGGAATGCCCCATGCTTTCCTGTATGTTGGTTTTCAATGTGAAAGATGTATTCTGTTAGACCTAGTTATGTACGAGGTTTCCCAGGAAGGTCCCATACCTTCCTGAATGTTGGTTATTATTGTAAAAGATATATACATGTTATGTTTGATATTCTCCCCAGGAAAGTCCCATACTTTCCTGAATGTTGGTTACCCTATGTAAAAGATGTAAAAGATGTAAAGTATGTAAACTGAAACCTAGTTATCTGTAAACTGTAGTAAGTGGTTCATTATTATTATAAGTAAATCTCTGTTATCCTAGTTGCGAGTTCCATAACCATACAATAGACTAAAACATGTGGCAATAAGTGGTCCACATCCTTATGACTTTCGTCACCCTTGAACCATTTCGGTTCGGCTGTAGCTAGCAGCCAGGTGTGGGGTAGTCAGCCCTGTATAGATCTATACACTCAAGTCACCCTCTCTAAATCCCAGAGATTCTGGTTACGGGTGTAGTCCTCCACTCGCGTATCTCTGTGGAGTGTTCGCCGAGGACGTGTCTCCAATCATACAGGAATAACAAATTTACTAGTAATAATAGGATAATCCTCCATTCGCGTATCTCTGTGGAATGTTACCGAGGACAAGACAGTGTACAAAATATATGTTAAATTACTCTAATGTCATGCTTTTAACTGATAAAATGTGGAAACCATTTGTGAAATATATAAAACATAACAGTTTATAAACCCATTTCACAAATAAGAGTTTATGTGATCTATATGTTCTACCAATTATCAGTTACGTATATCAGTATTAAAAGCATATAAATTGTGAAACAAACACACACGAAAATAAGTTTTGAGTACAAAAACCCTTGTACTTTGCTTGTGTTCCCCCCCCTGAAAACAGTGAAAATCAGTGAAAAAGGTAGGGGTACGAACTCACCAGACTCGGAAATGTGTCGGTTTTGGATACTAGACGTTGGTTCGGGGATTGTTTACTCGCGATGTCCCTATGTAAAATGTAATAATGTCCATATATAACTAATTAGATTTACAATCACTAATTATTTGGGACATTACACTCCAACAAGGTTAAACACCTCAAAACGAGCGTTTGGAGTGACCCGGGTGACATCTACGGACGTGTATTGGCACTAGGGACTTGGGACATGAGTTTACTCTCCAAAAGTAAACATTTAAATGAGTTTACAACCACAAAACATACCCATACATGATTTTACGGCCGTAAACTCATGTTGGTGTGATTTTGAGGGTTTAATGGCATGAATGGACTTGGAAATTGTTGGAATGACTTACTAAAATGCCTTGGAATGGATTAATTGAAATTATACCATTTAAAAGGGATTTTACGGCCACACTCTTGGAGTTTACGGCCATAAACTCACCCATGGCCAAGAATGATTAATTTGAGCTACAAAGGACAATCACATGTGATTCTAACTAATTTTCTAAGGCTTGGTATCAATTTTTGGCTTCAATTAACACCTTTGTATGAGTTTACGGCCCAGATACATACTCTCTGGCCGTAAACTCTAGTATGGTTGAGAAAAATTAGATTTTGATGTTTAAAACACTCATATGTAATTCTAGAAATTTTTCCAAGCCTTAGGGGTGAATTAGGAGCATTTTTGGCATCACTTTATGAGTTTACGGCCATAGGCTATGTGCTTAGGCTGTAAAATCGAATATGTATGACATTTGATGTGTTTAAGGTCTCCATACCATTTTTAGATGAATCTAGGATTTGCCACAAGGCCATTGGTTAAGTTACAAGGCATTTGGACATGATTTAAGGCACTAAATCCCCATTTTAGAGGAGTTTACGGCCCAAGAACAAACTTTGGCAGTAAACTCTCTTTTGTCCCTTATAATTCATGTTTAATGTGTTCCAAGCCTAGATTTGCAAGCCTTATAGTCATATCTAAGTCCCAACTATGATTTGGAAGGGTAAATTTGGCTTAAAAACCCCATTTTGAGGAGTTTACGGCCCAAGCTTGCTCCTTGGCCGTAAACTCATGTTCTTGGTCCCAAAACTTAATTTAATCATCAAATTGAAGGCTAGAGAGGTTGGATAACAAGCTAAGGAATTTACCTCAAAGATTTGAAGCCTTAAACTTGAGATTTGGACCTTTGATTTTGGATGAGGAGAGAGGTTGGGAGATTTTTATGAGAAATTGGCCAAAGGCTTCAAATGGAGTCTTAAAATCACTTATATAGTGCTCCGGAATCGGACACGACGGAATTCTACCCGATACCGACGATAGACAAAGCTTTTGGTCATACACGACCAATTTGTCGTGACCCGATATGGTCGATTCTAGAATTATTCCAATAATTACTATGGGGTGTTAGAATGATTCTTAATGACATTAAGACACCCATTAAGTCATTTTAGATTGGTATAATATAATGACTTAATAAAATGGCGAAATCGGAAACGAATTTGGAAACGACGTTTGATTGATCGAATTAGATTACAATTGAGTTACAATATGTGGTATGAAATTTCGGGTTGTTACATTATCCCCCCGTTAGAGGGAATTTCGTACTGAAATTCAAGACAAGATACAAGACAAATACAAATCATGGATCTAGAAAGAGTTGTGGATATTTCTATTTGATCGAGTCTTCTCGATCCTAAGTGAACTGCGGTCCTCGCTTGGCATTCCAGCGAACCTTCACCAACGGGATGCGACTTTGTTTCGTACATTTGACTTCGCGATCCATGATTTCGATTGGTTCCTCCACGAAGTCGAGGTTTTCATCGATCTCAATCTCGTCTAACGGAATCACTAGGGTTTCATCGGATAGGCACTTCTTGAGGTTTGAAACATGGAAGACGGGATGGATGTTACTGAGTTCGTGAGGTAAGTGAAGCTTATAGGCTACCGGACCAACCCTGGCGAGGAACTCAAAAGGTCCAATGTACCTCGGATTAAGTTTCCCACGCTTACCAAAACGTATAGTGCCTTTCCAGGGCGAGACTTTCAATAGGACACGATCTCCAACCTGGAATTCTAGTGGTTTCCGACGGTTATCAGCGTAACTCTTCTGGCGATCACGTGAAGCTTTCAGTCATTCTCGTATTTGGATGATCTTCTCGGTGGTTTCACGGATGATCTCAGGACCAGTGAGAGTACTATCGGGGACTCAACTCTTGGCTAGCTGTGTATCTCCCACCTCGGCCCAGCATAGAGGGGATCTGCACTTACGACCGTATAGGGCTTCGAACTGGGCAGCCCTAATGCTGGTGTGGTAACTGTTGTTCTACGAGAATTCGATCAAAGGTAGATGTGCGTCCCACGACTTTCCAAAGTCAATGACACATGCCCTAAGCATGTCCTCCAGAGTTTGGATTGTCCTCTCACTTTGTCCATCGGTCTGAGGATGATACACCGTGCTCATATCTAGTTTAGTTCCAAGAGCTTTCTGAAGAGACTGCCAAAATCGGGAGGTAAACCTGCTATCTTGATCAGAGATAATGGACGTAGGCACACCGTGCAGTCGGACTACTTCCTGGATATAAATCCGAGCGAGTCTTTCCATCTTGTATGATTCTTTGATCGGAATGAAGTGGGCTGACTTTGTCAAACGATCGACAATCACCCAAATGGTATCATACCCACTCGAGCACTTAGGTAGTTTGGTGATGAAATCCATGGTGATCATCTCCCATTTCCATTCAGGTATCTCGGGTTGCTGGAGCAGACCCGAGGGTTTCTGGTGCTCGACTTTTACCTTGGCGCAAGTCAGACACTTGCCCACAAATGTAGCTATCTCAGCCTTCATATTTGGCCACCAATATTGTTTCTTGAGATCTAAGTACATGTTGTCAGAACCCGGGTGAACAGAGTATCTGGTTCTGTGTGCTTACTTCATGACTAACTCTCTGAATCCTCCGGACTTCGGAATCCAGATCCGATCCATAAAACAATGGACTCCGTCACCTCTGATCTCAAGTTTCTTTTCCATTCCTCTCAAGGCTTCAGTTGACATGTTCTCGGGTTTGAGGGCTTCTAACTGAGCTTCTCGGATTTGCATGGGTAGATTTGAATGGATGGTCATCGACTGGCTCTTCACCTTGCGGCCTGTACTCTCCTTTCGCCTAAGGGCATCTGCTACCACATTGGCCTTGCCGGGATGGTAACGGATTTCACACTCATAGTCACTGAGTAATTCTACCCATCGCCGTTGTCTCATGTTCAAGTCTTTTTGGTCAAAGATGTGTTGTAGGCTCTTGTGGTCAGTGAAGATCGTGCACTTGGTTCCGTAGAGGTAATGCCTCCATATCTTCAATGCAAATACTACGGCTCCTAGTTCCAAGTCATGTGTGGTATAGTTGACCTCGTGTGCTTTCAACTGTCTAGATGCATAGGCAATTACTTTTCCTCTTTGCATAAGCACATAGCCTAAGCCTTGAGTAGACGCATCGCAGAAGACAACAAAATCCTCTGTCCCTTCGGGTAGGGATAGGACAGGCGCGCTACACAAAGCTTTCTTCAGTGTCTGGAATGCGGTTTCTTGTTTATCACTCCAACAAAAGGGTACACCTTTCTGTGTTAGAGTGGTTAGAGGTTTGGCGATTTTGGAAAAGTTCTGGATGAATCTTCGGTAATAGCCAGCTAGACCAAAAAATTGTCGGATTTCTGTGGGTGTCTTCGGTGCTGACCAATTCTCTATCGCCTTTATCTTGGAAGGATCTACATGAATACCTTCTTCGCTTACCACATGACCGAGAAAAGCTACCTTCCGAATCCAGAACTCGCATTTGGAAAATTTCGCGTACAACTTCTCGGATCGCAGGGTCTCCAACACTAGCCTCAAGTGTTGTTTGTGGTCTTCTTCACTTCTGGAATAGACGAGTATGTCATCAATGAACACAATGACAAACTTATCCAGATAAGGACGACACACCCGGTTCATCAGGTCCATGAACACTGTCGGTGTGTTGGTTAAACCAAAGGGCATCACTACGAACTCGTAGTGTCCATATCGAGTCCTGAAAGCTGTTTTGGACACATCACTTTCATGAACTCGTAGCTGATGGTACCCTGATCGAAGGTCTATCTTAGAGAAGTAACTGGCTCCCTGGAGTTGATCGAAGAGGTCATCTATTCGCGGAAGAGGATATCGGTTTTTGACAGTCAACTTGTTCAGCTCACGATAATCGATAGACATCCGAAAGGATCCATCTTTCTTCTTGACAAACAAAACCGGAGCTCCCCAGGGTGAGGAACTCGGTCTAATGAATCCTTTACTAAGCAACTCGTTAAGTTGACTGGATAACTCTTGCATCTCTGCTGGAGCTAAGAGATACGGAGACTTCGCTACAGGAGTAGCTCCAGGAATTAAGTCAATACGAAACTCGACCTGACGTTCGGGAGGGATTCCCAGAAGCTCTTCGGGAAATACATCAGGAAAATTACAGACCTCGGGGATGCTCGCGAGGTCTTTAACTTCCTGCTTCTCATTGATTACATGGGCTAAAAATGCAATACACTCCTTTCGCAGGAGTTTCTGAGCTTTGATGTAGGAAATGATACGAAGGTTGGAACTAAGTTTGTGGCCATATTTTACAAGAGTTTGACCCGAAGGAAGGTTGAGTCGAATAGCCTTTTCATAACAAAGGATATCTCCATGATTGGGTCTCAGCCAATCCATGACAACAATGACATCAAAGCTTTTTATGCATACTGGCATGAGATCGATAGGAAACGAATGGTCGTTCAGGGTTAAGGTACAACCTACAAACACCTCACTAGCACTTTCTTTCTCTCCGTTTGCCATCTCGACGATAAATATTTCGGTTAAAGGTTGGGAATTACTTTTTAGGTTATGTTTGAATGCATGACTAATAAAACTCCTCTCAGCACCTGAATCGAAAAGAATATTAGCATATGAGTTGTCGAGAAGGAACGTACCCGAGACAACAGTGGGATTAGCGACCGCTTCCTCTCGTCCCATGGGGAGGACCCTTCCAGTGTTATCAGCAATAGTCTTCTTGGTGCAGTTCCTTTTAAAGTGCCCAACTTCACCACAGTTATAACAGGCTTGACCAACGCCCGTTCCTGAAGATTGATTTGCTGATTGTGTCGGAGCTTTGCAGAATCGAACCGTGTGCCCCTTTTTACCACAATTGGTACAGGAAAGTTCTCGACAGGGGCCAGGATTGTGGTGATACTTGCACTTATCACAAAGAGGGAGATTACCAACATATCGGCTGGTAGGAGTTGGAGCTGTGGATCCCACAACAGAGGCAGCAGCAACGGGGGTAGTAGCAGCATGGACTGCCACTGTTTGTTGTCTTTTGGAGGACCCTTGGGAAGATTGGCCCTTCTTCTTCTTCCAGAATTTTCGTTTCTCACCGCTCCTTTTGGTCGGCTCAGTAGTGGTAGTGATTTCCTCAACATCATCACTGTGGTGAATTATAGCTTGAGCTAAAGTCTTAGCACTATCATACGTATCCGGGCGAGCAGCTAAGACATGACCCTTCGTCGGATTGGTTAGCCCCCAAATAAACCTCTCGATCTTCTTGCTTTCAGGAGTGACTAGGCCAGGGCAAAGGAGGGCAAGATCATCAAATCGGGAAGTGTATGCAGCAATGTCGGAACCTTTCATCTTCAAATTCCAAAGCTCGTGCTCTAGCTTCTGCATTTCACCTCGGGGACAATATTCAGCAAGGAGGAGTTCTTTCATAGCTTCCCAGCTCATAGCATTTACCACGGGAAGGGTCAAGGATTTGACTCGGCCATTCCACCAAGTCAATGCTTTATCGAGGAAGGTACAAGCTGCGGACTTGACCTTATCAGACTCAGCGCAGGCACAGATTTCGAAAATGGATTCGATTCTCTCAAACCATCGGGACAAGGAAATGACACCACCAGTGCCATTAAAGAAAGAAGGCTTCGCATTCATGAAGTCCTTGTAGGAACCCTCTTTACGGCGTTCCTGGTTACTGTCTTGATTCTAATTAATTCCTCCTGAACCACTAGTGTTTAGCTGGGACATGGCAGCTGTCACCGCGGCGGTAACAGCTGTTTGAAATAACACTGGATCGATTTCAGGAGGAGGTGGCGGAGGGTTGTTGGTCTTTGAGCTGGGTCTCTTTCTGGGAGGCATCTTGATCTAATAAGATCAAGAAAGAGAGGATGATAAGTCCTCTGAATTGAATCGAGAGATATGATAGATATTTATTCCGAACAAGCGATAAAGCAGGAAAGAGTTATCAAAGCAAGTAAACTATTGCTAATGGAATGATCGAGGATCTATACGTGTATGAGAATTTCTACAAAGAATTCATTCGAGAAATACTCCCGTAGTATTCCATGACTTGATACGATACTGGCGCGTTGGTTGTGGTATTAGGGTAAGTTTTTAGGCATGCCGCATACAACAGTCACTCCCAAGCACATGTTGGCCGTGTCTCGAATGAATATAGTTGGCCAGGCTATATTGACCCTAGACACGACTACATAAGTGCCAAGGTTTAACCGCAGTACACAACACCCATTTACTTATGTTCTGTTCTACTTGTAGTTACGGATCTCAACGAGTCGGTATACTTATATACTTTTGAAAATACTTGTAGTTTGAAAATACTTTTAATTCAGAGCACTGAGGCCCTTTAGTGTTTATAGTTTTATACCATGTAAGGTTTGGTATACTTTATTCACTATAAACAAGGGCTCTGATACAAATCTGTCACACCCCGAAAACCGAAGGCGGAAATATTTCCGGGGTTGACTCCATGTTGAGTATCAAATCCAATGTACATAGTAAGTAAAGTGAAACAAACATTACATTACATATTAAAAGTTTTACAATTTGATTTAAAAGATTGTTTATACAATTGTGATACATAGTATAGATATGAACAAAACGAACGAGCCTTTCACGCACACCGTCCTGGATCAAGTAAGTCTTCGGGTACCTGTACTATCGTTGACCTGAGAACACAAGCGGTTTGAAAATCAGCATAACGCTGGTGAGTTCATAAGTAGTTTTGTTTTGTAAAAATGTCTATGTTTCCTTTCTGTTTCTGAAAATGTAACACACGCCAAGAAAATCCCACATTTTCTTAAAAGTCGGTTGTTGTTTCACAAAAGTAAAGTATAGTTTGGTTATCCAAATTTGTTGTTCTAATCCGTTTATGTACCTGTGTATTCCCAGGAAAGTCCCATACTTTCTTGAATGTTAGTTATTGTAAAAGATGTAATGTTATTCAGTTGGTTACACTTTTTTGGTTATGTAAATGTTACCCAGGAATGCCCCATGCTTTCCTGTATGTTGGTTTTCAATGTCAAAGATGTATTCTGTTAGACCTAGTTATGTACGAGGCTTCCCAGGAAGGTCCCATACCTTCCTGAATGTTCGTTATTATTGCAAAAGATGTATACGTGTTATCTGTAAAGTGTAGTAAGTGGTTCATTATTACTATAATTAAATCTCTGTTATCCTAGTTGCGAGTTCCATAACCATACAATAGACTAAAACCTGTGGCAATAAGTGGTCTACATCCTTATGACTTGCGTCACCCTTGAACCATTTCGGTTCGGCTGTAGCTAGCAGCCAGGTGTGGGCTAGTCAGCCCCGTATAGATCTATACACTCAAGTAACGCTCTCTAAATCCAATAGATTTTGGTTACGGGTGTAGTCCTCCACTCGCGTATCTCTATGGATTGTTCGCCGAGGACTTGTCTCCAATCATACAGGAATAACAAATTTACTAGTAATAATAGGATAATCCTCCATTCGCGTATCTCTGTGGAATGTTACCGAGGACAAGACAGTGTACAAAATATATGTTCAATTACTCTAATGTCATGCTTTTAACTGATAAAATGTGGAAACCATTTGTGAAATATATAAAACATAACAGTTTATAAACCCATTTCACAAATAAGAGTTTATGTGATCTATATGTTCTACCAATTATCAGTTACGTATATCAGTATTAAAAGCATATAAATTGTGAAACACACACACACGAAAATAAGTTTTGAGTACAAAAACCCTTGTACTTTGCTTGTGTTCCCCCCCTGAAAACAGTGAAAATCAGTGAAAAAGGTAGGGGTACGAACTCACCAGACTCGGAAATGTGTCGGTTTTGGATACTAGACGTTGGTTCGGGGATTGTTTACTCGCGATGTCCCTATGTAAAATGTAATAATGTCCATATATAACTAATTAGATTTACAATCACTAATTATTTGGGACATTACACTCCAACAAGGTTAAACACCTCAAAACGAGCGTTTGGAGTGACCCGGGTGACATCTACGGACGTGTATTGGCACTAGGGACTTGGGACTTGAGTTTACTCTCCAAAACTAAACATTTAAATGTGTTTACAACCACAAAACACACCCACACATGAGTTTACGGCCGTAAACTCATGTTGGTGTGATTTTGAGGGTTTAATGGCGTGAATGGACTTGGAAATTGTTGGAATGACTTAATAAAATTCCTTGGAATGGATTAATTGAAATTATACCATTTAAAAGGGAGTTTACGGCCACACTCTTGGAGTTTACGGCCGTAAACTCACCCATGGCCAAGAATGATTAATTTGAGCTACAAAGGACAATCACATGTGATTCTAACTAATTTTCTAAGGCTTGGTATCAATTTTTGGCTTCAATTAACAACTTTTGTCACACCCCAAAACCGAGAACGGTGGAAACGTTCTGGGGCGGAGGACGTCATGTATGCATCACAACAAATGTAAAGTAGTAAACAAGCAACCACATCATCCATTGCATTAATAGTATAATTTTTAGTTACAAGTGTTTTCTTTCATAGTACAAGACAGCATGATAACTGATCAAAATAAAAGACGAGTCTTGACTGCTCCGTCTTCTCTAAACCTTGCATCGACACCTGTCTATTTGTAACCTGAGAACACAAGTTATTTTGAAAGAGTAGATCAGCATTTAAGCTGGTGAGTTCATAAGTATTTAATGTCATTGCTTTGATTAATTGATATGAAAGACTGGTGAATGAATGATGAAACATTTAGTATAAGTATGAAAAGCTCTAGAAAATCCCATATTTCCTATTAGTATAAAAGTAGTCTTCTACCAAGACTCGAATGTTTTGAAAGTAGTCTTTTACCTAGACCTGACTGTTTTGAAAGTACGCATCTCTTGAAAATATGACGGTTTTTCCCTGATTAACTCTTATTAGTAGTCCCTTAAGTATACCTGAAATGGTATCAACTTAAAACATCCGTAGATTGTTAATTTACCTCTGTTGCTAACAGCCGGGTTTAGGAATAGTTAGTCCCTTATGTATACCCACGATGGTATCAACCTAAAACATCCGTAGATTGTTCATTTACCTCTGTAGCTAACAGTGGTTGTCGGAATGGTTAGTCCCTCAAAGTATCATGTGGTACTAGGAGATAAATTCCCAATCTATCTCGTCGATGATGTGATTGAATCACAAGGTAAAGATAGAAAGGCGAACGTTATAACCGTATCTTAGACATATAACATCTAATAGTAATTTTCCATATAATGTCTTTGTAAAAGTATTCATGTATAGGTATTCATGTAAGAGTATTCTTTCATATAACATGTAGTAGTAATTTGCCATATAATGTCTATGTAAAAGTATTCATGTATAAGTATTCATGTAAGAGTATTCTTTCATATAACATGTAGTCTAGACTCATGAATGAACTGATTCCGGTGTAATTTCTTGTAGTAGGGAAAATGTTTTGTTTACTCTAAACTATTCCTATAATAGTTTACTAGAATGTAATTGATGAGTGACCAAGTAGGTTTATACACCATTGCTATCTAAGAGTATCGGAACTAAATTAACAGATGGAACATTTATGACCATATATGTATACATGATATATAACTAATATTTAAACGACTTTCGGACGAATACCCAATATCCCACCAGACCACATCTCAAGGCGCGAAAAGGAAATAGGGTGGATAGCCTTCCTAAGTCTTTTAAACATTTCTTATATAACTATACATATAGAGGCATGCAATTTATAATATAAAAGCATAAGGAAGTTTTGTAAAATCGTTGAAAAGTCTAATAAAGAATTTGTGACTTGATGTCAGTTTATAAAATGATTGAATGTATTTTGTTTGATAAGACAGTTTAAGTACACGGAAAACCACTGTTTGAAAACACCTTTGTAACCGAGTTTGAAAGGAAGCTTACAGTATGTAAGACAGTTTGATAATGAGCTTTAATCATGTAAAAACTTTTAAGAAAGTCATTTGAAGTAATATGTTTAGTAAAACTGTTAAACTTGTAGTAAATCCATTTGTATACTAGTTATAAATCACATAAGATTGATTTATTAACAAGAAGTATCCCAAAATAATCGTATGTTTGTAGTATGAAAGGTGGACACATATACATACAGTATAAGCAGAGTGTTTGATTTATATATAGATAACAACACTTTTCATTTCAAAAGATATGATGTTATCGTGATACATTTTGCATACGAAAATTTCTTTATAAAAATTATAAATCACATGCGATTCCGTTGAATAAAAGTGTATAATGAAACTTTATATAACATACGATAATCATCGTGTGTTTTACTTGTATTCCCCCCCTTAAAAGCATATAAAAACATTTATAAAACATTTAAAAGTGTGGATTATAGGGGTATGAACTCACCTGAAAGTTTGAAGATAGCGAGATGGAAAACTGGGCAGAGTTTCGTCTCGGGAAACGGATTTTTCTCGGGATTCTCGGGAATATCGGGAGTAAAATCCACCCTCGGGTCTTGAGCAAAAAGGCCAGAGCTTCGGGTTTGAACGGGCACGGAAAACGAGGCAAGATGCAAGAGAAAAGAGAAGAATTAAGCAAATTTTTCGGAAAGCCTCGCATCCCTTTTATAGGGGTGCTGAATCGCCTCGGTACGCTGGGCGTACGAGGGTCGCAGCGCGTACGAGACGTCATTGCTTACGTATTTCGGATGGAGCGGGTCGGACGGGCGGGTCGGACGGCGGGTCGGTAGCTTCACATAGGGCGACGTGGACGATCCGAGGCCTTCGATCTGAGTACGCGGGGCGTACGAGGGTATGCAGGGCGTACTCCGGTCCTATCCGATGACTCCCCTTCGGATAATACCGAGAGTTTTTATTTAAATTTATAATTATTTTAAATAAACTTCAAAAATTCATATCTCCTTCATACGAACTCCGTTTTCGACGTTCTTTATATCCACGCGAAGGTGAGACTATGATCAACAACTTTCGTTTAGATTCCGATGGCAAATTATGAAATAATTTTTATTATTTATTTATTAAAATGATGTGATTAAGGAATTTCTTTAAAAATTCATAACATCTTTATCTGACGTCGGTTTTTGGCAGACTTTTTACCGCTGAAATACCATTGACGAGACCTTCAATTCCCGTTTAGGTCATTCCGGCCAAAAGTCGCTCGATCTCCGATTCGAGTTTTCACGTAACTTCGTATTGCCATTTTTCTGTTGGAAAAACTTAGAATGGTCATAACTTCTTCGTTATAACTCGGATTTTAGTGTTCTTTATATGCTTGGAAACCTTGATACGATTCCTTCTACTTTATTTAACCCAAATAAGATTTTAGGAAAGTTAAATTTTGACCTAAATTTGACTTGCGTTCCATCATATCGTCTTGAAATATCGGGTTGTCATATCATCCCCCTGTTAGAGGGAATTTCGTCCCGAAATTAGAGTTTAAATAGAACCGGTAAACATGCCATGGATAGAAGTTTTATTTGTTTCTCATGTTCTTAAGTGACCTCAGTCCCTTGCTTGGCATTCTAGCGAACCTGTCCCTATCGGGGCACGACTCTGCTTCTTTTGTTTGACTTTACTGTCATGACAACTCTTCTTGGTCGAACGTATGTTGAATGTTTTTGTGGACTGTGAGGATAGTACATCTTGTATCCTACAAGTAGTGCCTCCAGATCTTCCAAATAATTACTGCTGTCCCTGACTCAAGATTATGTGTTGTATAGTTAACTTCCTGCGTCTTAAGCTGACTCGAGGTATAGGCAGTGACCTTTCTTCTTGTATAAGAACAAAACCAATTCATACTGATTATGAAGTCAGAACCTTGTGGTTGATTAGATGACGTGAAGATCTAAAATAAAGTATGATTACTCATGAATTAAGGAAAAAGGATAGGTACTTTTGTTCTATCTGACTTTCTTGTCCCAATCGACAGAAAGGGCACGAGTTGGCTTCTAAGTTTATTCGCATGGTAGCATAATCACTCGTAAATCTTGGGCAGTCTCCGTCCTGAAGTTCATAGTAGAACCTATACCAGGCTCAACAATCGCCGTCTCGGGTATACGAGTCCTATATAAATAAGCTTGAAACTGTGGGTCTTTGGATTGAACTTGACGTATTGTACGAGTGGTACTTTGGGCGGTTTGCTAAATTTCTCTTTGGAGAGGATGAGAAACATGAGGTGCTCTATGAACGAGTACTTTGTTGTTCCGGAATAACGGTTTTGCTAGAAAGATGATTTTGGAGGAATAGATGTACGTATGAAGTTGCTTTTGTGAGGATAGAATTGAATCAAGTAGTATGATAATGTCGTAATCATAAGGAAACTTCAAGACATTAGATTTGAACAAAAGATGTTTACAGACAAAACAACCGTGCAACCATCAACAGAGTTTCGGTACTTTAGACTTACCACAAGACTATTGCTGCGAATATGATATACTACAAAAGACAAGTATACGCAGGACGAGAATTCCTATACAGACAGGAAATCGCAAAAGGTAAGACTCTAGTTGCACTAGTTCTAGATAGTTTATAAGTCTGCTATAACGAAACGCCCGAATTACATTTAACGTGGTTCCGGAGTAGGCTCTCCTGCAGCTGTGATCCTGAGAATTTTCCCATCTACGCCAGAGTTCTTTATTATCGGGCAATCTTTCTTGAAGTGTCCTACCTCACCGCATTGGTGGCACGACTGACTAGTACTAGCCTTGGAGACGGGATTGCGGTGTTTAGCCAATGTTATGTGGACACGAGTGCCTTCCTTGTTACTCCACTTTGAAAACCGCTTCTTAAATCGTTCGGTGCTATAACAAATCTTGTGTGCAGGTTTAGTCTCGATGAAAGGGACTTGAGTGATGGGTCGCGCCGGTGCTCCACAGTTACGAGCATGGTACCCTATGTTTAGGCAATTGCAACACTGCATCTCATGGCAAGCCCCATGATGATGGAAACTACACTTATCACACTTCGGGAGTTTTCCCTCGTATGACCTGCTCGATACTGGGATGGCAGGGCTTTCCACTTGCTGCTGCTGTATAGCCAGCTTTTGGGATCTCTTGCGTTCCTTCCGGGCTTGACGTTTTCGTTTCTTGATTTCTGTTTTCCGGCTTTGCGAGCCTGTGACTGATACTGTTTGACGACTTCCTGGATGGATACCACGATTGGAAACTTCGTTCCCATCAGTTGTATTGACTGTGCTATTAGCGCTACGGTGTGCAAGGACCGCGGTTACGGCAGCCACCATGGCAGCTGTAACTGTTGTTTGAAAGGTAGCGGCGTCCATAGTAAAAGTGGGGGTTTTGCTGATCGACTTATTGCTTCTGGATGACGACATGATTCTATAACACGAAAAGTAAGGATTTTGTGAGTAATTCTAGTTGACCCTGATGTACTTAGATTGTTCATGTAAAGAGTACGACGATGTTCTCGAAAGTTTGACCTACATCCCTATGATGCATTCCTAGTACAGAATGAAAGTATGGTCGCGAAGGTTTGACCTACATCCCTATGATGCAGTCCTAGTAATGAATAGAGGTAAGTTCGTAGAATGGTCTCAAGACGTTTGTTGTACAAGTTGAGGTATCGTGGGTTGGTGAATAACAAAAATCCAACCACTGAAAGAGACTTGGAAATGCCTCCGTATTTAACTTAGTATGGTCCACTGACTTAACTAAAGCAGATTTCAGATAGACTCCAATGAGAGTATGATAAGAGTACTTGAAGGAAGGAAATGACCTTGTAACGGTCTTACATCATATCCACATGAGATAGTTCCTGACAGCATAAAGACCTAACTAAAGTACTTACGGTACAAGATAATTTCATAGAAAATGCCACCTCAGGCATAGACAGAAAAATACGATTCCTCTTTTTATAAGGGAAATAAAGTAAAGCGTCTACTACTGGCGACCGTCATTCCTCTGGTGAATTTTTAGTTCAACCAATTGACGTTCCATGTCAAGTAGGTGTCTCTCGTACACTCTCTGGCGTACTTGGAGCTCTATGACTTTCGCTCGGGTTTTCAGCTAGTGCTTGCAGCAGGTTCTCATGGTTTCTCTTTGATCTCTCGTGAGCATCCCCTAGATGAATGGTGCGGAGGGTATGCATTCTCGCATCGGTGACAACTTCGGCAATCTGATGTAGGGCTATCCTGCCTTGAATCTCATTTTGGGCCACTCTACGGACCAAGATTGGCAAGATCCTGCATGCTGAGCCCCCATTGCTAAGGTCGTAAAAGTTTCGGTCGCCAATAAATGGCATGGGCTGATCTTGACCTTGGCTCCATGTTTCCAAGCATTCTACCCACTCAGGCGTCGGGCCATGAAAAGCACGACGAGGGTTAGGAATTGGAAGGGAGTTGCTCGGGGTAGGTTCTCAACCTCTGGTTCGAAGTTAGCATCATACGAAAAGTCTTCATCACGGTGATCATCCAAGGGGATAGGATGATCATTCTCTGGTTCTTCTCCAAACCAACCAGCAATGACTTCATTCGGAAGATACTGGTTGATAAGGGGATGGAGTCCAACTATGATTTCTATGCGAGAATTTAGGGTAAGTGGATAATTATTAGACGAACTATCTAGATAATTATTTAGAAAACCCTCATTAGTTACATCGCTATTTGTGAAGTGCATACCCGCTATGTGTAATCTAAACAGGACAGACATTCGAATAAGTGACCTTATTTCCAAATTCACACAGAATAGGGGTAAGGCAAAATTATCACTGATTCTAAGTCTATAACATCCTAATTACATGTAGCCTTAGTGTATCCACTTAGCAACTATCAACTTAGTAATGAGGGTCCCGTTTTAATTCTCAAGTATAAAGTACTTATAGTAACACCAAATACTCCTATAGTATTTTAATTTTTTTATGTTATGTTCTATTGTTCTCATTGTGGTAGGGTTGGTAAGATTTTAGCATTGTTGCGACCACACACTTAAACTTAGGCACATGCTAGTCAACCCTCGGATAATATAGGCGATCAGGCTATATCTTCCCAGTTTTGACCATATGTCTCTAAGCCCACTTGTGTTGCCCAACAATCGTAATTCTTTTGTATTGTCCAAGGGACACTGATTTTAGTATGAATGCAGGCACGTATACTTAGTTAAATATTTTATTATTTAAAGTATAAACTCAAAATCAGAGTATCTTTAATCCCATTGTATTTATAGTTAGTATATCTTTTATGGGTTGATATACTTAATTCACTATAAACAATGCTCTGATACCAATCTGTCACACCCCAAAACCGAGAACGGCGGAAACGTTTTGGGGCGAAGGACGTCATGTATGCATCACAACAAATGTAAAGTAGTAAACAAGCAACAACATCATCCATTGCATTAATAGTATAATTTTTAGTTACAAGTGTTTTCTTTCATAGTACAAGACAGCATGATAACTGATCAAAATAAAAGACGAGTCTTGACTGCTCCGTCTTCTCTAAACCTTGCATCGACACCTGTCTATTTGTAACATGAGAATACAAGTTATTTTGAAAGAGTAGATCAGCATTTAAGCTGGTGAGTTCATAAGTATTTAATGTCATTGCTTTGATTAATTGATATGAAAGACTGGTGAATGAATGATGAAACATTTAGTATAAGTATGAAAAGCTCTAGAAAATCCCATATTTCCTACTAGTATAAAAGTAGTCTTCTACCAAGACTCGAATGTTTTGAAAGTAGTCTTTTACCTAGACCTGACTGTTTTGAAAGTACGCATCTCTTAAAAATATGACGGTTTTTCCCTGATTAACTCTTATTAGTAGTCCCTTAAGTATACCTGAAATGGTATCAACTTAAAACATTCGTAGATTGTTCATTTACCTCTGTTGCTAACAGTCGGGTTTAGGAATAGTTAGTCCCTTATGTATACCCACGATGGTATCAACCTAAAACATCCGCAGATTGTTCATTTTCCTCTGTAGCTAACAGTGGTTGTCGGAATGGTTAGTCCCTCAAAGTATCATGTGGTACTAGGAGATAAAGTCCCAATCTATCTCGTCGATGATGTGATTGAATCACAAGGTAAAGATAGAAAGGCGAACGTTATAACCGTATCTTAGACATATAACAAGTAATAGTAATTTTCCATATAATGTCTTTGTAAAAGTATTCATGTATAGGTATTCATGTAAGAGTATTCTTTCATATAACATGTAGTAGTAATTTGCCATATAATGTCTATGTAAAAGTATTCATGTATAAGTATTCATGTAAGAGTATTCTTTCATATGACATGTAGTAGTAATTTGCCATATAATGTCTATGTAAAAGTATTCATGTAAGAGTATTCTTTCATATAACATGTAGTCTAGACTCATGAATGAACTGATTCCGGTGTAATTTCTTGTAGTAGGGAAAATGTTTTGTTTACTCTAAACTATTCCTATAATAGTTTACTAGAATGTAATTGATGAGTGACCAAGTAGGTTTATACACCATTGCTATCTAAGAGTATCGGAACTAAATTAACTGATGGAACATTTATGACCATATATGTATACATGATATATAACTAATATTTAAACGACTTTCGGACGAATACCCAATATCCCACCAGACCACATCTCAAGGCGCGAAAAGGAAATAGGGTGGATAGCCTTCCTAAGTCTTTTAAACATTTCTTATATAACTATACATATAGAGGCATGCAATTTATAATATAAAAGCATAAGGAAGTTTTGTAAAATCGTTGAAAAGTCTAATAAAGAATTTGTGACATGATGTCAGTTTATAAAATGATTGAAAGTATTTTGTTTGATAAGACAGTTTAAGTACACGGAAAACCACTGTTTGAAAACACCTTTGTAACCGAGTTTGAAAGGAAGCTTACAGTATGTAAGACAGTTTGATAACGAGCTTTAATCATGTAAAAACGTTTAAGAAAGTCATTTGAAGTAATATGTTTAGTAAAACTGTTAAACTTGTAGTAAATCCATTTGTATACTAGTTATAAATCACATAAGATTGATTTATTAACAAGAAGTATCCCAAAATAATCGTATGTTTGTAGTATGAAAGGTGGACACATATACATACAGTATAAGCAGAGTGTTTGATTTAGATATAGATAACAACACTTTTCATTTCAAAAGATATGATGTTATCGTGATACATTTTGCATACGAAAATTTCTTTATAAAAATTATAAATCACATGCGATTCCGTTGAATAAAAGTGTATAATGAAACTTTATATAACATACGATAATCATCGTGTGTTTTACTTGTATTCCCCCCCTTAAAAGCATATAAAAACATTTATAAAACATTTAAAAGTGTGGATTATAGGGGTATGAACTCACCTGAAAGTTTGAAGATAGCGAGATGGAAAACCGGGCAGAGTTTCGTCTCGGGAAACAGATTTTTCTCGGGATTCTCGGGAATCTCAGGAGTAAAATCGACCCTCGGGTCTTGAGCAAAAAGGTCAGAGATTCGGGTTTGAACGGGCACGGAAAACGAGGCAAGACGCAAGAGAAAAGAGAAGAATTAAGCAAATTTTTCGGAAAGCCTCGCATCCCTTTTATAGGGGTGCTGAACCGCCTCGGTACGTTGGGCGTACGAAGGTACGCAGCGCGTACGAGACGTCATTGCTTACGTATTTCGGATGGAGCGGGTCGGACGGGCGGGTCGGACGGCGGGTCGGTAGCTTCGCATAGGCGACGTGCACGATCTGATGCCTTCGATCTGAGTACGCGGGGCGTACGAGGGTACGCAGGGCGTACTCCGGTCCTATCCGATGACTCCCCTTCGGATAATACCGAGAGTTTTTATTTAAATTTATAATTATTTTAAATAAACTTCAAAAATTCATATCTCCTTCATACGAACTCCGTTTTCGACGTTCTTTATATCCACGCGAAGGTGAGACTAAGATCTACAACTTTCGTTTAGATTCCGATGGCAAATTATTAAATAATTTTTATTATTTATTTATTAAAATGACGTGATTAAGGAATTTCTTTAAAAATTCATAACATCTTTATCTGACGTCGGTTTTTGCCAGACTTTTTACCGCTGAAATACCATTGACGAGACCTTCAATTCCCGTTTAGGTCATTCCGGCCAAAAGTCGCGCGATCTCCGATTCGAGTTTTCACGTAACTTCGTATTGCCGTTTTTCTGTTGGAAAAACTTAGAATGGTCATAACTTCTTCGTTATAACTCGGATTTTAGTGTTCTTTATATGCTTGGAAACCTTGATACGATTCATTCTACTTTATTTAACCCAAATAAGATTTTAGGAAAGTTCAATTTTGACCTAAATTTGACTTGCGTTCCATCATATCGTCTTGAAATATCGGGTTGTCACATCATCCCCCTGTTAGAGGGAATTTCGTCCCGAAATTAGAGTTTAAATAGAACCGGTAAACATGCCACGGATAGAAGTTTTATTTGTTTCTCATGTTCTTAAGTGACCTCAGTCCCTTACTTGGCATTATAGCGAACATGTCCCTATCGGGGCACGACTCTGCTTCTTTTGTTTGACTTTACTGTCATGACAACTCTTCTTGGTCGAACGTATGTTGAATGTTTTTGTGGACTGTGAGGATAGTACATCTTGTATCCTACAAGTAGTGCCTCCAGATCTTCCAAATAATTACTGCTGTCCCTGACTCAAGATTATGTGTTGTATAGTTAACTTCCTGCGTCTTAAGCTGACTCGAGGTATAGGCAGTGACCTTTCTTCTTGTATAAGAACAAAACCAATTCATACTGATTATGAAGTCAGAACCTTGTGGTTGATTAGATGACGTGAAGATCTAAAATAAAGTATGATTACTCATGAATTAAGGAAAAAGGATAGGTACTTTTGTTCTATCTGACTTTCTTGTCCCAATCGACAGAAAGGGCACGAGTTGGCTTCTAAGTTTATTCGCATGGTAGCATAATCACTCGTAAATCTTGGGCAGTCTCCGTCCTGAAGTTCATAGTAGAACCTATACCAGGCTCAACAATCGCCGTCTCGGGTATACGAGTCCTATATAAATAAGCTTGAAACTGTGGGTCTTTGGATTGAACTTGACGTATTGTACGAGTGGTACTTCGGGCGGTTTGCTAAATTTCTCTTTGGAGAGGATGAGAAACATGAGGTGCTCTATGAACGAGTACTTTGTTGTTCCGGAATAACGGTATTGCTAGAAAGACGATTTTGGAGGAATAGATGTACGTATGAAGCTGCTTTTGTGAGGATAGAATTGAATCAAGTAGTATGATAATGTCGTAATCATAAGGAAACTTAAAGACATTAGATTTGAACAAAAGATGTTTACAGACAAAACAACCGTGCAACCATCAACAGAGTTTCGGTACTTTAGACTTACCACAAGAGTATTCTTTCATATAACATGTAGTAGTAATTTTCCATATAATGTCTATGTAAAAGTATTCATGTAAGAGTATTCTTTCATATAACATGTAGTCTAGACTCATGAATGAACTGATTCCGGAGTAATTTCTTTTAGTAGGGGAAATGTTTTGTTTACTCTAAACTATTCCTATAATAGTTTACTAGAATGTAATTGATGAGTGACCAAGTAGGTTTATACACCATTGCTATCTAAGAGTATCGGAACTAAATTAACTGATGGAACATTTATGACCATATATGTATACATGATATATAACTAATATTTAAACGACTTTCGGACGAATACCCAATATCCCACCAGACCACATCTCAAGGCGCGAAAAGGAAATAGGGTGGATAGCCTTCCTAAGTCTTTTAAACATTTCTTATATAACTATACATATAGAGGCATGCAATTTATAATATAAAAGCATAAGGAAGTTTTGTAAAATCGTTGAAAAGTCTAATAAAGAATTTGTGACTTGATGTCAGTTTATAAAATGATTGTAAGTATTTTGTTTGATAAGACAGTTTAAGTACACGGAAAACCACTGTTTGAAAACACCTTTGTAACCGAGTTTGAAAGGAAGCTTACAGTATGTAAGACAGTTTGATAACGAGCTTTAATCATGTAAAAACTTTTAAGAAAGTCATTAGAAGTAATATGTTTAGTAAAACTGTTAAACTTGTAGTAAATCCATTTGTATACTAGTTATAAATCACATAAGATTGATTTATTAACAAGAAATATCCCAAAATAATCGTATGTTTGTAGTATGAAAGGTGGACACATATACATACAGTATAAGCAGAGTGTTTGATTTAGATATAGATAACAACACTTTTCATTTCAAAAGATATGATGTTATCGTGATACATTTTGCATACGAAAATTTCTTTATAAAAATTATAAATCACATGCGATTCCGTTGAATAAAAGTGTATAATGAAACTTTATATAACATACGATAATCATCGTGTGTTTTACTTGTATTCCCCCCCTTAAAAGCATATAAAAAAATTTATAAAACATTTAAAAGTGTGGGTTATAGGGGTATGAACTCACCTGAAAGTTTGAAGATAGCGAGATGGAAAACCGGGCAGAGTTTCGTCTCGGGAAACGGATTTTTCTCAGGATTCTCGGGAATCTCGGGAGTAAAATCGACCCTCGGGTCTTGAGCAAAAAGGTCAGAGATTCGGGTTTGAACGGGCACGGAAAACGAGGCAAGACGCAAGAGAAAAGAGAAGAATTAAGCAAATTTTTCGGAAAGCCTCGCATCCCTTTTATAGGGGTGCTGAACCGCCTCGGTACGCTGGGCGTACGAGGGTACGCAGCGCGTACGAGACGTCATTGCTTACGTATTTCGGATGGAGCGGGTCGGACGGGCGGGTCGGACGGCGGGTCGGTAGCTTCGCATAGGGCGACGTGGACGATCCGAGGCCTTCGATCTGAGTACGTGGGGCGTACGAGGGTACGCAGGGCGTACTCCGGTCCTATCCGATGACTCCCCTTCGGATAATACCGGGAGTTTTTATTTAAATTTATAATTATTTTAAATAAAATTCAAAAATTCATATCTCCTTCATACGAACTCCGTTTTCGACGTTCTTTATATCCACGCGAAGGTGAGACTAAGATCAACAACTTTCGTTTAGATTCCGATGGCAAATTATGAAATAATTTTTATTATTTATTTATTAAAATGACGTGATGAAGGAATTTCTTTAAAAATTCATAACATCTTTATCTGACGTCGGTTTTTGCCAAACTTTTTACCGCTGAAATACCATTGACGAGACCTTCAATTCCTGTTTAGGTCATTCCGGCCAAAAGTCGCTCGATCTCCGATTCGAGTTTTCACGTAACTTCGTATTGCCGTTTTTCTGTTGGAAAAACTTATAATGGTCATAACTTCTTCGTTATAACTCGGATTTTAGTGTTCTTTATATGCTTGGAAACCTTGATACGATTCCTTCTACTTTATTTAACCCAAATAAGATTTTAGGAAAGTTAAATTTTGACCTAAATTTGACTTGCGTTCCATCATATCGTCTTGAAATATCGGGTTGTCACACCTTTGTATGAGTTTACGGCCCAGATACATACTCTCTGGTGGTAAACCCTAGTATGGTTGAGAAAAATTAGATTTTGATGTTTAAAACACTCATATGTAATTCTAGAAATTTTTCCAAGCCTTAGGGGTGAATTAGGAGCATTTTTGGCATCACTTTATGAGTTTACGGCCATAGGCTATGTGTTTAGGCCGTAAACTCCAATATGTATGACATTTGATATGTTTAAGGTCTCCATACCATTTTTAGATGAATCTAGGATTTACCACAAGGCCATTGGTTAAGTTACAAGGCATTTGGACATGATTTAAGGCACTAAATCCCCATTTTAGAGGAGTTTACGGCCCAAGAACAAACTTTGGCAGTAAACTCTCTTTTGTCCCTTATAATTCATGTTTAATGTGTTCCAAGCCTAGATTTGCAAGCCTTATAGTCATATCTAAGTCCCAACTATGATTTGGAAGGGTAAATTTGGCTTAAAAACCCCATTTTGAGGAGTTTACGGCTCAAGCTTGCTCCTTGGCCGTAAACTCATGTTCTTGGTCACAAAACTTAATTTAATCATCAAATTGAAGGCTAGAGAGGTTGGATAACAAGCTAAGGAATTTACCTCAAAGATTTGAAGCCTTAAACTTGAGATTTGGACCTTTGATTTTGGATGAGGAGAGAGGTTGGGAGATTTTTATGAGATATTGGCCAAAGGCTTCAAATGGAGTCTTAAAATCTCTTATATAGTGCTCGGGAATTGGACACGATAGAATTCTACCTGATACCGACGATAGACAAAGCTTTTGGTCATACCCGACCAATTTGTCGTGACCCGATATGGTCGATTCTAGAATTATTCCGATAATTACTATGGAGTGTTAGAATGATTCTTAATGACATTAAGACACCCATTAAGTCATTTTAGATTGATATAATATAATGACTTAATAAAATGGTGAAATCGGAAATGAATTTGGAAACGACGTTTGATTGGTCGAATTGGATTACAATTGAGTTACAATATGTGGTATGAAATTTCGGGTTGTTACACTTTGATTGATATGAAATGCTACATATGATTCGTATATGCTATTGTCATCATTGTTCCACTTTGCTTCTGTCATATTGGTATATATATGGCATAAGATTATATTGTGTCTATTATTGAATTCACTAAGCGTTATCACTTATCCATCTCAATGTTTAACAATTGCAGGTGATAAGTATCCAATATAGCTTATCATGCTGGAAGATTTAGATAGCTAAGACTATTTCTTTGTAATTAATGTTCATGAATGTTTATGAATAGCAGATTCCTGGGTAGTTATGGAAGCTTAAATAGTTGGTTTGTATCCAATCTTTTTAATCACTTTTATCAATATAAAATATTGTTTTTATAAATATGCGTGTAGCATGTTATGAGGAAGTAACTTAAGAGTAATGTTGGAATATTATGAAAGTATGAGGAAATCTTTCATTGGATATCAAAATAAATACAATCTTTGACACTTCAAATTATCTTATGGTATTTTAACTCTTTTATAGTTATAATTAATTTTTGTAACCTATTTTATCGGTATATTGGCATTCTATGTAGTGGTTTCAAGATTCAAGTGAAATTGAGGAATAAAGTATATTAGTCCTAGTTTTCAACTTTGACTTAAGTTTCTATGAGACTGACCTAATTTCTACTTCTAGGTAAAGTGCATGATGTGTGTATATGATTCATTAAAAGGTTTTCTATTCAAAGAGTTACCCGAATATGGATAGTCACTGTAGTTAAGTAGTTATACAATTCACATATCAATGTGAAATCTAAGTACACTATCCATTGTTTCTATCTGTTTCCAAGTTTATACTAGGTTATAACTTAACTTCTAGTTACTAAGTCTAGTATGTGTCGTGCCCATATGTGCAACTAAGTTTATTCAATCTAGAACTCTCTCAATTTTGAAGGTTGTCACAGTCTCCCCCGGTTGAAAGAATTTTGTCCCGAAATTCAATTCATGACGTATTCTATTTGAACTCAGTCGACTATAATTGTATATTTGGAGAGGTGGTGGCTTGGAGAAATCTTTCATTATTTTGGGTTGATTCCTTAAGTGGAGAGCCAATTCTTTAGCTATAATCAAAGTAATGTTTCCTTAATTCGAGTTCGACAGTCTAGATTGTGAGAAATTAGGATCATGGAAATCATGATCCGACCATGGTGACCTAGTTGAAAAGATTATGTAGTTAGATATTATCTAACTTAAAAGAACGTTATATGTTTGCTGAAGCACCAACTACATTGAGCGTTAAATCCGCATTGATCCTCAAGTCGCATTCTAAATTAGCACTAAGTGTTAATTCACCGCCTAATAAAGAAGATATTAGGAACAATTTCATCACTTCCGGGTTGGCAACTCTATATGGAAAAGATATATTCCAAAATAAGAAGGGGTAGCACAAATGAAAGGGAAGCGACCTAGAGGGTAAGCTCCTAAAAATACGTACTAAGGGTAGGCAACGAAGTTTTGGTACATCTCCAATTTAAAGGCTATTTACGTGTCGTCTACAAAATAAATTACGAAAGGATTGAGGATCTCCGAGGCTATAATTACTACTACGATTACTCTTACAATAAAATCATATTCAAAGAATATATATATTTAGAGCCTCATTTTTGCAAATAGAGGCGATGAAAGTTTTTGATAAATTAAATCACATTGTGTAGATAGCATTTTGAGCATTTAGAAATGATAAGAAATCCCACTATTATTAAAATGTATAATAATTTCAAGAGAATGAAGGTAAATGAGTGACGATTAATCGAAGTAGCAAAACAATAAAAAGATAAATTATAGTTAAAGGTTCAAATCGTCAACAACGAGAATTTATATATAAATTTTTAGTTTACTCTCTTGAAAAATGGTTTAATTGTTTACGTCAAAACAACACAAGTTTACGAGGAGTCAGAGTATTTACGAAAACAAGTTTGAGAGTTTAGGAATTCACTAGAAATTCTAAAGTACAATGCTATTTTTGAGGAAGGTGTAAAAATTTCGATCATTTAAAATGGTGCATTCTTTATTTAGTGATTCTACCAAAAACAATAATTTGAAGGATAAATAATCCTAACATTTAAAACTTTCTATGCTTTTAAAGAAAAGAAGAAACATAAGAAAATGTGTTCTTTCACATATATTTTGTGGATTTAGAAAAATGGTAAGAACAAGGGTAGTCACCTTGGGTATTAATCGTAAGGAAAATGCAATCAAAATTACATTTTAAATAAACTTTCGAAATTTAGAACAAAAGACCGAATTTAAATAAGGATCATTTGTTTATAGTAGATTTCAAAATAAAATCAAGATGTGTATGATAAAAGGCGTAATTGAATTTGTCAAAGTTGAATAAGTAAAAATTATGCCTCACGACTATACACGTATTAATCACTCAAAACGAAAGAGTAGATTTCTAGTCTGTATGTGTACGAACGTGATACTAGGAGAAGAAAAATAGACAGAAATAAAGTTAGACAATATATTATGTTACTATCATGGGCGTGCGAGATCAAAAATCAGAAGGAGAGCGAGAAATCAGGTTCGGCGGAAAGAAAAAGAAAGATAGTGGCGACAATGATTGCTATTGTTAAAATTATAAGAACAATACCTATAGGTAGATTTAAAACCAGGTTGAGATATATTTCAAACTTAAACATTTGATATATATTGATGATTAAATAGACATGTGGGAGTTTTAAAGTGTTCCCTAAAAAAATATGAGTTATCTATTAAGTTAAACTTCATTTGTGAAAAAGCAGAAACACTAAAACTTGTAATTGAAAAATCTGAAAGCTTTGACCTTTTAGACTGAAGTTCAACCATAGTTAAGACGGATAAGGGAAAGAATCAATATATCAATATATTTAGAAGAGTAATTACACATTGTTAAGAGTGTATCACTAGAAATTTAACATTGAACACTTTGTTTTGCAATGCGGTAAAAATCTAGAAACTTTATAGATTATATAACTAATTTGTAATAAAATATGCAAATATGGTATGTTTTAAAATGTAGGCATTAGTGATGTCTTGTAAACAAATTTGAAGTGAAAGGTTGTAAAAATACCATGTTGGATTTCAAGAAAACACGATTAAGTAAAGTACAATGCCTAAATGAGAAAGTGGCCAAAAGAGCCAAAACAAAACTGGTTTGAAAGATCATATAATATGAACTTCAATGTCATATGTTTAACTTTTATATCATAGAATTTAAATAGTTTTATAAAAGAAAGTGTTTCTATGTTTTTAAAAAACGTGTCAAAATGGTAAGCAAGGTTTAAAATGGTTTATATGGCCTTAAAAGCACATCTCTCCATTGAAATGGATTTCAAATGAAATTAAAATAGCAAGGTTAAAACCAATATTGGTTAAATTTAGTTTTGAAGAAAAGTGTTAAGTTAAAGCAAGTTGTCTAAAGATTCTTTTTAGCGAGAATATGGCTTACATTGTTAGGAAAGGTCTAGTAAGTTGTATGAAGTGGTTATAAAGTATTTTTTCTATGATAATTAAAACCGATGAAGCGAAATAACTTTTCTATGGAGGACTAAGAAGTAAGGAATAGGTACATTAGTGTAGCTGATCGTACCTAAATACTAAGGCGAGTACAAGGCGAGTACCTGTGTATTTTCCCTAAAATAAAGGACAAGAAAAATTGTTTGAAATTTTTTTTATGGTCTTAATGCAGTTTACGACCTTTTATAGAGGCAAAAGGAATATACTATGTTAATTTTTATGCTCAAGGTGGGAAACAACCTAGGGGTAAATCGTAGCGTAGTAAAGAAGTCTCACGTATGGGTTAAACCTCCGTGTTTCCTCGTTAGTCGAATCCGGAATTCCCGCCAATGGTATCCAAGTGATTACTTAGTGGCGACTCATCTACCTCCTTACGTGATGCTCCAATTTTCATCCGTGTCGGTATCGGAACCCTTTCCTAGTTGTAAGTATAGTATGAAGACGATGAAGAGGTATTGAGGAATAATTGGAATAGGTTTTAACTTACAATTATTACTTGTATATATCTAGCTACTAACCTTACATCTAAAGTCAACAACTACTGAAGAATACTCATTCTCAATACTAAGAGCATTACTCCTAGAACGGCTAGTGATATAACCTAAGCGGTTAACCTAGTACTTGATAAGGGATAAGAATATTTCTAAATAAAGGCATCGTTATAAAAGTGCACTTAGTTTCTAAGTGTATCTAGATGAATGTCTATAATATGCAATGCCCATACGCACACCGAAAAATTTCTGTTTTTCAAAAGTTTAAGTTGAAAATTGTTTTGACCATAATTCTACTATAACCATTTCCAGCCTCGCATTAATTTTCCTTAATTAAGCATAGTTGGTCAGGCTATACTTAATTAGATTTCAGTAATGCATACTCGAATTAGTTATACCAGTAGAGTGTTTATTATTAAAAAGTTTTGAAATTTTTTTGGCTATAGTTGTGGTTCTCCAAAGGGAAACCAATATTCTCTGTAACCTACGGCTCTAATACCATTTCTGTCACTCCCCGCTGAAGCGGTAACATGGGGCGTAGTAGTACAAAGGGTTTCATAGCAAAAGTTAAAAGACACCATCAACCATAGTATTAAAAATCATTACAAATTTACAATGGGTTTGCACAAATTTTAAAACAAATTACAATGTAAATTGAAATACAACAAATGCGAATGCTCCTAACAGTGATGTGTCCCTAAGTGCCACTTACTCAATGATTCCTGAAAAAGCATGTAAAACGAGCATCAACTATAAAAATAGTTGGTGACTACTCACAGATAAACAAAATAATATTGGTTCCATGAACTGAAATAAAAGTTCTGATAAAAGTTTCCAATAATAAAAGTATATTGTTAAAATGAGTAAATAAGTTTGTAAAAACAAAGCTCTTTGTCATCATGAGAGATAAAGTATGTTGCCTAAATGAGATGCAACGGTCATATTCTCATGGAAGATAAAGTTCGTTACTCAAATGAGTAAACAAGTTTCATTGCTAAAATGAGCAATCAATTTCGTTGCTATAAGGAGCAAACAATTTCATTGCTAAAACATGTATATAAGTTTCTAGTACTAAAAGTTCGTTGTTATAATTTAAAACAAATTTTATTGCTATAATGAGAAACAAAGTTCATTGCTATAATGAGAAACAAAGTTCATTGCTATAATTAATAAACAAATTTGTTACTATAATAAGTAACAAGTTTGTATGTATGTGAGCAAGTAATGAGTTCACAACCAATCCTATGACTGATGCCCGATCAAGATCTATGCTTATCGTTACATAGATTAATATGATATCATGCACTCAAGCAATCGGGCGAGTGAGGAGTTGTCAATTCCTAATAGCGCTATTCATAATGAACATTGGCTCAAAGATTTAATGGTTGGATTAAAATATAAGGGAAGGGTCTTAAGACGATAAGGCCTCATGTTTCAAGATGCATAAACCTACATAGCAAGATATAGTAAAATACAGTAATCAACTTTGATACAAACCAATTTAAATACAACAACCAATAAATAGATTTTCGGACATGCTTTTCCACCCCAAAACATAAAAACTGAAAATAGGGGAGTCGTGAATACTCATAATATGTATTGAGATAATGCAAATGGTTTCTTGAACTAGGCTTCACTCGTACCACTATCGTTTTCCTACAATAATGGTGTTCACGAGTGAGTCTCTAATCGAAATCTAACACTAATATACATACTACTACAATAGAATTATGCCAATATGGTGTCAAACTTTAATATTGATAAGTTACAAACATTTTTCTATGGAAATTAAATTTCAAAGAATCAATTGTTATGTGACAATTTAAGTGGAAAATTCTCATTAATGAAATGTTAATATTTAACATTTTAAGAGGTGTTCCAATGATGAAATATTCAAAAACTAAATCATTTAGTTCTAAAATTTCCCAAACTTTGCATTTCAGTTTTAACTGAAATCAAAGACCTTAAGTAATATTTTCTAGAATTTTTGATTTGTCTACTATTTTTCACCATTTTAGTTTCTTGAATAACCATAGAATCATGAAAAATACTAAACAGTTAATAAAAATTATCAAACATCAAATTTTGGGTCTAACTTTATTTGAAGACTTCCAAATAAATTTTCATGGGTTATAGATATGTATAACCATTTTTCTTATATTTCTCTAAATAAATAGAAATTCATGAAACAATGAATCAGTTAAGAAAATTACCCAAACTTTTTATAATACTGCCATTACAAATAATTAAGCTGAAAAAAATATAAAAATGGATTTATAAATAGTTTAACCCGATTTTATGATTTTTGTGCATTTATTCTAGAAAAATGAAAATAATTAGAATAAAGTTTCCAAAATTGATAAAACTTTTGGTAACACTATTATGATACATATAGAAGCTTTGAAAAATATAAAAGATATTTTTCAATTAGTTTTGCTATGTTTCGTTGTTTTATTCTCTTGAATAATCATTAATTGGTGAATAATTATGAAACAGTTAAATTAAATTACCAAACTTTTTCTAAACATTATTTACAGTGTACATAATCTGGGAAAAATACCAATTGTGGTTTTTATATAGTGTAATCCGATTTTGTGAATTTAAATGTTTTTAATCTTAGAAAATAAGAGAAAAATAGTATACTAAAATGAAAAATCATAAAAGTTTTTATTTAAAGTTCTAATATAGTTTATGGTCTTCTGGTAAATATTCAAGAATTTTGGATGAGTAAAAACATTTTTCCCATTATTAGTCCATTATAAATACAAAAATCAGGGAAAAATACGAATGCATTATGAAAAATTTTGAAAATACTTTTCTAAGTACTCCACATTAGGTAGGATCTTTGAAAATTTGTATATAGCCTTTTCAAATTCGTTAAAGTGGTTTTATGATTTATATGAATTAAACAAAAATAAAATTCAAAACCATTGCAAACAGAAACAAAAATCGATGAAACTTACTGAGATGTCATCATTTACTTTAGGGGTCATCCATGAGTTTACCTAGGATTTATAGACCTCAGAAAATATTTTATTTGAATTATTGCCCTATTTTCTTGCAATAATTATAATAATTCGAGAAAAATGAATTATTTTATGAAAATTTGTAGAACATCTCTTTTTGTTGATAGAATTCTGGGAAAATTGGATTCGATCAGAAAAGAAGCTTAGGTATTTATTTGGGAATAAATCCATTATGAACTTGTTTGAATGCTTTTTAACAACAAACTTTGATGATCAAGCCTCTAAGCTTGAAGATTATCAAGTGCATGTTGGTTTTTGGGTAAAATAATAGCACAATAATCATAAAAATCATTGTTATGAACATGCATGTGAATAATCCATCCATAGAATGATGTAGAAGAAGAAGATATGCAATAAAACTTGAGATTTAGAAGGAAGATTGAAGGGGGGATGAAGGATTTTTGTTTTTACCTCAAGAACAAATTCAAATGTTGATGTTTTTTAGTTGAAATGGATGAACTTTGCTGCCAAAATTCATGGTTTCGGGTGAGGGAGAGAGAAAATGTGTGGGCGTTTTAGAGAGAATAAAAGAGAGAAAAGAGAGATTCTATCTCTCTGGATAGATCATCTCCCTCGTCATCTCTTTGGGGTTATACAGAACCAAAATCAGCCACCAAGCTATAGAAACGTATCTCAACTTATGAAGAATTGTATGGCTAAATATCTCCCACAAATTGTTCTTCTATGTTCGTCATTTCTAGAGAGAATTAGGAGAGACGTTTTTAGAGAGAGAAGTGGGAGGTGGAGTGTGGAGAAGAGGGATATGATTCAAATTTTGGTGAAGAGAGGTATGGGGAGGAGAGATACGACTTTTGAATGGAGAGAGGGGTTCCCTCTTTTATGTTTTATAAAATTTAAACCAAATTTTATAAAAAGTATCAGAGTTTTATAAAATATACTACTTAACCTAGCTTTTATCCATAAAACCTTGATTTTTGCCTTATAAATTCAGGGTAATTGGTAATGACCTAAAATTTATTTCCTTGGTTATATTTTCCTAATTTTAATTTTTAATTGATATTGTAAGGTTCATGATTATTTTAATTGAAATTTAGAGGTCAAATTTTATAAATTTAGGTTTTTAGGGCATTTAGGGTTTTTGAGAGTTTGTAAATCTTTAGATATCAAAATAAATAGAATCTTTGAGACTTCAAATTATCTTATGGTATTATAACTCTTTTATAGTTATAAATAATGTTTGTAACTTATTTTATCGGTTTATTGGCATTCTATGTCATGGTTTCAAGATTCAAGTGAAATTGAGGAATCAAGTATAATAGTCCTAGTTTTCAACTTTGACTTAAGTTTCTATGAGACTTTGACCTAATTTCTACTTCTAGGTCAAGTGCAAGATGTGTGTATATGATTCATTAAAAGGTTTTCTATTCAAAGATTGACCCGAATATGGTTAGTCACTGCAGTTAAGTAGTTATAGAATTCACATATCAATGTGAAATCTAAGTACACTATCCATTGTTTCTATCTATTTCCAATTTTCTACTAGGTTACAATTTAGCTTCTAGTTACTAAATCTAGTATGTGTCGTGCCCATAGGTGCAACTAATATTATTCAATCTAGAACTCTCTCAAATTAGATGGTTGTCACAACCGCATTCTCTTTTAGGACTTTAGACTTGTCATGAGATATACGAGCGAATTCTATAGAGATTTCGGATATGAGACTTTTAGTAGTTTTGGACTCGCTCTTAGGAAATTCTGAATAGTCAAACTCATATTCTATAGAGATTTCACTCATATCACTGTCCTCTTCAACCTCAGAAATGTTTTCCATATTTATCTTGTTTTCTGAGCTTAATTTGGCACTCAATGAGTCAAATTTCTATATAGTTTCGGTCTTTACTCTTAGTTTTTCAATTTCATCCAATAGATTTCGAAGCATGTCCTTATGGTCTTTGGACTTGATAAAGGACTCGATTTTGTCGAGACCTATTATGTAGGCATCTGAAACCTCATCTGATGACACAATGGATTCACATTTATAGCAGTTTTGGTCGATTTCATCCTCCATTAATTCAAGGAAGGGAAAAATCATTTTGTGAATATCTTTTCCTATCTAACAATCTAAATGCAGTTGAGTGATATTTGAATATAAATGTTTAGCGAATAAAAAAAATATTCCTTTGTTTCAAACATTTCAAATTATCACACTGTAGATAAATGAGTTCGTCTCTAGCCCTAACTAACTCTTTTTCCTTCTTCTCTATCCACATTCTTCTCTCCTCACCCTTGGAAAACACCCTACTGATTTGATCAGTTAGGTTAGAATTTGCTAGGCGAGTTTGTTTTAGACTTCCACTTAAACTAGAAAATTTAAATTTTAAATAATTTAATTCTTGTTCATAGTTTGTTACGGGTATTTTAAGTGAATCGTTAATGGAATGTATCTTCCAGTAAACTCATTCCTATCTTCCTTCGCCACGAAAGCCCTGCCATGCGTGGGCTTGCAAACTTCCTCATCTTCAGAGTTGGTAAACCAGACTTTTACACCACCGAACTCATCATCCACAATGTTCTCCTGCATAATCAAAGCATTCATAGAACTATTAGAGGCCTTATTTTCTTTATCTCCTCCAGCTTACATAGATGGTAAGCTTCATCATCTTCACTATCCTTCTTTTCCGACAGCTTCCTCAACATATAGTCTTTGGCAAAATGATACTTTCCACGATAGAAGTTGCAATCATAATCTAAGTCACTAACCAGCTTGCTATCCATTTTTGGTTTTTCCTGCTGAGAAGTGTTCTTAGCCTCCTCCTTCACCTTATCAGAATTATAGCTCCCTTGACAATTTTGGTTCTTTGAGGTAGGGAACTTTTTGCGAGTGAACTTCTTAGTGGTTGAGACCATCATTGCATATTCTTCATTAGTAAGATCAGAATCAGAAAGATCCAACTCCTCTTCTTCTTCAGCCACATTCTTTCCCTTAAAGAGAAGGGCCAAGGATCCCATACTAGACACCACATTCGTTTCCTTAGTCACAACACTTTCATGTGACTTGAGTATTCCTACAAGCTTCGCCAAAGAATAAGCTTTAAATTGTTCATAAGCTTTCACAGTCGAAACAACCGCTATCCATTAAAGTTTCAAACCATTCATAAAAGTGAATTTTAGCTCAATCTCTTCCCTACCAAAACCGTGCTTTATCATTTTGCTGAGAAGATAGTTAAACGATCAAATGCCTGTATGAGTTTCTCTTCTAGCTTTTGCTTGAAATCACCAAACTCTGAAACCAAAAGAGTCTGAATCGAATGCTCTATATCCTCATCGGTGGAATACAATTCCTTTAGCCTATACCATATCTTTTTCACTGTTGTGCATGAACTGACCTGCTGAAAAGTATCAGACGGTAGAGAAAATCTGATCATTCTTAAAGCTTTGATGTTGCTTAAAAGTTTATCTTTCTCGTCTTGAGGAACTTCCTTCATGCCGATTAAAAGTTGGTTGTACTCCTTTTGAGTCTTGATCGTTCTATTTGTACCAGAATCAATGAAAGGACCCACGGTGATCGCTTCCCAGATTAAATAACCATTATCCTCAAAGCCAACCTTGTAATCTTCAAAGTGATGTGTCCAGACTTCATAGTCTTGAGTGTACAGAATCGGGATCCTAGTGGTAGATCCGATGTTGTTGGAGATATTGGTCGGATTAGTTTGTGAATCGTCGTGATACATGATGATTTTTTTTGAAAACCTGCCAAGAATCAAACTCGTAAACAAAGTTAGGGTAAGATTGAAATCTAAGAGCTACATCAATGACGAGATGACAGCTCTAACAGAAAACGATAATAGCAGAAAACCCTAAAACCTTCTTCAACAGAAGAGATACGTATGGATTATACAGTCTTCTGCTCTGATACCAACCGATGAGTTAAAAACTCTTGCGTCACACCCCGAAACCGATGGCAGAAACGTTCCGGGGCGGAGGACGTCATGTAAAGTATCACAACCGATGTACATAGTAAGCATAATATACACAAAACATTACATTACATTACATAGAATTATTGCATTTGTTTGAAAGTAAGGTAATACATGTTTTATAGATACATTAGTTTAAACAAACGTAAAGGCGTGAATTCCATATGCTTCGTCTTCTGCAAAAGAACGCGGGATACCGGTCTAAGGAGAACCTGAGAATACAAGCAGTTTTAAAAATATCAGCATAAAGCTGGTGAGTTCATATGCGGTTTGTTTCTGTAAAAGAACAAGTTTTCTTTGGTTTTCTGAAACGGTTGTTATCCAAGAAAATCCAATATTTTCTTATAAGTAAAGTTTAGTTATCCATTTGTTACACAGTTTGGTTAAGAACAATTTATTATCTGATTATTACACGATCTAGTAAAGAACAAGTTTTGTTATCCCAGGAAAAACCCTTATTTTCCTTAAAAGTTTGTGGTTGGTTATCGAATCTGAATGAAATGTACATGAATCTACCATACTTGTAGTGTTTGTGTGAAGTTTCCTAAAAGCCTGGTTATCCTTGAAAGGTATGTTAGTATTAACACGTATATAAAACTATAAAAATAGTAACTAATTTCTAAGGTTATTAATTTACTAAGTTCATTATTACCAACAAGTAAATCTCTGTTATCTAAATTGCGAGTTCCATAACCATACGATTGACTAGATATGGCAATAAGAAGTCTAGTATCATTCTATGACTTTTGTCACCCGTAGACCTGTCGGTCCTACTGTAGCTAGCAGCGAGGTGCGGGGTAGTCAGCCCCGTATTGATCTATACACTCAAGTCACGCTATCCATCCAGAGATTCTTGCTACAGGGGCGGTCCTCCACTCGCGTATCTCTGTGGAGTGTTTCAGAGGATGTGTCTCTAATTATTAAGATTAACAAATTTACAAGTAATAATGTAGAAAATCCTATTTTAAGTTCTAGTTACAAAGAGGTTCCTCCACTCACGTATCTCTATGGAGTGTTACCGAGGACGTATCTAAGGTTCTAAGTTTAATGACTTTTAACAATAATGAAGTGGAAAATGATTTGTGAAATATACAATATAACATTGTATAATTAGATTTGCAATTAGTTTGAAAACTAACTCTGCAAGTCAAACAGTTGGTTAACACGGTTTCCAGTGTTAAAAGCATACGGAATATGAAACATTTCAAATGAAATAAGAAGTTTAAGTACAAGATATTTTTGTACTTTTGCTTGTATTCCCCCCCCCCCCCCCCTCTGAAAACATTGAAAACATGGAAAAAGGTGTAGGGGTATGAACTCACCGGACGAGAAATGTGTCGGCTAGGACGCTAAGTGTCAGTTCAGGGCTTGAATACACGCGAGGTTCCTATGTAATATGAAGAGATACATAATTGTATCTAATTAGATTTTGAACTATTAATTAGATAAGAATATACACTCCGAGGCATGAAAAACTTCATTTCAAGTGTTAGGAGTGATTCGGGTAGCATCTAAGGGGTGTATGGCCTAAATATGGAGTTTTCTCTTCAAGAGTAAACTCCTAATGGAGATTACGGCCCTAAGACCATATCACAATCAGTTTACGGCCCTAAAATCATGGGTCGTGGGTTCTTGGTTCCTAAATGGTCTTACAACACTTGTGGGATGATGCTAGGCTTAGTTCTAAGGTATGGGAAGGGGTTAAACCACCAATGGGACCATTGCAAGGAGTTTACGGCTGTAAACTAGGAGTTTACGGCCGTAAACTCTCATATACCCATTCCTTATGTGTTTTGGTGTCCCTAGGTTAAGTACAAGTGTTTTTAATCCAATGTACAAGACATGGAAGGAAGTTAGGGCACCATTTGACCACCTTATAGGAGTTACAGCCCAGGAACCATTCCTTGGGGGGTTTACGGCTGTAATCTCCTAAGGGGGTGTTTTATTTCATGTTTAAGGTCCCTAACACAATGGTGGTTGATTCTAGACATTATTCCAAGGCATATGAGGTGTTTAAGGGGCATCTTAACGCCTTAAAAGCTTTTTACAGCCTTAGAAGGGGTGTTTATGGTCCAATCATGTTCTTGGGCCGTAAACTCATGTTTAACCCTCAAATGTTAAGGTCTTGGTGTTGTAAGTCCATTCATGTAAGCCCTTAAGTCGTATCCAAGCACTAGAAGAGGTTTGGAAGGGTTTTACGGTTTGGTTTATCCATGGGCCGTAAAAATATGTTCTTGGTCCCTTTTGAGTGATTTAAACACAAATCTGTAACCTAAATATGCTAAACTATGAGCTAGGATGGATTACTTACCAAATTGGAGCTTGAAATGGGTGATTTTGGACCAAAGATTTGGATTGAAGAGAGAGAGAGTGGAAAAGCCTCAAATGAGGTCCACTCGACTTTATATATGGTTTGAGTTTGAGATCCGGTAGAAATCTACCCGATACTAACGTTAAACGAGGCTTATCGTCGTACCTAATTATTTTGACGTAACCCGACGTGGTTGAAACTAAAAATTTTACAGGTGAATATTGGGGATGTTTTCACTTGTTTCTAATTGGTTTGGACACTCACGAGGTCAAAATAAAAGTCTTAAATTAAATGACCTAATCCAAAATGTTAACGGAAAAATTGAAAGATAAATGGGTTTTACTGACGGGAACGGGTTATCGTGACGGAAAAATTTTCGAATTGTCACATTATCCCCCCGTTAGAGGGAATTTCGTCCTGAAATTTAAAATTAAGATACAAATTATATAATTGAAAAGAGATACAGATATTTTTGTTTTATCGAGTCTTCGTGCTCCTACGTGAACTCGGGTCTCCGCTTGGCATTCCAGTGAACCTTCACTTATCAGGATACGGCTTTGTATCATATGTTTAATCTCTCGATCCATAATTTCAATTGGTTCTTCCATGAAGTTCAGATGTTCATTGATCTCGGTCTCATCAAAAGGGATCACGAGGGTTTCATTGGATAGACACTTTTTAAGATTAGAGATGTGGAAGACAGGATGGATGTTGCTAAGTTCTTGAGGTAGTCGGAGTTTGTAGGCTACGAGACCGATCCTAGTGAGGATTTCGAAATTTCTTATGTACCTCGGATTAAGTTTCCCACGCTTTCCAAAGCGTATCATGCCTTTCCAGAATGGGACCTTCAACAGGACACGATCTCCTACCCGGAATTCTAATGGTTTTCGTCGTTTATCAGCATAACTCTTCCGTCTGTATCGTGAAGCTTTCAATCGCTCCCGGATTTGGATGATTTTCTCGGTCGTTTCATGGATGATTTCAGTACAAGAGAGGGCACTGTTGGGGAATCGACTCTTGGCTAGCTGCGTGTCCCCTACCTCGGCCCAACACAGAGGGGATCTACATTTGCGACCGTAGAGGGCTTCGAACGGGGAAGTCTTGATGCTGGTGTGGTAACTGTTGTTATACGATGACTCGGTCAAGGGTAAATGGGTGTCCCACAACTTTCCGAAATCGATGACACATGCTCTCAGCATGTCTTCCAGGGTCTGGATAGTTCTCTTACTCTATCCATTTATCTGAGGATGGTAAGCTGTACTGATATTCAGCTTCGTTTCAAGAGCTTTCTGAAGGGACTGCCAAAACCTTGAGGTATACCTACTATCTCGATCGGAGATAATGGACACAGCTAAACCGTGCAGTCAGACTATCTCTTGGATGTAGATTCGCGTAAGTCTTTCCATCTTGAATGATTCTTTAATCAAAAGGAAGTGAGCGGATTTTGTCAAACGATCGACAATTGTTCAAATGGTATTGTACCCACTCGGAGATCTGGGTAACTTGGTGATGAAATCCTTGGTAATCATCTCCCATTTCTATTTAGGTATCTCGGGCAGTTGGAGCAGACCCAAAAGCTTCTGATACCCAACCTTTACCTTGGCGTAAGTCAGACACTTGCCTACGAAGGTAGCGATTTCGGATTTCATGTTTGGCTACCAGTATTGTTTCTTGAGATTTAGATACATCTTGTCCGAACCTGGGTCAACAGAGTATCTAGTCTTGTGAGCATCGGTCATACAATTCCTCTAAAATCTCCGAACTTTGGGGGCCAGATTCGATCCATGAAGCAGTAGACTCCGTCACCTCTAATATCAAGTTTCTTCTCCATTCCTCTCAAGGCTTCGTTCGACATGTTTTATGGTTTTAGGGCTTCCAACTAGGCTTCTCGGATCTGTGCTGATAAGTGGGAATGGATAGTCATCGTCAATGTCTTCGCCTAGCGGTTTGAACTCTCCTTTCGGCTAAGGGAATCTGCCACCACATTGGCATTGTCGGGATGGTACCAGATTTCGCACTCGTAGTCACCATGTAGCCTTACCCATCGCTTTTTCCTCATGTTTAAGTCTTTCTGATTGATGATGTGTTGCAGGCTTTTATGGTCAGTGAAGAGTGTGCACTTGGTTCCATAAAAATAATGTCTCTAAATCTTCAGTGTCAAAATCACTGCTCCTAACTCCAGGTCGTGAGTCGTGTAGCTAACTTCGTGTGCCTTCGGTTGTCTCGAGGCATAAGCGATAACTTTTCCTCTCTGCATAAGCACACAGCCTAACCCCTGATTAGATGCATCGCAATAAACAACGAAATCCTTTGTTCCTTCGGGTAGAGACAGGATAGGCGCGTTGCACAGGGTTCGCTTTAATGTTTGGAATGTTGTGTCTTGCTTTTCACTCCAACAAAACGGTACACCTTTCTATGTGAGAGTAGTTAGGGGTTTGGCGATTTTGGAAAAATTCTGAATGAACCTGCGATAGTAGCCAGCGAGACCCAAGAATTGATGGATTTCTATGGGTGTCTTCAGTGCTGAGCAATTCTCTATCACCTTGATTTTGGACGGGTCCACGTGTATACCCTCTTCGCTTACCATGTGACCAAGGAAAGCTACCTTCCGAATACAGAATTCGCACTTGGAGAATTTTGCGTACAATTTCTCCGATCTAAGTGTTTCCAACACTAACCTCAAGTGTTGTTTGTGATCTTCTTCGCTACAGGAATAGACAAGTATGTCGTCAATGAACTCGATGACGAAATTTTCCAGGAAGAGGCGACACACCCGGTTCATCAGGTCCATGAATACAGCTGATGCATTGGTTAGACCAAAGGGCATCACTACAAACTCGTAGTGTCCATACCGAGTCCTGAATGTTGTCTTGGAAACATCATTCTTGTGGACTCGAAGCTGATTGTACCCTGATCTGAGGTTTATCTTCGAGAAGTAACTGGCTCCTTGAAGTTGATCGAAAAGGTCGTCTATTCGAGGAAGAGGATATTGGTTTTTGACGGTCAATTTCTTGAAATCAGGGTAGTCTATGCACATCTGAAAGGATCCATCTTTCTTCTTCACAAATAATACCGGGGCTCCCCAAGGTGAGGAACTCGGTCTGATGAACCCTTTGTCGAGCAGCTCATTGAGCTGACTAGATAACTCCTGCATTTCTACTGGAGCTAAGCGATACAGAGACTTGGCTACAGGATTAGCTCCAGGAATAAGGTCGATGCGGAACTCGACTTGACGTTCAGGAGGAATTCCCGGGAGCTCTTTGGGAAAGACATCAAGAAAGTTGCAGACTTCGGGGATGCTCTCGAGGTCTTTAACTTCCTGTTTCTTATTGATTACATGAGCTAGGAATGTGTGACACTCCTTTCGCAGAAGTTTTTGAGCTTTGATGCAAGATATGATGCGAAGATTGGAACTGAGTTTATCACCGTAGATCATGAGAGTCTAGTCAGAGGGGAGATTAAGACGGATGGCTTTTTCATATCAAAGGATATCATCATGATTGGGACTCAACCAATCCATGCCAATGATAACATCAAAGCTCTTTATTGAAACTGGCATTAGGTGAATGGGAAAAGAATGATCATTCAAGGTAAGGGTACAACCTATGAATCTATCGTTGGCGTATTCTTTCTCACTGTTAGCCATCTCGACGGTAAATGTTTCAGCTACCAGACGAGGACTATGTTTAAGAAGGTGTTTGAATGAATGGCTAATAAATTTTTTTTAGCACTAGAATCGAAAAGGATGCAAGCATAAGAGTTGTCGAGAAGAAACGTACCCGCAACGACGGTGGGATCGGCGATTGCCTCCTCCTACTTTATAGCTAGAACTATCCTGGCGTTGCTAGTTGTTGCTGCCTTGGGGCAGTTCCTATTGAAATGCCTGACTTCTCCACAACCATAGTAGGCCTGATCGGCACTCGATCCGGAAGCTTGATTGGTTGGTTGAGTTGGTGCTCTACAGTTTCGCGCAAGGTGGCCCTACTTGCCACAGCTGATGCAGATCATCTCACGACATGCGCCAGTGATACGATGGTGGTAATTACACCCATTGCACAAAGGGAGGTTACCAACATACCTAGTGGTAGGTGCTTGAGTTGTAGACGCAGCGACAGGAGTAGTAGCAGCTTGAACTGCCACCGTTTTGTGCTTCTTGGAGGGTCCTTGTGAACTCTAACCCTTTTGCTTTTTCCAGAAAGTCTTCTTACTCTCATCACACTCATTCTGGTGCCCCTGATCCTCTTTATGGTTTTAGGGATAGGTGTTACTTCCTGGTCCACTAGACCTGCTAGGGTTCAAGTGCGCCATTGCAGCCGTCACTGCGGCAGTAACAGCTGCCTGAAATAGGACAGGATCAAATTGAGAAGGATACGGTGGCGGAGAGTTGTTGTTCCTGGAGTTGGGTCCTTTCTTTGGAGGCATGTTGATCTAAAATGATTAGGAAAAAGAGGATGGAAAGTCCTCTTAATTGAATAATGAGATATGAAACAAAAGATATCTCATTATGACAGATAAAGTGTGCTACTAAGTGATAATATATAGGAAAACTACCAAAACAAGGGAATTTATTGCTAGGGAAAGAATGAGTAGCAACACTGTCTAAATACTCCTATAGTATTTTATGGTTTGTTGCGACGACGACTCATTGTTTGGATATTTGGTAAGTTTTAGGCATGTTGCACACCATAGTCACTCCCAAGCACATTTTGGCCGTGTCTCGAATGAATATAGTTGATCAGGCTATATTGACCCTAGACACGACTACATAACTGCCCAGGTTTAACCACAGCGCACAACACCCAATTACTTATGTTTTGTTCTACTCGAGGTTACGGTCTCCAGCGGTTAGGTATTCTTGTATACTTTTGAAAAATACTTATATTTTAAAGTATACTTTTAGTTCAGAGCACTTCGGCCCCTTAGTGTTTATAGTCTTATACCATGTCAGGTTTGGTATACTTAGCTCACTATAAACAAGGGCTCTAATACCAATCTGTCACACCCCGAAACCGATGGCGGAAATGTTCCGGGGCGGAGGACGTCATGTAAAGTATCACAATCGATGTACATAGTAAGCATAATATACACAAAACATTACATTACATAGAATTATTACATTTGTTTGAAAGTAAGTTAATAAATGTTTTATAGATACATTAGTTTAATCAAAAGTAAAGACGTGAATTCCATATGCTCCGTCTTCTACAAAAGAACGTGGGATACCTGTCTAAGGAGAATCTGAGAATACAAGCAGTTTTAAAAATATCAGCATAAAGCTGGTGAGTTCATAAGCAGTTTGTTTCTGTAAAAGAACAAGTTTTCTTTGGTTTTCTGAAACGGTTGTTATCAAAGAAAATCCCATCTTTTCTTATAAGTAAAGTTTAGTTATCCATTTGTTACATAGTTTGGTTAAGAACAGTTTGTTATCTGATTATTACATGATCTACTTAAGAACAAGTTTTGTTATCTGAGGAAAAACCCTTATTTTCCTTAAAAATTTGTGGTTGGTTATCAAATCTGAATGAAATGTACATGAATCTACCGTACTTGTAGTGTTTGTGTGAAGTTTCCTGAAAGCCTGGTTATCCTTCAAAGGTATGTTAGTTTTAACACGTATATAAAACTATCAAAATTGTAACTAATTTCTAAGGTTATTAATTTACTAAATTCATTATTACCAACAAGTAAATCTCTGTTATCTAAATTCCGAGTTCCATAACCATACGATAGACTAGATATGGCAATAAGAAGTCCAGTATCATTTTATTTCTTTTTTCACCCGTAGACCAGCCGGTCCCACTGTAGCTAGCAGCAAGGTGTGGGGTAGTCAGCCCCGTATAGATCTATACACTCAAGTTATGCTCTCCATCTAGGAGATTCTGGTTACAGGGGCGGTCCTCCACTCGTGTATCTCTCTGGAGTGTTTCAGAGGACGTGTCTCCAATTATTAAGATTAACAAATTTACAAGTAATAATGCGGAAAATCCTGTTTTAAGTTCTAGTTACAAAGGGGGTCCTCCACTCGCGTATCTCTATGGAGTGTTACCGAGGACGTATCTAAAGTTCTAAATTTAATGACTTTTAACAATAATGAAGTGCAAAAACATTTGTGAAATATGCAATATAACATTATATAATGAGATTTGCAATTAGTTTGAAAACTAACTCTGCAAGTCAAACAGTTGGTTAATACGGTTTCCAGTGTTAAAAGCATACGGAATCTGAAACATTTCAAGTGAAATAAGAAGTTTAAGTAGAAGATATTCTTGTACTTTTGCTTGTATTCCCCCCTAAAAACATTGAAAACACGGAAAAAGGTGTAGGGGTATGAACTCACCGGACAAGAAATGTGTCGGCTAGGATGCTAAGTGTCAGTTCAGGGCTTGAAGACATGCGAGGTTCCTATGTAATATGAAGAAATACATAATTGTATCTAATTAGATTTTGAAGTACTAACTAGATAAGAATACACACTCCGAGGCACGAAAACACTTCATTTCAAGTGTTAGGAGTGATCCGGGTAGCATCTAAGGGGGTGTATGATCTAAATATGGAGTTTTCTCTTCAAGAGTAAACTCCTAATGGAGATTACGGCCCTAAGACCATATCCCCATGAGTTTACGGACGTAAACTCATGGGTGGTGGGTTCTTGGTTGCTAAATGGTCTTACAACACTTATGGGATGATGCTAGGCTTAGTTCTAAGGTATTGGAAGGGGTTAAACCATCAAAGGGACCATTGCAAGGAGTTTATGGCTGTAAACTAGGAGTTTACGGCCATAAACTCTCATATACCCATTCCTTATGTGTTTCGGTGTCCCTAGGTTAAGCATAAGTGTTTCTAGTTAAAAGTACAAGCCATGGAAGGAAGTTAGGGCACCATTTGACCACCTTATCGGAGTTTACGGCCCATGAACCATTCCTTGGGGGGTTTACGGCAGTAATCTCCTACGGGGGTGGGTTCCTTCATGTTTAAGGTCCCTAACACAATGGTGGTTGATTCTAGACATTATTCCAAGGCATATGAGGTGTTTAAGGGGCATCTTAACACCTTAAAAGGTGTTTACGGCCTTAGAAGGGGTGTTTATGGTCCAAGCATGTTCTTGGGCCGTAAAGTCATGTTTACCCCTCAAATGTTATGGTATTGGTGTTCTAAGTCCATTCATGTAAGCCCTAAGTCATATCTAAACACTAGAAAGTGGTTTGGAAGGGTTTTGGGGCTCCAAAACCCCATTTAAGGGTGTTTACGGTTTGGGTTTGTTCCTGGGCTATAAACACATGTTCTTTGTCCTTTTCAGTGACTTAAACACAAATCTGAAAGCTAAACATGCTAAACTATGTGCTAGGATGGATTACTTACCAAATTGGAGCTTGAAATGGGTGATTTTGGATCAAAGATTTGGATTGAAGAGAGAGTAGAGAGAGAGAGTGGAAAAGCCACAAATGAGGTCCACTTAACTTTATATATGTTTTGAGTTTGAGACCCGATGGAAATCTACCCGATACTGATGTTAAACGAGACTTATGGTCGTACCCGATTAATTTATCGTAACCCGACGTGGTTGAAACTAAAAATTTTACAAGTGAATATTGGGGATGTTTTCACTTATTTCTAATGGGTTTGGACACTCACGAGGTCAAAATAAAAGTCTTAAATTAAATGACCTAATCAAAAATGTTAACGGAAAAATTGAAAGATAAACGGGTTTTACTGACGGGAACGGGTTATCGTGACGGAAAAATTTTCAGATTATAACATCTTGTAAGATCGATTAGAAAGTCAAATAAGAGCTTGAACACAAAATGAATCAAACGAGTGTCAAATGATTAAAACAGTCACACCTCAGAAGAGCTCGATAAAGAACTTCAACTATAGAGGTGTGCTAGGGTTACAGTACAATAAATGAGATAATTATCAAAAAGCCTACTAAGAACGATGCATGCATGCATCTTAAATACTAAACCCTAATAACAAAAATACAGTTGGACAGGCCCAGACCGTGACATTATTGGAGAAAGCGAATAAGCCCAATGACGCAACACTATGGACTTAACACATATATATGGTTTGCTTCTCCCTCTTTGTTTTTTAACTAAATAATTGTTCAAATATGTGGATATCCGGTCAATAAAAAATAATCCTATGTGCAATTGAGCTGAATTGGTGACGACACACGATGCATTTCTACCAGGACACAAACAATTGACCAAACTAGGTAACATATGATGTTTTATGGTATGTGGCAACATGCTTACACATTTTGACTTCCCATAATAACAACTTACTTCTATTTTGTTTCCAATAATAAGAATATGTAGAACAAAATTTTTAATAATTTTAAAAGTTTCAGGTTATATTTTTGTTAACGATACATGAAGTATGTAGCTATTACACCCTTCTATTGTAAAGCTGCTACCCATGCAAAGCCATTTTTCACGGGGACAAGTTAATATGATGTTGTCCAATTTTTTTACCCATTAGTAAAGTACAAAAAACCAATGTATTACATCCATACCATAATAAATATTGGAAGATGAGATATTGGTATTTGGATGTGTTTTTTAGGAGCAGCATATTATAAAGCCTTAACAAGATCAACTTAATAACATGGGTAACTTTTTGTAAACAGTTTGAGGTTGAGTTTGGCAGATACATTAGCAATGTCAGTTAAATGCATGTAACTTTCAGGTTTTCAAACTATGATATCTTGATTAGAGACAAAAAGGGTAAAAATGTCAATTCATAGACCAAATTAAAAAGATTAGCAAATTGACATCCCATGAACTAGTGAAGTCACTTGGGAGTAGAATACATGAAGCTAGAGGGGACGCACTGAGACCAATAAACCAACACCAAGAGTAAAATGGTCAAACATGGCACATAAAAGGTGCACAAAAGTGATATACTCAACTAAGTAGGAACCAATTGTTTACAAGTTTTGTTGTTCAAAGTTATTATGTAAATATGCTCTAAATTATGAGCAAGAAGCATCTTTCTGTTAAAGATCAATATTGTTGAAAACATTTTCCCCAATCCTAATACACTTTTGGGTTTCTTCTTCCATTTTATATGTTTTATGGTTATTAGAGATGGGATTTCATGGATGCAGGTGAAGGCCTTTCTGTGGTAGCTAGTGACCCCGCTAAATATGGAATCGATCAACCCGAACTTGAAAGAAGATTTAAATGGACAAGAACCGTTACAACTCAAGTAAATTTTTTTTATTTTTTTAATATAAACATTAAAAATTCACACAATTGATTTTGATTCAGGAGGTGTTAAGAAATCAGTGATGGGAACAAACTTGAATGGCAGTAGCTCTTCCACATTTAGTGGGATGCGTTAAGAACTAATGAGTCTGCGAAGTGCACGTCAGCAAGACAGAAGTAGCCATTATATTGCTAAATATCATGATGATTTCATTTCTTCAAAATCCGATAGATAGTGTGTTTACTAACTTTAGTATGTCAGGTAGATAATGTTTTTTTTTATTATTTTATATATGAAGTATTAATTGGTGAGTTTAGGCAACAAGATCCGTTTAAGGGAGCTAAATTTCATGTGAGCAAATACACAACCCTTCCCAACATACTAAAGTTAGTAAATACAAAAAATTGCTAATTTCTTAAAATATATAAAAAAGAAATAGGCCGAAAGTGTATTCAAATGCTTTATCATTTTATTATTTGGATCTTCATTTTTTATTTTGTGAACATATTAAATTCATTACTAATGTTTAAGGTTAAGAAATAAAGAGAAAATGTTATATTTGTTTGTATTTTGGATGAAGGGGTATTTTAGTCAAATGTCTTACAAAGGCACACCAAATAATGCCTCAAATTCTTCCATGGGCAGGGGTATTTGGTATTTTAGTCAAATGTCTTACAAAGACAGACTAAAATACCCCTATCCATGGAAGAATATCTACAAAGACAGACCAAATACCCCTGTCCATGGAAGAATATTTACATAAGACAGACCAAATACCCCTGTCCATGGAAGAATATCTACATAATGTATGTTTCTTTATGAAAATGGAATAAGATTTCTCTATGAAGAAAGTGTATGGATGGTGTTGGCTTGATACAATAAGTTTGACACGATCCAAAATGATCTTAAAATGAGTATTTATTTTTTGATTTATTTTACTTAAATGATGTGAAGAATTCCATAAATACAAGCCATTTCTGATGAGGTTGGAGGTGGGTAATACTGTTCATGTTGCCTATCTTCTGTCTCATGTATGCTTCTTACATATCAAGAGTTTACAACCTTATTTACAGATTGGTGCATAAAAATGCAACATTTGTTATTGATTTTGTCATTTGGCGGTGCAGCGGTCGAAGATCTAATTGCATGGTTCTTCGTACTATTGGCTATAACATCATTTAAAAATACCACAATAGAACTATTCAGGTGATACCTCTTGATCATAAATTATAGTTCAATTTTTAAAGAAGAGATAACTATTTGAATATTTTCTTTTTCCAGCATGAATATCGATATTTCTTCATTTCATTTTAGTTGGGAATTTTCCAAAGGGGTATACATTATTAAGTTTTGATGCATCACATGTCCGTCAATTTGCAGTTTGCTTTAAATTTCTTTATTTGTGTATATTTTGATTAATCTTACCATTTATTTAATTTGTCTCTGTTTTCAATGGTATATAGTGTTATAAGTGTTACGTATCAATTTTTCATATGATTTAATTTTTTCTGATTTAGGTGTGAGATTGTCAATTGAGGTCATGTAAGCCTACGTGGTCGAAGAAATGTATTTATAATTTTGTAAAGAGTGGATTAACTTGAAATCAATGGCTTTGGTGGAGTTGCTGTTGGTGATTGTGGTTGCAGCTACAGGAGCAACATGAGGAGTGGCATGTACTGGATTCAAAGGGAACTCTTATAATGGATGGAGCAAGATCTGTAACACGTACATGTAGAATTTATTGAGAATAAACTGAAAAAAATAACTCGCATCCGACCCCGCAAAGCGGGGTTACTCACTTAACAAAATCATGGATACAATCTGATTATTGGCGGGTCTGTTTTTGGAGAAGGTGGGCGTTCACTTTGAGTCATACCCAATCAGGGCCTTTCCACCAGTATAGATTCTCTATATATTCTACAGCAGCGTCAACAATTTGTAATTGCCAGTTTCATGGTTGGACCTTAAGGTAAACAAGATGAAGTGTTGTATCCATGATTTTGTTAAGTAAGCAACCGACAATAATCAGATTGTAGCTTATGTTCAAAGGCTCTTAATATCTTATCATTGATATCTTTTTTATAATTCATGATTTTGGAATGTAATTTTTTGTGATTTCTACTTTGCAACTGTGAAATTTTTTTTAGCTGTTTTCCTGTTTGGATAATTGAAATGGTTAATGTGGAAATGTAGATTAACTTTGTTTTGAACTTTTGATCATACACTTGATTTCATAGGTTTTGTGTTTGAAGTTTGGTTAACAGCTTCATTCTGATTTTTTTTTGGTTGAAATTTCTATATGCTCAATGTGAATTGTTTTTAGTTATTTGGATTATTGAAATGATTAATGTGGAAATGTAGATAAGGTTTATTTTGATCATACACTTGATTTCACACGCTTTGTGTTTGAAGGTTTGTTAATCTTTAGGGTTCAATAAATTTTGAACTATAATTATTAAATAGTAATGGAATTTCACAAAAGTGAATGTAATTTAGTATTGCTTTTGAATTTCCTGCTTTTGGGTTGCGGGTTTATACATAATTCACTTTGCATAGTCGTTTAATTACGTTTTCCTTAGAACAGATTCCGTGGTGGCTTAGTTTATCTTGTAAGGGATTGAGATTCTAGATTTTCCTACTGCCACTGATGACAAGTTGCTACAATTGTTGGGAAAACTAAAAGTGAAGGTCTAATTCTTTCCCTAATTCCTTTTATGTATTTAGTCACTAGACTCGCGTTAAAAGAAATATTATCCAAATTAACGTTACCAATTCCTTTTTTAATGCAATGTTACATAAAAGGGACATGTTAACAATTCTTGTAATGGGGAAAGGTGGAGTTGGGAAATCTTCAACCGTGAGCTCCATCATTGGTGAAAGAACAGTTATTGTTATTGCTTTTTGTGACAACCCGAAATTTCTATTCTGTACAAACAATATCAAGTCAATAGAAGTCAGAACAGTTTGACTATTTCAGGATTTACTCTCAAAGAGATATCCGGAGAGAGGATGCACTAGGGTTTTGTGCAACTCTGTTATTTTATAAATCTATGATATTAGAGTTCATTGCGTAAATAAAATCTTTTCTGGCAAAAATCCCAGGACTATATATATGATTCTTAGCCATATTATTTCATTTGTTGCATTTCCAACTAGAGAAAAGATGAATTCTCTCTTACGGATCATCGGACTTTCATCCCAAAAAATGAGTACTTCCATCTAGTTGTATTATAGAGCTTAATATGCGCTTAATAACACAGGAATCATATCAAAACAACAAGATTTAAGAGTTTACCGCCCAAGAACATCTTGGACCGTAAACCCTTTTATAAGGGGCAAATGAGTGCCTAGTCCTTTCTCTTGATATGAAACTAGCTTAGACTCATATCTTATTCTATATAGGACTACAAAACACCCAAAAACACCAAGAGTAAGGTGTTCACGGCCCAAGAAGTTCTTGGACCATGAACTCCAAACTCAAGGGTCAAAAGAGGCTTTAAACCCTCCAAAAGCCTTGGACAATAGCCTTGAGTTAGTCATAGTTAATTTAGGGACTTTAAACCATCAAAAACCCATCACAAAGAGAGATTACGGCCATAATCTCTAATTGTTTTGGTCCTTTGGCCGTGGACATCCAAGAAGGGTACCAAAGTGTGCCTAAGGCCTTCATTAGCCTTAGATAATTGTCTAAAAACCTATCCTAGTTGAGCATGGAACTTGAAGACATAAAAACACCCTTTCCATATGGGTTTACGACAGTAAACCCCAAAGGAAATGGCTTAGGGGTCGTGAACTCCACAATGGAGTGTATTTATGCCCTAAACCCTTCCAATGATCAATCCATCAAGTAGAAATGCTTCTAAGGAACATTTACATCTTCAAAGCACCAAATACCTAAAGGCTTAGAAGCTTACGGCCGTAAACTCAAGGGTTTACGACCGTAAACTTCTTGTGTGTTTGTTCTTGGGGAGTAAACTCAAGAATGGGGTCCTTTGGAACCCTAAAAACCCCTAGCCTTATCCTACAACAACTTAGATGAAATTCTAAAGGCTAATAACACTTATGTAAAGTGTTTAGCATGTTCTAGGAGGTCTTAACATTTTCAATTAGTAGTTTAAGACTAATTGGGTACATATATGTGTGATTATATGTTAACTAGGATCATAGAGTGTGTTCAGGACTTCACTTGACACCTAGCAATCCTACGTCTTTAGTTCATCCGTACCACTCACTGCAGGTGAGTTTATACCCCTTAATCAACGATTTAAATGCTTTTATGGGGGGGGAATACATGTTAAATACTTATAGTTATTACATCAATCACATGTGATTAATAACTACAAAACCAGAGGTTTTTCTTACTGTTCAAACTGTTTATCAAACTGTATTGCTTCAAACTCTTTTACTTATCAAATACTTTTACTTCAACTCTTTTATACTTATTATCAATTGCATGTCTATGTATGTATAGTTATATAAGAAATGTTTAAAAGGCTTAGGAAGGCTTGTCCGCCCTATTTCCTTTTCGCCGTTGAGATGTGGTCTGGTGGGATATCGGGTACCCGTCCGAAGGTCGTTTAAATATTAGTTATATATCATGTGTAAATATATATTCAGAAAGGTTCTTCCAGTTCATTTAGTACCCTTGGGTAGCAAGGGTATACTTCCGTGTTCATACGTACCAGTTAGATCACTAGTAAGTTACCATAGGGGTAGCACAGGAGGATACTAATACTAATAGTAGAAAAATGAAACATACAAGGAGTCAGTTCATTCATGAGTCAGTTCGAGTAGTACTCACCGTACATTACTATACATGCTAGATAGAGAGAACATAAATTACAACTAGCACGCGCAAAACATTTCAGTACATACAGGCTAGACAGAGAAAGATTACACTTTTAGTTAGCACATTTATTACATATACATTCATGCAGTTATGTGAACCATTGAGCGGGTCATGGCACTTCCTGCCATGACTGCTCTTGTATCTCGAATCTCCTTAATTGGGAAGTGTATGAGTTTGCGTATAGATCTATACTGGATTGACTATCCTACACCTTGCTGCTCGCTACAGTGGGACTTGCAAGTCTACGAGTGCCAAATGTCATTTCTTACGGCGTCTTACATCATCGTTTTACTAGAGTCGGTAGCAGGATACAGGTCGATCACATGTTACTTGGAACACCTTTTGTTTTAAGGTAGTTACTACCATGGTAGTCACTTATTACAAATACGACGGTACGATAATATTTTCCCGTTACATTCACTTCGTGAATATTCACACGATGCACGGTAATGTAGTAACTATATTTTTGGATAATGATATTCAGAATTGGGAAAACACACACTCTAGCAAGAGACACACGCATAGACATTAGATGCCTTGGTAGAAGGTTACAGTTAGTAAGAAACATAGGGTTTTCTAGGAAAGTTCAAACATTTTACAAGACATTGTACAAAACATCTTACAGAACATTTTGCAAACGTTTTCATACAAACTCAGACATTAATATACTTATGATCTCACCAGCATTAAGCTGATACTCGCTTTCAAAATAACTTGTATTCTCAGGTCACCACTAGACAGGTATAGGTGCCAGGCTTTTGAGAAAGTGCAGTTCGTTCAAGACTCATCTTTTATTTTGATATGTATATTTTTGGTGTCTATAACGTTGACATAACACACATGTACGAAATTATATTATTAATGCAATGGATGATGTTGTTGCTTGTTTACTACTATCCGTTGTTGTGATACTGTATATGACGTCCTCCGCCCAAGAATGTTTCCACCATTCATGGTTTTGGGGTGTTACAGATTGGTATCAGAGCATTGTTTATAGTGAATTAAGTATATCAACCCATAAAAGATATACTAACTATAAATACATTGGTATTAAAATAATCTGACCAAGAGTTTATACTTTTAAATTATAAAATCTTTAATTAAGTATACGTGTCTGCATTCATACTAAAATCAGGTTCACTAGGACAGTACAAAAGAATTACGATTTTTGAACAACACAAGTAGACTTAGAGACATATAGTTAAAACTGGGAAGATATAGCCTGATCAACTATATTATCCGAGGGTTGACTAACATGTGCCTAAGTGTAGTTGTGAGGTTGCAACAAGTCTAAAATCATACCAACAATACCACAATGAGAACAATAGAACTTAAACATAAAATACTATAGGAGTATTTTGCATTACTATAAGTTAATTATGTGCTAGATTCTTATACCTCCGTTCTCGCGTAGATTTAATGGTTGGATTCCACATTCCCGGAGACCCGTACTATCCCAACCATGGTAATGCATGATAGCTAAAGATGAACTAGAAAATGATCACCCAATCCCTTTGGAAGATCATGAAGCTGAAGGCTTTTCTGATGGTTCTGACTCAGAGCCAGAAGTCAACAACCTACCACCAGTAGGTCAAGCCCCTAACAACAACCCTCGTCCCGTATTTCAAGGACCCATACCTATGTGGGCAACAAACTTGAATACATGGATCCAAGAACAGGGTCAACCCATTCCCTACAATAGAGACAGAAGTTTCTACAACCTCACTAATGGAGGTTCTGCTGACAGAGTCCTACCCATCATGGTTTGTAGGATTTCTCGGAACACGATACTGGGTCAACCTTCTATTAATCGAGTCTTGGAGATTGACGCCAACACTGGTGTTAACATTGTCCACATTCGCCAGCTAGAGTCTGCTCATGAAAGGACTTTGGTTCACAATGCAGCTCTTCAGAGGGAACTCGATGAAACCCGAGCTGAAGTCAGAGAAATTCGAGCTCAGCAAGCAAGAGCTGATAGGCGCATGAGGGACATAGAACATCTCCTTTCGGGATCGAAAACTCACTCTGGTAGTTCTCGTCGCCGATAGATTCTCATCAACTTCTCTCTTTTTGGATATAACCTAGTTAAGTAAAACTTTGGTCTAATTCCCTATCTTTGTAAATCATAGGCCTGTTAGGTCTCGGTTAGGTTGTAATTCTGTCAAAATTTTCCCATTTTGGTTGATGTAAGGCCTCTTACTGTAGGTCGTTTTTCCCGAACTTGTTACATTTGTAATCCCAGTAATATTGATAGGTACCTAATCTTATGGGAATTATTATCCAAATGTGATCATCTATTAGTTTTAGATCTACATTCAATCATATTGTTGGGCTATGGGGAGTTAGTCCATGAGTCATTCTCATCAATTCTTCCATTGAATTCTTATCAATGCTTTCATCTTCATAAACTTATAGATCAAAGATGCCGCCTCGCAGAAATCCAAAGAGAAACCCTAATAACGAAACACCACCTCCTCCACCTCCGCAACTACCTACTCCTCAATTCAACACGACAGCTCTAAATGCTGTCGTAGCTGCGGCTGTGGCTTCAGCCATGGCTTAATATCATTCATTTGGTTCCACTGGAGGAGGAACCCCTGATCAGTCTATTCAAGTTGAAGCTCCTGTTCACTCGAGAGAGTGCTCCTATAAGGACTTCACGAACTTCAAGCCGTTGTCCTTCAAAGGGACTAGCGGAGTCATTGCCCTATCGCAATGGTTCGAGAAAACTGAATCGGTTTTCAAAATATGCTCTTGTCCCAAGGAGAGCAAGGTGATGTATGCTGCTTGCACCTTCGAAACTGAAGCCCTAACATGGTGGAATGGCCATGTTAAGTCACTATCTCTGATAGTGGCTAATGCTATGGGCTGGGAAAATTTGAAAGACCTCATGATTGAGGAATACCGCCCGAGGGGCGAGATCCGAAAGCTGGAAGAAGAGCTTTGGAGCCTAAACATGAAGGGCTCCAACGTAGTTGCCTACACCGCCAGGTTCTGTGAACTGGTGGCCCTCTTTCACAAGATGATTCCTTTAGAGGGAAAGAAGATTGAGAGATACATATGGGTACTGGTGCCCCATACTAGGGAAATGTTTTGGTATCACACCCCACTACATTTGATAGTGCCAAGCGATTGGCACAGCAGCTCATAGACCATGGGGTTCATACCCCGACCCCAACAACTACCCTGGCCATCTCAGAACCTGCAAGAGCCGCTGATTCCAAGCGGAAGTTTTGGGATGACAAGAAGAAGGCTAAGGGTGCCAAGAAGAGGTAGGTCGTGGCAGTACATGCTACGATAGCGCTTGTTGTTGCTGCTCCGATAAAGCAGTATGCTGGAAGTTTGCCTAAGAGCAATAAGTGCAACTTCCATCACGTCGGCGCCTGCCGAGAGATGCAGTGTCTGAACTGCAATGGGAAGGGGCACACAGCCCGTTTCTGTAAAGCTCTGGCAAAACCAATCAACCAAGCCCCCGGTGCTGGAGTGGGCCAAACTTGCTATGGATGTGGTGAGGTAGGCCACTTCAAGAGAAACTGCCCAAAGGCAGGGTTTGCCAGCGGAGCGGCAAGAGTTCTGGCCATAGGCCATGAGGAAGCGGTTGCCGACCCCACAGTGGTCACTGGTACGTTCCTCCTCTATAACTCTTATGCATGCATTCTATTTGATAGTGGAGCGGAGAGGAGCTTCGTGAACCAAATATTTGCTCATTTAATTAAGCAAAAATCATGAGCACTTAATGAACCGTTCACTGTAGAAATGGCTAATGGAAAGACAGAGAGCACTAGCAGTATATTCATAGGGTGTACCCTATCTTTAGATAACCATTCATTTTCTATCGATCTTATGTCGGTCACAATTAAAAGTTTCGACGTCATTATCAGCATGGATTGGTTGAGTCTTCATCGTTCCGATATCAGGTGTTACGAAAAGGCTGTTCGCCTTAATATGCTGTCTGGCGAAACCTTAGTAGTTTATGGCGACAAACCCAGCACGAAGCTTCGTATCATCTCGAGCATCCAAGCTCAGAAATTCTTACGAAAGGATTGTACAGCATTCTTTACTCATGTGATCGATGTGAGCCAAGAAATGAAAGACATTCAGAACATTCCAGTAGTACGCGACTTTCCCGACATTTTTCCAGAAGAACTCCCAGGATTACCTCCGCAACGTCAAGTCGAGTTCCGAATCGACTTAGTTCCAGGGCTACGCCCGTAGCCAAATCGCCCTATCGTCTAGCACCTGTAGTGATGCCAGAACTGTCCGGTCAACTTAATGAACTGCTCTGCAAGGGCTTCATAAGACCAAGCTTCTCTCCATGGGGAGCTCTAGTCTTGTTCGTCAAGAAGAAAGACGCATCGACTACAGGGAGCTCAACAAGCTGACCGTCAAGAATCATTATCCTCTGCCTAGGATCGACGATTTGTTTGACCAACTTCAAGGGGCGAACTTCTTTTCGAAAATCCACTTGAGATCCGGTTATCACCAACTACGAGTGCTAGGGGAGGATGTTCCGAAGACAGCCTTCCAGACTCAATATGGGCAATACGAATTCGTAGTGATGTCGTTCGGATTGACAAACGCGCCCGCAGTATTCATGGACTTAATGAATAGGGTGTGTCGTCCTTACTTAGACCAGTTCGTCATCGTCTTCATCGATGACATATCTGTCTACTCTCGTAGTAAGGAGGAGCATAGTCAACATTTGCGACAAGTCCTCGAAACATTACGATCGGAGAAGCTCTACGCGAAGTTCTCAAAATGCGAATTTTGGATTCGACGAGTCGAATTTTTAGGGAACATGGTTAGATAATAGGGTATACACGTGGACCCTTCCAAAATCATGGCCATTGAGAACTGGTCAGCACCGAAGACGCCTACGGAAATTCGTCAATTTCTAGGCCTCGCTGGCTACTATCGTAGGTTCATTCAGAACCTCTCCCGCATAGCGAAACCTCTTACAACACTGACCCAGAAGTGTGTGGCCTTTGATTGGGAAGAGAAGCATGAAATAGCGTTTCAAACGCTCAAGCGAGCCTTGTGCACCACACCAATACTATCCATTCCTGAAGGAATAGAAGAATTCGTTGTCTATTGTGATGCATCGAATCAAGGGCTCAGATGTGTTCTGATGCAGCGAGGTAAGGTCATCGCCTATACCTCGAGACAACTAAAGACAAATGAGGTCATCTACACGACCCATAATCTTGAACTAGGAGCAGTTGTGTTTGCTCTGAAGATCTGGAGACATTACTTGTACGAGACGCAGAGCACTATCTTTACAGACCACAAGAGCTTACAACACATCTTCGACCAGAAGGTGTTGGATTAATGTCTAAGTCCATAACTAAATTTGGTATACACTTGACCCGACCCGGCATGGTCCATTTTGGTTGCACTTCACCGACACAATTTATATGGATAATCTTTTGAGAATAGTATATTTATGATTTATATTAATATATTATAAGTTCTAATATATTAATATGGAATCATATTATTTAATTAGTATTGAACAAGAATTAATTAAGTGATCAAAATGAACTAATTAAATGAGGAGTCTTATATATACATATATATATATATATATATATATATATATATATATATATATATATATATATATATATATATATGGAATGGGCCAAGTTCATTTAGGTTGGGCTAAGCTTTCATGGATAGTCCATGGAGTGTTTAACCCATGGATCATATGAAAGGAAAGGTCATGGGTTTAACCCTAGTCTCCATACTATATAAAGATGTCCTTGGTTGGTGAAATGGGCACTAGTGTGGTACACTAAGAAGGGCTAGCCGATTTGACTAGAGAGAACCAAGTATCCATATTCTCTAAAGTCTTCCAAGGTGTTTTGGTGATTTGTGATTCCACTTGAGGCTTCCACACTATTAGGGCTAAGCTCTTAAAGCTTGAATACATCAAGCTACATCAAAAGGTATGTCATCTAACTAGAACTTTGTAGTATAAGAACTTCATAATATGCTAGTTAGGATTAAAGCCTTGGAAAGTTCTTATTTGCATGTATAATAGAGAAAACATAGATCCAAGGTTTATAGGGTTGCATGTACACCATAGGAGTGTTAGAATGCTCAAAACCCAACAGAAGGAACTCAACGGTGGGTCGAGCTACTCAGTGATTACCAATGCGAAATTCGTTATCATCAGGGTAAAGCCAACGTAGTAGCTGACGCCCTGAGTCGGAAGGAATATTCTGGTCATAGAGTCAAATCATTGACTATGACTATCCATTCACACTTGTCCACACAGATTAAGGCAGCTCAGGTTGTCGCTTTGAAGCCTGAAAACGTGGCGGGTGAATCCCTAAGAGGGATGGATAAGAATTTAGAAACTAAGGGTGGCGGAGCTTTATATTTCATGGACCGGATCTGGACATCGAAGCACGGTGATTTCCGAGACTTGGTCATGATCAAGGTGCACAACACCCGGTATTCCGTCCACCCAGGTTCAGATAAGATGTATCTAGATCTGAAACAGTTATATTGGTGGCCTAACATGAAAGCAGAGATTGCTACCTTCGTGAGTAAATGCCTTACTTGCGCAAAGGTCAAGGTCGAATACCAGAAACCCTCCGGTCATTTACAACAACCGGAGATACCAGAATGGAAGTAGGAGCGGATAACTATGGATTTCATAACCAAGTTTCCCAAGACAACGGGTGGACTTGATACCATATGGGTCATTGTCGACAGATTGACCAAGTCTGCACACTTCCTGCCGATCAAGGAAATAGACAAGATGGAGAAACGTAAAAGGACTTACATTAGGGAGATTGTACGACTGCACGGTGTTCCCATATCCATTATCTCGGACAGAGATAGTAGATTCACTTAGCGGTTCTGGCAGTCGCTACAAAGTTCCTTAGGAACTAGGTTGGACATGAGTACAGCCTACCATCCACAGACCGACAGGCAAAGTGAGACAACTATCCAAACCTTAGAAGATATGTTGCGAGCCTGTGTGATCAACTTTGGGAAAGCATGGGATACTCATTTACCCCTTGTCGAATTTTCGTATAACAACAGTTATGACACAAGCATAAAGGCTGCTCGATTCGAGGCCCTCTATGCCCGAAAGTGCAGATCCCCTCTGTGCTTGGCTGAGGTGGGGGATACCCGGTTAGCTAAAGGACGAGTTCCTGAAAGCACTCTCACAGGTCCGAAAATCATACGGGAAACGACGGAGAAGATCGTTCAGATCCGTGAACGATTGAAAGCCTCCAAAGACCGACAGAAAACCTACGCTGACAAACGAAGGAAACCGTTGGAATTTTAGGTGGGCGACCATGTTCTATTGAAGGTCTCACCCTGGAAGGGCTTGATACGCTTCGGAAAGTGTGGAAAGCTAAATCCAAGGTACATTGGGCCTTTCGAGATTCTCACAAGAATCGGCCTCGTAGCTGACAAACTTAACTTACCACGCGAACTCGGTAACATACATTCTACCTTCCACGTATCGAACTTGAAAAAGTGTCTGTCCAACGAGACTCTTGTTATTCCACTCGATGAAATCGAGATCAATGAGAGCCTCAACTTCGTGGAGGAACCAGTAGAGATCTTGGACCGAGAGGTCAAGCAAACGAAACAAAGTCATATCCCGATAATGAAGTTTCGCTGGGAAGCCAAGCGGGGACCGGAATTCACTTGGGAGCGTGAGGATCAAATGAAACTGAAATATCCTCGTCTTTTTACTTAGTTATTTGTAAGTACTTATTTGCTTAAATTCTAATTTCGTGACGAAATTCCTTCTAATGAGGGGATGATATGACAACCCGAAATTTCTATTCTGTACAAACAATATCAAGTCAATAGAAGTCAGAACAGTTGCAGTAAATTTTCAGACTTTTTAGTATAAGTTTGAGTACTTCAGGATTTACTCTCAAAGAGATATCAGGAGAGAGGATGCACTAGGGTTTTGTGCAACTCTGTTATTTTATAACTCTATGATATTAGAGTTCATTGCGTAAATAAAATATTTTCTGCCAAAAATCCTAGGAGTATATATATGATTCTTAGCCATATTATTTCATTTGTTACATTTCCAACTAGAGAAAAAGCCGAATTCTCTCTCACAGATCTTCGGACATTCGTCCCAAAACGTGAGTACTTCCATCTAGTTGTATTATAGTGCTTAATATGTGCTTAATAAGATAGAAATCATATCAAAACAACAAGATTTAAGAGTTTACCGCCCAAGAACATCTTGGACCGTAAACCCTTTTATAAGGGGAAAATGAGTGCCTAGTCCTTTCCTCTTGATACGAAACTAGCTTAGACTCGTATCTTATTGTATATAGGACTAGAAAACACCCAAAAACACCAAGATTAAGGTGTTCACGGCCCAAGAAGTTCTTGGACCGTGAACTCCAAACTCAAGTGTCAAAAGAGGCTTTAAACCCTCCAAAAGCCTTGGACAATATCCTTGAGTTATTCCTAGTTAATTTAGGGACCTTAAACCATCAAAAAGCCATCCCAAAAAGATATTACGTTCGTAATCTCTAATGGTTTTGGTCCTTGGGCCGTGAACATCCAAGAAGGGTACCAAAGTGTGCCTAAGGCCTTCATTAGCCTTAGATAATTGTCTAAAAACCTATCCTAGTTGAGCATGAGACTTGAAGACATAAAAATACCCTTTCCATATGGGTTTACAGCAGTAAACCCAAAAGGAAATGGCTTAGGGGCCGTGAACTCCTCAATGGACTGTATTTATGCCCTAAACCCTTCCAAGGATCAATCCATCAACTAGAAATGCTTCTAGGGATCATTTAGAGATTCAAAGCACCAAATACCCAAGGGAATAGGAGCTTACGGCCGTAAACTCAAGGGTTTACGACCGTAAACTCCTTATGTGTTGGTTCTTGGGGGGTAAACTCAAGTATGGGGTCCTTTGCAACCCAAAAAACCCCTAGCCTTGTCCTACAACAACTTAGATGAAATCCTTAAGGCTAATAACACTTATGTAAAGTGTTTAGCATGTTCTAGGAGGTCCTAACATTTTCAATTAGTAGTTTAAGACTAATTCAGTACATATAAGTGTGATTATATGTTAACTAGGATCATAGAGTGTGTTCAGGACTTCAATTAACACCTAGCAATCCTACGTCTTCAGTTCGTCTGTACCACTCACTGCAGGTGAGTTCATACCCCTTAATCAATGATTTAAATGTTTTAAATGCTTTTATGGGGGGGGGGGAATACAAGTTAAATACTTATAGTTATTACATCAATCACATGTGATTAATAACTACAAAACCAGAGGTTTTTCTTACTGTTCAAACTGTATTGCTTCAAACTGTTTTACAAACTCTTTTACTTATCAAATACTTTTACTTCAACTCTTTTATACTTATTATCAATTGCATGTCTATGTATGTATATTTATATAAGAAATGTTTACAAGGCTTAGGAAGGCCTGTCCGCCCTATTTCCTTTTCATCGTTGAGATGTGGTCTGGTGGGATATCGGGTACCCATCCAAAGGTCGTTTAAATATTAATTATATATCATATGTACATATATATTTATAAAGGTTCTTCCAGTTCATTCAGTACCCTTGGGTAGCAAGGTATACTTCCATGTTCATATGTACCAGTTACATCACTAGTAAGTTACCATATGTCACACCCCCAAACCGGAACGGCGGAAACGTTCGGGGACGGATGACTTCATGTGGTAACGTAACAAATGAATACATAGTAAAGAAAGCAATACAACCATCATATATATAATTGAAAGTTTACATTGTTCAAAACCAATTACAATATGATGTCAAAATATGAATTTAAACTAGCGCAGCAACGTCCCTTCTTCAATAGCTGTTAGTTACCTGTAATTACTGAATCCCTGGGACATACAAGTAGTTTTGAAAAAGTAGATCAGCATTTAAGCTGGTGAGTTTCATAAGTATTAAATGACAATTTTTGTATGAAATGAAATGTTTTGTTCTTGTTTGTTTGCTTCTAGAAAATCCTATATTTTCTACTAGTATCAATGTAGCCTTCTATCAAGACCAATGTTTGTTTCTAAAAATGTATGTAAGTATAAAATTTCCAATACATCTGGAAAACCCCGTAAATCAATGTGTTTTCAATACTATATGTGATTTTTATAACCATGCTATTGACTAGAAATGCCTATACACAACGTTCTTCAGGCGTTGGAATGTTCTGACGTTTATCACCCCAAATGGTGGACTGTAACTAACAGTCAGGGCGCGGGTTGTTAGGCCCGTATAGATCTATACACAAACAGCATGCTCCCCCTCCAAGGGATTCTGGTATATAATACAGGACTTGAAATGCGTACTCGAACGTACGTGAAGTTAATGTCTCACAAAATTTAGTATAAAACTGATTTACGTATGAAAATGTTCATTAGTTCTTGTATGTGAAAGTAAACTTCTTGTAATAGTGTTTCTAGTATGCAAAAGTTCGTAATGTTCTCGTAAAACTATACCTATTATAGTTTTCTAAAAGTGTGTCTCGTTTGTATAGTAATCCCTAGTAAAAATGCTCACTTGTTTTGAAAAGTTATATATAGTACCAAGATGAACACATATACATATATAACCACATTTTTCATTTCCAAAAATATGATGTTATCGTGATATATTTTGCATACGAAAGTATCCCTATAATAGTTATAAATCACATATGATTCTGTTGATAAAAGTGTATAATGAAACTTTATATATAACACACGATAATAATCGTGTGTTTTACTTGTATTCCCCCCTTAAAAGAATATAAAGTATTTATAAAACATTTAAAAGTGTGGATTATAAGGGTATGAACTCACTTGAAAGATCGGAAAAAGCGTGATGAAAACCGGGCTGAATTTCTTCTCGGGAAAACAGATTTTCTCGGGATTCTCGAGAATCTCGGGAGTACAAACCATCTTCGGGACTTGAGGAAGGTGACCGGGGCTTCGGGTTAGCACGGGAACGCAAGAGAAATGAGAGGGAATGGCCCTTTTCTTCGGAACCCTGGCATCCCTTTTATAAGGGGTGGGAACCGCCTCGGTACACTGGGCGTACGCGGGTAGGCTGGGCGTACGCGTGCGTCACGCATGACCGGATCCTCGACTGCCTCAGAGTTCGGATGGGACGGGGCATAGCCTCACATAGGGCGAGACGTGGACGATATGAAGCCTAGCCCTTGAGTATGCTGGCCGTACGCCTGTACGCTGGGCGTAACTCGGATAGACTTGCTGACTCTTCCTTCGGATAATACCAAGGTTTAATAATAAAATTTATATTTTATTTAATTAATAAACTTCTAAAATTCATATCTTCTTCATATGAACTCCGTTTTCGATGTTATTTATATCCACGCGTAGGTGAGACTAGGCTCTACAACTTTCGTTTAGATTCCGTCGGCAAATTTTGAAATTACTTTTATTATTTATTTTTAAAATGTCGCGTTTAAGAAAATTTCGTTAGAAATTCATAATTTCTTTATCCAACGTCAGTTTTTGCCAGAATTTTTACTACTAAAATACCATTGTCGAGACCTTCGATTCTCGTTTAGGTCATTCAGGCCAAAAGTCACTCGATCTCCGATTCGAGTTTTTAGTTGTCTGTTGCTAAGCCGAACTTGGAAAAATCATAACTTCAATATACGAAGTCGGATTTGGGCGTTCTTTTTACGTACGATCACGGTTTAATGACATCAAACATAGTAGGTAGTTAAATAGAAACTTTTTGGACATTTTATTTTCGAAGTTAATTTCATTATCTCAAAAGGGGTTACAATACATGACTTTTTAGGTTATTAAAAAGAGTTGAAATATCGGGTTGTCACATCATCCCCCCGTTAGAGGGAATTTTGTCCCGAAATTTTTTAAGTATTAAAGATACTAGTGAATCAGAGAAAAAGATGAGGGTACTTTTGTTTCATCTGATCTTCGCATTCCCATGTGAATTCAGGTCCTCGCTTGGCGTTCCAGCGAACCTTCACGATGGGTATGCGACTTTGTTTCGTTTGTTTGACCTCTCGGTCCATGATTTCTACCGGTTCTTCCACAATGTTGAGGCTCTCGTTGATCTCGATCTCGTCGAGTGGAATAACAAGAGTCACATCGGACAGAAACTTTTTGAAGTTCGAGACATGGAAGGTTGGATGTATGTTACTAATTTCACGCGGTAGATTAAGCTTGTAAGCCACTGGGCCGATTCTGGCAAGAATCTCGAAAGGCCCTACGTATCTTGGATTTAGTTTCCCACGTTTTCCAAAGTGTATTAAACCCTTCCGCGGTGAGACCTTCAATAAAACGTGGTCTCCTACCTGGAATTCCAAAGGTTTCCTCCTTTGGTCAGCATAGCTTTTCTGTCGGTCTCTAGAGGCTTTCAATCGTTCACGAATTTGAACGATCTTCTCTATCGTTTCTCGTATGATTTCCAGACCGGTGAGAGTGCTTTCAGGAACTCGTCCTTTAGCTAACTGGGTGTCGCCAACTTCACTCCAACACAGAGGGGACCTGCACTTTCGACCATAGAGGGCTTCAAACGGAGCAGCCTTTATGCTTGTATGATAACTATTGTTGTATGAAAAATCGACAAGGGGTAAATGGATATCCCATGCCTTTCCAAAGTCAATCACATAGGCTCTCAGCATATCTTCCAATGTTTGTATCGTTCTCTCACTTTGCCCGTCTGTTTGTGGGTGGTCGGCTGTACTCATGTCTAGCCTAGTCCCCAGGGAACTTTGTAGTGACTGCCAGAATCTTGAAGTGAATCTACTATCTCAATCGGAGATAATGGATATCGGAACACCATGTAGTCGCACTATTTCCCTTATGTAAGTTTTTGTAAGCTTTTCCATCTTGTCAGTCTCCTTGATTGGTAGGAAATGCGCGGATTTGGTCAATATGTTGACGATGACCCATATGCTATCGAGTCCACCCGTCGTCTTGGGCAACTTGGTTATGAAGTCCATAGTAATCCATTCCCATTTCCATTCTGGTATCTCCGGTTGTTGTAGTAATCCTGACGGTTTCTCATACTCGACCTTAACCTTAGCGCAAGTAAGGCATTTACTTACGAAGGTAGCAATTTCTGCTTTCATGTTAGGCCACCAGTACAGTTTCTTAAGATCCAGATACATTTTATCTGAACCTAGGTGAATGGAATATCTCGTGTTGTATGCTTCAGTCATGACTACATCTCTGAAACCACCATGTTTCGGCGTCCAGATTCGGTCCATGAGATAATATGCTCCGCCACCCTTGATTTCTAGATTCTTTTCCATTCCTCTCAGGGATTCACCCACCACATTTTCAGGTTGCAAAGCTTCTAGCTGAGCCTCCTGAATTTGTATGGATAAGTGGGAATGGATAGTCATAGTCAGAGATTTGACTCTCCGACCAACGTATTCTTTTCGACTGAGGGCGTCAGCTACCACGTTGGACTAGCTAGGATGATAACGAATTTCACATTCGTAGTCATTGAGTAACTCGACCCATCGTCGTTGTCGCATGTTGAGCTCCTTCTGATCAAAAATGTGTTAAAGGCTCTTGTGATCGGTGAAAATAGTACTCTTTGTTCCGTAGTACTAGTGTGTCCAGATCTTCAGAGCAAATACCACTACTCCTAACTCAAGATCGTGTGTCGTATAGTTCACTTCGTGTGTCTTAAGCTGTCGGGAGGCATAAGCAATAACTTTCCCTCTCTGCATAAGAACACAACCAAGTCCTTGGTTTGATGCATCGCAATACACTACAAAATCATCTATCCCTTTGGGGAGGGATAGTATCGGTGCGGTGCACAAGGCCTATTTCAGTGTTTGTAACGCCTTCTCTTGTTTCGCTTCGTAGTCAAAGGCCACGCCTTTCTGGGTTAATGTAGTAAGTGGTTTCGCAATGCTAGAGAAGTTCTTTATGAATCTGCGATAGTAGCCGGCGAGACCTAGAAATTGACGAATCTCCGTAGGTGTCTTTGGTGCCGACCAGTTCTCAATGGCCTTAATTTTGGAGGGGTCCACATGTATCCCCTTCTCGATAACAACGTGGCCCAAAAATTCGACTCTTCGAATCCAAAATTCGCATTTAGAGAACTTCGCATAGAGCTTCTCCGATCGTAATGTTTCTAAGACTTTTCGTAGGTGCTGACCATGCTCTTCCTTACTTTGGGAGTAGATAAGTATATCATCGATGAAGACGATGACGTACTGATCTAACTAAGGACGGTACACCCTATTAATTAGGTCCATAAATACTGATGGTGCGTTGGTTAATCTGAACGGCATCACTACCAATTCGTAGTGTCCATAACGAGTTCGGAAGGCTGTCTTGGGAATATCGTCCTCTAGTACTCGTAATTGGTGATTTCCGGATCGTAGGTCTATCTTCGAGAAGTAGTTTGCTCCTTCAAGTTGATCAAATAAGTCGTCAATGCGGGGTAGAGGATAACGATTTTTGACAGTAAGTTTGTTCAGTTCTCTGTAGTCGATGCACATGCGGAACGATCCGCCTTTCTTCTTTACGAACAAGACCGGTGCTCCCCAAGGTGAGAAACTTGGTCTAATGAATCCTTTTTAATGGAGTTTGTTAAGTTGACTGGAAAGTTCTTGCATCTCTGCTGGTGCCAGACGATAAGGCGATTTCGCTACTGGGGTAGCCCCTGGAACTAAGTCGATTCTGAACTCGAGTTGGCGTTGTGGTGGTAATCCCGATAGTTCTTCTGGAAAGATATCGGGAAAGTCATGTACTTCTGGAATGTTCTTGATGTCCTTCAATTCCTGACTCGTATCGACGATGTGTGCAAGGAATGCTTGACAATCCTTCCGCAAACACTTTTGAGCTTGGATGCACGAAATGATGCGAAGGTTTGCACTTGATTTGTCACCATAAATCACTAATGTTTCGTCGTTTGGGAGATTAAGACGAACTGCTTTTTCAAAGCACATGATGTCAGCGTGAAAAATACTTAACCAATCCATGCCGACAATAACGTCGAAACTTTTAATTTGGACTGGCATGAGGTTGATTGGGAAAGAATGGCCGTCTAAAATTAATGTACAGCCCATGTATATGTAGTTAGTGTTTTCCGTTAATTTGTTTGCCATTTCTATAGTGAATGAATTTTCTAACTTGCTAGGTGTACGTTTAAGTAAGTGAATAAAGTTTTGACTCACGAAGCTTCTCTCCGCTCCACTATCGAATAGTATGCATGCATATGAATTATCGAGAAGGAACGTACCAGCAACTACAGTCGGATCAGCTACAGCTTCTTCGTGGCCTATAGCCAAAACTCGTCCCACCCCACCGATATTTGCTGCCTTCGGGCAGTTTCTCTTGTAGTGGCCCACCTCACCACAACCGTAGCAACTTTGGCCTACACCAGCATTGGGAACTTGAGTTATCGGCTTTGAAAGATCCTTGCAGAAACGGACAGTGTGCCCCTTTCTGTTGCAGTTGGAGCACTGCATTTCCCGACAAGGTCCATGATGGTGGTAAGTGCATTTGGTGCACTTTGGAAGGTTACCCCCATAAGTCTTTGTTGGGTAGGGGTTTGTAGGAACGATAGTAGGTACAGTGGCAGCATTCACTGAAACCAGTTGTCTCTTCGCGTATTCTTGGGAAGACCCACCCTTCCCTTTATTCCATACTCTCTTCCTGTTATTGTTGTTTTTGTTTCCCTTCTGTGGTTCTGGTGCAGAAACTGTTGAGTTCTGATGACCTCCGTAGTCAACAAGAGATTGTGCCAGTTCCTTGGCACTTTCAAAAGTGTCAGGTTTTGAAGTTAACACGCTCGACCGTATTTGGGGCGACAGTCCCCAAATGTACCTCTCTATTTTCTTGCTCTCAGGAGCAATCATATTTGGGCAAAGGATTGCCAGATCGCAGAATCGGTTGGTATAAGTTGCTATGTCGGTACCAACCATTCCAAGAGTCCAGAGTTCGTTTTTGAGTTTTTGAATCTCTCCTCGTGGACAGTATTCTCTCATCAGCATGATTTTTTAAGCTCTCCCAGCTTATGGAATTTGCCACTATCAGAGTAAGTACCTTAACATGGCCATTCCACCAAGTTAAAGCTCTATCAGTAAGTGTGAAGGTGACAAACTTAACTTTGCTGTGTTCGGGACAGGAGCAGATTTCGAAGACCGACTCTGTCCTTTCAATCCACTACCTCAAAATCATCACACCACCGGTCCCATTAAACATCTGGGGTTTGGCATTCGTAAAGTCTTTATAGGTGCACTCTCAGGGTTGTCCATGACTCTCGCCATGGTTGGAAGGAGGCGTGCCAATTCCTGAACCTGTTGCAATAGGGGTAGTGATTTGTGACATGGCAGCCACCACAACTGCTGTGACTGCTGCTTGGAACATGGTAGCATCAAATTGAGGAGGTGGAGGTGGTGGTGGTATAGGTGTTTCTCCACCGTTGTTTCGTCTCGGGTTCCTACGTGGAGGCATCCTTCAACTATAGGTTGAAAAGATAAAGATAAGAATTCCATAGAATAGAAAATGTATGTGTCTCATGGACTAAATTGCTATAGTTCAACAACAGATGATAGTATGAGTCTCAAAATAGAAGAATGAAAGTTATTTGTAAGACTGAAAATATGAAGCAGGCCTTTGGTTTCTCGATGACTTTTTAAGGATTGAACGAAATACTCAACGTAGTAATAATAGTGCCACTTATGTTAATATAATAGTTGATACAACGATCATGAAAATTTGACACCTATAAGGGTCTCCGGTTACAAAGTTTAAGAAAATTAAAAACTTTTAGCCGAGGTCCTAACTTATAACAAAATTTTAGATTTTGGCAAGCACTACTTGCGACGTAGGTTGCGCTTGGAGCTTGACTCCGCATCCGATTGCTTTGATTCCATTAGACGCCTATCAAGGGCGGCTTGCTGTTCCCTCAATTCGGTTAGGGCTGCAATAATTTGCGCTTGGAATGCCTCGGTTTGGAGTTGGGCATTGTCCTGAATTCTATCCAGCCTACGGATGTCGGAAGTGTGAACCTGTACTTCCACGTTGACATCCCGAATCCGGCTAGCTTGAACTCCGGATTGATAGGACTGATTGGCTAGTTTGCCCACCATTACTGGGAGTGCCCGATCAGCCGAACCTCCACCGCGGACATCATAGAAGTCTCGGCACATATCGTATGGAGGGCGTAGGTTTTGTTGTTGGCTCCAATGGTGGAGGTGACTTCCCCAAACGGGAGTCGGTCCTTGAAAATTCCTTACGAAGACGGGAGGTTGTGCGGGTGGTGGATTGATCACTTTCGGCTCTGAGTCGGTACCGGAGTCATCATCCAATTCTATGGGTTCTTCGTCCTCCTCAGGATCATCTTCGATCCATCCCCCGTTGCCTTGGTTGGGATAGTAAGGGTCGCTGGGGTGATGAAATCCAGCCATTTGACTGTACGAGAATAGGGTTATAAGAATTGAATAAAGTTGAAACATGTAAGACTAAACATGTAAGTTAAACCAGTTTATGTAGTAAATACTCCTATAGTATTTAAATTCTTGTGTTTGATCTTCGTGATGTTTGTGGTAATTTTTGACTTGTTGCTCACTACGAGCATTCCTCGATACACATTGGTCCGATCTCGGGCAAATATAGTTGATCACGCTATATTTGTCCCAAATCTGATTACATATATCGAGTCTTAATCGTAGTGTCCAACTTGTCTAAATACTTGTTGTATAGTTAAAATTTTGAAAATAATTTGTTGTATGCATGCATTTGTACTTAAATGAACTAACATTTTAAGTTAAACGAAACGCGGCTTAGGCGTAAAACAAAAATTGTTTTCTCAGAGAGTATTAGCCCCATAAGCATTTATAGTTTGTATATCTTATGTGGTTCGATATACTTAGTTCACTATAAACATTGCTCTGATACCAATCTGTCACACCCCCAAACCGGAACGGCGGAAACATTCGGGGACGGATGACTTCATGTGGTAACGTAACTAATGAATACATAGTAAAGAAAGCAATACAACCATCATATATATAATTGAAATTTTACTTTGTAAAAAGGTACATGTTCAAAACCAATTACAATATGATGTCAAAATATGAATTTAAACTAGCGCCGCAGCGTCCCTTCTTCAAAAGCTGTTAGTTACCTGTAATTACTGAATCCCTGGGACATACAAGTAGTTTTGAAAGAGTAGATCAGCATTTAAGCTGGTGAGTTTCATAAGTATTAAATGACAATGTTTGTATGAAATGAAATGTTTTGTTCTTGTTTGTTTGCTTCTAGAAAATCCTATATTTTCTACTAGTATCAATGTAGCCTTCTATCAAGACCAATGTTTGTTTCTAAAATGTATGTAAGTATAAAATTTCCAATACATCTGGAAAACCCCGTAAATCAATGTGTTTTCAATACTCCATGTGAGTTTTATAACCATGCTATTGACTAGAAATGCCTATTCACAACGTTCTTCAGGCGTTGGAATGTTCTGACGTTTGTCACCCCAAATGGTGGACTGTAGCTAACAGTCAGGGCGCGGGTTGTCAGGCCCGTATAGATCTATACACAAACACCATGCTCCCCCTCCAAGGGATTCTGGTATATAATACAGGACTTTAAATGCGTACTCGAACGTACCTGAAGTTAATGTCTCCCAAAATTTAGTATAAAACTGATTTACGTATGAAAACGTTCATTAGTTCTTGTATGTGAAAGTAAATTTCTTGAAATAGTGTTTCTAGTATGCAAAAGTTCCTAATGTTCTCGTAAAACTGTACCTGTTATAGTTTTCTAAAAGTGTGTCTTGTTTGTATAGTATTCCCTAGTAAAAATGCTCACTCGTTATGAAAAGTTATAATTTATATAGTACCAAGATGAACACATATACATATATAACCACATTTTTTATTTCCAAAAATATGATGTTATCGTGATATATTTTGCATATGAAAGCTTCCCTATAGTAGTTATAAATCACATATGATTCCATTGATAAAAGTGTATAATGAAACTTTATATATAACACACGATAATAATCGTGTGTTTTACTTGTATTCCCCCCTTAAAAGCATATAAAAGTATTTATAAAACATTTAAAAGTGTGGATTATAAGGGTATGAACTCACTTGAAAGATCGGAAAAAGCGTGATGAAAATCGGGCAGAATTTCTTCTCGGGAAAACAGATTTTCTCGGGATTCTCGAGAATCTCGGGAGTACAAACGATCTTCGGGACTTGAGCAAAGTGACCGGGGCTTCGGGTTAGCATGGGCACGGAAAACGAGGCAGCAACGCAAGAGAAATGAGAGAGAATGGCCCTCTTTTTCGGAACCCTCGCATCCCTTTTATAGGGGGCGGGAACCGCCTCGGTACGCTGGGCGTATGCGTGCGTCATGCATGACCGGATCCTCGACTGCCTCGGAGTTCGGATGGGACGGGGCATAGCCTCGCATAGGGCGAGACGTGGACGATCCGAAGCCTAGCCCTTTAGTATGCTGGGCGTACGCCTGTACGCTGGGCATAACTTGGATAGACTTGCTGACTCTTCCTTCGGATAATACCAAGGTTTAATAATAAAATTTATATTTTATTTAATTAATAAACTTCTAAAATTCATATCTTTTTCATACGAACTTGTTTTCGATGTTCTTTATATCCGTGCGTAGGTGAGACTACACTCTACAACTTTCGTTTAGATTCCGTTGGCAAATTTTGAAATTATTTTTATTATTTATTTTTAAAATGTCACGTTTAAGAAAATTTCGTTAGAAATTCATAACTTCTTTATCCGACGAAAGTCGCTCGATCTCCGATTCGAGTTTTTAGCTGTCTGTTGCTAAGCCGAACTTTGAAAAATCATAAATTAAATATACGAAGTCGGATTTGGGCGTTTTTTTACGTACGATCACGGTTTAATGACATCACACATAGTAGGTAATGAAATAGAAACTTTTTGGACATTTTATTTTCGAAGTTAATTTCATTATCTCAAAAGTGGTTACAATACTTGACTTTTTAGGTCATTACAAAGAGTTGAAATATCGGGTTGTCACACCATAGGGGTAGCACAGGAGGATACTAATACTATTACTAGAACAATGAAACATACAAGGAGTCAGTTCATTCATGAGTCAGTTCGAGTAGTACTCACAGTACATTACTATACATGCTACATAGAGAGAAGATACATTACAGCTAGCACATGCAGAACATTTCAGTACATACATGCTAGACAGAGAAAGATTACACTTTCAGTTAGCACATTTATTACATATACATTCATGCAGTTATGTGAACGATTGAGCAGGTCATGGCACTTCCTGCCATGACTGCTCTTGTATCCCGAATCTCCCTCATTGGGGAGTGTATGAGTTTGTGTATAGATCTATACTGGATTTACTATCCTACACATTGCTGCTCGCTACAGTGTGATCAAAGGAACGGCGGAAACGTTCTGGGGCGGAGGACGTCATGTACAGTATCACAACAATGAAAAGTAGTAAACAAGCAACAACATCATCCATTGCATTAATAATATAATTTTAATACAAGTGCGTTCTGTCAAATTATGATAAACACTAAAGAATAAATCAAAATGAAAGATGTGCCTTGAACGAGCACCATCTTCCCTGAACCTTGCATCGGTACCTGTCTATGGTTGACTTGAGGATACAAGTTATTTTTAAAGAGAGTATCAGCTTTAAAGCTGGAGAGATCATAAGTATTTTAGTGTCTTAATTTTTATGTATGTATTTGTATGTATATGAAATCTAAGTATTGAAAATGTATATGAACTGTAAGTATGAAAATGTTTTGAATGATCCTAGGAAGCCCTATGTTTCCTACTAATCGTATCCTTCTACCAAGGAATCTAGTGTCTGTGTGTATGTCTCTTGTAAGAGTGTGTATTTTCCCAAATCTGACTATCATTAACCAAAAATATAGTTTCTACATTACCGTGCGTCATGTGAATGTTCACGAAGTGAATGTAATGGGAAAATGAAATAGTACTATGGTGTAGTGTCGAACTACAACCGTACAAATTACCTTAAGTCTAGGGTAATTCTTATAAGTATTGTAGTCTTTGTAATAAGTGACTACCTCTGTACTCCTATTTCCTTATTTGAGGGATAAGACAGAATGTGATGGCTAGATCCCAGGCTAGATGCTCCCCTGTCAAAGGGATTTTGGGACCTTTACACGACCCCTGCATATTTTCACGCCGTGAACATCCACATTACTATGATCCTGTATACCCAATATAACTATCACAATGCGTTGCGATTCATTGGTATAGTTAGATCCTAAACTCGTTCCATGTTGTAGCACCTAGTGATGTCTGTCCTACTATCGTATATGTAAGCGCACTCATGTAAACGTATCTATGTATACGTACTCATGTAAGCGTAATCATGTAAAAGTTTATGAACATATGCCTTTGCTACCCAAAGGTACTGAACTGACTGAAAGGAACTATTATGTCCATATATGTATACATGATATATAACTAATGTCTAAACGACCTTCGGACGGATACCTGATATATAACTATACATATATAGGCATGCTTATAACAGGATCCCTATGTAAACGTATCTATGTAAATGTACTCGTGTAAATGTAATCATGTAAACTTACTCATGTAAAAGTAATCATGTAAACGTACTCATGTAATTGTATAGTAATGTACTGTAATGTTCTGCGTGTGCTAGATGTAATGTGTGTTCTCTCTCTATCTAGCATGTATAATAATGTACTGTGTGTACTAGCTGTAATGTACGTTCTCTCTATCTAGCAAGTATTGACTCATGAATGAACTGACTCATTGTATGATATCACGTTCTAGTAATGGTTCTGATATCTCCATAAACTACCCATAGGGTAGCTTACTAGTAATGTAACTGGTACGTATGAACATGGATGTATACCCTTGCTACCCAAGGGTATTCAATGAAATGGAAGAACCTTTATGACTATATATGTACACATGATATATAACTAATATTTAAACGACCTTCAGACGGGTACCCGATATCCCACCAGACCACATCTCAAGCGCGCAAAGGAAATAGGGTGGATAGCCTTCCTAAGTCCTTTCAACATTTCTTATATAACTATACATATATAGGCATGCAATTTACAATATAAAAGCATAAAATAAGTTTTGTAAAACCTTTTGAACATGATTTCTATCTCAGAAAAGATCGACTTGATGTCAATCCATAAAATGGGTTGAAAGCATGTGTTTGATAAAACAGTTTAAGTATAAAGAAACATTTGTTTGAAACACAATTATCAATGAGTTTGAAATGAAACATACAATGTATAATGAACAGTTTAATAAGGAGCTTTAAACTTATAAAACGTTTATGAAAATCATGTGAAGAAAACCGTTTGGTAAAACGGCTAATGAGTAGCAAATCATTTAAATGCTGCTTATTAATCACATGTCATGAATATAACAACTAGCATGATTCTACTTATATCCCCCCCCATAAAACATTTTAAAAAATTTAAAACATTGATTAAGGGGTATGAACTCACTTGCTGTGAGTGGTACGGATGAACTGAAGATGTAGGATTGCTAGGTGTCAAGTGAAGTCTTGAACACACTCTATGATCCTAGTTAACATATAATATCACTTATATGTAACAAATTAGTCTATAAACAACTAATAAACAAGTCAAGATACCGTAGTACATGCTAAACAACTTTATCAAGTGTTATTAGCCTCTAGGATTGCATCTAAGTGTTTGTAGGGGAAGCTACTGTGTGTAGGGTTCAAGGAAAACTCCACCATGAAGTTCATGGACCTAATGACACTATCAAAGGAGTTTACGGTCGTAAACTCATGAGTTTACGGTCGTAAGCTCACACTTATATGTCCATTTTGTGTTTGATGCTCTACAAGACCCTAAGAATCATTTTCACTTAATGGCTTGGTCTATGGAAGAGTTGAGGGCATTATATAACTCCTATTATAATTTTATGGCCCTAGGACCAAATCCCATGGAGAATACGGCCGTAATCTCCCTTGGATGGGTGATTTTGGTGTTTTCAAGTCCCTAATTTAACTAGGAACTAAACTATGCTAGTGTACAAGGATTTAGAAGAGTTTATAGCACCATTTGGCACTATTGATTGGAGTTCACGGCCTAAGAAGATCCTTGGCCGTGAACTCACTTCTAGCCTTTGATTCTTAATTATTTTGTGGTCTAAACATGTCATTGTAGTTTCTAGGATGAGTTCCAAGGCTTGGAGGGACATTGGGCACACTTTGGCCCTTATAAAAGAGTTTACCCCCCAAGGTGTTCTTGGGCGGTAAACTCTCAGATCTTAGTGTTTTCCTATGATTTCTAGTGTATTAAGCATATCAGAAGCTTTAAAACAACACTAGATAGAAGTACTCACTTTCCGGAATGAAAGTCTGAAGATCCTTGAGAGAGAATTCGGCTTTTCTCTAGTTGGAAATGTAACTAATGAATAAATATGGTTCAGAATCCTATATATAGTCCTGGGATTTTTGGCAAAAAATATTTTTATTCATCCAATGAACTCTAATATCATAGAGTTTTGGAATAACAATGTTGCACAAAACCCTAGTGCACCCACTCTCCTGATATCTCCTTAAGTGTAAATCCTAAAAGACTCAAACTTATACCCAAAAGTCTGGAAATTCTCTGTAACTGTTCTAATCTTCTATTGACTTGATATGGTGTAACAACTCAAAATTTTCCATTGCCGAAAACTCGTTCTACCCGTAAAACTTGCCGTTTGCCAATTCATTTCCGATGTCGTTTTCGGGTTAAATTAATTAAACTTATATTTTTAATTGATGCTAATGAGTGTCCAAACCTGTTAAGAACTCACGAAATTTGCCCAAAATGCTTATTCCAAAAATTTTAGAAACGTCCCCGTCGAGATACGGAAACTTAATCGGGTGCGACCAAAAGCCCCGTTTAGTGCCGGTATCGGGTAGAATTCCACCGTGTCCCGAACTTGGATACTATTTAAAGTGATCCAAGCTTTCATTTGAAGCTTTTACTTCATTTTGCAACCATCTTTCTCTAACCTCTCTCCTAAATCCAAGTTTAAGGGTCCAAATCATCAATTTAAGGATTCAAATCCTGAGGTAACTTCCCTAACTTGCTATAAAACCCCTCTAGCCTTCAAATTTGAGTTTAAACCATGGATTAGGACCATTATCATGGGTTTACGGTCCAAGAACTATCCTAGGCCGTAAACTCATTTAAAGGGGGTTTTTGAGCAACAAAACCCTTCCAAACCACAACTAGATTTTAGATATGGCGAAATGACTTCATGGATTGGACTTAGAACACTTTAGACATGGATTTTGAGGGATTTGAATGAGTTTACGGCCCAGGAAGGTGCCTAGGCCGTAAACACTAAGTTAAAAGGGTTTTAAGCCCTTAAACCCTTCCTAGACTCAAACAAGGCTTAGATATGACATTTAGAATATTGGTAATGGCCTTAGAACATCATGAACATAATTTTTTGAGGAGTAAATAGGAGTTTATGGCCAAGGCTCATGCTTAGGCCGTAAACCCCTCAAATATAGAGAGTAAACTCCTTTTAACATGTCCAAATGCCTACAAACTCAACCAATAGCCTTGTGGTAAATCCTAGAACCACCTAAAAATAGTTTGGGGGTCTTAAACATATCAAAATGCAACATATAAGAGTTTATGGCCATAGCTCATACCCTTAGGCCGTAAACTCCCAAATATGTGTTAAATGATGCCCAAAAATCACTCCAAGGCTTGGAAAAATCACTAGAATCACATATGATTGTCCTAAGTGCCCTAAATCAATTATTCAAGACCATGGGAGAGTTTACGGCCGTAAACTCCAATTTTACAGCCGTGAACTCCGTTAAACATGGTATAAGTCCCATAAATTTATTCCAAGGCATTTTAGAAGTCCATTCCAACATTTCCCAAGTCCAAACAAGCCATTAAGCACTCAAAATCACACCAACATGAGTTCACGGCCGTGAACTCATGTATGTATGTGTTTTATGGTTGTAAACTCCCTAAAATGTTTACTCTTGGGGAGTAAACTCAAATCCCAAGTCTCTAGTACCATTACACGTCTGTAGATATCACCCGGGTCACTCCAAACACTCGTTTTGAGGTGTTTAATCTCATTGGAGTATAATGTTCCATATAATTAGTGATTGTAAATCTAATTAGATATGTATGGACATTATTTCATTTTACATAGGGACATCGCGAGTAATCAAGCCCCGAACCAACGATTAGTGTCCGAAACCGTCGCATTTCTGAGTCCGGTGAGTTCATACCCCTACCCTTTTTCCGTGTTTTCAATGGTTTTTCAATGTTTCAGGGGGGGGGGGAATACAAGCAAAAAGTACAAGTGTACTTTGTAGTTAAACTGATTTTCAACTCAATGCTTTTACTTACTAAATGCCTTGATTTCCAAAGTTTTGTGATAACTGACGTTTCAAATTGCAGGTTAAATATAGATTTCTTTTAAAAGTGTTATAACTATATTCTCTTTGTATAAGAAATCATACTAATCATATCTAAGGACAATACGAATATAACCTGCTACGAATACGAATATGAGTACGAATACGAATTCGAATATTAATAGGAATACGAATACGAATCTGAGTACTAATACGAATACGAATACTAATACAAATACGAATACAAATGTAACCTAGTACGAATACGAATACAAATGTAAACTAGTACGAATACGAATACGAATGTAATCTAATACGAATACGAATACGAATATGAATGTAATCTAGTACGAATATGAATACGAATACGAATACGAATACGACTACGAATACGAATACGACTACAAAGGCGAAATGACGCCTTTGGTTGACACTAAGACTTTGAATATACAGTTAGTGTACCCCTTAAGTGTCACCAGAGTTTTGAATTAAATGCGAAAATACGCCTCTGGACCTCTATTGAGTTTTGAGTATATCCGCCTCAGAATGTCGACAGGGCTTCGAATATACAACTAATGTACTCTTTTGGAACTCCACAGAACTTCAAAAATACTGTAATGTACGCTTCTATGTGATTCCAAATATTCGAAAATACAACTAAGTTAGTAGATAATAGTCATTCGAATGTAGGATAACTAAGGGTTTAGAACACGTAACTAATACTACTCACATGATAATTACTAGTACTTCGAAATCAGACCTAAGAACCAACCACCACACATAGGAAAATATGGGATTTTCTTGGAATAACATAACAGCTAGTAAAGAACTTAGAATCAAATAGACAACTCAACACATAGGAAAATATGGGATTTTCCTGCGAACCTAGATACAAATAGACAACTCAACACATAGGAAAATATGGGATTTTCCTGAGTAGTACAACAACACATAAACGAATAAAGTAACAAACAAATAACTAAAACTATAAGGAAAATATGGGATTTTCCTGGAGTGACAAAACCAACCGTTTTCGAAATTGTAACAAAGGATAACCAAACCGTTTTCATAAGAAAATATGGGATTTTCTTGATCAACAATTTTTCCAGAAAGTAAAAAGGAACTCGTCCTTTTCAAAACTAAATCGCTTATGAACTCACCAGCTTTATGCTGATTTTCAAACTGCTTGTATTCTCAGGTCAGCGTTAGACAGGTACTCTGCAACCTTTTGGAGAAGACGGAGCGTCCCAAAGACTCGTCTTTACTTTTGTTCATATGATATATGTATAATACTTGTACAACTTTTCTTTCAAACAGATGTAAATAATATTATGTAATGTAATGTTTTGTGATTACTGCTTTACTATGTGCATTGGATTTGATACTCAACGTGGAGTCAACCCCGGAAATGTTTCCGCCATTGGTTTTTGGGGTGTGACAGATTGGTATCAGAGCCCCTTTTTATAGTGAACTGGTATACCAAAGCTTACATGGTATAAGACTATAAACATTAATGGGCCTAAGTGCTCTGAACTAAAAGTATACTCTACGAATATAAGTATTTTCTAAAGTATACAAGTATACCGACCGTCGAAATCCGTAACTACAAGTAGAACAAAATATAAGTAAATGGGTGTTGTAAACTGCGGTTAAACCTGGGCAGTTATGTAGTCGTGTCTAGGATCAATATAGCCTGGCCAACTAAATTCATTCGAGACACGGCCAACATGTGCTTGGGAGTGACTGTGGTACGCAGCATACCTAAAACTTACCCAATATCCCAAACAACGAGCCGTCATTGCAGTGAACCATGAAATACTATAGGAGTATTTCTCGAGCCGATCCATTATAGAAGATCTCATTCAAGCGTTGTTCCTTGAACATTCCTTTAGCGATAAATTATCTGCGTTGATAACTCCTTCCTATTTTACTGCTTAATATTATATCTGTCTTGATGAGATATCCCCTGATCCATATCTTATGATTCAATTTAGAGGACTTATGATCCTCCCTTTCCTGATCTTTTTAGATCAAGATGCCTCCGAGGAAAAGACCTAGCTCGAAGAACATCAACAACCCTCCGTTGCCACCACCTCCTCTTCAAATCGATCTAGAAACACTTCAGGCAACCATTTCTGCCACCATCTCAGCTCTCCTACCTCAACTAAACCCTAGTGGTTCAGGGGGTGGTACCCAAACCCAAAACCTGGAAGGTAATCAAGGACACCGGGAGGAGTGTTCCTATAAATACTGTTGGGTTTTGAGCAATCTAACACTTCCTAAGTGTGCATGCAACCCTAATAAACCTTGGATCTATGTTTGTCTAAATACATGCAAAATAATAATTTTCCAAGGTTTATAACCTATCTAACATGGCATGGGGAACATTTCAACATAAAAGAGTTAGAAGAGATTACATACCTTTTGTTGTGTTGGGTTCTTAGGAGTTTGAGGGCCAAGCACCAATAGTGTGAATGCCTCAAATGGAATCACAAACACCACAAACTCTTGGAAAACTTTGAGAGAGTATACACACTCTTGTATTTTCGGCCACACACATGCACACACACACTAGAACACTAGCTTTCTCTTAGGCTATCTTAGGCTCTCTTTCATGCTCCATAAGCATGCTTATATAGTATGCATGGTTAGGGTGAAACCCTAATAACCCATGTCTTTTCCTATTCCAAGGATCCATGGGTTAAAAGCTCCATGGATCATCCATGGACTTCCACATAAGCCTAGCCCATTAACAAATGAGTATTAGCCCACACTATATAAAACAAATAGCCCATAATTTAATTAGTATTCCTTTTAATCTCTAAATTAATCCATAATTAATTTAAGACTAAAACTAATTAAATAACGTAACTTCATATTAATATATTATAACTCATAATATATTAATAAACATATGTGTATAACTCTCATAAAATTATCCATAATAGTTTGGATGAGATGCAACCCAAATGGACCATGCCGGTCGGGTCAAGTATATACCAAATAAGTTATGGACTTAGACACCTTATCCAACAAATACTTCATGAACGCAAAACCGACATTCTTCGATGGCACAGGGGGTGTCATTGCTCTAACTCGGTGGTTAGAGAAAATCGAATCTATCTTCGTGATTTGTGCCTGTTCGGAATCTGATAAGGTGAAATTTGCCACCTGTACGCTCACCGATAAGGCTTTGGCTTGGTGGAACGGCCGAGTCAAATCCCTGACTTTACCTGTAGCCAATGCTATGGGATGGGAAGTTATGAAGGAACTACTACGTGCGGAGTATTACCCTCGGGGTGAAATCCAAAAGCTGGAACATGAGCTATGGAACCTGAAGATGAAAGGTTCCGATATCACCTCTTACACTTCAAGGTTTGACGACTTGGCACTTCTTTGTCCGGGAATGGTTACCCCGGAGAGCAAAAAGGTAGAAAGGTTCATCTGGGGATTAACCCAGCCAACCAAAGGGAACGTTATAACAGCAAAGCCAGATACCTATGACAGCGCCAAGTGTCTGGCACAAACTTTGATCGATCGCAATGATGATCAAGAGGAAGCAGGCACCACTCTCGAGCCAACAGAAAAGAGTGACGAGAAAAGAAAGTTTTGAAGAAAGAAGAAGAAGAGTCATTCTTCCCCAGAACCCTCAAAGAAACAACAAATAGTGGCAGTCCACGCTGCCACTATCCCTGCTGTTGTTTCTGTTGTCAATTCCACATCTCAAGTACCTGTCACTGGATATGTCGATACCCTCCCGTGGTGCGACCGATGTAGCTACCACCATCGCATCCCTGGCCCTTGTCGTGCAAAGTTCTATAGAAGCTGTGGCCAGGAAGGTCACCTCGCACGAACCTGCAAAACCCCAACCACATCAACTAGTCAAGCTTCCGGAGCTGGTATCGGTCAAACCTGCTACATCTGTGGAGAGGTCGGGCACAATAAGCGAAACTGTCCAAAGACAATAACTTCTGGCAACACCGGGAGAGTCCTAACTATGGGGCAAGAAAGGACAGTCACCGATCCCACCGTCGCCATAGGTATACTTCTTTTCGATAAATCTTGTGCCCGTAATCCTTTTCGATTCTAATGATGAAAGGATTTGCTAACCATTCATTCAAATATCTTTCTAAATTAAATCCTTCGTTAATAATCGAAACGTGTACCGTCGAGATAACCAACCAGTGAGAAGGAAAGCGTTAACGTCATACTCTTAGATCGTATCCTCAATTCGGATGGTTATCCCTTTCCATTTGATCTAAAGGTAAACCTTTCATGGAAAAATTTGATCCAAACTCGGCATGGAATGACTTAGTCTCATTCATGCGGTTAGTCTTGTCTTCGAAAGGGTCGTCTATTCGTACCTTTCCTTTGACCCAACTCTCATATTCTTCGTGCATCAAAGCTTAGAAAGTTTTTCCATCCATTCCCCGTCCGTATGATATTCGGGAAAACGGGAAGTCTGTAACTTTTTCCTTGATGCCTTCCAAGAATCCTCGAGAATTCTTTTTCGAACGTCTAGTCAAGACTCGTACTAATCTAGTTCCTGGAGCTACCTCATAGCCAATCCTCCGGAAGATGATGTATCCAATACAGCGACCAGGACCTAATGTGATCACCACGAGTTCGTAGTGGTACCTTTCAGTCAAATCATTTTCCTTGATCTTGTAGTAAACAAAGCAGTCATACCCGTGGGCCCATAACCCACAGGTCCCATAATTCTCTTTCAGGATCATCAAACCCTTAGTTACTCTGCCACATGAAGATGTACCTTCTTGTTGGAGTTTGTTTTCTGTTGGAAGCCTTATCCTAGGGAAATCATGGAATGCTTTGGAAAAGCGAAATACTTCCCTCATGGTACATTAGACCCTTCGCGATCCTTGTAGGAATCGATTTCGTAACCTTCAAACTTCGGTTGCCCTCGAAACTTAGTAGCAACCCATCTGATACTTCACGTCTCGGTCTTTGAGAAGTATCTACCCAACGAAACCAAGACGCGTCTCGATAGTGAGGGTTCACTGGAAAGTCAAGCGGAGACCCGATATCACTTGGGAGCGTGAAAACCCGGATCAACAAATTCATACATATCTCATTCCAATTCGTGACTTGTATCTTAATCATTGAATTTCGGGACGAAATTCCCTCTAACGGGGGGATAATGTAACAACTCAAAATTTTCCATTGCCGAAAACTCGTTCTACCCGTAAAACTCGCCGTTTGCCGATTCATTTCCGATGTCATTTTTGGGTTAAATTAATTAAACTTATATGTTTAATTGATGCTAATGAGTGTCCAAACCTGTTAAGAACTCACGAAATTTGCCCAAAATGCTTATTTCAAAATTTTTAAAAATGTCCCCGCCGAGTTGCGGAAACTTAATCGGGTGCGACCAAAAGCCCCGTTTAGTGTCGGTATCGGGTAGAATTCCCGAACTTGGATACTATTTAAAGTGATCCAAGCTTTCATTTGAAGCTTTTGCTTCATTTCACAACCATCTCTCTCTAACCTCTCTCCTAAATCCAAGTTTATGGGTCCAAATCATCAATTTAAGGCTTCAAATCTTGAGGTAACTTCCCTAACTTGGTATACAACCCCTCTAGCCTTCAAATTTGAGTGTAAACCATGGATTAGGACCATTATCATCGGTTTACGGTCCAAGAACTATCCTAGGCCGTAAACTCATTTAAAGGGGGTTTTTGAGCAACAAAACCCTTCCAAACCACAACTAGATTTTAGATATGGCGAAATGACTTCATGGATTGGACTTAGAACACTTTAGACGTGGATTTTGAGGGATTTGAATGAGTTTACGGCCCAGGAAGGTGCCTAGGCCGTAAACACTAAGTTAAAAGGGTTTTAAGCCCTTAAACCCTTCCTAGACTCAAACAAGGCTTAGATATGACATTTAGAATATTGGTAATGGCCTTAGAACATCATGAACATAATTTTTTGAGGAATAAATAGGAGTTTATGGCCAAGGCTCATGATTAGGTCGTAAACCCTTCAAATATAGATAGTAAACTCCTTTTAACATGTCCAAATGCCTACAAACTCAACCAATAGCCTTGTGGTAAATCCTAGAACCACCTAAAAATAGTTTGGGGGTCTTAAACATATCAAAATGCAACATATAAGAGTTTACGGCCATAGCTCATACCCTTAGGCCGTAAACTCCCAAATATGTGTTAAATGATGCCCAAAAATCACTCCAAGGCTTGGAAAAATCACTAGAATCACATATGATTGTCCTAAGTGCCCTAAATCAATTATTCAAGACCATGGGAGAGTTTATGGCCGTAAACTCCAAGTTTACAGCCGTGAACTCCCTTAAACATGGTATAAGTCCCATAAATTTATTCCAAGGCATTTTAGAAGTCCATTCCAACATTTCCCAAGTCCAAACAAGCCATTAAGCACTCAAAATCACACCAACATGAGTTCACGGCCGTGAACTCATGTATGTATGTGTTTTATGGTTGTAAACTCCCTAAAATGTTTACTCTTAGGGAGTAAAGTCAAATCCCAAGTCCCTAGTACCATTACGCGTCTGTAGATATCACCCGGGTCACTCCAAACACTCGTTTTGAGGTGTTTAATCTCATTGGAGTATAATGTTCCATATAATTAGTGATTGTAAATCTAATTATATATGTATGGACATTATTTCATTTTACATAGGGACATCGCGAGTAATCAAGCCCCGAACCAACAATTAGTGTCCCAAAACCGTCGCATTTCTGAGTCCGGTGAGTTCATACCCCTACCCTTTTTCCGTGTTTTCAATGGTTTTCAATGTTTTAGGGGGGGGGGGAATACAAGCAAAAAGTACAAGTGTACTTTGTACTTAAACTGATTTTCAACTCAATGGTTTTACTTACTAAATGCCTTGATTTCCCAAGTTTTGTGATAATTGAGGTTTCGAATTGCAGGTTAAATATAGATTTCTTTTAAAAGTGTTATAACTGTATTCTCTTTGTATAAGAAATCATACTAATCATATTGATAAGTTATAAACTAACTTGATGATCGATTAGATCTTCTCAATAGGTAAGCGATAAATATAAAAATAGTAAATAACAAGAGTATGAATCAAGATGTGTCGAATGATTAGATTACTCAATCCTCTGCATAGCTCGACAAAAACTTCCGCTGTAGAGGATTCTAGGGTTACAAAAACAAGAACGATAAATATGTTGAATAATAAATCTCTAATCGTTACTGATCGTCCTCTCGTTCTAAGATGCATGCAAGCATCTATTTATACTAAACCCTACAAAACTCACGGATGGACAGGCCCATCCGGAGATACATATTGAACTAACTAACGAGCTCAATAAACACAACACAAAATACGACCCAACAATCTCCCCCTTTGCGTCAAATTGGAGCGAGACTAATTCTTCTTCTTGCTTGGGCCAGCAGCGGGAACCTTCTTTGTAGTATCAAACAGACGTGAGATCAATGCCAGGTTAGTCTGTCTGAACCGAATGTACCATTAAATCATATCATCAAAGTACTTTACATCATCCGCTGTGTTCTGCTTGCATCGATGGATGATCCCCAAAATGTGTTCTAAACAGGAAGTGGTGTAGAGATGTTTGTCTGCCAGGGCGAAAAGACATTTTTGTCCTTCGTTCCTGGTAAACATGATAGAGTTTCTCTTTGGGTCAATCTTCCCCATCTGCATCAAGTTGAGATCACTGGCAGAGCCAACAGGAGATATGGTAGGTTTCTTCTTGAACACGCTCGCAATCTCCTGATCCATCAAAGCAACTTCCATGACATAACATTCAAGCATCCTCTTAAAATGGTCGATGATCGGACCATATTCAGCTTCGTTTGTAAGAAGGATGTTGTGCAAGATAATCCAATCATGGGGATTAAGGTTGGGAAGATCTGCAAGTGAGATGGCATGTTCGGTCTTGGCAGATCCCCGAAGTACCTTGAACCGAACGTTGGTGAAGTTGCCTTCCCTGTACGGCTTCAGGACCTGAACATTGACAATTTTCTGAGTGCTCCAAGTTTGGTATTGGGGTTGACCTGCCTTCAGATAAAATTCGATTAAGTCCCGATCAATCTTCGGATGAGGATGAGGGAACTCTGCAATGTTGGAAAAGGCATGAAAAATAAACGCCTTTCGGGTCAGTGGCATGTCGAACTGTGAGTCGACAGTGTTAGAATGATCTAAAGAGATCACCAGTTCTAGCCACAAGATACTTGGTGTGTCAATGGCTTCTTTAATCAGCTTCTCAAGAGTCCAAGAAGGAAAAAGAGTTTTCCTACTCTCAAGAAGGTCGTAGGCTTCTTTCTGTTTCCTTTTGGCTTCTTCAGCCTCTCTAGCCACACGAGCACTGATGTCAGCCTCTTTATCTCGACCTTGTCGCTTCTGAAGGTCGGCGATTGTCTCCTTATCTTCTTCTTCGCTCTCCTCAGCAATCTTTTTGCCTTTGTCTTTTACACCGGAACCGGAGGCTTGGCCTACTGGAGGAGGTTCGATTGTGTGTGTTGCTGTTGAAGTAGGAGGCGGTTGACACATAGTTTCCTTTTCTCCCCCTTGTTTCGGAATGGACACAAAATCAAGGAGCCCTTCGATTTTGCTGAGTAGAGAGAGGGCGGGAGCGAGCTTCTCTGCAAGGGAACGCCTCACAGAATAATTGAGAATTGGATCATGTGCTTCAAGGATGTTTGAGATAGCAGAGTGGATATCCGAAACACACGATTTAACCACCTCTCTTTCAGATTGAAGAGACTCAATCTCCTGTTGAGAGTTGGAGAGTTGAATACTCTTGACCTTCAGAGCGGTAGTTTTCCTTGCGAGAGCATCCATTAGAGTGTTCTCAGCAGCTAAGTCTTCTTGAAGCTTGGAGAGACGCTCTTCAATGGTGGTTCTGAAAGCTGAGTTGTCGTCAGAAATAGATTGACGAAGTGAAGCGAACGACTTCAGCTCAGAAGCGACTGATGTAGCCAACTGGTTGATAATGGGTTCCAGCATAGTCTTGGTGGCTTCGGTACTTTCCTATAAAGATTTCAACAAGAAAGAGGAATCAGTAAATAGTTTATCGACTTTTTCGGTCGCTGCCTGACAAGGTTTGGTTGAGGCATCTATGGCTGCAGTGGCGGAATCGATAGAAACTTGATGAGCTTTGGAAAAGGCCTCAACAATTTTCTGAATTGCAGCTTCTGATATGGAGGACTGAGAAGTGGAAGAAGAGGCGATGAGCGAATCGATTTTGTCATGTAGCTCCTTGAGATGCCTCTTTGTGACAGGAGCGTCGTCATCATCGTCACTTTGAACTTGAAACGGACTGAAATAGACCGAGTCGAAGGTCATGTCCTCCCCGCCAAGGAGTCGTTCTTCACCCTCTGATGCATGAGCAGGAGAGGATGGTGGTGGTGAAGCTGGAGGTTCGGTAGTAGAGGTAGATTCGGGTTGGGTGGTATGTTCGGTTGTTGGTGTGGGTTCGGGTGCCGAGGTGGACTTGGGTGCGTCAGTATGAACCCTCGTATCAGATATGTTGGTTCTAACTTCTGCAGTGGTGGTGGTGGTTGCTTCGGTAAATATCGGTGGTGGTACTGGGATAGAAGTGGATGGGATTTCAGTAGTGGAAGTTATGGGGGGAATAGTAATAGGGATTGTAATTTGTGGAGAGGGAATAGGAGATGTGGAAATAGGAATCTCTGGTGTAGGCGAACGTGGTGGAGTGTTACCACGTTGAGATTCATCAGAATCAGAACCCGCTTCCTCAGATTCGCTCGAGGACGAAGCGATGATTAGCTTTCGCTTAGGTTGGGTTTTTCGCTTCTTCATTGGAGGAGATTGGGCAGCTCTGGTGGTTTTCCTCTTCCTGGGAGATGGGCCTTTAGCTCCCTTTGCATCCTGCTTTCCCTTATCAGCCTTCTTTCCTCTGGGGGCAGGCTTGTCAGCCTCATGGATTGATTTCAGCATCTCTGGAGTAAGCTCTCTCAGACCAGAGCGTTTGAACTCCTTGTATGTTCGAATAATCTGGCTATCAGCAGGAACATCACCATACATTGTTTCAGGGATAGAACCATTGAAGGGAAATTTTGAAGCATCCGATACAATGATCTTCGTGGTATGGAAAGTACCAATCGAAGACATTGGAGCACCAGCAACAATGGGAATGTGGTACTTTTCCAATACCCATTTAGTAACAAGAGTCCAAAACCGGGCATATGAGATCTCTGAGTGCCGGGAAGTGGAAGAAAGACTCTGAATGAGTTGTTGCCAGAGAACCGACCCGTAGTCCATGTTGATTCCATTGTAGACCCCGTACATAATCGAGAGAAAAAGACGGCTTGACCCGTCTGATCCAGCACTTCTTTCAAACAAGCCCTTGAAAAGTATAGTAAACATTCCATTCCATTGAGGGGGCAAGCACGATTTCTTGAATTTTGTGACTGTAGTGAGCACCTCAGTGTACCCCATGTTGTAGAACATGTTGAATAGATGACCCATCAGAATGGTTATAGGGTTAACCCTCGAAGAATCAGGTTCAAACCCTAACAACGTACAAAACCTCTGCTTTGAAATCGACGCCTTGTGTTGAAAGACATCAAAGAAAATCCTATCGAAGACCTTATCGTAGTGAGCTGTGGCAAAAAATTGGGACAGGAACTCCATGGGAACAGATTCAGCTCTGGTAAGAGCAGGAGCGATTGGCGAGAACTTCATGCATTCGATAATGGGGAACATGAATGCGTCATATGAATGAGGAGTAAGATCGATGATCAAACTCTGCTGTGGGCGAATAGGCAAGATGTGAGAAGTTGCGTGAACTGATGAAGAATCTGCCATTGCTGTGATGAAGATGGGAGAGATGATGAACAGTAAAGGTTGAAGGATGTTCTTGCTCTCTGGAAATATAGGCGCAGTAAAGAGGTAAACGGTGGTTTACATTGCCTTTTATAATACGGTTAAAGGAGAGAGAAAAATCTTTCCCAAATCTTCGATTGCCTTTTATAATGGGGTTAAAGGAGAGAGAACCTATGCTTTTGGTAGTTGGTGTTCTCTAAACCGAACCTTCCCCTTCGGTTGTTATTCCTTTCATAACCGAACCTGTGCTTTCGGTTGTTATTCCTTTCTTGCGTCCTGACAGCACTTTTCTCCGACTTTGAATTTTTGTCATGATAAGAGAAATGGGCGTTTTAAGATCGCCAAAACTGTTTTCGTTCTGAGAGATTCTTCTTGTATCTTTGATTTCTTTGCTGTTTTTGATCCTTCACTTGCTTCGGCTATCGGTGAATGTTGGCTTTTTGCTTTTGCTTCCTATCAGCTTGTTCACTTTTAACAGATGACGTTTCGCTTGAAGGAGTTACTTCTTCTACTGGAACTTCTTTTGTACCACTAGTACTTGGCACATCGAAGTTGTCAGGCTTGTTTAGTGGCTCTAGCACATATCTGCCTTTCGTTTTCCAAGACATCCGCTCTGACAGACCAATGGTTTCGTCAGAATTATCTATGGGAGCAGACCAGAAGAACTCATCACAGCCATCTGCATTATCTTCGTTTACAATGGCTGTGAGTTCGGCTGTTTGATGTTCGGTTACTCCTGTGACCTTATATACCTGATTTGGAGTCGTCCTTACCTTTTGGTATACAACAGCCTTTTCTTCATGGATCAGGGACTTATTTTGGGACAAACGAGCAAACTCCACAGAATTTTATGAAATAAGATTTTTGTGGTTTTCGGGTTCGCTCTTGACAAACTTAGAACAGTCAACTTCATCCTCTACAGAAATTTCGCTCATATCATCATCCTCATTAAGCTCAGACGCGTTTTCAACATCAATTTTATTTTCTGAGCTCAATTTGGCATTCAAAGAGTCAAATTTTTGTATGGTTTTGGTCCTTAGTTTCAGTTTATCATTTTCATCCAAAAGGTTTTTCAACATGTCCTTATGGTCCTTGGACTTTATAAAAGATTCGACTTTGTCTAGACCATACATATAAGTCGGATTCACATCATCAGACGAAACTACACTTTCGCAATTGTATGCTTCAGCGTCGATTTCATCCTCCTTAAACTCAAGGAAGGGCAAAATCATGCGATGAATTTTCTGCCCTATTTCACAGTTCAAATGAAGTTGAGTGATGTTAGAATAAAGACGCTTAGCAATTAAACAAAAAACATTTCTTTGTTTCAAAAGTTTCAGATTGTCTCTTTGTAAGTAAATGTTTTCGTCCTTCGATTTGATCAGCTCCGACTGCTTCAACTCTATCCACATCCTCCGTTCCTCACTCTTTGATGACACCCTGCTTATTTGGTCAGTTAGGTTAGAATTGGTGACCCGTGTTTGAGTTAAACTGCTGTCTAGATATGAGATTCTTGAATTTACACTTTTTAATTCTTTTTCATATGAATTTTGTGGGACTTTGAATAAAACAAAAATGGATTGTACCTTCTTGATCAATTCATCAAGCTCATTGAACTGCACGCTGAGAGGTTTTGCTGTGAAACATAAGTCCTCTCGCTCCTTCGTGTCTTCATTCCCACCGTCTGTATTGTATCCCCTCATTTGAGATACATCTGTCACCATCAAACACTTTCCACCGCTTTCTTCACCTTTCACAACATACGCCTTTCCATGAGATGGCTTCCTGACTTCATCATCCTTTGAGTCGGTTGACCAGAACTCCACGCCACCGAACTCATCCTCTGCTGCCGAACCCTGCACAATTAAAGCGTTCATTGAAGGATTAGTGGCAGCTTTCTTTCTCTTGATCTCATCAAGCTTTTTCATCAACACAGCTTCTTCATCATTTTCCTCATCCTTCTCTGCCATTTTCTTTAGGACACAGTCTTTGGCATAGTGGTTCTTTCCTCCACAGTAGTAGCAGTTCACACCAGAATCTCCTTCAACTTTCGCCTCTTTCTTTGGTTCTTCTGCCTTCGGTTCCTCCCTAACCTTTTCAGAACTATAGCTTCCCTGCCAATTTTGGTTTTTATTGGTAGGGAACCTTTTCTTAATGAACCTCTTTGGATTCGACACCATCATTGCATAATCTTCAAAGGTAAGATCATAGTCTTCGAAGTTAAGGTCTTCATCTTCTACCACACTTTTGCTTTTAGACAGAAGGGCCAAGGATCCCAAGCTTGAGACCACATTTTTCTCTTGCAAGACAATATTTTCTTGGGATTTCAAAATCCCCACCAGCTTTGCCAATGAATAAGATTTAAATTGCTCATGAGCTTTAATAGTGGACACAACTGCTCTCCACTCAGATCTAAGGCCATTCAAAAAGGTAACTTTTTGTTCAATCAGCTTCCTTTCTATATCGTGTTTGATCATCTTACTAAGAAGATGATTGAAGCGATCGAACGTCTGAGTAACAGTTTCATCAGGATTCTGCTTAAATTCGCCAAACTCAGACAAAAGTAGGATCTGAATGGAATGCTCCAAATCTTCATCTGTAGAATATAGCTCTCGCAGCCTATCCCATATTTCTTTAGCAGTGCTGCATGAACTTACTAGCCTGAATGTATCGGATTGAAGAGCGAATCAAATCAGTCTCAATGCTTTAATGTTGCACTGAAACTTATCCTTTTCGTCTTGAGCAATATCCTTTACGTCCTTTAACAGGTCATTATACTCTTTCTGAGTTTTAATGATTTTTGACATTGCTGAATGAGCAAATGGTCTAGATACGATTGCTTCCCAAATAAGATATCCATTGTCTTCAGATCCAATGACATAATCTTCGAAGTGATGTGCCCAAACTTCGTAATCCTGGGTGTAAAGAATAGGAATCTTCGTCGTTGATCCAATGCTGTTTGAGATGTTGATGGGATTTGATTGTGACTCGTCCATGCTTGATGGTTTAACCTGTTTGAAAGATCAGACTTGTAATGTATAGAATTAGGGCAAAACAAATAAATGCTGAGTTACGTCAATTATGGAATGACGGCTCAATAAATATTAGTTAATGCGAAATAACCCTAATCGCAACCTCTTTCACAGAAAAGATGTGTATGAATTACACAGTCTCCTGCTCTGATACCAATTGATAAGTTATAAACTAACTTGATGATCGATTAGATCTTCTCAACAGGTAAGCGATAAATATAAAAATAGTAAATAACAAGAGTATGAATCAAGATGTGTCGAATGATTAGATTACTCAATCCTCAGCAGAGCTCGACTAAGAACTTCCGCTGTAGAGGATTCTAGGGTTACAAAAACAAGAACGATAAATATGCTAAACAATAAATCTCCAATCGTTATTGATCGTCCTCTCGTTCTAAGATGCATGCAAGCATTTATTTATACTAAACCCTACAAAACTCACGGATGGACAGGCCCATACCGGAGATACATATTGAACTAACTAACGAGCCCAATAAACGCAACACAAAATACGACCCAACACATATCTAAGGACAATACGGATATAACCTGCTACGAATACGAATATGAGTACAAATACGAATTCGAATACTAATAGGAATACAAATACGAATCTGAGTACTAATACGAATACGAATACTAATACAAATACGAATACAAATGTAACGTAGTACGAATACGAATACAAATGTAACCTAGTACGAATACGAATGTAATCTAATACGAATACGAATACGAATACGAATACGAATACGAATGTAATCTAGTACGAATAAGAATACGAATACGAATACGAATACGAATACGACTACGAATACGAATACGACTACGACAACGAATACGAATACGACTACGAATGCGAAATGACGCCTTTGGTTGACACTAAGACTTCGAATATACATTTAGTGTACCCCTTGAGTGTCACCAGAGTTTCGAATTAAATGTGAAAATACGCCTCTGGACCTCTACTGAGTTTCGAGTATATCCACCTCAGAATGTCGACAGAGCTTCAAATATACAACTAATGTACTCTTTTGGAACTCAACAGAACTTCAAAAATATTGTAATGAACACTTCTGTGTGATTCCAAATATTCGAAAATACAACTAAGTTAGTAGATAATATTCATTCGAATGTAGGATAACTAAGGGTTTAGAACACGTAACTAATACTACTCACATGATAATTACTAGTACTTCGAAATCAGACCTAAGAACCAACCACCACACATAGGAAAATATGGGATTTTCCTGGGATAACATAACAGCTAGTAAAGAACTTAGAATCAAATAAACAACTCAACACATAGGAAAATATGGGATTTTCCTGCGAACCTAGATACAAATAGACAACTCAACACATAGGAAAATATGGGATTTTCCTGAGTAGTACAACAACACATAAACGGATAAAGTAACAAACGAATAGCTAAAACTATAAGGAAAATATGGGATTTTCCTGGAATGACATAACCAACCGTTTTCGAAATTGTAACAAAGGATAACCAAACTGTTTTCATAAGAAAATATGGGATTTTCTTTATCAACAACTTTTCTAGAAAGTAAAAAGGAACTCGTCCTTTTCAAAACTAAATCGCTTATGAACTCACCAACTTTATGCTGATTTTCAAACTGCTTGTACTCTCAGGTCAGTGTTAGACAGGTACTCTGCAACCTTTTGGAGAAGACGGAGCGTCCCGAAGACTCGTCTTTACTTTTGTTCATATGATATATGTATAACACTTGTACAAATTTTCTTTCAAACATATGTAAATAATATTATGTAATGTAATGTTTTGTGATTACTGCTTTACTATGTGCATTGGATTTGATACTCAACGTGGAGTCAACCCCGGAAATGTTTCCGCAATTGGTTTTCGGGGTGTGACATATGGTTTGTACGGAATGGAAATTTCTGGTTGTCACATAAGTTGTCACTACTGAGGATGTAACTGCTCAATCCCCGAATGCCACTTTCCGAAGGTAGTGTGGCAGTACTGATTCTTGCACATACTGCTACAGTTACTGAATCCAAAGTAATTTGTTCTAAAGGGGAACGATCTCCAATTTATCATTCTAATTCCAAGGTGTGCAAATGGCATATAACATCTCTTGCAAATATAATTCAGACACAAGCGAGGGATAACCCAGAGTCACACTTACTCAACCCACCTCCCGGAACGAAAGACTCTACCGTGCAGTTTCCCGCACATGTTGTACCGTATCTAACCCTGCTGGTCTCTCAAAATCTGATCCAAAATCTAGGGTCTCCTCAACATAAGCAACTGATCTGATTCTCTCTTACCAATGTGCTCTAAGTCCATATCTTGTTCTCATCATCAAGAAGTCATATCATTCAGGGCCTTGCACCCTGATATACTCATGATCTCCCTGCTATCATTCTACAACATGTTCTGATAACTTACATTCTTCATTTCCTCATCTGTTACATACTGTGGTACCATATAAGCTCTTTCTCGAGACTTGGCAGTGACCTCTGCCACTGTCTCAGTCGTCTGGTGGAGATCTAACAACTCTTGCGCCTCAATCTCCTAGGCACACTCTGCCCAGAATCTAGTCTAAAAGTCATTCCATGACATAGCATCAACCGTATCATCACTCAACCTTCTACCAACTACTTTTTGCTAACAATGGGGTCTCTAATCCCCATGACAATCTGAAGCTTCACAAACTCTGAATTCCTGAACATCAATGTGCGGGTCTCTATCATGACTGTTATCTTAGTGCATAATGCACTTGGCCGCTCATCACAAATCTCTATAATGCCCTCCTTGATCATACCGAGGATCACAGGAGTCTGTTCAATGATACATCGCAAAATTCTTAGATGGAATGAACTCTTTCCTCTGATCATCAATCTGCCCAACTCTAAAGTCCGATTCGGATCCCTCTCCGGAACCTAAACTGCTAACTGGTAACTCGCGTAATGTCACCATGCTGAAAATATAGCACTTCTTGATCAATATACACACCATTGCTGAGGGATATCTCACACCCTCTAAAGTTCCCTGGTCTTGTCTCCGCCCCTCTTGATTCGAGTACGGATCCTCTGCTTTCAGTAGTACGGGCCCATACTACCTTCCACATCTATCCGTACTTTCCTCAATAGTTACCTCAACTCCACCAAGTCACTTTACTGCTACTAATCTCTGCTACTACCTTCCTAGGCTTGCATAGGGAACTTCTGACTTCACCCAAACCAGTCCTAAGCTACTGAAGGCCTCCTTGTAATGCCAATTATTCATCACCTGAATACCATCACATGCGACGAGGCTCAGATAATCCTTCGAGTAAAAGACTCGTCCCTACAACGGTTAGACTCATACAAGAGCTGCGCAATAGGGCCGAATCCAGCATTCTAAGATTATTCAACCCTGATCATATGTGACGTGACGTATTCACCTAATGGCTAACTCCCATCACTCAAAGTCCCAAAAAGCACAAAGCAAGCAGCATTCAGACACAGGAGACTACTCAAGCAAATCTATCCTCATAATGAGAAACTGTACTAGCATACAATGCTAAGCTCATACTATCAGGCATAACCTAAACAGGCTATCCTACTATTGTCTACTCAATACTAGCATGCAATTCTCATAAAGCTGAAATATATATATATATATATATATATATAGCAAGCATATAAGGCATCCTCCTAGATCCTTAGTCCTATTCTAGCATGCTGTCCTACAGAAACTGAAACTGAAACTGATAATCATGACATAAACTTGTATAGGTAATTTGGGAATACTTACTTGTGCTCGGCTGATTGCATGCACCACACCCTTTTTCTCTTTTTAAAATTCTTTTCGCTTTTTCTAAAACTCTTTTCTTTATACTTTTTCTGAAATTGTTTTCTTTTCTCAAAATTCTTTTGTAACCATGGTTTTTCTGTTGAAAACTTTATACCACTTCCTTAGTTTGAGTTCAGACACACTCGAAAGTGTGCCCGAATCCCTCAAACCAAGGCTCTGATACCAACTTGAAACGACCAAATTTTCACGACTAAAAATTTTCTTTTAAAACATTACTAAAACCACATTTATAAACACCGTATCATAAGTCATAACATAATTTCATAGTATTAATTTCAAACATAACTTATTATCAGAGTAAAACATCCCAGGCTGAAAAAATGGTGTGTGCACTGCAATCTTCCCGAGCTCCACTTTTGAAAACTGAGTACCTGAAACCAAAACTAAAAACCGTAAGCACGAAGCTTAGTGAGCTCCCCCAAAACTACCACATACCATACAATAACATATAAAGCATCTACTGGGCCTTGCCCACTGCATCGGACCGGAGTCTGGAACTAACCAGGGCATTGCCCTCTGCATCGGACCGAAGTCCGGAACTAACTGCATCGGACCGAAGTCCGGAACTGACTGCATCGGACCAAAGTCCGGAACTGATTGGGACCTTGTCCCCTACATTCGACCGAAGTCCAGAACTGACTGAACATAACATAGCATAAACATATCAACTATCATGAATACATGTAGTGCATAATGCATCGGAACAGAGTCCGGAACACATAACAGAAAACATGCTTGAATCACAAAGACATCAAGCACTCTAACTACTGCATCGGACCGAGGTCTGGAACTAAATGAACATAGCATAACATAATCATAGCATATAATATAAACACATATATTGCATACGGCATCAGACCATAGTCTGGAACACATAACTCATATGTATCATAAATAAACCAAGCATAATGTACTACTGCATCAAACTGTAGTCCGGAAATACTGCTAACTAAATAGGCCGACATTGTGGCCGTAGACCCGTTCCTACTGGAAGGAAACTCACCTGAACTGCTGAACTCTGTTGATAACCCTATAGCTGCTAACCGAAAACCCTCTGAGTCGCTGCTCCTCTAGCTCTTCGAGCTACCAATAACAATATGACACTTAGTCTGACAGTCCTCCAAAAGTCAAATAAGTCAACTCTAGTCAAAGTCAAAGTCCTGGTCACAGTCAACCTTCCAGGTTGAACCTACTCGCCGAGTCAGCCTACTGACTCAACGAGTTCATAAGCTCAAAAACCCTTTCCATTCGCGACTCCACTCGCCGAGTCAGACCATGACTCGCCGAGTCTACTGATTTCCGAGTTCTGACCTGTCCAACTCACTGAGTCCCCACTCCACTCACTGATCCGAGTCTTAACTCGAAGGGTTTGGGGTTTCGCAACTGGACTCGCCGAGTCCCAGACAATCTTCAACAGACTTGCCGAGTTGTTCATCCAACTCGTCGAGTTCCTGCCTATCTTCATCCAACTCGCCGAGTCCTCCCATGTGACTCAATGAGTTACTACGCGACTCAAGTCTGATATCTAGTCCGACTCGCCGAGTCTTCTCCCAGACTCGTCGAGTCCTTACGTGCATTTCCATAATTTCGAGTCACAGAGCTTCTCCTCGGCTCCAAACAATAGATCTGGGTTCCTAGAGTCCATTAGCAATATAAAGTTGCTACCTTTACGTGCTTCTTGCCTCATAATACCAAAACCAAGCTAGAAAGGAACTTAACTCATGGGGAATGGCTTTTGCATACCAACTAACAGGGCTTTCTGCATCTTTGGTCAAAATAGAGCTCAGATCTAGAGTTTCAACTCCAGATCTAACTTCTGCACCCACTTCTCATCACATACTCTTAAAGAAACCCTAAAACTCCATGAAAGATGGATCTAGAAAGGAGAAAGCCAAGGATAACGATTCATTACATCCAAATGCTCTAAAAAGTTCCACCAACTCTGGATCCAAGGCCTCCTCTTGCACCACTATGAATCTCTTCTCTTCCAAGTTCCAAATTACTTCACCAAGGGTAGATCTTTGCTCCAAAAACGGTTATGGTGGCTAGGGTTTGGGATTCTGGACTATAGGGGCCGCAAAATGAGTCCTAGGGAAGAGAATAAGATGCTTAAATAGGGTACCAAGTCCCGGAATTAGGGTTTCCCAACTCAGACCAAACTCGCTGAGTCCACTTGCCGACTCGCCGAGTCGGTCACTTACTTTACACCTGGAATCCCGCTCCGACTCGCCGAGTTCCTCCCTGGACTCGATGAGTCGACCCTCTTTAAGTTATGGTTTTCCTTTCCTTTCTTGACCTTTTTGATTTCGGGTGTTACAAGCTTTCCAAAACAAGATAATGGCACTTAAATACTTATGAATTCACCAGCTTTATGCTGATACTCGCTTTCAAAATAACTTGTATTCTCAAGTCACTAGTAGACAGGTACGATGACCAAGTTTTGAGAAGACGGAGCACAGACAAGACTCGTATTTTATTTTGATTACATATTTTTGGTGTCTTATTACAATGAAAGAACACACATGTATTAGAACTTTACTTTTAATGCAATGGATTATGTTGTTGCTTGTTTACTACTTTACACTGTTATGATACTTCACATGACGTCCTCCACCCCTAAACATTTCCGCCGTTCTTGGTTTTGGGGTGTGACAGAACATTTCCGCCGTTCATGGTTTTGGGGTGTGACACTCACCTTCCTACCAGGCACATACATGTATCATACATACAACAAGTATAACTATCATGCAAACCGATCCTTGGGCACCCGCCCGCTACACTGGACCTCGTCCTAAATATCATACTAGCATACTGTGCCTAGGGCTAACCCCCGGGTCTTCCTACTCATAACTACATGGGCTGACATTCTGGCCGTAGACCCATTCACACATGGGGAAACTCACCTGCACTTGCTGAACTTGCTGACCCTACTACTGCTGCCCGACAACTCTTCGGAACTGCAGCTCCACTAGCTCCCCGAGCTACCAACATCAAAACAACACTTACTCTAACTGTCCTCCGAAAGTCAACTAAGTCAACTCTGGTTAAAGTCAAAGTCCTGGTCAAAGTCGACCTTCCAGGTCAACATTACTCGCCGAGTCTGCCTACTGACTCGCCGAGTTCATATGCTAAGAGTCCTTCCATTCGCGACTTGACTCGCCGAGTCAACCCATGACTCGCCGAGTCCACCGATTTCTGAATCCCGTCCTATCCAACTCACTGAGTCTCCACCCGACTCACTGATTCGAGTCTTAACTCGAAGGGCTCGGGGTTTCGCGACCTTACTCGCCGAGTCCAAGAACAGACTTGCCAAGTCCGAGGCAAACTTCAACAGACTCGCCGAGTTGTTCATCTAACTCATCGAGTTCCTCCTAATCTTCATACTTCTCGCCGAGTCCACTCGAAGGACTCGTCGAGTCTATTCAATCCTTCATACATTTAGAAGCTTTTTGAGTGATGCAGGGACTCCAAACTGTAGATCCACTCTTCCAAAGCCTATTCCTCACGTAAAGTTGCAAACTTTACGTGTAGCTAAGGAGATCTAGGCTCAAAACACTCCATACTCGGGTTTAAGACAACCATGCTTCACCTTCACCCCCAAGACTGATACTTTATGACTCTCTAGGCCAGAATACACTTAGATCTGAAGTAGCAACTTCAGATCTGAACTTCTAACTCCAATTGGCTCTAGAACATGGCATAAAAGCCCCAAATCTCATGACAAAAAGGAAACTATGAGCAAAGGAGTGAAGGTAATGACTTCTTACCTTCAAACGCTCTGAAAAGCCACACCAACTCTGGATCCAAGGCTTCCTCTTGCACCACTATGAACTTCCTTCTCTTCCAAGCTTCAAATCACAACTCCAAGGCTAGATCTTTGCTCAAAAACGGATATGGCGGCTAGGGTTCGATGTTCTGGATGAGAGGAGTTGTAAAGGAACCCTAAGGAAGAGAATAAGGTGCTTCAATAGTGCACAAAGTCCCGGACTTAGGGTTTCCCTCTTCAGACCGGACTCATCGAGTCCATACTCCGACTCTCCGAGTCGGTCACTTACTCTTCAACCCAGATCCCGCTTGAACTCGTCGAGTTCCTCCTTGGACTCGACAAGTTGACCCCCTTGACTTAGGGTTTTCTTTCCTTTCTTGGTCTTCTGATTTTTGGGTGTTACAGTTTGTGTGTTAAACACATTTGTTACAATTATTATATATTATTATGATGTTTATAAATATTATTATTAATGGTATTATTAGTATGATTATTAATTGTTTGTGTAAGAAAAAATGATCCAAAAAAAATTTAAGATTCGATAATGAAAAATAATAATTATGGGAATATTAATAATAATAATGGAAATTATAAATCCGTCGCTATTTCGTAGCTACTCGGTAGCTATTTTGTTTCGTCGCTAGCCCGTAGTTATTCTGTAGCATTAGCTACATAATAGCTACGGATGTTAGCTCGTAGCTATTCCATAGCCATTCCATAGCTAATGAGCTACGAAATAGCTACTGATTCACATTTGTAGCTATTCCGTAGCTATTCCGTTGCTAAATTAGGGCGTCCCATTATGTAGCTAATCCGTAGCCATTCCATAGCTATTTAGCTACGAAAATTTTCTATAGGAAAACCCATATTTTCTAGTAGTGATAAGATGCTTGCCAGCTTGATGTTTTTATGATATTGTGATGGAGAAAAGGAACATTATCATCTAGAATAGGGGAATATGAATCGGCTAGATATTTCCCCTCGGCTTGAGGCATTTGACATTGTGATGGAGAAAAGGAATATTATCATCTAGAACAGGGGAATATGAATCGGCTAGATACTGCCCCTCGGCTTGAGGCACAACCTCAGTGTGGAGCTTCTGTAGAATGATTATAGAAATAGGAAATCCTTGGATTACGTAATCCCTAATAAAGTTAATGTCAATAAATCCATTTCCATTGTGTTTAGCAGTTTAGCTTGAGAGTCTTTAACTTGATCTTTATGCTCTCCTCTAATGGATTATCTTGCTTTTTGACATCATCATGAAGAACCGAAGGAAAAAGGACCGATGAAAAATATGCTCGCTGGGCTGAGGAACTTAATAGAGCATAAATGCTTGATGGAATTGTAGCAGGTATGACAACCAAAGTTGTATCATCAAAAGGAGTTGGAGTTGTTGTGTCAACTAAAGTGGTTGGTACAAAGATTTACAGATGGGCAATAGTGTTCGAAATGTGTCGCATTGATAAAACTAGAAATATAAGATATTGAATCGTTCGTAACACTACAAGAACATTTGAAATTCACCGCTAAATGGATTATCACAATGAGTAATAGGAATACCGCTTGGTCTTGCAACATGATCAATATTCTATTGGTTTTCTTCATAAGTGAGTTAAATTATAATAGAAACTCTAGAATACTAGAAATAAATTTGAGATCTTAGAGACTATGGTAAAGTAAGCTTTTCCATATTCTTTATACTATCAATTGTGATATTTTTTTTTATTTTCTATGTTGTGTATGTACGGTTGTGGTTGTGTATTTGTGTGTCCAAAATATATTCAACAATAATATATAAGTAGTTGGTCTATGATTCTCTTAGCAATATATTCACATTTAATCAATGACCGATTCTCTTTAAATTACTTATATACTTATTGATATTTAATAGTGTAATATTTGTTTTATGATTATATAGGTTTTACTCGAGTGTTCCTTAATTTTTGAAAAGCGACAAGAGGGATTGTCATTTTGTTTGTTTGTTTGTTTTTCTAAGTGGTCAAATCGTTCTTATAAAATAGCTTTTATATTTTATATTTTATATTTTTCATTTTCAAATTACTTTTAAGAGATTATCGTTTTGGGTTTTATGTAGCTTGCTATTATTTTTTCAATGGATAATGGAACACTCATTTTAAAGTGTGTAAATTTCACATCAAGGATGTGATAAGGTTTATAAATTTAATTGCTTTATTTACTTATGGTTAAATTTGATATGTTTTGGTTTCTCTTTTGTTGTTATCCAAGTGCTTTTTAGCTTGATAATGTATCATAAGTTGCAACCTTTTAGTTGTGAATATATTATGCCAACAACATAACTCGATGAGCAAGCAAGTCTCAGAAAATGAATGTTAACGTGTCACACCACTAATAAATGTTCACTTCAAGTTTACATTTGGTCCATTTTATAGATATGAATAAATGCAAGACATATCAATGCACTTTCATTTATATTTTTATATAGCATCCCACTTTTATTTCTTATTTTTTGAATATTTTACTTTTTATAAAAATTATTATTATACATTAGGATCGTCTCTGTAGGCCATGTATTTATAAAATTTCCAAAAACAAACCTCCATAGGTTGTGCTTAACATGGCTTTTAAATTGATATCTATCATAAATAAGGAGTATAATATGTTGTTATTATGAGTACATTGATATAATGGACAGAAACTATTGTATGTTGTTACTATTGATTAAACTGATTACTATAATCGATAAAAACTCAAAGTATGTGGTTCTTATTAATATATTGCTATAATGGAAAAAAGTATAGTATAATGTTATTATTGATTAAATTGATTGCTATAATGGATAAAAGCTCTTAAAGTGTGTCGTTATTATGAGTACATTGATATAATGGACAAAAAGTATATTATGTTGTTATTATTGATTACATTGATTGTTATAAAGGATAAAAAAAACTCAAAATATGTTGTTCTTTTGAGAACATTGCTATATTAGATAAAAAGTACAATATGTTGTTGTTATGTATTAAATTGTTAACATGTTCCTATAATAAACAAAAGTACATTGTTATAACGGTTTTAAAGTTAAGTAGATTTACTAACTATATACGTTTGTCTTATCTTTTTTTAGATAGAAAAGTTGTGTCATGAAATAGCTAACATGTGACAAAGCGAAGCATAAAGGGGGTTGAAATTGGCATAAATGCGAGGAAGGCAAGCCTCACTTAAGCAAACAAACAACGACTTTTTTCAACCAAAACAACTTGTCTTGTAATCCGCCAGACGGAAATTAGTTTTATGTTTCTAATTAACCTAAACAATCAATACTTGTATTTGACAGTTTTCATGTAACATATTTGACACCAAATTGTATTGTGATCTAACACTTTTTATTATAATTAATTTGTTATGTGATAATATGTTTAGCATATTTGTATCATACATTGGTTTTTTCTGCATTTTTGTGCAAAAAACACTTGATTTTTTTTAGTTTTTCATACTTTACAAAACTTCAAACTACGATGAAATATTGACGGAACCAGCTGTCATGAAAAGTAAACAAATCTGTCGGTACATGTCCATTGATAATCCGGCTGTGTCGTGGTTTATCGATAAAGCGCCGGCAAAATGTGTTTGATGGTACTCCGTCGCTAAAAGTGTTGGATCGGTAAAAGTATCTGTGGAAAGTACGTTGGTAATGTGGTCAAAAAGGTGTTGGTAATGTGGTTAAAAAGGTCAAACAAGGATTGTAGGCATCGACCACTAAATCCATCGGAAAAGGGTCAGTAATATTTACTGACAGCATTTTTATCCAACCAACCAATTTTCGTCGAAAATCCATCTGAAATGACCTTAACCAATGGAAACTATCGGCGATTCTAACACGTCTTTTTAATAGGGAATTTTGAAGGATGAATGATTTTAGGAGGTAAGAGTATTAAAATGCTACTTGTTTTATTCTTTTGTAAACTTTTGAAATGTCTCATTTGATATACCCACTAACCATGTATGAAACCATAAAAGTGAAAAGGAGTTATCCGATGGACACAACTACTCCATTTAGTGATGACTACTGGACATTTGTACGTGAATTGAAACATTATAATAATACATAATTTAATCACACAATTAATCAAATTAAAATCCACTCCAGCATCAGCTTAACTGATAACCAGGCATCCAAACCTGAATTACTATACTTCCATTGATCATCCAAACCTAATTTACTATACTACCCCTGATCTTCATCTGGGTAAAATCGTTTCTGACACAAACACTTCATGGCTGCTGCCATCAGTTGATGTCAATCCATGTTGTATTCCCACTCCAGTCGACCCTTCTAACTCATAATTATACTCATACTCCTCAACTACACTCACATCCTCTTCTTTCACCGGAAACATAAATTCTTGATTTCCCGACATGCCACTACCACCTTTCATGTCACCTGACACCTCGCCATCCATCTTCTCAGCCGCCTCTTGTAACTGCAACGCAAACTCCAACCTCCAAACAACTTCATCCATCTTCGGACGTTTGCTCCCTTTCATTCTCAAACAACTATTTGCCACCTCACCAAACTTCATCAAACAATTAGGAGCAATCTCATCACGTATTCTCTTATCAACTATCTCATGCAATGTCCCCTTTCCATAATTTTTCCTCCCCCATTCAGCCAAATTCATCTCTTCATCGGGAACCCCTTGGTTTATAACCGCTGGCCTTGAACACAAGACCTCTAACAATACAGCCCCAAATGAATACACGTCGGATTTCTCTGTAAGTTGTTGATATTTGTAATATTCAGGATCCATATACCCAAGTGTCCCTTTCACTGCTGTGCTAACATAATCCACCCCTTTCTCTTTTGGCCCTAACTTTGACAAACCAAAATCCGCCACTTTCGCCACAAAATTCTCATCGAGCAAAATATTAGTCGATTTCACATCACGATGAATAATCACGCGATTTACACCTGTGTGTAGATAATGCAACCCTTTCGCTGCACCAATGCAAATCTCTAAACGTCGTTTCCATGGTAAATGAGGCTTTTTTCCTTTGTATAAATGATCTTGTAATGTTCCGTTTGACATGTAATCATACACAAGTACCATTTCACCCTCGTCATCGCAGTATCCGATTAAGGACACAAGTTGGACATGTCGTAATTTTGAAAGCAATCTGATTTCTGTTCGGAATTCGTGAAAACCTTGTTTGGATAACGCGTTTAGTCGTTTGATTGCGACAGCTGTTTTATCATTGTCGATGTACCCTATGTACACCATACCAAACCCTCCTCTCCCGATTACACGAGTTTCATCAAATTCTTTTGTGGCATCTTTCACTTCCTGAATGGTAAACCTGCGACACCTCCCAGACGGAAGGCCGGAGTCTTTTGATTTTTGCTCATCGGACTTGTCGCCGGAGCGTTTCACTCGCCGGAAAACGATAAAACCTAAAACTGACAACATGAGTACTAACGCTCCGCCAATACCTCCAATTATGACCGCATATGGTGGAGTTTTCTTTTTTCCGGTAGGGGATGGTGGTGGTGGAGACGGTGGTGTAGGTTGGAGCTCCGGGTTGGGGCCAGCGAGACTTCTATTCATGGTAAGCTTGAAAACTTCCAAACCGTTCAAAAAAGCATCATTGTATTCTTCAGTGGCCTCAAGGTTAGGAGTCATTGCGAGCCATAAGTCTTGTTTTCTTCCACTACCATCAGAATCATACACATATACGACATAATCCTTAAACACGGGAAACCCGGTACCTTGAGTCCAGTAAAACAGATCAGCATACTGTTCAGCCGTCTGATTATTAATAAAAATCTTAAATATCACCGCATGTTTTCTCGTGTATTCCGGTATAATACTACAAAAATGGAGCCTAAGCATGTAATAAAACCCGGAATCCACCGGAAGTAGCCACGTCAGATTGTAATATTCAGACAATTTACCCATGCTTCTTTGGGTAGCGTAAACTACTTCAGGTGCGGTGTAATTCGGTGTCTCAGCAGTGTAGGTGATCGGATTCTTGTAAACCTGCGTGAGGCCGGCTGCTGATAACAGGTATCCATAATCTTGGTCCCACATTCGGTACATCCCGGTATCCCCAGTGGGCGGAATCTGTATTCCACCGACGTTTAACCTGTAAATATTCTCGAGACCAATGTCCTCTTTGATCATGGGTCCCGCACTTTGACCGATGGATTTCGGGTATTTTGATTTATAATATAAGTTTTCGGGTAGTGAAACGATTTCGATACCGTTAATGAAGGCGTAGGAGTTAGGGGAAGGGGTAAAAGTGACATTTAAGGATTGGGTATCATTTACGTAGATAATGAATTCTTTGATAAAGTTGGGAACCGGGGGACTGCCAACAAGGTTAGTTCCTAGATAGGATGCGGTAAGGAAAGCGCTGAAGTTGGATAAGAGAGTGTAACCATTGGATGATACCGAGAAGTAAGATTGGTTTGCTTGGTGGCTGGAGTAGGTGGCAGGGTAGAAATAGAGGCGGAGGAATTTAGGGCCATTGGTCACCGGAAAAGTGTATGTGAATGATGAAGTGTTGAAGAGTCGGGCGGTGTAATATGGGATTTCCGGGGTGGAGGGGTGGTGGTTGTTCGTGGTGGAGGTGAAGGAGGTGGTGGAGGGTATGAATTTGGAACGTTCATCGGTGTCCCATTTCCGGTCGTTGGAAGTGACCGATGCACCACCGCAGTTGAGGAGGAAGTAGTCGGTGGGTTTGTATGGTTGGGCGGTGGTGGTGGTGGAGAAGAGGAGGAGGAAAGAAAAGAGTGGTAAAGGGAAGGTGAACATGGTGGTTGATAGATTTACGTACGTGTTCCTTTAGTGTGGTGCTCTGATCTTGTTATTGCTCCTTTATAAATTATTAAAGTAGATAGGGTTATAAAGATAGTTTTCATGACTTCGAAAAATCTTGCTCATCGCCATTTTCCTCTTAGCCAATAGGAACCATTTTACACTATGGCATGTGTAACGTGTTTCAATAGCTACATTTTAATAAAACTGGACTGCTGGAGTTGGTCGTATATGATTTTTGTTAATATATAATGTTATTTAAGTGAATAATTTACTATAAACAAGCAAAAATATAGTTTATGAACTCCTGACGTTCATGTTGAAGTATGACAAATTAGTGCTCATTAGAAAATATAATATTTCATATATTGAATGTTTATTTGTTCGATTATATTTATTGCTACATATTTCAAGCTAATCAAAAGGCGTTTCCATCTAAAAATCTGTCATAGAATACCTATTTAACAGGGTTGATAACCCATACCAGTTAGCTTAAGATGTGGCTCACTACACGGTTCAAGAACATGAAATAATAATAATAATATATAATTTGTAACTTACATCGTTGTGTATTATTATTATTATTATTATTATTATTATTATTATTATTATTATTATGTTTTATTAGGTGTTTTTTTTAATGCATTTCTATCTCAAATGAATAGAATTTCTAGGTTCTTATTAAATACTTATTAAATAAAGTTGTTTTAAAAAATGTGTCGTGCAACTCCCTTTAGTTTAAGTATGGTCGTGCAACTCAAACTTTTACTTTTTGTCTTAATGATTTCTAAAGATATGTTTTTCTCAATTTGAAAAAATATTAATTAGTTGAAAGTTTGGAAACGGTTTCATACTTGATAATATCTTTACTTTATATATTTCCTTGATTATGAGGGCTTCCTCTGTTATCTTTTTATAAATAATGCTCTTATGGGACGTAACCAAACACACAAAAATCCTCAATCCAACATCTAAGAGATGTACCCATGCCATTGAGGGTTATATACTTATATCCAATATGTTTTCATATCATGAATGGTGCAATATAAGAGAAAGTTGTCATCCATAATAATAAAGATAATAAAGGTTGTGGGAAAGCAAGAGATAAAGCTAACAACTTTGGTGTTGGGCCCAACAATTACAAAAATCCCTCACTTTCATTATCTCATCTTGTAATGGACAAATGAATGACTGATTACTTGACTTATGCTTTACCGGGCTCAAAATATTTTCTGGTCAAATTTGGGTGTTAGTATTAAATATAAAAGTTATGAAATTATCACACAAAGCAAGAATAGAAACGAAAAGAATATAAACCAAGCTTGCACACGTTTTATATCAATAAACGTCTGATACAACTTGATGAAAAGCCGTGAACACAAAGGCATCAACAACCACAAACGTCTGACTAACCCTCTATTTATAGGGACTACGACCGAGAAGAGTTTACGGCCGTGAGGTGTTTACAGCCGTAAACTCATTACCACCGTAAACTAGACAAAAACACACTACTAACATACTCCCTACTATTACATTCTAAAGCCTAGACCAAACCACTAATTTGGGCCCTTCAATCTCCCCCTTGGTTTGGACTAGCACGAAGTTAACCTTTAATAACTACCATGACGTCCGCTTGCCCCATTGCCCCATTCCACATCCGTTTGTTAAGAATCTCAGCAACCATAGTTGTATACACCTTCACAGCATCTTCAAAAGTATCCTCATCGACCAAAATCTGAAAGTTGCTTAGGTGATGAATATCCCATATTCGAAATTGTAACAAATCTCTTCGATCGTAGAGTTGAATGCACCCATTCTTGAGCTTGATGACCGCAGCAGAAGTAACTTCATCAAAGACCCAACACTCCGTAGAACTTAGAGATCCATCTTGATAATGTTGAAGAATAGGGAATTGTTTGACCTACTTGGTTGCAGGCCACATCACGACTTGCAAATGCTGATCAGTTTTAGGATTAAGGATATCAGAATGCTCTTCTATGACAGACTCAGCAGTATTCATCGCTAGAAACCCTTTCTTGACTTGATCTTCAAGGAAGTGCTTAAAGTAAGTAGCCTGAGGATTGTTTGATAAATTGGAGAAAGGAGCTCGAGACAGTTCAGTTAGATCGACTCTAGTCCATGAACTGAAGTCATGACTATCTTTATAAAGTTCAAAATTGCCACTTTTCCTTAACATGATCCACATCTTGAAAGGATCATGAAATCCCCACGAAGAAATTCCTGACCTATCACTGAAAGTTTCTCTGAATCGAACGACTTCAAGATCAGTCATTATAATTGCGGGTTCATCCCAAGAAGCATTCTGATTGGAGTTTCTTTTGAAAAGCAGTTGCCCTTTCTTAGCTGCTTCCTCTTGTGCATCGCGAATGGTTTTTGAAACATAGGGAGCTTGAGGATGCTCATCTTCAGCACGATTAACAACTCCTGATGTTTGGCCAGTTGGCAAAGAGACTGGAAAAGCTGGAACATGTAGATTAATCTTATATTCATCAGCAGACGTCTGGTATTTATCACCAAAGTCTTCTTCAAGTTTCATTTTCAGCTCAAAATAACTTGAAGTCAATAAATTGAAGTGATCTTGGAGATCGGATATTTGTTTTGGCTTTAGCTCTTTATCCTTAGTAAGATCAGCTACTTGCACACCAAGGTTTGAATTATCAGATTGAAGCTCAGACACTTGAACACTAAGCTTTGAATTTTCAGCTCGAAGTTCTGACACTTGAATGTCAAGCTCAATGTTTTTCTGACTCAACACCGATATCTCCTTCTATAACCCTGAGATAGTTAGCTTGTCTCCTCCATAACCACCATCTCCTATAGAAACACCTTTACCATGAGGAGAAGGCATCAAAAATTGCTCCTCAGCCAAATGCATGGCAAATCTCACAAAAGCTTCATCATGATCAGAACGAGGAGGAGTAAACCCTGGTGGAGTAGAGGAACCACCAACCTCAAAAGTAGTGTCTGGACCCATAGAAAATAGTTTGGTTGTGGTGAGACTGGTAGTAGTAGTAGGTAGTGGTACTGGGAGGCCGCTAACGAGTCTTGCAATTACTTTACCCTGCCTCGGATCCCTTGTTTGTCTTTTCAACGGGGGTTGATCAGATTGTGTCATTGCAAAATCACTCACAAATGGCTCTGAGGTAGAAGGAATAGAAACAGGAGGGGAACATCCCATAACCGTCTCCATTGGAATGGAAACACTTGCCATTTGATCTGAAGTAGGGGTTGCAGTATCAAAAACTTCATTTGACTCCCTTGTCTAAGTTATTGGAAGGACAACATCATCGACATTGTTAAAGATAGTGTCAAGATTCTCATTTGACACCAATTTAGCAGTGCTAGCTAGAGAAGCTGTAATATCATCATGATCAAAACCAGTGAGATCAAGATCATCAAAGGAATCATTGTTATCACCCTCAACATTCGCTTCAAATTCCACATGCATTCCTGAATCATCACCTTGAGCAAGATTAGACATTTCGCCATGTTCCTCTGCCACATGAGCATCAGGAGTACGAGTATCTTCCTTCTCAGTACTTTCATCCTCAGATACATCAATAACAATGTTGTTTGGAGATGAGTTCTCAGAAGATGCAGGCTCAAAATAAGCCTAGTCAAATGAACCATAAGACTCTGTAGGCTCATTAAGTTCGGTGAACTTTCCAAACTTTTCAAGTGGGTATTTTCCTTGAAAAATGACCTTTCCTTTACGATTCTGCTTGATGAGTCCTACAGTGTGAGGACCCAATGATTTCATATCCAAGGTGTCACCTTCTTTTCTCACATCCGGAAATCGAGCCTCGATGAATAACTGAATGAATCTGGGATACAACAAGAAGGTATCCCGAGTTGAAGTTCGAATGTTGACAACAAACTCATCCAAAATGAATCTCGAAAAATTGAACTTTATTCCTCCAGCAAATGAGACAAAAGCACTGGTATTCCTTTGAGAGATCTCATCTGCACCCGATCTTCTCCCTGAAATGCAGCTAACAAACACATGTGCTAAAAATCTCCAATATGGATGCAAGAGCTTCTTTAACGTTGGAGGTGAAGTGCCTTCATAACTCATTCTTGTAACATCCCGAAATATCAAGAGTAGAGTTGAAGGGCTAAAAGAGTAAATTGGGAAAGAGTGACTCAGCGCGTCCATGGATGGACTCGGCAAGTAGAGTCGTGATTTGGTCGCGTGTTAAGTAGCCGACTCGGCGAGTCAATGAGGTGGACTCGGCGAGTAGGCGCTGAGTGGAGAAAACCCTAATTCTTGGGGTTGAGCAATATATAAAGAACATTATGTTTCCTTCCCAGCCTCTTTATTACCCTTGAGTCCCAGAAACCCTAAAGTCATGGAGAAACCCATTGTTGATCAAATTGGAGCTTGGAGAGGTGGTTTTTGAAGAGATCTTAGAGAATGAGAGGCTTGGAGCAAGGGGCTTTGCTTGGATTAAAGTTTCATTGCAGTTGGGGCGTTCTTTTGAGGTAATATCTCGTCTTTGAGCTGCTATTTCCTTGATGCATCATTTTTGGGGTATTAGAGATTATATATTTGGATGTGTTGGAGTTTAGAGGTTAGATCTGAGGTTGCTACCTCAGATCTGGAATGGAGAAGAGTTGGAATGCATGAAAGTCCCTGTGTTGAGTGTTGGATGAAGCTATCATGTCCCAAACCTTAGCCCTAATGTGCAAAATGCATAGATCTCTTTGGATTCACGTAAAGTTTGCCACTTTACGTGATGGATGAGTTGTAGGAGGCTAGATCTATGTTTTGGATCAATTGCATGGTCTGCAATGCTTCTGTATGGATTCAGACCGGTGGTACTCGGCGAGTCACATGGGTGTACTTGACGAGTTGCTTGAAGATGAGCTGGAACTCGACGAGTTGGAAGAACAACTCGGCGAGTTGGATGAAGATGGCCTGGAACTCGGCGAGTTGTATGAACAACTCGGCGAGTAGGTTGAAGATAGCCTTAGACTCGGCGAGTTTGTTCTTGGACTCGGCGAGTCTTGTCGAAGAGTCCCAATATTTTCTGGTTGAGTCGAGAACCGGTGAGTCAAGGGATGACTCGGTGAGTTGTGGACGAGTGGACTCAGAGTTGTTGGACTTGACGAGTCTTGGGGTGACTCGGCGAGTTAGGTCGCGGGTTGAGGGAAGTTCTGAGTACGGGGACTCGGCGAGTCATCGGGGTGACTCGGCGAGTAGAGTCAGTCAGGGGTTGACCTTGACCTTGTCCAAGGGTTGACCAGTTGTCTTTCAGGGGTATTTTGGTAATTAAGGGTATTTATAGAGTTGAGTGTTTTTGGTATTGAGTGGAGGAGTTCGTGTCGGAGATTGGAGCAGCGGGATCTTATCCTTTCAGCCGGTAGTTTCGAGGTGAGTTATCCTCACTATATCAATAGGGTTTAAGGCACCAAGGCCGACCCTTTATCGGATGGAAATCCGGGTAGTTGTCTGTTGTTATGATATTGCGGGATATGGGCCGGAAGGCATTGCGATGTGGACGGAAAGGTCATGGCCTGGAAAGGCGTATGTGCGTAATTAGTATGTTGGCTGAGTCGTAGGGTGATGTTATGCTTGTGATCGGCTAGGCTGGTATCTTGGTTAGGGTAATGATATGTTATGTGATCCGTTGACCGATTTGCTGACTGTGAACTGTTATATGGTTATATGTTATATGCACGGTTGCTTGGTCTGGAGTGTGACCCGGTATGCATGGTTGTTCTATGTTCTGTTATGTTATGTATGCTTTTTATGTTGTGGGCCGGAAGGCAATATGTTATGGGCCAGAAGGCAATATGTTATGGGCTGGAAGGCAATATGTTATGGGCCGGAAGGCAATATGTTTTGGACCGGAAGGTCGTGGCCTGGAAGGGCGTATATGTGGTTGGTATTTTAGGGGTATCTCACTAAGCTTTCGAGCTTACAATTGTGGTTTTATGTTTTCAGGTTCTCAGGAGACTATGGCAAGGCAAAGGCGTGATCGTATCGTTCCTCGCGTTGGTGTTTTATGAAATGGACCTGGGAAATACTCTGTTAAATAATGTTTTGAAAACCTTTTTGTAACAACGTTATTAAAATGGGTTGTTTTTGAAAAGTTTTAATTGTTTCGAAATTTATGGTCGTTACAAGTTAGTATCAGAGCCTTGGTTTGAGTGAATTGGAGGAACACTCGTGTGACTCCAGTCTCAAATCGAGGAAGGTTTTAAAAGAGAAATTAAAATGGTTTTTAAATTAAGTAAAAGGAGGACGCGGAGGTACGATCAGCCGGAGCCAGTAAGTAACCCCAAATTACCATTCATGACATTTGTTTTATTGAGCTTTGATAGAACAGCATGCTAGAGTTAGGCTAGGGATCTTCAGGAATTCATGATAATGTTGCCTGATTTGTGATGCCTGTAGCCTAGGGTTCCTTATGGGAGATTCTCAGTGTTCCTCTAGTGGTGAGGGTTGAGCGTTGTTATGCATGTTTCTCTAGGGTGTTGTGGTAGTAATTCATACAAATATGGGTAGGTGTGGAAGGTAGTATGGGCCCGTACTACTGAAAGCACAGGACCCATACGCGTATCAGGGAAACCATGATCTGTAGGGTTGGGTTAAGAGAGTTGGATCCCAGGATTGTGGGAAGTGTCTGAGATTTTGTGGTGTTTTTCAGTACAGAGATCCCGAGGCATGCTGGGAGTGGATCCGGGTCAGGATCGGGAGTAGGAGAGGGAGTTATGGGCGGGTCTGTGCCGCCCGAGGTTATTGGTCAGATGAGCTCGTGCGAGTTGGATGCGAGGATTCACGAAATCCTGCATGATGAGGTTGCTGCATTGTTCCGGGCTGAGTTGGCGGAACTGTTTGGGTCGATCAAGACCGCCATGGTGGAGTATTTTGATGAGCGCTATGCGGCTCTCGCGGAGATGGCTGCCGCGGCGGCTACAATGGCTATAGCAGCGGCAGGGGAGGAGCTGGTAGGGATTTTCAATATCGGGACTTCGATAATACGGAGCATCCCACCTTCGATGGAGTTCAGGACCCGATTGTTGCTATGAGGTGGTTATCGGACGTGGAGGGGATGTTTCTTCACGTGTTCATGCCTTGCTGATCAGAGGGTGAGGTGTGCTCTGAACCTGTTGAGGCTCGGGGCGAAGAATTGGTGGAGATTGACCACGGGGTCATATTCGGATGAGCAGAGGGCTGCGGTTTCATGGGATCAGTTCAGAGAGATGTTCAACACTCGCTATGTTCCGCAAGTGGAGAGGGAGAGATTGGCTCAGGAGTTCCTGGAACTGAAGCAGGATTCGGAGTCGGTGACTGAGATCACCAGGATGTTCACTGAGAGGGTGATGTTTTGCCATGAGTTCGCTTCGGAGCAGGCTCAGATGTCCCGATATCTGAGTATGCTCAAGGGGGATATCAGACAGTTTGTGTCTGCGCAGAGGTGCGAGACCTTGTTGGAGTTGCAGGAGGCCGCCAGGCGGCGTGAGTTAGAGATTGAGTTGCAGTTGCGTGAGCTGAGGCAGGCTCCGGAGCAGTCGTAGCCGGCGCCGAAACGGTCCAAGACCGTTGATGTTAGAGTGGGGGATCTGAGCAGCCACACTTGTGGGAAGTGTGGGAGGGGTCACACCGGAGTTTGTAGGTCCGGTGGTGCATGCCGCAAGTGCGGAAAGGAGGGGAACTATGCGAGGGATTGTCGGCAGTCAGCGTCGGTTCGGGATTTGAGGATTTGTTATCATTGTCGTCAGGTTGCACATTTGAGGGTCAACTGTCCACAGCTTTCTGCAGGACCGATGCAGGCTCCAGCACTGGCCACTTTGAGGATTACAGGTGGAGGTTAGGGTGGAGCGGAGCCCCCAAGGGCTTAGGGTCGTGCTTATCAGCTTGCGGCAGAGGAGGTCAGAGCAATGTCGGATGCAGCTGCGGGTATGTTTCTATTTTGTTATCTTGTGATTATTATGGAGTATCGTTTATCTGCTAGTCTCGCTAGATTAGTGTATCGGATATTCGTTTTGGTATCCGTTGTTCCTTGAAGGTTGGTATGGTTATAGTTGGTGTTTCGTGCTATCGTTGGTTATCATTCGTGAGGGTTATTAGTGGAGATGCGGCATTGGTTTGAATCTCGGGTAGCATCTACAGTCTGTGGAGTGGATAATTGGAGATCGGGTTCCTTTTGAACGGATTGATCAGTGTGGAAATATGTTTTGGGTTGTTTATGCTTGTGGGAAGCAGTCCGCATGTGAGTGTTGGTTTTGCACAGAGTTGTTCTAGGAGGTCGGTGATGGCGACCGGTGGTTGATTGTTAGTGCCCTAAGTGGGGAAGAATTGGAAAATTCTCCGGAGGATCGTTGAGAATGTGAAATTGTTGAGCTGTCTGGAATTCAGCAGTGATATGTCAGCCAGAGTATAGGCTGATAGGAGCAAGTGTCGGGCATGCGGGGCGGGATACAGACCTAGGGCATTTGATTGTGGAGGGCCTGGGATCAGGTCGGGATCGATTGTGTGTGATGGAGATAGATTTCGGAACCCCTAGGGGGCTAGAACAGTATGCATGGGAGGATTCCCCGGAAAGGTGACTTGGACGAGGAATGCTAGTTGAGCGGTCCAGCCAGACTGGAGGCACTGAGAGCGGTCCAGATTGGCTGAAGATTCTGAGAGTGGTCCAGTCAGGCTGAAGACTCTACAGGTATTGTTGGATCGGTTCGAAGATATGGATTGTGTATATTGCATTGTGATTGCATTAGGAGGTCTGGCCCCGGGTAGTGATCTTGATTAGTTGAGATAGTGCATGGGCTTGAGAGTCTCCGCGATGAGAGTCAGAGTATGTGTGTAGGATGGATAGCGGATACGCTATAGAAGGGTGGTGTAGCGTTGGGCGAGCGCCGTGGCACTTGTCGGAGTGACAATATGGCCAAGTGGATTCCTTGGAAAAGGAAGTGAGAGAGGTGTGTAACTCCGAGAAGGAGTGCAAGTTCACGGAAGTGAAACAGGCAGAGTAGAGTTATGATTAGAGTAATTCGAGTATGGTTTTTGAGCAGCGTGTTTGCGGCAGTGGAATAGAAGCTCATCCGGTTTGGGATGTCTGCTGAGGTTGCGGGGGAATTCCGTAGATGTAGAGCCAAGAGACTCGGAAGGGATGCAGGGAGAGAGTCTTGGGCTCTTAGTGTGATTCTGATCAGGGTTTTGGATATGTATTAGTGGTTCATTCTGGGGGGATGTTGGAGGATATCATCAGTGTATCAGTTTTTTCCAACATGAGGGTGCTGGAGAAAGTTCAGCATGTGTATGTGATTGCAAGAGGAGAACTCGTGGGAGTTGCTCTGAGATTGAGAATGGGTCTTTCCGTCGTCACGGAATGAATAGAGTGGAATTCGGATCGGGGATCCGATGGTTCATGGCTTTCTAGCCCTTATGGGTCGAGTGATTATTGGGCTTTGGGGCAGTGATGTTTCATGGGTAATTCTCGGTTGTTGAGTGTGATTATCAGACGGTACAGCCGGTGCCCGGCTCGAGACGGTGGTCAGGACACCGTAAGGAAAGAGAAGTGCATTTGAGTTTCGATCGGTATGCCTTGAAGGACTTGGCTCGGTTAAGGCCAGGTGGCGCGTTGTGGGAGTATCTTTGGGATTGAATTGCTGTAGGCTTCGAGGATGAAGCCTAACTTAAGTGGGGGAGAATTGTAACATCCCGAAATATCAAGAGTAGAGTTGAAGGGCTAAAAGAGTAAATTGGGAAAGAGTGACTCGGCGAGTCCATGGATGGACTCAGCGAGTAGACTCGCGATTTGGTCGTGTGTTAAGTAGCCGACTCGGCGAGTCAATGAGGTGGACTCGGCGAGTAGGCGCTGAGTGGAGAAAACCCTAATTCTCGAGGTTGAGCCATATATAAAGAACATTATGTTTCCTTCCCGGCCTCTTTATCATCCTTGAGTCCCAGAAACCCTAAAGTCGTGGAGAAACCCATTGTTGAGCAAATTGGAGCTTGGAGAGGTGGTTGTTGAAGAGATCTTAGAGAAGGAGAGGCTTGGAGCAAGGGGCTTTGCTTGGATTCAAGTTTCATTGCAGTTGGGGCGTTCTTTTGAGGTAATATCTCGTCTTTGAGCTGCTATTTCCTTGATGCATCATTTTTGGGGTATTAGAGATTATATATTTGGATGTGTTGGAGTTTAGAGGTTAGATCTGAGGTTGCTACCTCAGATCTGGAATGGAGAAGAGTTGGAATGCATGAAAGTCCCTGTGTTGAGTGTTGGATGAAGCTATCATGTCCCAAACCTTAGCCCTAATGTGCAAAATGCATAGATCTCTTTGGATTCACATAAAGTTTGCCACTTTACGTGATGGATGAGTTGTAGGAGGCTAGATCTATGTTTTGGATCAATTGCATGGTCTGCAATGCTTCTGTATGGATTCAGACCGGTGGTACTCGGCGAGTCACATGGGTGTACTCGACGAGTTGCTTGAAGATGAGCTGGAACTCGACGAGTTTGAAGAACATCTCGGTGAGTTGGATGAAGATGGCCTAGAATTCGGCGAGTTGTATGAACAACTCGGTGAGTAGGTTGAAGATAGCCTTAGAATCGGCGAGTCTGTTCTTGGACTCGGCGAGTCTTGCCGAAGAGTCCCAATATTTTCTGGTTGAGTCGAGAACCGGCGAGTCAAGGGATGACTCGGTGAGTTGTGGACGAGTGGACTCATAGTTGTTGGACTCGACGAGTCTTGGGGTGACTCGGCGAGTTAGGTCGCGGGTTGAGGGAAGTTCTGAGTACGGGGACTCGGCGAGTCATCGGGGTGACTCGGCGAGTAGAGTCAGTCAGGGATTGACCTTGACCTTGTCCAAGGGTTGACCAGTTGTCTTTCAGGGGTATTTTGGTAATTAAGGGTATTTATAGAGTTAAGTGTTTTGGTGTTCAGTGGAGGAGTTCGTGTCGGAGATTGGAGCAGCGGGATCTTATCCTTTCAGCCGGCAGTGTCGAGGTGAGTTATCCTCACTATATCAATAGGGTTTAAGGCACCAAGGGCGACCCTTTATCGGATGGAAATCCGGGCAGTTGTCTGTTGTTATGATATTGCGGGATATGGGCCGGAAGGCATTATGTTATGGGCCGGCAGGCATTATATGTTGTAGGCCGGAGGGCATTACATGTTGTGGGCCGGAAGGCATTGCGATGTGGACCGGAAGGTCATGGCCTGGAAAGGCGTATGTGCGTAATTAGTATGTTGGCTGAGTCGTAGGGTGATGTTATGCTGGTGATCGGCTAGGCTGGTATCTTGGTTAGGGTAATGATATGTTATATGATCCATTGACTGATTTGCTGACCGTGAACTGTTATATGATTATATGTTATGTGCACGGTTGCTTGGTCTGGAGTGTGACCCGGTATGCATGGTTGTTCTATGTTCTGTTATGTTATGTATGCTTTTTATGTTGTGGGCCGGAAGGCAATATGTTATGGGCCGGAAGACAATATGTTATGGGCCGGAAGGAAATATGTTTTGGACCGGAAGGTCGTGGCCTGGAAGGGCGTATATGTGGTTGGTATTTTGGGGGTATCTCACTAAGCTTTCGGGCTTACAGTTGCGGTTTTATGTTTTCAGGTTCTCAGGAGACTGTGGCAAGGCAAAGGCGTGATCGTACCGTTCCTCGCGTTGCTGTTTTATGAAATGGACCTGGGAAATACTCTGTCAAATAATGTATTGAAAACCTTTTTGTAACAACGTTATTAAAATGGGTTGTTTTAGAAAAGTTTTAATTGTTTCGAAATTTATGGTCGTTACAATTCTCCTCAGAATTCTTTGAGTGTCTTCAATTCCAATCTCCGTGGGGTAATTAGGTTGATCGTCGATCAACAATATCTCTCTGATAAAGCTTTCATTGATCACGATTTCGCGTCCTTGAACCATGGCTTTGACAGTAAAATGACTGGTATCACTCATGTCCATGTTGGCAGTCGCCCATAATTCGCTAATTAAATTCTGATAGACAACTGGATTCACTGTAATAGCAGAAGCCATACAGCACTCCCGAAATCTGTGAATCATTGACCGAAGATCCGAGTGAACAGCTGGAGGATCTGCCATGACAATGGCAAGATTGTGCATATCCGCAAATTTCAGGTTCGCCATTTTCCTGCACTCAACCAGACTAAGTAAGACACGAACACACGCCAAACGAACAACCAAAATACTTAATTTTAATTTTGATCCCCAAAAAAATAATATTAATTTTTTTAAAAAACTTGGTTCAAAAATAATAAAATATTCATTTAAATTAAATTCAATTTGTCAGTCAACACGAGTTGACGGTCAACTGCAGTTCACGGCCCAAGAGTTCACGGTCAACAGCAAACAAAAGTTCACGGCCCAAGAACAGTTTACGGCCGAAGAACTGTGTTTACGGTCAATGAACACAAAATTCGATCAAAACATGAAAAATGCATTTAATTAAGAGTGTACGGTCGCAAAAAAACACAATAATCAATCGTAGTTTGCGGCCGCAAGCAATTCGCGGTCAAACAGACGTTTACGGCCCAATAACAGGGTTTACGGCGCAAGCTTGCGGCCATAAACTCCGTCACACCTCTTTTTCTCAATTTCTGCTTAAATGACACGGTGAATCACACAATAAAATGCATAGTTATGATCTACAACTTATTAACTTCGAGACTAACGGATCAGATTTGCAAAATTTGACGAACAAAATTTTGAGGAGAGAGAGAGAGTATATAAATGGTTTACGGCTAGAATCTTGAGAATGAAGGAGATTCCGACGGTAAACTCCTTTTTATACCCCTTTTTACCATTTACCTGATAACCACACAGTATTGAGCAGAATCCAACACAGTAAAAAAAAATTTAAAACAATTCTTTTTGAGGATTTTTTCTAAGGTAAAAATAAAAATAAAATTAAAAAATAAAATTAAAATAACGATAAAAATATTTAATTATGTACAATAAAATAAACTAAAAATAGTAATAAAAATAAAAATAAAAAAAGCCTATTATTAATTTTAACAGCTAAAAAATTGAAATAAAATTAATTAAAAAAAATAAAAATAAAAATAAAAAATAAAAAATAAAAATGAAAATAGGACGAGATAATTTAGCTTCAACTAAAACATAATCCCAAAAATTTAACCACTGTGACTGAATTTGTGACTCTGGGATCAAAGTTGTTGGACAGTCTTATTCCACTTGTCAGTACCCTTATCTTAACATTTTCGTCTGATCGATCGCCAATATTGTGGTCCACTTAAACACGAAAAATTTGTGACAAGATTTGGACAATTTACCAATGATATGATACATGCATATATCTAATTAAAACTTTATTATCATGATTGACGCTAATTCATAAATAGATTTTTCTTATGACCATTTAACTGACTACAACCAGGGATATTGTTGTCCACCTAAATCAAGCAGCGAGATCTACAGACAATCTGTATTTGTTCAATTTTAATTGTATTAGAACGTGTTTCCCGCTTCCTAATATACCCTAGCCATCAAGAACTTCCAGAGTACTCATTACATCGGGTGAGCAGACGATTATTAAGAGAGAAGACAGATTTAGAATGCATATGCCATACATCCATGTCGGATCTCTTCCAATCACGCAAAGGATGAAACATATGACTAAATGAAGTTTCAGAGGGATTGAGAAGAGAATGGTGCATATACTGTGTACCAGGTCGGATTTTGAGTCACGTAGAGGAGACAGTATATGGCTAACAGAGAGAAAGAATTACATAGATAGAAGATGCAGAGAAATAGAATTGCCTATGTTACATTCCAGGTCGGATCTCCCGTTCACGTAGAGGAGGCAACATATGACTAACAGATAGAGAGAAAGAAAACAATTTTCTACAAACCTAATTTATCGGGATTTACCAGTCGCCCCATCCAACTAGAATTAAGGACAGAATCCGCACATCAAGGAAAAGTGAATCCACAGTTCTAGGTACGGGTTATTTAATGTGACCGGTAGATTCCCATGTATATCTCCTTACTCAACCTATCCGAGCGTCGTGAAATCAGGTTAAACGGATCTGACTAGTTCAAGGTTTGTCAAGTCCTTAAATTCATTAGGTTCAACTTTTCCTAGTCAAGTCCATTTAAAATCTTTCCTGCCTACTAGCACATCGAATATAGATCGTAGATGATTCAACCTGGATACGTTACGACGATTCAAATTACCCGTTATCACTTGCTAATTTCATTTCCCGTCACAACACCTACAAACAAAATTATCAGCAATATATATATTTTTTTAATTTTTTGAGTTTTTTTTATGATTTTTGGATTTTTGATTATTTCTCCCCCTAAATTTGTGCATAGGTGAGAGTAAGAATAAAATAAAATAAAAATGCGCAAATTTAATCTATCCTAAGGAAATAAAAAAATAAAATTAAAAATAAAAATAAAATTAAAATTGAAAAATGAGTTAAAAAAATAAAATAAAAATAATAAAAAATTTAATCCTCAAAACGAATCATTTTCAGAAAACGTACGAGCACATCGAAGCAAGGTTTGTTAAATGGTTTTGTGAACAAGTCCGCCACATTATTATCAGTGTGGACCTGTTCTAGTCGGATTAGTGAACGTTCATAACAGTCTCCGATGAAATGAATCTTAACGTCGATGTGCTTGGTTTTAGAGTGTTGGACTGGGTTTTTGGCAGTTTGAATGGCAACTTCATTATCACAATAAATGGGGGTTTCTAAATAATTCAAACCGTAATCCAACAACTGATGTTGGATCCAAATAATATGAGAGCAGCAAGCTGATGCAACAACATATTCCGCCTCCGCTGTGGAAGTTGTGATAGTGTGTTGCTTATTACATTGCCACGGAACTAGTCTATCACCTAGGTATTGACATGCTCCTGAGGTTGATTACCTGTCAAGCTCACAGCCTCGATAATTACTGTCAGTAAAAGCATAAAGATCAAATTCAGAATTCTTTGGATACCAAAGACCCAATTTTGGGCTCCCTTTGATATACCAAAAAATTCTTTTGACAACAATAAGATGTGAAAGTTTAGGATTAGCCTAATAACATGCGCATTAACAAACTGCAAACATGATGCCCGGTCGGCTTGCAGTAAGATACATCAGCGATCCGATCATCGAACGATAATAAGTCCGATCTACAGATTCGCCTTCAGGATCTGGAGTCAGAAGTGGTCGTTCAGCCATTAGTGTTGAAGCAGATTTAGAATCGTGAAACTCGAACATCTCAAGAATATCCTCCACATACTTTGCTTGATGAAGCAGGATTCCGGTTGAATTCTGTTTAACCTGAAGCCCCAAAAACATGGTCATTTCTCCCAAAAAACTCATTTCGAACCGTTTCTTCATTACACCTTCGAATTCTTTGTAGAGCAGCGGACTGGTTGACCCAAAGATGATATCGTCAACATAGATTTGCACAAAAATTTGATCATTTCCGACATGCTTGATAAACAAAGTTTGGTCAATGGTGTCACGTGAATAACCATGCTTGAGCAAATGCTTTGTTAGAGTTGCGTACCACACTCGAGGAGCTTGATGCAACCCATACAATGCCTTGTCCAACTTATAGACATGATTAGGAAATTTGGAGTCAACGAACCTAGGAGGTTGATCAATGTAGATTTCTTCCTTCACCTTGCCATACAAGAAGGTTGTCTTGACGTCCATTTGATACACGGTAAAGTTCATGTAAGAAGCATACGCTAGAAAGATACGAATAGTCTCCGAGCGAGCTACTGGATCAGAATCTTCAGTGTAGTCAAGACCCTCGTCTTGTCAAAACCCAGGAACCACTAATCGAGCTTTATTTCACACAATAACTCCTGAATCGTCCTGCTTATTGAGATAAAACCATCTTGTGTCAAGTGACTTCTTGGCCTTTGGTAACTCAACTAACTTCCAAACACCGAGTTTTTCAAATTGGTGCAGTTCCTCATGCATTGCATATAAAAGTGTGAAATGCATGAGAATATTGGTATTGAAAAAAAAAAACGTAGATAGTTGAAACAAGAAAATCCCTTATTTTCCTAATAGTTGTTTATTTAATGTTCAAGGCTAACATTTTGAAGCAATCCACATACTTTAGAGAAGTTTTAAACATAGATTTATATAATAAACCTATTAGAAGTTTTCAGTTTGAGAGATAATGAATAACCGTAGTAACTACTTATTCATTATTCAAAAGTACTATAGTAGTTGTATATCCGATGAGTTTTATAACCATACTGAACATAATATGCCTGTAGCGACGTTTTTCAGGCGTCGTAGCGTTATGACAAACTGTCACCCCAAAAGACGGACTGTAGCTAACAGCCAGGGTGCGGGATCATGACTTCCCGTATAGATCTATACACATTTGACACGTCCTCCGAACGGGAGACTCTGGTTATAGACAGGACTTGTAGCGATACCTTTTATCTAAAAGGTAGTGTTTGAAGATATACACGTCTCATGGATTCTCAACTAAGTCTGTATTAAAGTGATAGTTTTGTATGCAAAGTTTATCCTTTTTCACAATGTTTGACCAACATAAATCACAAGTTTTTAGAATATATGAAACGGTTTAACAACGAAAGATACTTTGGTGTTGCTAAATACCTTGTATACATCTATTGCATGCAAAGTATAACAAGAGTTTTCGCATAATAGAACTAAATCACAAGTGATTCATTTGATAGAAACGAGTAAATGAGATTTTTACGAAATACACGATAATAACGGTATGTTTACTTGTATTCCTCCCCTAAAAGAGTATAAAAGCATTTAAAATGTATTTAAAGAGTGTTCGAAGGGGATATGAACTCACTTGATAGTTTGAAGATAGCGAGATGGAAAACCGAACAGAGTTTCGCCTCGGGAAACGGACTTTTCTCGGGATTCTCGGAAATCTCGGGAGCAAAATTGACCCTCGGGACTTGAGCAAAAAGACCAGAGCTTCGGGTTTGAACGGGCACGGAAAACGAGGCAAGATTGTGAGAGAAAGGAGAGAAATGAGCCTTTTTCTCGGAAGCCCTGGCATTCTATTTATAGGAAGGCTGAACCGCCTCGGTACGCGGGGCGTACGCTCGTGCGCAGCGCGTACGCGTACATCATGCATGACCGAAGCCTCGACTACCTCGGCTTCGGATGGGACAGATCGGATAGGGCAGTGGGTCGGATGGGACGGCGGGTCGGATGGGACAGCGGGTCGGACGGGTCGGTCGGACGAGCGGGTCGGACGGGTCGGAAGCCTCGGATAGGGCGACGTCTACGATCAGAGGCCAAGTCTCTCGGGTACGCAGGGCATATAGGGGTACGCAGCGCGTACCTCGGATGAGGACGCTGACTCTTCTTCGGATAAGGTCCGAATTTTGAATTAAATAAATATATAATTTATTTAATAAACTTCAAAAATTCATATCTTCTTCATACAAACTCCGTTTTCGATGGTCTTTATATCCACGCGTAGGTGAGACTACGCTCTACAGCTTTCGTTTAGACTCCGTTGGCAAATTCCGAAATTATTTTTTTATTATTTATTTTATGACTCATCGTGATTAAGGAATTTCTTTAAAAATTCATAACTTCTTTATCTGATGTCGGTTTTTGCCAGACTTTTCACCGCTGAAATACCTTTGTCGAGACCTTCGATTCTCGTTTAGGTCATTCTGGCCAAAAGTCACTCGATCTCCGATTCGAGTTTTTAGCTGTCTGTTGCTAAGCTGAACTTGGAAAAATCATAACTTCAATATGCGAAGTCGGATTTGAGCATTCTCCTTAAGTATGATCCCGGTTTAATGATATTACACATAATAGGAATTTAAATAGATACTTTTTGGGGCATTTTATTCCCAAAGTAAATTTTATTACCCCAAGATGGTTACAATACTTGACTTTTTAGGTCAATACAAAGAGTTGAAATATCGGGTTGTTACATCATCCCCCCGTTAGAGGGAATTTCGTCCCGAAATTTTAACACAAAATAGAAGTCTTAGGGACTGAGGAAGAGGTGCGGATACTTCTGTTGCATTTGGTCTTCCCGTTCCCATGTGAATTCGAGTCCTCTCTTAGCATTCCATCGAACTTTTACTATTGGAATGCGACTCTGCTTAGTTCGTTTAACTTCCCTATCCATGATCTCGACGGGTTCTTCCACAAAGTTAAGATTTTCGTTTAGCTCGATTTCATCGAGTGGAATTACAAGTGTTTCGTCGGACAAACACTTTTTCAGGTTCGATACGTGGAATACTGGATGTACTTTGTTAAGCTCGATTGGAAGTTGGAGTTTTAGGCCACTGGACCAACTCTCGAAATGATTTCGAAGGGTCCAATGTACCTGGGATTTAGCTTTCCACGCTTCCCAAAGCGTATCACGCCCTTCCAGGGTGAGACCTTCAGTAGTACACGGTCGCCAATCTGGAATTCCAAGGGTTTACGTCTCCTGTCGGCATAGCTCTTTTGCCTATCCCTTGAGGACTTCAGTCATTCTCGTATTTGCACGATCTTTTCGGTAGTTTCCCTGATGATCTCCGGACCAGTGAGGGTGCTATTAGGGACTAGACCTTTTGCCGATTGTGTGTCGCTCACTTCCGTCCAGCACAGGGGTGATCTGCACTTACGGCCGCAAAGGGCTTCGAATGGAGCGGTCTTGATACTAGTATGGTAACTATTGTTATAAGAGAACTCGACCAAAGGAAAGTGAATATCCCATGCCTTACCAAAGTCGATTACACATGCTCGCAACATGTCTTCCAAGCTTTGGATCGTCCTCTCACTCTGTCCGTCAGTTTGAGGGTGGTATGCTGTACTCATGTCCAACCTTGTTCCCATGGATTTTTGCAATGATTGCCAAAATCTGGAAGTGAACCTGCTGTCTCTATCTAAGATGATGGACATCGGTACTCCATGAAGTCGTACGATCTCCCGGATGTAGGTTCTTGATAGTTTTTCCATCCTATCGGTTTCCTTGATCGGTAAGAAATGGGCTGACTTGGTTAATCTGTCGACGATTACCCAAATAGTATCTTGGCCACTCTGAGTTTTGGGCAGTTTGGTTATGAAGTCCATGGAAATCTGCTCCCATTTCCACTCAGGTATTTCAGGTTGTTGGAGTAGACCTGAGGGTTTCTGGTGTTCTATTTTTATTTTGGCGCAAGTTAAACACTTGCTCACATAAGTAGCGATCTCCGCTTTCATGTTTGGCCACCAGTAGAGTTGCTTGAGATCTAGATACATCTTGTCTAACCCTGGGTGTACGGAGTATGGGGTCCTGTGTGCCTCGCTCATAACTACCTCTCTGAATCCACCAAACTTGGGTGTCCAGATCCGGTTCATGAGGTAGCGTGCTCTGTCACTCTTGATTTCTAAGTTCTTGTCCATTCCCCTAAGGGCCTTTCCTGCCACATTTTCGGGTTTCAAGGCCTCTATTTGAGCTTCCTTGACTCGCGTTGACAGGTGCGAATGGATCGACATAGCTAATGACTTCACTCTTCGGCCAGAGTACTCCTTTCGACTAAGGGCATCGGCTACGACGTTTGCCTTTCCCGGATGATAGCGAATCTCACATTCGTATTCATTGAGCAATTCGACCCAACGTCGTTGTCTCATGTTTAATTCTTTCTAGTCGAAGATGTGTTGGAGGCTCTTGTGGTCTGTAAAGACAGTGCACTTGGTACCGTAAAGATAGTGCCTCCAGATTTTAAGAGCGAAGACCACTGCTCCAAGTTCTAAGTCATGAGTGGTGTAATTGACCTCATGCGTTTTCAGTTGTCGTGAGGCATATGCAATAACCTTTCCCCTCTGCATTAGCACACAACCCAGCCCTTGCTTCAAAGCGTCGCAATACACCACAAAATCTTCGGTCCCTTCTGGAAGAGAAAGGATAGGTGCACTGCAAAGGGCTTGTTTCAAGGTTTGAAATGCAACATCTTGCTTTTCTCCCCAGTTGTAGGTCACACCTTTCTGGGTTAAAGCGGTAAGAGGCTTTGCGATGCTGGAGAAATTTTGGATGAACCTTCGATAGTAACAAGAAAGACCTAGAAATTGGCGAATTTCTGTTGGTGTAGTTGGTGCAGACCAGTTTTCGATAGCCTTGATTTTCGAGGGGTCCACGTGGATTCCTTCCTTGCTGACCACGTGACCGAGGAAGTCCACCTTTGTAATCCAAAACTCACATTTTGAGAATTTTGCATAAAGTCTCTCAGTCCGTAACGTCTTTAAGACTTGTCTCAGGTGCTGACTATGTTCTTCTTTATTCTTTGAATAAATGAGTATGTCGTCTATGAATACCATCACAAATTTATCCAAGAATGGACGACATACCCGATTCATTAGATCCATGAATACGGTCGGGGCGTTGGTTAGTCCGAACGGCATCACTACGAACTCGTAATGTCCGTATCTCGTCTGGAAGGCCGTCTTGGGAACATCACTCTCTAGGACTCGCAGCTGGTGATATCCCGACCTCAGATCGATCTTGGAAAAGTAGTTGGCTCCTTGGAGTTGATCGAATAAGTCGTCGATTCGGGGTAGGGGGTATCGGTTCTTGATGGTAAGTTTGTTGAGTTCTCGGTAGTTGATGCACATCCTGAACGATCCATCTTTCTTTTTCACAAACAACACGGGTGCTCCCAAAGGTGAGAAGCTCGGCCTGATGAATCCTTTTCCATGTAGTTCATTCAGTTGGCTGGATAGCTCCTGCATCTCTGCCGGGGCTAATCGATAGGGTGCTTTGGCTACTGGGGTAGCTCCGGGGATTAGATCGATTCTAAACTCGACTTGTCTTGCGGGTGGTATTTCTGGAAGGTCCTCGGGAAATACGTCGGGAAAATCACATACGTCGGGCACATCCTTGATGTCCCGGACTTCGCGTTTCATGTCTACAACATGCGCTAAAAATGCGTGACACTCCTTGCGTAGGTACTTCTGAGCTTGGATACTTGAGATGATACTAATAGTGGTACTAGGTTTGTCGCCCAAGACAAGGAAGGTTTCGCCGATTGGCAGATTAAGGCGAACGACCTTATCGTAACATAGAATGTCCGCACGATGTGAACTCAGCCAATCCATGCCAATGATGACATCGAAACTCTTAATCGAGACTGGCATGAGGTTGATTTGAAAGAGATTATCGTTTAGAGTTAGGGTGCAGTTTAAATATATCTCCTCAGTGCCTTCGGTTTTCCCATTGGCCATTTCTACTATGAACGGTTCACTTAATGATTGTGGTATTGGTTTTAGCATGCTTTTAAAGTCGTGACTCACAAAACTCCTTTCCGCTCCACTATCAAACAAAATGCATGCATACGAGTTATCGAGAAGAAACGTACCCGTAACAACAGTGGGGTCCGCAATGGCTTCATCTTGTCCCATTGTGAAAACTCGGCCTCTTCCGCCGGTATTCCTGTTGTTTGTCTTCGGGCAGTCCTTGCGGTAGTGCCCTGTGTCTCCGTACTCAAAGCAAGCGCGGCTTACTCTGGTATTAGCAGTGGGGGCGGATTGTTGGGTTGGATCCTTGCAATAGCGGGCTGTATGACCCTTCTTATTGCACCTGGTGCATTGAAGGTCACGGAAGAGACCGTGGTGGTGGAAGTTGCACTGGTTACATTTCGGTAGTTTTCCATTGTATGAACTTGTGGGGGCAGAGTTGGTAGGTACAGTAATAGTGTGGGTCGCTATCACTTTTTGTTTCTTGGGGTTCTCCTGGAGGGTTTGTCCCCTCCTCTTGTTCCAAGGCTTACTCTGGCCCTGAGCCTCCCTAGGTGGATTTGCGGTTGCTGTGATGGTACTCTGTTTCGCTCCGTGGTCGATGAGTCGTTGCGCCAGGCGTTTAGCGTTGTTGTAGGTGATAGGGTTGGAAGCTAGGACATGCCCTTGAATCTGGGGTGACAACCCCCAAATGTACCTTTCGACCTTCTTTGATTCTGGGTTGACCATGGTAGGGCACAAAGCAGCGAGATCATTGAACCTAGTTGTGTAGGCGACTAGATCAGACCCAGTCATTTTCAAATTCCAGAGCTCCTGCTCAAGCTTTTGCACTTCACCCCTCGGGCAGTATTCTTCCAGTAGTAGTACCTTCAGTTCTTTCCAACTCATGGCGTTAGCGACAGTGAGCGTCAATGAGTTCACATGGCTTTTCCACCAAGTGAGGGCTCGGTCTATGAAGGTGTAAGCAGCGAACTTAACCTTGCTTGTTTCTTGGCACGAGCAGATCTCGAAGACCGTTTCGGTCTTTTCAAACCATTGCATTAGTGCAATGACTCCTCCACTGCCATTAAAGGTCTTTGGTTTTGAGTTGGAGAACTCCTTGTAAGTACACTCCCTTACATGGCCCTGGCCGGTGCCACGATTGGGATGATTCGTGCTGCTTCCTGTACCTCCATTTGCATTGGAGTTTATTTGAGAGAGGGCTGCTGCTACTGCTACTATGATAGCAGCCTGGACCATTGCCGGATCATAAGTTAGTGGTGGAGGTGGTGGTGGGGTTGCGTTGGTACGTGCTGATCTACGAGGAGGCATTGCGCTGCCAAAAGAAAAATGAGATATTATAAGTTTCGGTGGTTGCGAGTTGAATGATATTGAGTTAACTACCTTAAATAGATTAAGAATTTGGTTTGACCAACACTGGGTTTTGAGCTTGATTCATTAATAACGTTTGAATGGATGCACTTATGAATTGAACGGACTACACATAATTAAAACAAGAAAGAGATATGCCCTATATATATTAAACATATAGTTATGTTACATCAGAGTTTAGACAAAACTTTTTGACCTTTCTAAAGGTCTCCGATTACAGAAAGTTTTATAGAAAAATAATATTCTTATCCGAAGTCCTAATTTATAAAAACATTTGAAATCCTGGCAGGCACTATTTGCGACGTAGGTTGCGCTTGGAGCTTGACTCCGCATCTGATTGCTTCGATTCCATTAGGCGCCGATCAAAAGCGGCTTGTTGCTCCCTTAATTCGGATAGGGCTGCAATCATCTGTGCCTGAAATGCCTCAGACTGGAGTTGAGCATTATCTTGTATCTTGTCCAACCTACGGATGTCAGAAGTGTGAACCTGCACTTCCACGTTGACATCCCGGAGTCGGCTTGCTTGAACTCCGGACTGATAGGACTGATTGGCTAACTTACCCACCATTACCGGGAGTGCTCGATCAGCCGAACTTCCACCGTGGACATCATAGAAGTCCCGACACATGCCGTAGGGAGGGCGTATGCCTTGTTGTTGGCTCCAATGATGGAGGTGACTTCCCCAGACGGGAGTGGGTCCTTGGAAGTTCCTCACATGGACAGGAGGTTGAATGGGTGGTGGATCGATCACTTCTGGCTCTGAGTCAGTACCGGAGTCATCACCCAATTCTATGGGTTCCTCATCCTCTTCGGGATCATCTTTGATCCATCCTCTGTTGCCTTGGTTGGGAAAGTAGGGGTCATTGGGGTGGTGAAATCCAGCCATTTGACTGTACGAGAAATAGGGTTATAAGAATTGAATAAAGTCGAAACATGCAAAACATGTAAGTTAAATTAGTTTAGATAGCAAATACTCCTATAGTATTTAAATTCTTGTGTTTGATTCTAGTAACGGTTTGGTAAGCTTTAAAATTTGTTGTCCACTGCAGACACCCCTCGGCACACGCTAGTCGGCTCTCGGACAAATATAGTTGATCAGGCTATATCCTTTCCAGTTCCGATTACGTGTTCCAAGGCGTACCTGTACTGCACAACTTATTTATAACACTTCTAAAATGGTACGATGTGAAACTGTTATTAGTACGAAATGAATGCATGCTTACTTTACAAAAACTAAATAAATTTAATTTCAAAAGTATGACTCTTCTCAGAGTGTTTTTGCCCAGATGAGTTTATAGTTGTATACCAAAAATGGTTTTGATATACTTAATTCACTATAAACGGTGCTCTGATACCAATCTGTCACACCCCCAAACCAGAACGACGGAAACGTTCGAGGGTGGAGGACGTCATATTCAGTATCATAACAGTTTATATAAAGGAAAGTACACACCACCATATATAAAGGTTTTAAAAATGTTTACATCGTTGTATTCATTACATGTTCAAAAGATAAATGCATAAACATCTTTCAAAAGAAGTAAATAATGTCAGCGCGTTATTCTCCAAAAGTTGATTTCCAAACCTGCTTAACGATTCCCTGAGAATACAAGTTATTTCAAAAAAAAGTGTCAACAATTAAGTTGGTGAGTTCATAAGAGATTTAGAAACATTGAATGCCATTCCAAAAACTAGTGTAGATTTTCCAAGAAAATCCCATATTTCCTTATAAAAGTGTGAAATGCATGAGAATATTGGTATTGAAAAAAAAAACGTAGATAGTTGAAACAAGAAAATCCCTTATTTTCCTAATAGTTGTTTATTTAATGTTCAAGGCTAACATTTTGAAGCAATCCACATACTTTAGAGAAGTTTTAAACATAGATTTATATAATAAACCTATTAGAAGTTTTCAGTTTAAGAGATAATGAATAACCGTAGTAACTACTTATTCATTATTCAAAAGTACTATAGTAGTTGTATATCCGATGAGTTTTATAACCATACTGAACATAATATGCCTGTAGCGACGTTTTTCAGGCGTCGTAGCGTTATGACAAACTGTCACCCCAAAAGACGGACTGTAGCTACAGCCAGGGTGCGGGATCATGACTTCCCGTATAGATCTATACACATTTGACACGTCCTCCGAACGGGAGACTCTGGTTATAGACAGGACTTGTAGCGATACCTTTTATCTAAAAGGCAGTGTTTGAAGATATACACGTCTCATGGATTCTCAACTAAGTCTGTATTAAAGTGATAGTTTTGTATGCAAAGTTTATCCTTTTTCACAATGTTTGACCAACATAAATCACAAGTTTTTAGAATATATGAAACGGTTTAACAACGAAAGATACTTTGGTGTTGCTAAATACCTTGTATACATCTATTGCATGCAAAGTATAACAAGAGTTTTCGCATAATAGAACTAAATCACAAGTGATTCATTTGATAGAAACGAGTAAATGAGATTTTTACGAAATACACGATAATAACGGTATGTTTACTTGTATTCCTCCCCTAAAAGAGTATAAAAGCATTTAAAATGTATTTAAAGAGTGTTCGAAGGGGATATGAACTCACTTGATAGTTTGAAGATAGCGAGATGGAAAACCGAACAGAGTTTCGCCTCGGGAAACGGACTTTTCTCGGGATTCTCGGAAATCTCGGGAGCAAAATCGACCCTCGGGACTTGAGCAAAAAGACCAGAGCTTCGGGTTTGAACGGGCACGGAAAACGAGGCAAGATTGTGAGAGAAAGGAGAGAAATGAGCCTTTTTCTCGGAAGCCCTGCATTCTATTTATAGGAAGGCTGAACCGCCTCGGTACGCGGGGCGTACGCTCGTGCGCAGCGCGTACGCGTACATCATGCATGACCGAAGCCTCGACTACCTCGGCTTCGGATGGGACAGATCGGATAGGGCAGTGGGTCGGATGGGACGGCGGGTCGGATGGGACAGCGGGTCGGACGGGTCGGTCGGACGAGCGGGTCGGACGGGTCGGAAGCCTCGGATAGGGCGACGTCTACGATCAGAGGCCAAGTCTCTCAGGTACGCAGGGCGTATAGGGGTACGCAGCGCGTACCTCGGATGAGGACGCTGACTCTTCTTCGGATAAGGTCCGAATTTTCAATTAAATAAATATATAATTTATTTAATAAACTTCAAAAATTCATATCTTCTTCATACAAACTCCGTTTTCGATGGTCTTTATATCCACGCGTAGGTGAGACTACGCTCTACAGCTTTCGTTTAGACTCCGTTGGCAAATTCCGAAATTATTTTTTTATTATTTATTTTATAACTCATGGTGATTAAGGAATTTCTTTAAAAATTCATAACTTCTTTATCTGATGTCGGTTTTTGCCAGACTTTTCACCGCTGAAATACCTTTGTCGAGACCTTCGATTCTCGTTTAGGTCATTCTGGCCAAAAGTCACTCGATCTCCGATTCGAGTTTTTAGCTGTCTGTTGCTAAGCTGAACTTGGAAAAATCATAACTTCAATATGCGAAGTCGGATTTGAGCATTCTCCTTAAGTATGATCCCGGTTTAATGATATTACACATAATAGGAATTTAAATAGATACTTTTTGGGGCATTTTATTCCCAAAGTAAATTTTATTACCCCAAGATGGTTACAATACTTGACTTTTTAGGTCAATACAAAGAGTTGAAATGTCGGGTTGTTACAAACTCTCTCTCTATAGGAGTAGATGGTGTAGCTTCAGCATCAGGAGTATCATTTTGGATTGTAGATTTAGGACTATCAAGATGTGCAGATGACTCCCTCTCTAGTGAAGTAGAGAACTCCCCATCAGGCACAACAGAAGACTCCCCCTCAGATGAAAACGAAGACATTTCTTCTGAAAGAAGAAGGGGATTCAAATGGAGGTCTGTAGACAACTTCTTCATCTTCATCTTCAAAAATCTTCTTTAAACCAGAAACAGGTCTAGATGAGCCACTCGAAGACATATTGATTGATTTGAATAGCTATGTGTAATCAAACAGCCAATCTGGACCCACTCTAGCGTCCGTCTCATTTTCTTCCAACCAACGCACGTCATACGATTCCACAATCTGCTTTGTCTTTTTATTATAGACTCTATAAGCAGTGCGAGCAGCATACCCTACGAAGTAACTATTGGATAAGGTGTCTAAGTCCATAGCTATTTCTGGTAAGTACTTGACCCGACCCGGCATGGTCCATTTTGGTTGCATGGCACCATGCAATTGGATAAACTAAATGAGAGAAATAACACATATGGTTTATTAATCTATTATAAGTTCTAATATATTAATAATATTATTTAATTAGTTTTGATCAAGAATTAATTTAGAATTAATTAAGTGATCAAAAGATATCTAATTAAATATATGGGTAGATTATGTAAATCTTCCATATCTTATATAGTGGGCTAAGAGGCTCCATGGATTATCAAGTTGGGTTCCACCCATAGGATGCTCCATGGAGTTAACCCATGGATCAAGAAATGAAGAATCATGTTACATTAGGGTTTACCTAATGCAACACACTATATAAGCAATGTATTTCTCCCCAAAATCGGCTACACTAAAAAATAAGAGGGCTTGGCCGATTTTGCATGTGTTAGAGTATTCTCTCAAGTTTATTCTTTGCATTTGGTGTTGTGTGAAGCATTTGAGGCATCACACTTGAGGTGCTAGGCTCACAAGGTTTTAAGGAACACTTTCAAGAACAAGGTATGTAGTTCTATCTTTTATACAAAGAAAATAGTACCCCATGTATGCTAGATAGGTTCATAACCTTGGAAAACAACTTTGCATGATTATTTGACAAACATAGATCCATGTATGCTAGATAGGTTCATAACCTTAGAATGCTCAAAACCCATCAGTAACAATCAACGGCCTTTGCATTAAACTTTGGGTTGGCATCTAAGTGAAGAAGAGTGCAAGGGCAGCTAAACACACGGAAATGACTGACTGATGGCTTGTGACCATAAAGAATCTCATACAGAGTCTTCATCTGAGCTTTGTTTATCAAAACTCGATTCTAAACATAACAGGCAGTGTTTATTGCTTCAGCCCAAAAGAAAACTGGTAACTTTGAATCACACAGCGTCGTCCTTGCAGCATACTTTAACGTTCTGTTCCTTCTTTCAGCAACACCATTTTGTTGGGGTGTGTGAGCAGAACTGAATTGTCGCAGGATACCCTTTTCTGCGCAAAAATGATCGAGTACAGAGTTCTTGAAGTCTGTTCCGTTGTCGATACGAAGCGCCTTCACTTGATTGTCAATTTGGTTTTCAACTAATACAATAAACTTCTTGATCAAATCAGCAACTCCAGCTTTGTTGGATAGAAAGAAAACCAACGTAAACCGAGAGAAATCATCGATCACAACCATGCAATAAGAATTTCTATTGATGCTAAGAGCATTTACTGGTCCAAACAGATCCATATGAAGCAATTGAAGCAGCTGGCTAATTGAGTTGACCTTTTTTGGTAGATGTGGTTTTCTATGATGCTTTCCTTGTGCGCATGACACACATTTTTCAAACGTAATGAAGTCCTTGACAGGCACTCCATGGACCATCTCATTTTTTGCAAGACGATTCAAGTTTTTGGCATTAGCTTAACCTAGTCTTCTATGCCACAACATTGCAGTTTGTTCAAAGATCTTGGAGAAAAGGCATGTAACTTGTTCTGGAAGATTGGTATTCATATCAATGATATAGGCATTCCCATCCCTTTTATATTTTACAAGAATCCACTCCTCTAGGATGAAAAAGCCTGGCTTGAGAATCATGCATTCCTTATCAGTGAAATGCGTAGAATAGCCCTTGCCACAAATTTGAGAAACACTTAACAAACTATGCTTCAACTCGGGAGCAAAATTTACATTCTCGAAACTTAAAACCCCATTTGAGACAGTTCCTCGTTAATTGATTTTACCACCTTCTCCACCCGCAAAGGAGATGTATCCCCCATTAAATGATTGAATGTTATGTAGTTGGGCGATATCTTCTGCCATATGTCGGGAGCAGCCGCTGTCGACGAACCAGCATCTGACGACATTTCCCCGTAACTGTCCCTGCAAAATGTGTGGGTTTAATTAGATTTGGGAACCCAGGTCATTATTTTCCTAGGTGGACCCGATGCCTTTTCAGATTGATGATTTTTGGAATTTTTAGAGGACACGGAAGATGAATTGGAGACTGGTTTGGGCAGCCATTGATAATTAGGTTTTCTAATTGTCCTGGGTGTTTTTGAAATTGAATAATTATCAGTTTTCTTAAGGCATGTGGGTTTTCTACTAGATTTGGTTGAAGACTCACTGCTGCCATTTGACGAAACCGATCTTGGCTTGGCCAAATTCGGTTTTGGCAAACTGCCTGGGACTTTGTGATAATAAACCTTTTTATGCTTTTGAAAAAGGCTCATTTTCTACTTTGATCATCTTTCCAATCACCATTCCGGGAACGATTTCTAGAGGAATTTCTAGTTAAAGACCTTCCTCTGGATTCGTTCTGTCCTCTAGGAAATTCGAAATGTACAAACATACGATTTAGACAATTTCTAGCAATTTGACCACCAACACCACAATTGAAACAAATCTGTTTGTTATTGTTATTACTTGTGCTACATTGACCAGATTTGTTTTCCATACTATCACCCCTGCTTCTCTCACAAGAACATGAACATGAATAATGTTGTGAGGCAAGCGAGTGTACATTAGATGGAGAAGATTGTGAAACTGGTGGTTTCTCAGAATCATTATCACACACATTAGAATTGTCAACCAAATTGTTCAAACTAGACTCTTTCAAACCATTCAAAACAATATCAGAAGTAATAGAAACACCACCACAAAAAACATTGTCATTTGAAACATCAAAAAAAAAATTGTCTTTATTAAAAACTAAAACTTCAAGTGTAGACTCGATTTTATTTTCAGAAACATATCCTTCAAATTCGTGCTTTGACTGATTCAAGGATTGATTTGCAGGAGAAGTGGAAATGTTAGTACTTTCAACATTAATAAATCCACCTAAAATAAAACCAAATGACTTGCCATAAACCATAAATGGTTCATTAGCAATCCCTTCTTTGGACAGAGGCTTGTGCTGATATGAATGATTGAAGGGATGGGGCACTTGATTATAACCTAGACCTTTTGATTGATTTTTCTTAAATTGCATGCAGTGGTATATCATATTTTCAACTACCTCACTTGAAAAATCATATTTTCTGAAATCAAAATTAGTGGTTTCAAATTTTCCCTTTAAAGATTCAATTTCAGCCACTAGTTCAACGTTCTGTTTCACTACATAATCATAATTTTTGCATTTATTACTGTAGTCTTCCTGAAGTCTCCTAAAGTCCTTCATTTTTATTCCAATTGAGCTTTGAGTGGTTTTTGACCTTTTCTAAGTTGGTACCCTTCATATCTAAGGTCTTCTACTTCTCTTTTTAGTGAGTCATTAAGTTCACGAAGAATCCTAAGGCTTTCTACTTCACTGCCTAATATTTCAATTTTCTCATGCAGAGTTTTAACATAATCTATACAAGCTTGAGAGAATGATGATAAACTTACCTCGGTTGCATTAGGTTCATGAGAAGAGGATACCATCAAACCAAACTGTAGTTCCATCATCTTATCTTCATCTGCCACAATCTTTGCCGGGGCATCATCACAAACTTGTGCCAGGTGGGCAGTTTCAGGTCCAGACAGGTTCAGGGCTTGCATCTGATCCTCCTAGTCAAATGACTGAGCAACCATAGCCTTCTCGTTTTTCATTTGAGTACCACTTCGATTGTTTCCGTCTGCAAAAAATGTCCTATCATTATTTAGTCTTTTGTCTGGCTGTGGAAAATCACGAGCAAAATGCCCTGGCTCGTGGCAGTTGAAACATCAGAGCTTTCCCTTGCTGAAACCGAACTTCTTGTCAACACTCATTCCCCAGTTGTTCTTTCCGGTCTTTTTAGCAAACTGTTTCGCCCTAAAGACTGCCATGGCAATTTGCCATGTAATATCCATCTCCTTGACATCTTAAGGGTGAATCTGATCAATATCGGCATATGATAATTGGGGTGGAGGATCCGTGGATACAAGTGCATTCTAGCAACTGACAAGCCTCGAAGCAAGTGCAAGATTCTCATCACCCTCCTTTCCCTTTGAAGAAGAAGCTCCAGTTGAGGATGAAGCAGCTTGAGAAGCCACGAACGATTGACTCTGTGAGAAGGGCATGGCTGATGCAGAGGAAGGTGATGGAGTTTGGAAAGTCTGAATCTCAGCTTGCGGAGGAAGCTGATTAAAAGATGAACCTGCAGAAGGAAGAGAAAAAGAAAAGGTTGAAAGAGCATTGTTAGAGGAGATGCCAAGATTCGCAGGTGAATATGAGTTCACATGGTTAATTCCCCGCTGCTTTTCATCAATATCACACGCCTTGATGACTGCCATCACTTCAGCGAGAGAGAGGTGGCTGAGATCCTTAGTCTTCTTAATGACAACTACATTCATGTCCCAAGATTTTGGGAGAGCATTCAGTAGCTTCTTGTTTATTTCTGACTTTGTGTAGAAGATCCCAGCCACAGTCATTTCTGTATTGATAGTTGTGAACCGCTGCAGCTGTGCTTCACGAGTCTCTCCAGGAACATAATTAAACATATTAAAACATTGTCCTAACATGTCTTGGCGACTCTCCCGCATGTCTTCGTTCCCTTCATACACCTCAATTAGGGCTTCCCACAAAGCTTTAGCAGACGTATACTCTCTGAACCCTTGAGCAATATTTGGTGACAGGGCCATGGTCAAGATGGCCAATGCCTTCTCCTGCTCTTCCACACTCTCAAAGTCTTCATCAGTGTAATTCTCTATTTTCTTGTCAACCACTTGCCCCACAATTGTAGTGGTTCTTCTGACTGGATCCTTGATGACGCATTTCCATATCTTAAAGTCTTTCATTTTTATGTACTTCTCTATTCTGTACTTCCACTCGGGAAACCCATCAGCAGACATTAACCTTGCGATTCGTGTGGTGGTTGTCACACCCCAAAACCGAGAACGGCGGAAACGTTCATGGGTGGAGGACGTCATGTACAGTATCACAACAGTGCAAAGTAGTAAACAAGCAACAACATCATCCATTGCATTAAAAGTAAATATTTAATACATGTGTGTTCTTTATGAGTAATTAGACACCAAAATATGTAATCAAAATAAAAGACGAGTCTTGTCTGTGCTCTGTCTTCTCAAAACCTGGCCATCGTACCTATCTACTGGTGACCTGAGAATACATGTTATTTTGAAAGCGAACATCAGCATAAAGCTGGTGAATTCGTAAGTATTTAAGTGTCATCGTCTTGCTTTGGAAATCTATTATGAATGCTATGAAAATCTTTGAATGAAACAATTGATATAAGTGTGAAAACCCTAGAAAATCCCATATTTCCTACAAGTATAAAATGTAGTCTTCTACCAAGACTCGAATCTTTTGCTATAACAAAGATGATTTTCCCCTTTATGACTAATATGAACAATATATAGTATACCTCCTCGTTTATGTGAATGTAACACAAAATAAAAGTAAAAGGGAAAATATAATCATAAAGGTATTATCCTTTTGCATTAGGATAAACACGATATCACGACTGCCGAAATGTATAACCTTGAACAACCATAGATTGTTCATTTTCCTCTGTAGCTAGAAGCAGGTTTAAGGAATGGTTAGTCCCGTAAAGGTACTCCTAATATAAGTATTAACCGTAGGCATCCGTAGATGTTCATTACCTCTGTTGCTAACAGGTGGGTTCCGGAATGGTTAGTCCCGTAAAGTTATCCTTTTGAACTAGGATAGGCAGAAAAATTTACACATAATGTACTAGTAAATCATCCTAGTGAATCTAGGTACAAGTATCCATTTAAGTGTATACAAATAAATGTATATATGTAAATCTATCGATGTAGACATATTCATGTAACATGTAATGTATAGTATAGACTCATGAATGAACTGAATCTGGTGTGATTCCTTGTAATAGGAATTATGTTTTGTATCTCCTAACTATCCCTATAATAGTTAACTGGAAGGTAATTGATTGTCCAAACAGGTTTATACACCCTTTCTACACAAGAGTGTGGGAAACTGAATGAAGGATGGAAACTATAACATCAATACATATATACGAACATAAGTGTATAGATATAGTTTTGTTCAAGAAGGTAAAAATGGTTTTGTAAGACATCTTAAGAGTTTTGAACAATAATTAACAATGGCTTGATGTCATTTTAATAAACATTTCAAATGTAATAGTTTTGCTACCAAGTTATTTTTAAGATAGAAAACCATTTCATGCATCACATTTTGAAGTATGTGAAATCTGCTGGATGAAAACACAGTTATAAATACATATGATTGATTTAATAACATGTTGTTTTCTACTTGTATCCCCCCCCCCATTAAAGCATTTAAAATCATTTAAAACATTGATTAAGGGGTATGAACTCACCTGAAGATTGCGGTTTGGATGAAATGAACGGTGAAGGATTGTTAGGTGTCAAGTGAGGACTTGTACACACACTATGATCCTAATGAACATATAATCACACATATATGCACCCAATTAGTCTTAAACTACTAATTGAAAATGTTAAGACATCCTAGAACATGATAAACACTTTATATAAGTGTTATAAGCCCTAAGGATTGCATCTAAGTTGTTGTAGGACAAGGCTAGTGGGTTTAGGGTTCCAAAGGACCCTATCCTTGAGTTTACTCTTCAATGCCATAACAACAAGGAGTTTATGGCCGTAAGCTCCTAAGCTTATGTTTATTTGGTATTTTGAAGTGTTACATGATCCCTAGAAGCAATTCTACTTGATGGTTAAATCATTGGAGGAGTTTAGGGCATTAATACACTCCTTTGAGGAGTTCACGGCGCAAGGACCAAAACCCTTGGAGATTACGGCCGTAACCTATCCTTGGGATGGGTTTTTGATGATTTAAAGTCCCTAAATTAACTAGGAGTAACTCAAGGGCATTGTCCAAGGCTTTAGGAGGCTTTGGAGTACCTTTTGGCCCTTGAGTTTGGAGTTCACGGTCCAAGAACTTCTTGGGCCGTGAACACCTTACTCTTAGGGTTCTTGGTTGTTTTCTAGTCCTAAATGCATTAGTATACGAGTCTAAGCTAGTTTCATATCAATAGGAAAAGACTAGGCACTCATTTGTCCTTATAAAAGGGTTTACGGTCCAAGATGTTCTTGGGTGGTAAACTCTTAAATCTTGATCTTTTGATATGATTTCGATGTCATTATGCACATAAGAAGCACTATAATACAACTAGATGGAGGTACTTATGTTTTGGAATGAAAGTACGAAGATCCGTGAGAGAGAATTCTGCTTTTCTCTAGATTGAAATGCAACTAATGAATAAATATGGCCCATAATCCTATATATACTCCTAGGATTTTTGGTAGAAAATATTTTATTCACTCAATGAACTCTAATATCATAGAGTTTTGAAATAACAGAGTTACACAAAACCCTAGTGCATCCTCTCTCCTGATATCTCTTTGAGAGTAAACCCTGAAATACTCAAACTTATACGGAAAAGTCTGAAAATTTACTGTGACTGTTCTAACTTCTATTGACTTGATATTGTTTGTACAGAACGAAAATTTCGGGTTGTCAAAGTGGTGCCCATGACAGAATCAAGTTCTTGAAAATGAGTTTGACTTTGAGATTCCATTTTTATTGTTTAACAAATGTGAAATAAAATAAATTAATTAAGATTTAAATGAAAAAAAATTCGATTTGCAGTCAAAGTGAGTTTACTGCCCAAAATTGGTTTGCGGCCGTAAACTCGAAGTTTGCGGTCAAAAAGGGTATACGGTCCAGAATTCAACGTTCAAGAATACGGTTGAAGAGTCACGGTCCAAGGCTTTGCGGTTGAAGTATACGGTCCAAGAACTTTGATGGGATTGCGGCCGTAAAAAGAGATTACGGCCGTAAAATCGAGCCGTAATCAACAAGTTTTTCAGTTTTTCGATGACACTAAAAACTTTTGCAGAAAAACATGAACTTAATCTTTAGCCAACAAGAACTCGCTTCAAAAATGATTGTAGAATGCCTTTGACGCTGGTCCTGATTTGTTACCAATTGTAAAGTCCAAATAAAGGATCTTACCAGAGATCAGTAGCAAACACAATCACACAAAGCAAGAATAGAAACGAAAAGAATATAAACCAAGGTTGCACACGTTTTATATCAATAAATGTCTGGTACAACTTGATGAAAAGCCGTGAACACAAAGGCATCAACATCCACAAACGTCTGACTAACCCTCTATTTATAGGGACTACGACCGAGAAGAGTTTACAACTGTAAGGTGTTTACGGCCGTAAACTCATTAAAACCGTAAACTAGACAAAAGCACACTACTAGCATACTCCTTACTATTCCATTGTAAAACCTAGACCAAACCACTAATTTGGACCCTTCAATATTAAAATTGTACAATCGTTAGGACAGTACCTGACCAAGGCACTATTAGTGGGTTATTTTACCTGGGTTAGTCGACCCATGGTCACCGCCTCAGCTCTGTTCTTATTCCATCACTTCTCGATTCTTTTTCTCGGTTAAACCTGAAAAAGGCTCTCACCACGACTACCCTACAGTCGATCGTACCACCAGCTTTAATCCTTACTTCCACCGCATTACTCGACTGAAGGTTCACTATCGTTCTTCAAAACCTCTCTCAAAGAGTCAATCCTCGTCACCCACCGATGCTTCCTTGACCGCTCACTTTATCCTCTCTTAGATCGACTATCCTACCTCCACTGCTGACGGTCGGTGTTGTTATTCACCATCAATGATGGCAATAGGGCCAAGGGAGAGAAACCCTCCCCAATTCCCTCAACATTCGTTGGCGCTGCTAGCCACTATCTCAAACGAGGCGGTGGTACAGGTTTTTTGCTCATATGGATCTGGGTTTGTTTTCCTACATGGTGCTTCTTCGATATTTGCTTCAATTTTAAGTTCTAATTTCATTACTGCTTATCTTATGAATAATGGATGTAAGCATTCGATCTATTAATTTGTAGTGTCGGCCCAAGCCCAAGGCGAGCCGGGCCATGGCCCAGGGCATCAAGTTCTAGTCAGGCATCAATTTTTTAATGCCTGTTATAGTATTATTGTATATTAGGCCACATCTATTTGGTTAATCCAATAAAACCCATGTGAAGACATCAGGGGCAACAACCGATGGAGACCTAATTAGCGCCAACTATAAATTTCGCATGGACGCATGGTGACTCTTCGTCTTCGATCCAAAACACACGCCAACTAAAGATGAAGAACATGAGGTGTCCTTTTTGGAGAATGGAGATGGGTCGTTGACTACTCGATTAGAATTTAAAATCACATCCTCTATGGCTCTATTGATCGCTCATCACTCTCTGCCTCTCTCGTCCGCTTCAGCCATCAGCCTTTTTTCGCCCTTTCTCTCGGTAGCTTCTCCTATGTTCTTTCTTTCTGAATCGACATCTACTACACTAAAGCTATAGTAGTTTATCTATTGCAGTAAATCTGTTGTGTTAAAGTGAAGATTCAAAGGTGCCATATTGTGATTTATTTAATTCGTCCTCCTGAAGTCCTAATCTTGTAATCCAGGAAGTTTTTTCTATTATTTCAAATTTCTTGCATAACCTACTTGAAGTTTGAAAATCTAATAGTGATTACTGTTTAAAATTTGTGAAATTTCAGTTTTGTTATATAGCTTACTGCCCGGAGAAGTGAAATTTCGATCAAGGTTGCAGCCTTGATGATCCTAAACTACACTAAGCTTCATTAATTTTCTAGGTAATTTTTTTCTTCAATTTCTTGTAACTGCTATGGTTTATGATCATAATAACTTTGATTGTTTTTATATAATCTGAAATATGATATGTGAATTCTTATTTTGATTTTTCTGATTCTGAATGACTGCATGTATATAGTTTGCTAAAGTGATTAGTTTTTTTAATTCTGATTTTTGAAAGTCTGATACGTAAATGATGATTTCGAAATTCTTATATTGAAAAACTGATGTATATTTTTTTTTTGAATAAGGATATGGTTTTCTAAATTCTAAATAATCTATTGTATATAATCAGAAATTAAATTTTGATATGTAAATTATGATGTTGAAAAAGTTATGTGTTTTTTATTTTTGAATAATATGCTGTTAGATAAATTTTTGAAAATGTAAAGGATACTATTTTTTGTTTAGGTTGTGGATACGGATTGTTAATTTCAAGTGTGGATACGGATTGATAACTTCAAGTTGTGGATATAGATTGCTAAGTAACTTCAATGTGTATCCTTCTTTGTTTTTACTACAATTTTTGACTTTTATTATTTATTTATTTGTTTATTTTTTTTGAAGTTTAAATATGTTTCCTAGAAAACAACCGTCTGGTGCTCAAAATAGAAAACGAAAACAAAGAGAGCAAGATCTTACTAATAAATTTCAAGGATCTTTAAATAAATATTTTGTTAGAAATGAAAATAATGATGAAAATTCTAATGATGTTGAAACTAATGATTTTGTTGATAATTCTAAAGGTCCAATTGAAACTTCTAATGAACCTATTGAAAATTCTAATGAGCATGAAAATAATGATTTTGTTGATAAATCTAGTGATATTAATATTTTTGATCCAAGAGTATGGGATAAGTTAGATTTAAAAATAAAAGATTTGCTTGTAGAAAAATGACCTATTAGGAAAACTGAAAATAACAATTTTTTTCCAAAAGATGCACTAGGTAGACATTTTTCTTGTGAATTTTGTGTTCGTAAATCAAGGAACGGTGACTCTTATGAAAGAAAGTGGTTGGTGTATTCGAAAGAACTTGATAAAGTGTTTTGTTTTTGTTGTAAGTTATTTAAAACACCTCGATCTAGAAGTAATTTGGCAACCGAAGGAATTAATGATTGGAAACATCTTAGTGAAAAATTAAATGAAAATGAACATAGTTCTTAACACATGATTAATTTAAAAAGTTGGACACAAACACGACTTAGGTTAAGGAAAAATGAAACAATTTATAAAGAGTTACAAGAAAGAATAAAAAAAGATACTAATATTAGAAATAAGTTTTGATAAGAATTATTGTTGTTGTAAAATGTTTAGCGGAATATAACTTGGCTTTTCGTGGAACTAATGAAAAAATATATGAGAAATCTAATGGTAACCTATTAGGTGTACTTCAAGTGATTGTTGAACATATTTAAGATAAGAAACAATCATTTTCATTACCTTAGTCATAAAATTCAAAATGAAATTAATTGAAATGTTGGCATCCGAAGTAAAAAGTGCAATTATTAGAAAAACAAAAAACTTCAAACTATTTTTCGATAATTCTAGATTGCACTCCGGATGCAAGTCGTAATTAACAAATGACTTTGATTTTAGATGTGTTGATGTTGCAAGTGTTCCAATAAATGCTAAAGTGTTTTTTTTAGAGTTTTTAATTGTAGAAGATACATCTGGTTTAGGGCTTTTTAATGTTTTACAAAATGCTTTAAAATTTCTTGACTTGGATATTAATTGTATCCGAGGACAAGGATATAATCAAGGAGAAAATATGAAAGGCAAACATCAAGGTGTACAAAAAAGATTGATTGATATAAACTCAAGAGCTTTTTATGTGCCTTGTGGATTTCATAGTTTAAACTTAGTTTTGTGTGATATGAAAAATTCTTATCATAAAGCTAAAACTTTTTTTGGTACGTGTCAAACAATATATAATGTTTTTTCTAGCTCCACACATAGATGGAGTGTTTTACTTGATCATGTTGATTAGTTAACCCCAAAATCATTGTCTATTATTCGTTGAGAAGTCACATTGAAAATGTTAAAGCAATAAAAACTCAACTTTTTCAAATAAAAGAAGCATTAACAAAATTAGCTCAAGTGAGTGATAATGGTAAGGTTTGTAGAGATGTGGAATCACTAGTAAATGGTGAATTTTCTAATTATGAATTGATTTTAAGTTTAGTGATATGGCATGAAATTTTATTTAGAATTAATTTGGTAAGTAAAAAATTACAGTCTAAAGATATGATTCTTGATGTTGCAATAAACAACTTAGAGGGATTAGTTAATTATTTTGAAAAATATACGGAAAATCGGTTTGACTCTGTTATTAATGAGGCTAAAGAAATAGCAGAAATTATTGGAGTTGAACAAAAATTTCCTATCAAAACGTGTTTATAGTAGAAAAAAATAATTTGATGAAGTTCCAAATACCGAAAGAGAACAACAATCATCTCAAGAAAATTTTAGAACTGATTATTTTATTGCTATAGTAAATATGGCTCTAACACAATTCAGAAGTAGATTTGAGCAAATGCAACATTTTAAATCTATTTTTGGATTTTTGTTTAATGGTTTAAAGTTAAAATCTTTATTTGATGATGAATTAAAAAAATGTTGTAAGAAACTTGAAACTTGTTTGACAAATGGTGAGGACCTTGATATTGATGGAAAATATTTATTTATTCAGTTACAAGTTTTGCAGGAAATGTTGTCGGATGAAGCATACAAAGGTGAACTTCCTTCGACAGCTATTCAAATTATGGAGTTTGCAAAGGAAATGGACATGTTTCCCAATGTGTTGGTGGCATATAGGATTCTGTTGACAGTACCGGTCATGGTTGCTTCCGCGGAAAAAAAGTTTTTTGAAATTGAAGTTATTGAAATCATATCTTCGAAGTACCGTGACTCAAGAAAGATTAAATAGATTAGCATGAGTATTGAAAGTCAATTCCTACGAAGTCTTGATTATGATAAAACTAGGTGTGAGGCCCATGTATTACATGAGTTTATTTAAAAAAATTAAATATAAAATTTTAACAATTTGAAAACTTTAAATTTATAAGAAAAATAAGAAATTTTTTGAATTATTAAAATTAATGAGACTTTAATGCATTACATACATTACATATATAAACCATTTCTAATAAATACCTTACATATATATTACCTTATATATTAAATGTGGATTTTAATTTAATAAAATCAAAAATACAATAAAATGACAAGTGGAAAATAGATAAATTTAAAATTTCTAGAAAATGCCATGTGTCCAAATGAATGAGAAGAGGACATGTGGCAAAGTCATTTTCATTTATTAGGGTAGATGATAGATATTTTAGCTTCAAGAAATGCAAGGAGACATATATTTAGATGAATTTTATGTATGCTTTTGTTTGTATAACCTTGTTTTGCGTTGACAATAAAATTTATTTCATTTTTGCTATTTTTTGAATTAAATAAAGGCATAATTTAGAATCTCGCCTCGGACACTGAAAATCAATAGACCGGCCGTGGAGATGGTTGAAAGAGCTCAAAGATTACAACGACTTAAACATTGTGATAATTGTGGTACCAAAAGGAAAAAGTAGAGTTGTGTCACATACGTGCAGTTTCCACTTGAGAAGAAAAGTCAAGAAGAAAAGAAGGGTTATTCTCTGTCAACAAAAGAAATGTCAAACCATGCGTGTGCATTATTCTATGAATAAAAAAAATCGTGGTGTGTGATATCGTGAGTTCATGTCCCTTTGTTTAGTAAAACTGTTCTGGAAAGGAGAAAGTCGGATATAAGATGAGGATCTATCAAAGAAGCAAATGCAAAAGAGTGATAGTGATGGTTCATTAAAAGAAGTCGATACCTGCAACAAGTCGAGACTTCACCTTCACTTGTTGGTTCATTTTAGTGACTTCTGAATTAAAAAAAAAATGCCCTCAATCGAATCAAGCTAATGTCTGGGCAATTTTGTCAAGGCATTAACATTACAGCTGGTTTTCCTCGAAACTAATAGGTTTTTGTCATCTTAAATACTCAAAGCCAAAGCATAGACTTGGTTGTCTTATTCATGGGTCACAAAAGAAATATAGGGTTATTTGGAAATTTGATGAGGTAACTTCAATGGCTAGGGAGTATTGTCTTCTACATAAACATGTCATTGATGAAGGTATAAGGTAAAGTGTGTCTTTGGTTTTGAAGAGGAACTGAGTGCATGATTGTTATGTTCCAGTGGATAAATGGGCACTGTGGTTTTTTTTTTTTTTTTTTTTTTTTTTTTTTTTTTTTTTTTTTTTTGAAGCAAAGATAGTGATCATGTGACTTTGATGTTTCAACAAAATGTCCAAATAAAAGCTACCTGTTGAGATGTCTAGTGATCTATAAATAAATAACATAAATAAATAATAAAAATCGAAAATAAAAAATAAAAAAATATTTTTCAAGTGTTTTAATTAGTTTTCTTTTGTTCAATAAATAAAACATAAAAGAAGAATAAATAAGTACTTAATGAAAGTAAAAATTGCAATATTCCAAAATTTAAGACCAATTTTTTTTTTAAATAAGTAATTATAAAAACCAGTAGTCTGAAATTAACATCATTAGTATCAACTCATTTCATAATAAAAAACCAGTATTTCAAATAACTCAAACATGTCATAGAAAAGTATCAAAGTACACTTTAAACTAGGTAGCGGAAAAATCAAAACAATGATATACATAAGTGTACATGCAACCTATGGATCTATGACTTCATGCTAATTACATCAACCCTAGAAAACATAAAAACAAAGAAGGATACATACCTCTTATGTTTCCCCTGATCTCCATGCTTGAGATCTTGAACCTCCATGAAGTTGCTTGGATGAAAGGACCCAAACCATAATCCCTCTAATGGTATCACACCCAATGACACCAAAAAGTAGAATAAAAATAACTAGGAGAAGGGTCAATTTCATAAACCCATAAAGGGTTAGAATTCGTCCCTATGGGAGGAGGAAGAAGGGTTGGCGAAACTTCAAGCCAAAGTGTAAGGAGGAATGAAATCCCTAAGGCCCTATTTATAGCCTTGGATCCCTTCCAGGGTTTTGTACTCCTTCCCATGTGGGATGGAGGCATAACCACGAAATTTCACTCCCTTCCACTACTAGAAAAACAGCCTTTTACGACGCGCAAAACACGACGCTCTTTGATTTATGTTACGCATTAGAGAGTGACATTAAAAAAGTGTCATCTCTTCAAAAATTTTAAGGATTTATGTCGCGCATTACTGAGTGCCTTTAAATTAGTGTCTGATGTAAAAATATTAAAAACACGGAAGGCACTTGTGCGTCATCTGTGAATGTCGTTTTATATTTTTTTTAAGAAACGCGCGTGTCCGAGGGAAAATGAAATCCCCCAAAATTTTGAACACCCGCCATCCTCCCTGTGTACTCTCTTCACCCGCCAAATCGATTTCATTCTCTCCCTTCCTTCTCTCTGCAACCCCTTCCTCTGCAATCGACTTTCACTTCCTTCTCTGTGTAAACCCTAATCAAACATAACGCATTTGCAATGGTAATGTCTTCTTTCACAAAATAGACGATTGAGCGAAGAACTAGGGCTTCTGATGAATCGAACATCACCAACAATGATAGCTACCCATCATAATTTGTTTTTTCTCTCGGACTCCACCATTCCAACATTGCACCACAACAGCGCTTGCATCTGCTGCATCTTCTCTAACATTGGATTCTGGTTCTGGAAAGCGCTTGCATCCACCTTCTCGTCTCTCCCCCTCCACCGTGTTTTCTCTCATCTCTCTCCTCCATAGATGGAGATTGTCGGAGACATGAAGGGAGTAACCGAAGGAAACCCTAAAACTACTCTGATTGCATAAACACTTCTTCTCCTGCGACTTTAGGTAAGTCTCTCCTCCATAGAGTATAATTTCTGCTTTCATGTTTTTTCATCTTTAATCTTTCAAACCCCTTTCTTGTTCTTCTTTCAGTGTTAGAATTTATCTGGATTTAGCTCTTTGATTTTATAAGATCTTCATAAATTGTTCGGGTTTCTTGATTTTTGGAACCTGCATGTTTATTTTCCTTCCCAATCTGGGCATTTTTATCTGTGATTAGTAAACAAATTAGGGTTATGATTCTTAAACATCCAATCCTTTTGCCTTTGTTCTTGTTCTTAATGTTTTTCTTTTTTAGAAAATTCCATCGTCTTTAGTTCTTGATCTTGACTTTGAAGACACCCATGTGTTGTTTAGTTGAAATTCAGTTTCAAGATCATGATTCTTCATTAACTAAATCAACTTGTCAATCTTACCCTGAAGTTGCTAGTGCTGGAGAAAATTACCATTTAGCGTTTGAGAGTTGGAATTGAAGATATGGAATGGAATTGAAGCTCATTTAGTTGCAATAATGGTCACATCTGTGATCTGTTATTGCTAGGCAAAATGGGTCCCAATCATCAATTACAACAGCAAGGGTAGTGCCCTATGCTTCTTCAGTTCCAATTGAAGGTTTAGTAAATTAAAGCTTTAACCAAGGTAATCATCTGGGGTATCAAAGTTACTGGGATGCAACATATGCACATGAATTGACAAATTTTCGTGAACATGGGGATGCTGGTGAAGTTTGGTATGCATATCTAATTGACTATGACATATACCTTCTTTGACAAGATGCTTTTTTGTATGACTTTTTAAATTCTTTCTAAAGGTTTGGGGCAGATGTCATGGAAATGGTTGCTTCATGGAAAAAAGGACTATGTGCTGACATTTCACAAAGACATTTACAAATTCAACATAAAATTGATGACTCTGAGTCTGTTAGTCAAGAGGATAAAGATTTAGCAAGATGGAGTGTTCTTGATGTTGGAACAGGCAATGGGCTACTTCTTCAAGAGCTTGCTAAACAGGGGTATAGTATTATACATAATAACACTTATTCCTCCTTTTGGTACGATGATAATTGATAAATCATTCTTTATTACTTTTAATGTTAGTATAAATAGGTTCTCTGATCTCACTGGAATAGATTATAGTGAATGAGCAATTAGCCTTGCTAGAAGCCTTGCTAATCGTGATGAATTTATTGGTATCAAACTATTGGTTGATGATGTTCTTGATTTTTTATTTACTCATATTTAATGTCTATTGGTAAGTTACAATTTGCATTTACTCATATTTAATGTTTTTTATTTTTGATTTTACAGCTCCTGATATACATCGATCCAACAGCACAAAGTTCCAGGGATATGCTTGGTATTGACACTCGAGGTTGAAAACTTCAACGTCATGTCAGGGATAAATATAAATTTATTTCAAGTTTGGTCCATTATACCCTTGGTTGACATTTATAAAAAACTTCCTGGAAGTTACTAAAGAAACAGTCGTTGCCACCTTTGTGCTATTCATCAGGTGTTAAATGGCTTGAATTATTTATCTAGTTCAGTTGACTGGCTCGGGAGAGAGATGCTTGAGATGCGACAAGGTAGAACATGATGATGAAAGAGTGAGTGCAAGTTCCTTTTCCCTTATCATAACTTTTCTTATATATCATTCATAAAATTCTTATATATCATCAGTTGTTATTGATAATCTGTTCATGTTGGATTTATATTGCAGGAAAGTGAACCAGAGATAGTACATGGTGTGGGTTCTGAAGCAAGGCATGTTATAAGAACAACAACACACCCGGTCTTCTTTCTGACTCTGTCATGTAGAAATCGATTGCATCACTTATTCCCTTATTCTCTTGTGAGTATAAAAAATTAGCTACATCATTAACCTAATTTGTGAATTATTGATTTTATTAATTGTTGGAACAGGGGAAACTTGGGGAAACTTGTGATTTCTTTCTTAGGTATCTAATTGCTAATTTTATAGCTACATCATTAACCTGCTACGGTTGCTATTTGAACTTTGAAGTGTTTTCTGCCTTTTTGACCATTTTACCCCTGCTCTGTGTTTTGCTTAGTTGTTGTGTTTGTTGGTCTCAAATTTTTTCCCATGCTTTTGGAGCTGTGTGGAGCTTGCTGCCACCTTTTGGAGCTGTGTGGAGCATTCTAGGTGGTTGTAATGATCAGTCTAAACAGGTTTGGAGTAATGAATTTTCAAGAATTAGCATTTTTCATGGGTTTCAACTACAATCTGTTATTTAATTTTTATATGATATAAAGGCTTAACATGGGTTTCAATGTTTCATGCAATTTAAAAAGCAAATTAAAACAGAGCTTTGAGAATTTAATATATGTACATATGGTGGTCCAATGAAGTTGTGTAAAAAATGTTATATGAAATGGATGTGGGAGTATTATGTGGATGCTACAACAGGTAGGTAAGCTTCAATTTCTACCTTTTAATTTCTCTCATAAGTTGAAAATTTGATTTCTAGTTTCCATGGATCCAACCTTAATGTTTTTCATCCTCAAAGGTAATACATGTTTGCTGAAGTACCAGACGACTACGAATAGATATAGACTCTACAAATGTTCAGGTGGGTATTTTTTTCTGAAATTCACATAACTATATCTTTGATAGTCATGTTTGTTTGTTCGGTTGTGCAAGGACAATTAGATGGAGTTTGATAGCACATGCAGCTAGGGAAGTGGATTGGAGTGGGATAGAAAATAGAACAAATGTAGCTAGGGTAATTGTTTTCTGAATTTGGTGTAACTATATCTTTGATTTTGTTTTTCATCTTACCTTTTATGATTTGAGTATGAAATTTTATTTTATATTATGCAATGGATTGTATTTTTTGTATATGCTATTTTATTTCTATTATGAGAAATTAAATGCAAATTTAATTTGAAAATTAATAAATATATAAATTTATTTTTTTTAAACATTTAAATTTACGATACGCAAAAATGTGTGTCATCTTCATTTATGACATGGCCTTTCTTGACAGGGGCTTTCTTGATACGCATTGCGTGTCATTAACACGCGCGTCGTAAGGTTACGACACGCGAATGCGTGTCATCTTCCTTTATGACAGGGCCTTCCTTGATACGCATTGCGTGTCGTAAACGCGCGTCGTAATTGCGCGTCGTAAATGAGCGTCGTAAATGCGCGTCGTCTATAGACGACGCGCAAAAGCGCGTCGTCTCTCTTTATGACAGGGCCTTCCTTGACACGCATTTGCGCGTCGTCTGAGCCTTTTACGACGCGCAATGAGCGTCGTAAAAGGCTGTTTTTCTAGTAGTGTTCCCATGTGAGATGGAGTCATTTTCATCCAACCCTAATTCAATAAGGGTCCTGGAACATTCCTAATTAACCAACTATCAATTAATGAACATTCAACCCTTTAATTAATTAAACTGTTAGTGAATTCCCATAATATATTTCCAATTAATTTCTAATAAATTATTAACCATTATAATTAATAAACCAACTTATCCTTTATTTATTCTACTCAATTTGGGTCTTGAGGGCATCCTAAAAGGATCCTGTTATTATTATAAATATTACCAATAGCTAATGACCTTCGACACTATTCCAATAGTCTCCCACTTAGACAAGTCATCAACTATACGAGGACCAATATTTCTCTAATAATCAACAAAGAGTTAGCCATCCAATGCAACTACCGAACTCTTGATCTAATCAAGATTCATCCCTTAAATAAGTGATCAACTATCCCTTTGTTCTAGATACCTGTATGAATTCGAGACATGGATAATGGTCAATTTCATTATTCAAGATTATGTTTCCCGATATATATGTGACAACTACATCTATCTATTAAATTGAACACATCAATTCCATTTAGGTTTCGGCCAAGCACTATAGATAACACCAAATCATCGAGGGGCCCATAGATATCACTTCTCCTGTTAAGGCAGAAGGAACGAATAAACTTCGAATACATAGTTTTGGTCTATTTCATCATGTGATACATGGATATACCCTTTATGACTACCAGTTACGGTTAGCGTTGGTCTAACACCGTAAAAATTAAAACAATTTTTCATTTTTTTAAAACATAATAATTCATTCATAATCACTTTCAAAACAATGTTTCAATATTATCTCTATACAAAATCCCAAGATCATATCATAATAAACTATGCAGGTGTGTGTGTACAGATAATGCCCGCGATCATCACTACTACTTGAAACACATAACACATAACACTATAAGCATAAATGCTTAGTGAGTTCCCCAAAATACCACTCTAACACATATTAGCCACTCGAGGCTGTAACTCTATTGACCCTCTAGTCAATGTGTCTCAGTGGGACCCTCCAGTCCCAACTCTCTGTGGGTCCTTTGGCCCTAACTATGTGGACCCAAAGGTCCTAACTCTATGGACCCATTGGTCATAACTCTGTAAACTCTAAATCATGCATATCTCATATCACAATAAATCACAAAACATAAATAGTATACAAATACACTGGCACATAACCCTAACATACACAATCACATAACTCCGTTACCACTCTAGGTAATGTATAGTGAGAATACTCACCTCATATGTCTCGGTAAATCTCTGACTCAGTAGAAATATGATCTAGCCTTCGCCTAATCAGATAAAGTAAATAATCTCATAAATATAACTCTCGAGGCTAGACTCAACCCTCTCTAGGTACCCTCAGAAGGGTAAAAGACCATTTTACCCCTCTCTTGGCTTAAAGGCTCCATTGTTGACCAAACCCTAAAAGTCAACAAAAGTCAACGGTCAAACTTTGACCCAACTCGTCGAGGGCACTTGGGCGACTCGACGAGCCTACACGTGTCCACTATCTCTCTAGTCTCGCTTGGCACATCGAGTCTTTCCCCTTGCTCGACGAGTTACACCTGGTATGAATCGCGGGGCCACCCCGACTCAACTCGCCGAGTCTCAAGATCAACTCGGCGAGTTCCGCCTTGAACTCCAGTACTCTATCCCCCCTCTGACTCACCGAGTCATTCCCCCAACTCGGCAAGTTACTCACTGAGTGATTTACGGGAAACCCTAACCCTACTCGCCGAGTCACTCTCGGGACTCGGCGAGTTCATGCCATGCTCGAACTCAAATAACCTCCTGAGGTCATATCTATTCCTCTAACCCATAGATCTGCCCTCCTTGATCATAATGAACACGTAAAGTTTGGATCTTGATGTCCACGCAACGGCCCAATGGCTCTTTATGGAGAAATGGCCTCAAAACATCACCCTAAGTTCATATCTCTTAATGACACCCCTAAAGATCAAGAAGTTAAGGTCTCTGGACCTCTTTGGATCCGGATTCGAAGCCGCAACATAAGAAGGGACCATTTGCTTCACAAATCATACTCTAAAATGGGCTAGAAACCCTAACTCTCAAAGCTTACACCAAAACTGAAAGAGGGTCGAATATTTACCTCAAGATGAAGTCCCTAAGCTTTGGAATGCATAGATTAGCACCCTCTTCAACTTCCTCTTGCCTTGGTCACCTTCTTCTTGTAAAAACACCTACATAAATATCAACAATGGCTTCCTTTCTCTCTCAAATCGCTCACACACTTTGGGGTTCCTCTCTATCAGCTGGTAGCCGCAAATGAAGGCCATAAGGGCCTTTAAATAGGTCTTAATCCCCGGGAATTAAGGTTTCAATAAACAACACGGACTCGCCGAGTCCACCCATGAACTCGCCGAGTCCGATCATTAACCCGGAAAAGAATTCGCGACCCTACTCGGCGAGTCTAAGCACCAACTCGCCGAGTCCCTCCATAAACTCCATAATAAATGAATAGAGTAATATACCTGGGAATTCGGATGTTACAATTCTCCCCTACTAGAATCAGACTTCGCCCTCGAAGTCTTACTCTGCAAACAGCTCTGGATCCTACTCATGCATCTCTCGCTCCGGCTCCCAAGTCAGCTCGGACCCTTTCCGATGTTGTCACTGGACCTGCACCAGGGGAACTTCCTCGTTCCTCTGAACCTTGATCTTCCGATCCATAATCGCAACCGACCTCTCAACATAGTTCAGGCTCGCATCCACCTGAATATCCTCTAATGGTACCACTGCTGACTCGTCGGCAATACACTTCCTTAGCTGCGAAACATGAAAGGTGTCATGAATCTGGCCCAGCTCTGCAGGTAACTCCAACCGGTAGGCTACCCAACCTACCCTCGCAATCACTAGGAAGGGACCAACATACCGGGGTCCCAACCTGCCCCTCTTCCTGAACCGGATCACTCCTTTCCAAGGAGATACCGTCAGCAGTACGAAGTCACCGACCTGGAACTCGAGCTTTGACCGCCGTCTATCTGCATAACTCTTCTGATGGCTCTGAACCGTCAGTAATCTCTGTCTGACCTGATGAATCTGCTCTATCGTCTGAAGCACAATCTCTGTACTACCCATCACACGTTTCCCTACCTCTCCCCAACAAATGGGAGTCTGACACCTTCTCCCATACAACAGCTCAAAGGGTGGCATACCGATGCTCGAATGATGGTTGTTGTTGTAGGAAAACTCAGCTGAGGGCAAATACGGGTCCCAACTCCCTCCGAAGTCCAATACGCATGCCCAAAGCATGTCCTCGAGCGTCTGAATCGTCTGCTCGCTCTGTCCGTCAGTTTGTGGGTGGTATGTGGTACTAAAATGTAGCCTCATACCCAACTCTTCATGGAACTTCTTCTAGAACCTGGAAGTAAAACGCACATCTCGGTATGAAACAATCAAGATCGGTACTCCATGCCACGATACCACCTCTATCACGTACAACTCTGCCAGCCTCTCAGCTGAAGAGCTCTCACTAATAGCAAGAAAGTGAGTGCTCTTCGTTAATCTGTCCACAATCACCCAAATTGCATCGACACCTCTCGTAGTCCTCGGCAATTTGGTGATGAAATCCATGGTAATCTATTCCCACTTCCACTCGGGAATCTCTAATGGTTGCAGCTTACCGTGTGGACGCTGGTGCTCGGCCTTAACCCTGCGACAGGTCAAGCATCTCTTTACAAACCATGCGACATCCCGCTTCATGCAGGGCCACCAATACTCTTTCTTCATGTCCAAATACATCTTAGTGGCCCCGAGATGAATTGAGAATATCGATCTATGTGCCTCCTCCATCAAAATGGTACACGTTTCGCCTACAAACGGTACCCAAATCCGACCCTGAAAGGTTATAAGCCCTCGGCTATTGGTAACAAACTCCGATACCTGCCCGATAACCCACTCTCTCTTACGGTTCTCTGGTCTCACGTCCTCAGCCTGGGCCCCACAAATGGTGTCCAACAACGGAGTCATCACTGTCAATCTCATGCAAACATCTCGAATCGGAGCGCTCTCCGCCCTACGGCTCAGGGCATCGGCTACCACGTTAGCCTTACCCGGGTGGTACAGGATCTCGCAATCATAATCCTTTACCACATCCAACCATCTCCTATGGCGCATATTTAGGTTGGGCTGATCCATCAAGTACTTCAAGCTCTTGTGGTCCGTGTATATGGTACACCGAACCCCATATAGGTAGTGACGCCAGATCTTGAGGGAGAACACTACTGCCCCTAACTCTAGATCGTGGGTAAGATACCTCATCTCATAAGGCTTCAGCTGCCTCGATGAGTATGCTATCACATTCCCCCTCTACATAACCACCGCTCCCAACCCTGATATCGACGCGTCACAGCACACCACAAAATCCTCCATCCCCTCCGGAAGTGCTAGCACCGGGGCTTCGCACAGTCTCTGGTGAAGTGTCTCGAAGGAGGCCTGCAGCTCTGGGCCCCATGAAAAAGCAACGCCCTTCCGGGTCAACCTAGTGAGTGGCACGAAGATCTTGGAGAAATCTCTGATAAATCTCCGGTAATAGCCTGCCAACCCTAAGAAACTCCTGATCTCGGTGTGGCACCTCGGCACCTCCCAACCCTTCACTGCCTCAATCTTGGCCGGATCGACTAATATCCCTCTCTGCTTAACAAGGTGTCCAAGGAACTGGACCTCTCGTAACCAGAAATCACACATGGACAATTTGGCATAAAGCCTCTCCGATCTCAAAACTCCGAGGATTTCTCGCAAATGCTCCTCATGCTGCTATCTGGATCTCGAATACACCAATATGTCATCGACGAGCACGATCACCAAGCGATCCAACATCGGCCTGCACACCCTGTTCATGAGGTCCATGAACACCGTCGGTGGATTGGTGAGCCCGGAAGGCATCACCACAAACTCGTAATGCCCGTAACGAGTCCTGAACGCTGTCTTCTGGATATCCTCATCTCGCACCCTCACCTGATGATATCCAGAACTCAAATCGATCTTGGAGAACCAAGATGCTCCCTGTAACTGATCGAACAAATCGTCGATCCTCGACAACGGGTAACGGTTCTTGACCGCTAGCTTGTTCAACTCCCGATAATCGATGCACATCCGGTGTGAACCATCCTTTTTCTTGACAAAAAGGATAGGCGCTCCCCATGGCGAACTGCTCGGCCGAATAAACCCTTTCCCTAGCAGCTCCTGAAGCTGCAAGGATAACTCCTGCATCTCTGGAGGCACAAGGCGATACGGCGCCTTGGCGATAGGCGCAGCCCCTGGAACCACATCGATACTGAACTCTACCTGCCTCTCGGGAGGCACACCTGGTAACTCCTCCGTGAATACATCCGGGAACTCATGCACTATCGGAACCTCATCAACTGACCTCGATCTCTCTGAATCAACCCTCGTATCCATCACATACGCTACAAATCCCTTACAGCCCTGCTGTAGATTCTGTCTCGCTTTAGCGGCCGAACAAAATGCCGACCCAGAACGTGTAGTCTCTCCATACACCGTAAGAACTCCCACACTAGGGTCTCGTATGGTCACCAGTTGTCCCTCACAGTCGATAACCGCTCCAAATCTGCTCAACCAGTCCATGCCCACGATGACACAGACATCCCCCATCGCAATAGGATCTAAGTCAATCGGAAACTCCACTCTGAAAATCTCGAGTACACATCCTCGAATCACTTTGGTGGCATACACCACCCTCTCTTCAGCTATGGAAGCTCTCAGAGGTCGACTCAACGCCTCTCGACTAATACTGATGTGCTGACTAAAAGCCAAAGATACAAAAGACCAACTCGCACCCGAGTCAAATAACACCAAGGCAAGTACAGAACTCACAAGAAAAGTACCTACGCATATCAAAATAGAAGAACAATATCTCAACATAAAATAAATACATGAAAGAATACATACCAGCCATGAAGTCGGGCGCTGCGCGGACCTCCTCCGCGGCCAACTGGAAGGCTCTCCCTCGTGCCTTCGGTGCCTTGGCCTTCACTGGCCGACTGTCTGTAGCTCTCACTGCAATAGGGGCAGATCCCTGAGATGCTCCTTGCGCTGTCCAACGCAACTATGGACACTCTGCCTTCCGGTGTCCGGTCTGGTTGCAGTGAAAACATACTGGAAACCCCTTGGGGCAATCCTTGGCCATATGCCCCTCCTTGCCACATTTGTAGCAAGACCCTGCTCTGCACACCTCATCGTGGCTCTTGCCACACTTTCCACATGTGCAGCCCCTCTGGCTCCCAGGTCGCGGATCAGCGGGCTTAGCCCACTTGGCTGCCGACTGAGACTGATCCGACTGTCTATCCCTCCCCTGAGACTCAGCCTCCACGCTGGCCTGGGTGTCCAACTCTATCTCCCTCTTCCGGGTATTTTCCTGAAGCTCGAAAAATGTCCGGTACATCGAGTTCGCCACGAACTCTTGTATATCCCTCCTCAACACACTTAGATATCGGCTAACACGTGCCTGCTTGGAGGACACGTGCTCTGGGCAGAACATCGCCCTCTCATGGAACATCCGAGTAATCACTGTAACAGACTCGATACCCTGCTTGAGGCTCAAAAACTCCTATGCCAAATGCTCCCTCTCCACCCGAGGAACATACTCATCTCGAAACATAGCAGTGAACCTCTCATAGGTCACTACAGCAAGCTCAACAAAAGTAAAGTGCATTGTCACAAACTTTCACCAGTCCTTCGCTCCCAAGCGAAGCTGGCTCAGCACGAACTGGACTCTCAAATGCTCTGGAGATGAGCAAGTAACTAAACACCCCTCTATCTCTGATATCCACCTCATCACTGCAATCGAGTCCTGGGTCCCATCAAACTCCGGTCGTTTTGTGTTGCTGAACTCTCGGAACAGCAACGCATCACCACCCTGCGGCCTAGTTACATCAATAGCTACAGTGGATGCAACAACAGCAGCCTCAGAATGAGCAGCGTATCTCTTGTCAAAAGTCTCTATCAGCGTGTTCTTGATAGACCCGAATATCTCTGGTATGTCTTCCCTGATGGCCGCAGCCACCTCCTCATGAATGATCCTACGGATCTCCTCATCACTCGTCCCACTACTCTATGGTGTGTGGCGTGTCCCAACCATGATCTCCCTCTAAAATACAATATAAGAATATTAGTGACGCGCTCGAGTATACTCACACTCTATAACTCCACCCTACTTGTTCTTTAGCACTCTAAGGATTCTTACTTGGACTGCGCACTAACCCGGTGTCTTCTGTAGTACGGGCCCAATACTACCATCCACACCGCATCAGCATTCACCCCAAGTCCTCTTCCCAGAGTCCCAAATCTCAAGTACTCTACTCTCTCTAATCATATGCTACTCGCTAGCAGATCTCTCATAAGCTCCTCGCTGCTATCTAAACACTCTCAAGCACCTCTAGCAGCAAAACTCCTACACTAAGGCATCATATATCAGGTCACTCTAGTCCTAATAAGAATACCTAGTCTACTCTAGCATGCATAACATAACTCATCATATATCATAGCATAACATATCTCATAATACTTAATGTAAGGGTATTTTGGGAAATCAACGTTCGGGCGCTGGCTGATCGTACACACGGCTCTGCTCTGGTTGTCTCAAAACTCGTTTTACTCTTCGAAAATTGTTTTGTTATCAAAATTTTCCTCAAATCCTCAGTTTGAGTTCAGATATGCTTGAAGATGCATCCGAATCCCTCAAACCAAGGCTCTGATACCAACTTGTAACACCATAAAAATTAAAACGATTTTTCATTTTTTTTATAACATAATAATTCATTCATAATCACTTTCAAAACAATGTTTCAATATTATCTCAATAGAAAATCCCAAGATCATATCAAAATAAACTCTGCGGGTGTGTGTGTATAGATCATGCCAGCGCCTTCCCGCGATCATCACTGGTACCTGAAACACATAACACATAACAGTGTAAGCATAAATGCTTAGTGAGTTCCCCAAAATACCACTCTAACACATATTAGCCACTCGAAGTTGTAACTCTGTTGACCCTCTGCTCAATGTGTCTCAGTGGGACCCTCCAGTCCTAACTCTCTGTGGGTCCTCTGGCCCTAACTTTGTGGACCCAAAGGTACTAACTCTATCGACCCACTGGTCCTAACTCTATAAACTTTGAATCATGCATATCTCATATCACAATAAATCACAACACACAAATAGCATACAAATACACTGGCACATAACCCTAAAATACACTGTCACATAACTCTGTTAGCACTCTAGGTAAAGTATCGTGAGAAAACTAACCTCAGATGTCTCGGTATATCTCTGACTCGGTAGAAATACGATCTAGGCTCTGCCTAATCAAATAAACTAATTATCTCATAAATATAACTCTCGAGGCTAGACTCAACCCTCTCTAGGTACCCTCAGAAGGGTAAAAGACCATTTTACCCCTCTCTTGGCTTAAAGGCCCCATTGTTGACCAAACCCTAAAAGTCAACAAAAGACAACTGTCAAACTTTGACTCGACTCGTCGAGGGCACTTGGGTGACTCGGCGAGTCTACACGTGTCCACTATCTTTCTAGTCTCGCTTGGCACGTCGAGTCTTTCCCCTTACTCGACGAGTTACACCTGGTATGAATCGCGGGGCCACCCCGACTCAATTCGCCGAGTCTCAAGATCAACTCGACGAGTTCCTCCTTGAACTCCAGTCCTCTATCCCCCCTCTGACTCACCGAGTCATTCCCCCAACTCGGCAAGTTACTCACTGAGTGATTTATGGGAAACCCTAACCCTACTCGCCGAGTCGCTCTTGGGACTCGGCGAGTTCATGCCATGCTCGAACTCAAATAACCTCCTGAGGTCAGATCTGTTCCTCTAACCCATAGATCTGCCCTCCTTGATCATAATGAACACGTAAAGTTTGGATCTTGATGCCCATTGAAGGGCACAATGGCTCTATATGGGGGAATTGGCCTCAAAACATCACCCTAAGTTCATATCTCTTACTGACACCCATAAAGATTAAGAAGTTAAGGTCTCTGGACCTCTTTGGATCCAGATTCGAAGCCTCAACACCAGAAGGGACCATTTTCTTCACAAATCATACTCTAAAAGGGGGCTAGAAACCCTAACTCTCAAAGCATACACCAAAACTGAAAGAGCGTCGACTATTTACCTCAAGATGAAGTCCCTAAGCTCTGGAATCCACAGATTAGCACCCTCTTCAGTTTCCTCTTGCCTTGGTCACCTTCTTCTTGCAAAAACACCCACACAAATATCAACAATGGCTTCCTATCTCTCTCAAATCGCTCACACACTCTGGGGTTCCTCTCTATCAACTAGTAGCCGCAAATGAAGGCCATAAGGGCCTTTAAATAGGTCTTAATCCCCAGGAATTAGGGTTTCATTAAATAGCGCCGACTCATTAAGTCCACCCATGAACTCGTCGAGTCCGATTAGTAACCCGGATAAGAATTCGCGAGCCTACTCGGCGAGTCTAAGCAGCAACTCGCCGAGTCCCTCCACAAACTCCAAAATAAATGAATAAAATAATATACCTGGGAATCCGGATGTTACAGTTGGAGTAGACCAATGCATAACAAAATCATAGAGCAAAACGCCACATGTATCTAGGTTTGAAGAATAGAAGATATTATTATCTTAGAATTACTCGTGACTGAATCCATGAAGTAATCTCTAAGCGTGGGTTGATCCAATACTTCAATCTCTATTAAGTACTCATGAGTGTTAGCGCAATCTCTATGCTATGTCCAATCATTATGGACAATCCACTAATACACATGACTGTCTTGAATCACTACTCGCTTCCAAGAGTATGACCGACTGTGGACATTTGAGTAAATTAATACTCGGGAAGTGGGTTCCAAACATGCAAAAGTGAGAACACGGTAGTAAGGTAATTGAAATGACCAAACTCCATCATATATTAACATCTTCACTTAATAATCTCCAAATCAAATTAAAACATATTTAGTTTTAGTTCTCAGGTTTAAATAAACCAAACTATGAGTATTTAAGGCAATTCATTTGCAAATCTAATGCCTCTCGACTTTGTCAGACTGTCGGACTTGGTGAGTAACATTGTCTTACGTAATGGTTCGACAATATTATCTTTCAATATGATTCATTTGACTGTGATTTCTTTACACTTGACTCACTATCAAATGTGTTGGTACTTACTGAGTATGTTTCATGTGACCATGTGTGACTTGGGATCCATACTTGAGGTAAGTTCACCCCTAAATTCACAAAGAAACTTAATAAGGACCATAAATGATTGAATTTCAACAAAGATGTCACTAATGAATCTCTTTTAGTCACATTGTCCACTTTGCAATTTAACCAACTAAAATATACTCTAAGTATGTTAAATCCACTATGGTGTATTACCCGGTAATCTTTCAAGCTAATATACCACCATTCAGTAAAAGCAAGAATTCCGACTGCGAATAAAATTGACTTTATTAGTATGGAACTTAGTATCAATGTAACTCTTACAATGATCTCTTCTATACTATCAAGATAATCTCTTCTATCCTCCAAGGACACTTAAGAATGTTCTTGATCTTGATTCGTTGATTCTCACCAAACTGATCTAATCCAACTTGGCATGCAGAAGGCGTACGAGTCATCAGATCTGGTACATGTCATGGAATATATGATCGATCATATAGCAGAAGCATGTGTGACACGACTCATAACCTCTAGTAGAACTAGGACATTAGCATCACTCAATGTCATGCCATATTAAGCACGAACCTTTCCAAGTTCTGCAAGTCAACTTTCGTTAACATATCATGTACTTTCGCTCAATACAATGAATCACTTAGATCTATCTCTATAGATCCTTATTTAGTACTAGTGTTGTATCTCCCATGTATATCATAGCGAAGCAATTCCCATACCAAGCCAAGCTTTTACACTTGCTAAGTTAGAATATAGTTTCCTATGAATCGTACATTATCTATGTACAATACAAGGGTGACTATAGTGCAGCCACAAGCACTGACATATATATGGCTTATCTATGTTTCTAAAAATTCAAACTCCTTGAACTTTCTCATTGAAATAACGATTCCAATTACTCCCACTAGCTTTCACATATTATATGGCTTATCTTTATTTCTCGAAATTCAGACACTTTGAACTTTGTCATTCAAATAATGATCCACTGATGTGTGTAAAACCAACTAGTTTTAATCCTACTAACTTAAACACAAAGACGAACACACGAAAGGCAGTGTACCTATCGATTAGCAGTTTAGTTCAGGTAAGTAGGGTATCGAACACAGGGAACGGTAAACAATTAAAATAAATGCTAATATTATCTAAATAAAACAAGTAATAGAAAAGGGGGTTTCTCTAGTGTTGCAAGACTAGAAACTTAAACAATTAACTAAAACATAAACTAAGAAACTAAGAGCTAAGAAAATAAAAAACAACTAAATTCAATAATAAAGAGGACTTCTGTTTAGGTTCGACTCATTTGTTCCCATGGATGATTTCAATGTATCGAATTTGTTCTTCATTGGCTACCGACTAAGATGATTAGTTTCACCTTCGCTGTTACTAATCCTTAGGAAACAAATTAACTCAAGCAGTGGCCAGTTGTCTAAATTAATAGATTTCCTAGTTATTGATTCGAGTTAAATAAGACTTGTAATGGTTAATTAAATTGGCCCTTCAATTAACCTCTTGCAGATGTTCATCAAACAAGCTCAAACATTAACTTACCTATCCTTTAGTTAATTCTAGTTTCACATTCGCTATTCCTAGACATACAACTATGTGGTCACAATAAATCATACGAAATTAACAACTAAGAGATGTTCATACAACTTAATTACTAGTTTATTAACAAAGAATAGTTGTTGTTAGCATGTGAGGTTCTTTAACAAGCTTAACAAAACAATATCACCAGTTAAAATTAACCCTAACCATAAAATCAAGCCATGTTTACAAATTCATCTACCCTAAATAGAAGTTATGAGTTTTTAGCTCATATCTACAGCAAATATGTCACAACTGGAAATTTTGTGTCATGTAATCTATACATTCAAGCTATTGTGAATCAAAAACTTCAATCAAATACATCATACAAGTGCTACAAATAATCATCAAACAATTGGAAACCCTAGAAGCTCTTGTCTAAGTCCATTTTGGACTAGGACTCCCATATTGGATCCACATGGACCAATAAGCTTCCAATTAGATGATCATGAGCTTAGAACCTTAATTGGGCTCTAATTGGACCCACACTAATGTATTTCAACATTTTTGGCCATATTGGGCCTAGAATGAAATGAATTGAAAGCTTTGATCCATGAATACCCTAAACTAGTTCAACAAAAATGGAAAAATCATACTATATTCTTTTATGATAAAATTCACCCAAATTAACTCCAATATTGGGCTTGGGAGCAAAAAGCCCAAATTTCCTTTTTCCTTCCATGTTTTCGGCCCACATCAAGCCCAAGAGGAGGGTTTGACTTTCCCATGCCACCTCATTTTTATCCATTGGACATCTATGCATTATTCTCATCCTTCCATGCACATCACCTCAAATATCACTTTTTCTTCTCTTCTCTCTCTCACTCTCGGCCACTAGCACACACACACACCATAAAAATCTCTCAAACACTCTCAAGAACACTCAAGAACACTCCTCCCTCTCCACTCAAAATCTCGAGTTTTAGGAAGCATTCAAGAGGAAATTTCCACAAAATTCTTCATCTAAAGTAAGAGTTGCTTGGATCTATGAACTAAATTCTTTGTTTTATCAAAATCCTTTCCTAATCTATGCAAAAATCGTGATCTAGCACCCTAGGACCATCTCAAACTTGAGATCTACCAAGGAAGGGAGCTAAGGCCAAAAATACTTCATTTTCCTTCCATTTTCTTTGCAAAACCGAGCCCCCACACCCAAGGTGAGCTTCATACCCCCTATTTTCTGTTTTTATGAGTTTTGTGGGGGGGGGGGGGGGGAATACAAGTGAAAGTGTAGATCTATATGTGTTTATATGCCTTGTATGATTTCCATGCTTATATGTATGCTTTTATGTGTCTTAATGTTGGATCTAGCCATAAAACTCCTCAAAACCGAGATATAACTTATGCTTTATGATTCTAGCATGAAATGTATTTCTACATACAAAGTGTTTCAAGAAAGATAGCTAAGTGGCTTAATAACAATTTTCTTTAAGCTAAAAACACAAATTTTGGGCCAAAAATGTGAAAAATACGAAATTAAGGGCCCAAATTGACAATTCACGAATTCTGATGGATGAAGTGTGTCAAAACAGTTTCAATAAATCAATTTCTGGAATTATACTCATTTAGAAGGTTAAAAACATAAATTTCAAGCTTAATGGGCTAAAAATGAAAATTTCGGCCCAATGAGGCCCATTATGCGAATTTTTCTGTTTTGGAGGGCCAAAACTGTGATTTTCTGTAAAACAGTGGACCATAAGTGATCCAAGTCCTTTTCAAAGGTTTAAAATGCTTTTTAAATTTAAAAAGGACCAAAGTTGCAAAAATTTTACAATTTGGGCCAAAATTGTCAAAATTGCGAAAAGAAGGGTATTAACCGAGAAAAACTGAAATTTCAGGGACTTAAGCTGTTTTCTATGAAAAATATGCTGGAAAATATTTATTTCAATAATTTTTGGTGTTAAAATGTCAAGAAAATTGATTTAAGGACCAAACCGGAAAGTATTTTAAATAAAGGGTTGAAAAAGTAAATTTTACAAACAAGGAGGGGCTGTAAACAGAAAATTTCCAAGACTAATTCAATACATACAATTTGACCAAGTAATGGTACCACGACTACCGACAAAATACAATACATTACAACACCCAAAGTCGTTGTTAAACGAATTGGTTCGGTCTCGAACCAATAAAAATCCGAAACTACTAACACGACGATACTATGATACTACAATACTACGATTCATACAAATAACGATTCGGAATTCATTATACATGCGAATGTGCACAGACGTCTACGCACTATCTTTGGGCCCCACAAGTGTAAAATCTTGTTCGTTGAGCCTAGCTAGCCCGACGACCTGATCTTAAGGCCCAAAGACTTCATCTTACGAAGTGTTGGGTTTTACCAATCCGACACGACGTAACCGGACTTTCAATGCCTTGTAGACTACTGGTCCCCAAGGGTCCTTTAGTGTCGCTAGTAGAGTCTGCCTTTTTGCGAGGCGGGTCTGGGACCCCTCGTACCTTTTTATCCCCAACCGGCTAATGGAGTCGTCGAGGCCTTCGTGTCCTCCTTCTCTTCGGATGTGGGACTACACGTAGTCAGGACGGTTGGATAACGTGATTAGTACGGACGACGCCTTCGGGATCGTTAGTATTGCTATAGACTAGTCGTTTGTGTAACGCGTGTTTGTAGCAGATAATCATGCTCAAAAATAATCCAATGTCGTCTGGAATGATAACTTCATGCGTTGCAACGGTTTCAAATTAATTTCATGGAATTCAAAGAATTAGGAAAACATCGGGTTTTCCTAGGGTTTTCAATACATACAATTTCAGAATACATACGATTTCAACAAACAATATTTTACAAGTATAGAAAACAAACAAGCATACTTATGGATCTTCACACCTTTTTGACTATACTATTTTCAGAAAATATCGGATTTTCTGGCGGTTTTCAAACGACACGAAACATTGTTTTTTTTTGACAACTTATGAACTCACCAACATTTCATATGTTGACGTTTTTTCAAAATACTTGTATTCTCAGGGAACCAGTGAATCAAAGGAAACCATATTCAGTGATGGCTTGCAGTTTATTTATGTGCGAATTGAACAATTTATTTTGGAAATGTAATGTTTAAACATTGTACTTCATGTAAACTCTACTGGTTGTACAATATTAATGCATGGTGACGAATGTTGTTATGTTTCACATATATTCAATGTTATGGTATTCAATTGAGTCACGACAGCCCCCGGACGTTTCCGCCGTCTGGTTCGGAGGTGTGAAAGGTTGGTATCAGAGCTTTGTTTATAGTGAACTAGCATGTCGAACCACACATTGATATGCATCTATAAACCAAAAAGAGGGACTAACAGAACTCTGAACAAAACAAGTAAATAAAACACGCTTGCTTGCATTAGGAATAAGAGCCTAACGCGGAATCAAACACAATAATGCTGGTATCTCGGTCAATTCGAGACTGTTCTTAGTGATACCAAGGAGTGAATGTAGCCTGATCAACTACATTCTCTCCAAAGTAAAACTAACACACGTCTTGATGAGATCGGGATAGCTAGGGAACCTAAAACTATACCCTTTATCATCAACAAGAGAACGTTTGCTTGGTCTGTACAATAGTCATAGAACCTAGGAATAATGTTAGCATATTTACGTGCTCGCGCAGACAGCATGGCTGGTTTTCATCACCCTGGAGACCCCTATTTCCCTAATCAGGGAAACAACGGGTGGCTAGAGGAGGAGGAGCCTGAGGAAGAGCCTGAAGAGGAACCTGAGGAAGACCCCGAAGAAGAATCTGACGGAGAACCGGAGGCAGAAGCCGAGGACGAGCCGGCCGAACCCGAAGAAGACGAAGAGCAATTCGAAGAGGAGCTCGAGGGCAGCGAAGGGGGTGATTCGGACGCGGAGTCCGAGGTTATCGACCCTCCTTACCCGATCAGGGTGCCTGCTTATCGTGTGGGTCCCACTGGACCTACCCCTCCTTGGGGCATCGATCTTTGGAGATGGAGCAGACATCAGGGACAGCGACCCCCGTTTGGCAGATCGCGGGAGTTCTTTGATCTGAGGGACGGAGGACCGGCCGATCGAGCCCTACCGGTCATGGTGAGACGATTACGGGACACCGGCGACCTTGCTCAGGGCACTGCTGATCAAGTGCGCCAGTTGTGGACTAGGGTCAAGCGTGCGGAGCAGGAGACGCGTGACGTCCTTCGGGAGTTTCACATGAGGCAGGTAAGGTGGGAGTCTCGACTTCAGGACGCAGAACGCCTAGTGGCTCGTCTTCAGGGAGCATCCACATCTTCGGCACCACCTCCAGATGCAGCACATCGCGATTAGAGATGGACCTACCATGGTAGAACATTAGGAACTATATTATGTACTTCGGCTCTATGTTTAAGTGACTACACTACTCATGGAGCCGTTATGCTGTCAGATTAGTGTTACTTATGTATGCTCTTACGAGCAAATTTTCTTGTACTAAACTCGGATAATATTAATAAACTTTTATGTGTTTTGCTATGATATTACAAGTTGTTATGCGTTGAGAAGTATTGATTGTATGCTTGATGATAGTAATGTTTAGGTTCGTACCATACATCTAGTTAGTAGGATCACGACCTCACAGAGACCACATACACTCAACATCTTTCCGTTCCATGACAGAAAGATGCCTCGCCGAGCTACCCGCGGAAATCCCGAGCCAACATCACCCGAAGTCGACACCACTGCTTTCCAGGCAGCCGTGTCCGCTGCGGTCACCGCAGCTATGGCACAACTTCACCGAGGGAACAACGGAGGAGGCAATGGTCAAGGCTCCGGAAGTTCGAACAATGGGACGAATCAAGGACCCACTAAAACGTGCACCTACAAGGACTTTGCGAACGCTAAACCCCGAACTTTCAACGGCACGGGAGGGGTGATTTCCTTGAAGAGATGGATCGAGAAGGTAGAGTCGGTGTTTGAGATATGCGAATGCCCAGAGCAGATGAAGGTGAAGTTCGCGGCCTGGACTTTCGTGGACCAAGCCCTCACTTGGTGGAGTGGACATGTGGAAGCTATGACACTCCCTGTCGCCAACTCTATCCCATGGGCAGAAATGAAAGAAATGTTAATGGCTGAGTACTGCCCCCGAGGCGAAATTCAAAGGATGGAGCAGGAACTATGGAACCTCACGGTGCAGAATGCTAACATCGAAGCCTACATCTCGAGATTCAGTGAATTATCCCTATTGTGCCCGGGTATGATCACGTCAGAAGGGAAGAAGGTTGAACGATTCATTTGGGGACTGACATCCCCCATTCAAGGAAATGTGATACCTGCGAACCCTGAAACATTTGACAGTGCAAAGAGATTGGCCAAGAGGTTGTACGATCATAACAACAAAAGAGGCGAGAAACCAATGGAGACTGAGAAGAAAAAGGAGGGTGATGGCAAGAGAGGGAAGAACCGCAAGAGGAAAGGGCGTCAGGGCCCAGAGACCTCTAAAAGGCAACAAACAGTGGCAGTTAACGCTGTCACCACACCGGTTCCAGTCACACCACATGCTCCAGCCTCAGCTGCTTCAAATGCTTCAAGACCCTACTCCGATAATCTTCCTAGTTGCAATAAGTGCGGCCTCCACCATCACGGCGAATGCAGGGAACTCCATTGCACCAGTTGCAACCGAAGGGGACACACTGCAAGGTTCTGCAGAACGTACCCTCCTAGGAACCAGAGTCAGGGGAACAACCAGAACAACAACAACAACAACTACCGCAATAACAACAACACCAATGCCGGCGGCAATAATGCAGGGCCTAGCCACACCTGCTACGGGTGTGGAACGACGGGGCATTTTCGCCAAGATTGCCCTAACAACAACTCAGGAAACAGAGGAGCAGGAAGAATGTTGACTATGGGTCAGAGTGATGCAGTCCAGGATCCCGCAGTTGTGACCGGTACGTTCCTCCTAAACCACACTTATGCATGCATCTTATTTGATACCGGAGCGGAACGAAGTTTCGTGAGCGAGAAGTTTAAACATTTATTAAAACAACAACCCAGAGGCTAAATGAAACATATACGGTAGAAATGGCCAATGGGAAAACCGAATCCACTGAGGAGATTTACACTGGATGTACCCTAACCCTTAACCAGCACGTCTTTCGAATAGACCTAATGCCAGTATCAATTAGGAGTTTCGATGTAATTATCGGCATGGATTGGTTAAGCCCCCACCATGCTGAGATTTTGTGCCGCGAGAAGGCCGTTCGCCTTCGTCTTCCAAATCACGAAACCCTAGTGATTTACGGAGACAAACCCAGTACGAATCTCCGCCTCATCTCGTGCATCAAAGCACAAAAACACCTGCGAAAGAACAATTTGGCGTTCCTGGCTCACATAGTGGACAGGACCAAAGAAGAAACTAACATCCAAGACATTCCGGTAGCGTGTGAATTCCCGGACGTGTTTCCTGAAGATCTTCCGGGAGTACCCCCAGAGAGACAGGTTGAGTTCCGAATCGACCTCGTTCCAGGAGCGACTCCTCTCGCTAAATCACCATATCGGTTGGCTCCTGCCGAAATGCAGGAACTATCCAGCCAACTCAGTGAGCTTCTGGACAAGGGATTTATCCGACCTAGCTACTCGCCGTGGGGAGCCCCAGTGCTCTTTGTAAAAAAGAAGGACGGATCTTTCAGAATGTGCATCGATTACAGAGAGTTGAATAAACTCACTGTTAAAAACCGCTACCCACTCCCCCGAATCGATGATCTATTCGACCAGCTCCAAGGAGCTAGTTATTTCTCCAAAATAGATCTACGGTCCGGATACCACCAGCTCAAGGTCCGAGAAGAGGATATTCCCAAAACCGCTTTCCGAACCCGCTATGGACATTATGAATTCGTCGTAATGCCCTTCGGTCTAACAAATGCACCTGCCGCATTTATGGACCTAATGAATCGAATCTGTCGACCGTTCCTTGACAACTTCGTCATTGTGTTTATCGATGACATTCTCGTCTATTCACGAAGCAAGGAGGAGCACGGCCAGCATCTCCGACAAATTCTAGACACTCTACGATCGGAAAAGCTTTACGCCAAACTCTCCAAGTGTGAGTTCTGGCTTCGGAGTGTGAATTTCCTAGGCCACGTGGTTAGCCTAGACGGAATTCATGTGGACCCCTCTAAGGTCAAAGCTGTGGAGGGATGGGCAACTCCGACTACGCCCACAGAAATTCGTCAGTTTTTAGGCCTAGCAGGCTACTATAGGAGATTCATCCAAAACTTCTCTAAAATCGCCAAGCCACTTACCTTGCTTACGCAAAAGAGCGTGCCATTCAAATGGACAGACCGGCAAGAGATTGCGTTTCAAACCTTGAAGCAAGCTCTCTGTAGCGCTCCTGTACTATCACTACCTGAAGGAACAGAAGATTTTGTAGTCTACTGTGACGCGTCGAATCAGGGCCTAGGCTGCATTCTCATGCAACGTGGAAGAGTGATAGCATATGCGTCCCGCCAACTAAAGACGCATGAGGTAAATTATACGACCCATGACCTAGAACTGGGAGCCGTGGTTTTTGCTCTAAAAATTTGGAGGCACTACCTGTACGGTACAAAGTGCACCATCTTCACAGACCACAAGAGCCTCCAGCACATCTTGAATCAAAAGGAGCTGAACATGAGACAGCGATGATGGGTGGAATTACTAAATGACTATGAATGCGAGATCAAGTACCATCCAGGCAAGGCCAACGTGGTAGCTGACGCATTAAGTCGGAAGGAGTACACAAATCGCCGTACGAAAACGCACTCGATAACCATTCAGTCTCATCTGGCCACTCAAATTGCATCAGTCCAGGCAGAGGCTATGGAAGCGGAAAATAGAAATAGTGAGGCATTGCGCGGGATGGAGAAGAATCTAGAAGTCAAGGAGAATGGGGTATACTACTTCATGAACCGTATTTGGGTCCCAAAAATCGGAGGATTTAGAGAGACCGTTATGAAGGAAGCCCACAAGACACGATACTCCATTCACCCTGGTTCGGACAAGATGTATTTGGACATTAAGCAGCACTGTTGGTGGCCTAACATGAAGGCGGAAATCGCAACTTATGTTAGTAAGTGCCTTACGTGCGCCAGGGTAAAGGTGGAATACCAGAAACCTTCAGGATTGTTACAACAACCGGCAATCCCTGAGTGGAAATGGGAGGGGATATCTATGGACTTCGTGACCAAGCTGCCCAAGACGTCGGACGGACTGGACACCATATGGGTAATAATCGACCGACTGACGAAATCTGCCCATTTCCTACCAATCAAAGAGTCCTACAAGATGGAGAGACTGACGCTTTTGTACCTACGAGAGATTGTCAGACTTCATGGAGTGCCAAAATCTATCATCTCGGATAGGGACAGTAGATTCACGTCGCGCTTTTGGCAGTCGCTCCACAAGGCAATGGGAACTCATCTTGATATGAGCACTGCGTATCACCCACAAACGGACGGTCAGAGCGAACGAACCATCCAGACGCTCGAGGACATGCTTCGTGCTTGTGTGATAGACTTTGGAAAGTCTTGGGATACCCACCTACCGTTGATCGAGTTTTCATATAACAATAGTTATCATTCGAGCATCAAGGTGGCTCCTTTCGAAGCACTGTACGGGCGTAAGTGTAGATCACCGTTGTGTTGGGCGGAAGTAGGTGACACCCAGCTAGCAAAAACGCATACGTCAAACAGGGCATTAACGGGACCGGAAATCATTCGCGAGACCACAGAAAAGATTGTCCAGATCAAAGCTCGATTACAAGCATCACGTGACCGACAAAAGAGCTACGCTGATAAACGGCGAAAGCCCTTAGAATTCCAGGTCGGTGATCGAGTGTTGTTGAAGGTCTCACCCTGGAAAGGGGTTATACGTTTCGGAAAACGGGGAAAGCTGAACCCGCGATACATTGGACCTTTCGAAATCGTCGCACGAATAGGCCCGGTAGCCTACAGACTACAACTACCCGCGGAGCTCAACAGTGTACACCCCATGTTCCATGTCTCAAATCTAAAAAAGTGCCTATCAGACGAAACCCTTTTCATTCCGCTCGACGAAATCGAAATCAATGAGAATCTCCTGTTCGTCGAAGAACCAGTCGAAATCATGGACAGGGAGGTGAAGCGCACTAAACAGAGCCGCATCCCGATCGTGAAAGTACGGTGGAACGCAAAGCGTGGTCCAGAATTCACTTGGGAACGCGAAGACCAAATGAAGCAAAAGTACCCTCACCTATTCTAACAAGCTCAAATCTAGCTTTCAAACAGAATTTCGGGACGAAATTCCCTCTAACGGGGGGATGATGTCACAACTGGAAATTTTGTGTCATGTAATCTATACATTCAAGCTATTGTGAATCAAAAACTTCAATCAAATACATCATACAAGTGCTACAAATAATCATCAAACAATTGGAAACCCTAGAAGCTCTTGTCTAAGTCCATTTTAGACTAGGACTCCCATATTGGATCCACATGGACCAATAAGCAGCGTATCTCTTGTCAAAAGTCTCTATCAGCGTGTTCTTGATAGACCCGAACATCTCTGGTATGTCTTCCCTGATGGCCGCAGCCACCTCCTCATGAATGATCCTACGGATCTCCTCATCACTCGTCCCACTACTCTATGGTGTGTGGCGTGTCCCAACCATGATCTCCCTCTAAAATACAATATAAGAATATTAGTGACGCGCTCGAGTATACTCACACTCTATAACTCCACCCTACTTGTTCTTTAGCACTCTAAGGATTCTTACTTGGACTGCGCACTAACCCGGTGTCTTCTGTAGTACGGGCCCAATACTACCATCCACACCGCATCAGCATTCACCCCAAGTCCTCTTCCCAGAGTCCCAAATCTCAAGTACTCTACTCTCTCTAATCATATGCTACTCGCTAGCAGATCTCTCATAAGCTCCTCGCTGCTATCTAAACACTCTCAAGCACCTCTAGCAGCAAAACTCCTACACTAAGGCATCATATATCAGGTCACTCTAGTCCTAATAAGAATACCTAGTCTACTCTAGCATGCATAACATAACTCATCATATATCATAGCATAACATATCTCATAATACTTAATGTAAGGGTATTTTGGGAAATCAACGTTCGGGCGCTGGCTGATCGTACACACGGCTCTGCTCTGGTTGTCTCAAAACTCGTTTTACTCTTCGAAAATTGTTTTGTTATCAAAATTTTCCTCAAATCCTCAGTTTGAGTTCAGATATGCTTGAAGATGCATCCGAATCCCTCAAACCAAGGCTCTGATACCAACTTGTAACACCATAAAAATTAAAACGATTTTTCATTTTTTTTATAACATAATAATTCATTCATAATCACTTTCAAAACAATGTTTCAATATTATCTCAATAGAAAATCCCAAGATCATATCAAAATAAACTCTGCGGGTGTGTGTGTATAGATCATGCCAGCGCCTTCCCGCGATCATCACTGGTACCTGAAACACATAACACATAACAGTGTAAGCATAAATGCTTAGTGAGTTCCCCAAAATACCACTCTAACACATATTAGCCACTCGAAGTTGTAACTCTGTTGACCCTCTGCTCAATGTGTCTCAGTGGGACCCTCCAGTCCTAACTCTCTGTGGGTCCTCTGGCCCTAACTTTGTGGACCCAAAGGTACTAACTCTATCGACCCACTGGTCCTAACTCTATAAACTTTGAATCATGCATATCTCATATCACAATAAATCACAACACACAAATAGCATACAAATACACTGGCACATAACCCTAAAATACACTGTCACATAACTCTGTTAGCACTCTAGGTAAAGTATCGTGAGAAAACTAACCTCAGATGTCTCGGTATATCTCTGACTCGGTAGAAATACGATCTAGGCTCTTCCTAATCAAATAAACTAATTATCTCATAAATATAACTCTCGAGGCTAGACTCAACCCTCTCTAGGTACCCTCAGAAGGGTAAAATACCATTTTACCCCTCTCTTGGCTTAAAGGCCCCATTGTTGACCAAACCCTAAAAGTCAACAAAAGACAACTGTCAAACTTTGACTCGACTCGTCGAGGGCACTTGGGTGACTCGGCGAGTCTACACGTGTCCACTATCTTTCTAGTCTCGCTTGGCACGTCGAGTCTTTCCCCTTACTCGACGAGTTACACCTGGTATGAATCGCGGGGCCACCCCGACTCAATTCGCCGAGTCTCAAGATCAACTCGGCGAGTTCCTCCTTGAACTCCAGTCCTCTATCCCCCCTCTGACTCACCGAGTCATTCCCCCAACTCGGCAAGTTACTCACTGAGTGATTTATGGGAAACCCTAACCCTACTCGCCGAGTCGCTCTTGGGACTCGGCGAGTTCATGCCATGCTCGAACTCAAATAACCTCCTGAGGTCAGATCTGTTCCTCTAACCCATAGATCTGCCCTCCTTGATCATAATGAACACGTAAAGTTTGGATCTTGATGCCCATTGAAGGGCACAATGGCTCTATATGGGGGAATTGGCCTCAAAACATCACCCTAAGTTCATATCTCTTACTGACACCCATAAAGATTAAGAAGTTAAGGTCTCTGGACCTCTTTGGATCCAGATTCGAAGCCTCAACACCAGAAGGGACCATTTTCTTCACAAATCATACTCTAAAAGGGGGCTAGAAACCCTAACTCTCAAAGCATACACCAAAACTGAAAGAGCGTCGACTATTTACCTCAAGATGAAGTCCCTAAGCTCTGGAATCCACAGATTAGCACCCTCTTCAGTTTCCTCTTGCCTTGGTCACCTTCTTCTTGCAAAAACACCCACACAAATATCAACAATGGCTTCCTATCTCTCTCAAATCGCTCACACACTCTGGGGTTCCTCTCTATCAACTAGTAGCCGCAAATGAAGGCCATAAGGGCCTTTAAATAGGTCTTAATCCCCAGGAATTAGGGTTTCATTAAATAGCGCCGACTCATTAAGTCCACCCATGAACTCGTCGAGTCCGATTAGTAACCCGGATAAGAATTTGCGACCCTACTCGGCGAGCCTAAGCAGCAACTCGCCGAGTCCCTCCACAAACTCCAAAATAAATGAATAAAATAATATACCTGGGAATCCGGATGTTACAGTTGGAGTAGACCAATGCATAACAAAATCATAGAGCAAAACCCCACATGTATCTAGGTTTGAAGAATAGAAGATATTATTATCTTAGAATTACTCGTGACTGAATCCATGAAGTAATCTCTAAGCGTGGGTTGATCCAATACTTCAATCTCTATTAAGTACTCATGAGTGTTAGCGCAATCTCTATGCTATGTCCAATCATTATGGACAATCCACTAATACACATGACTGTCTTGAATCACTACTCGCTTCCAAGAGTATGACCGACTGTGGACATTTGAGTAAATTAATACTCGGGAAGTGGGTTCCAAACATGCAAAAGTGAGAACACGGTAGTAAGGTAATTGAAATGACCAAACTCCATCATATATTAACATCTTCACTTAATAATCTCCAAATCAAATTAAAACATATTTAGTTTTAGTTCTCAGGTTTAAATAAACCAAACTATGAGTATTTAAGGCAATTCATTTGCAAATCTAATGCCTCTCGACTTTGTCAGACTGTCGGACTTGGTGAGTAACATTGTCTTACGTAATGGTTCGACAATATTATCTTTCAATATGATTCATTTGACTGTGATTTCTTTACACTTGACTCACTATCAAATGTGTTGGTACTTACTGAGTATGTTTCATGTGACCATGTGTGACTTGGGATCCATACTTGAGGTAAGTTCACCCCTAAATTCACAAAGAAACTTAATAAGGACCATAAATGATTGAATTTCAACAAAGATGTCACTAATGAATCTCTTTTAGTCACATTGTCCACTTTGCAATTTAACCAACTAAAATATACTCTAAGTATGTTAAATCCACTATGGTGTATTACCCGGTAATCTTTCAAGCTAATATACCACCATTCAGTAAAAGCAAGAATTCCGACTGCGAATAAAATTGACTTTATTAGTATGGAACTTAGTATCAATGTAACTCTTACAATGATCTCTTCTATACTATCAAGATAATCTCTTCTATCCTCCAAGGACACTTAAGAATGTTCTTGATCTTGATTCGTTGATTCTCACCAAACTGATCTAATCCAACTTGGCATGCAGACGGCGTACGAGTCATCAGATCTGGTACATGTCATGGAATATATGATCGATCACATAGCAGAAGCATGTGTGACACGACTCATAACCTCTAGTAGAACTAGGACATTAGCATCACTCAATGTCATGCCATATTAAGCACGAACCTTTCCAAGTTCTGCAAGTCAACTTTCGTTAACATATCATGTACTTTCGCTCAATACAATGAATCACTTAGATCTATCTCTATAGATCCTTATTTAGTACTAGTGTTGTATCTCCCATGTATATCATAGCGAAGCAATTCCCATACCAAGCCAAGCTTTTACACTTGCTAAGTTAGAATATAGTTTCCTATGAATCGTACATTATCTATGTACAATACAAGGGTGACTATAGTGCAGCCACAAGAACTGACATATATATGGCTTATCTATGTTTCTAAAAATTCAAACTCCTTGAACTTTCTCATTGAAATAACGATTCCAATTACTCCCACTAGCTTTCACATATTATATGGCTTATCTTTATTTCTCGAAATTCAGACACTTTGAACTTTGTCATTCAAATAATGATCCACTGATGTGTGTAAAACCAACTAGTTTTAATCCTACTAACTTAAACACAAAGACGAACACACAAAAGGCAGTGTACCTATCGATTAGCAGTTTAGTTCAGGTAAGTAGGGTATCGAACACAGGGAACGGTAAACAATTAAAATAAATGCTAATATTATCTAAATAAAACAAGTAATAGAAAAGGGGGTTTCTCTAGTGTTGCAAGACTAGAAACTTAAACAATTAACTAAAACATAAACTAAGAAACTAAGAGCTAAGAAAATAAAAAACAACTAAATTCAATAATAAAGAGGACTTCTGTTTAGGTTCGACTCATTTGTTCCCATGGATGATTTCAATGTATCGAATTTGTTCTTCATTGGCTACCGACTAAGATGATTAGTTTCACCTTCGCTGTTACTAATCCTTAGGAAACAAATTAACTCAAGCAGTGGCCAGTTGTCTAAATTAATAGATTTCCTAGTTATTGATTCGAGTTAAATAAGACTTGTAATGGTTAATTAAATTGGCCCTTCAATTAACCTCTTGCAGATGTTCATCAAACAAGCTCAAACATTAACTTACCTATCCTTTAGTTAATTCTAGTTTCACATTCGCTATTCCTAGACATACAACTATGTGGTCACAATAAATCATACGAAATTAACAACTAAGAGATGTTCATACAACTTAATTACTAGTTTATTAACAAAGAATAGTTGTTGTTAGCATGTGAGGTTCTTTAACAAGCTTAACAAAACAATATCACCAGTTAAAATTAACCCTAACCATAAAATCAAGCCATGTTTACAAATTCATCTACCCTAAATAGAAGTTATGAGTTTTTAGCTCATATCTACAGCAAATATGTCACAACTGGAAATTTTGTGTCATGTAATCTATACATTCAAGCTATTGTGAATCAAAAACTTCAATCAAATACATCATACAAGTGCTACAAATAATCATCAAACAATTGGAAACCCTAGAAGCTCTTGTCTAAGTCCATTTTGGACTAGGACTCCCATATTGGATCCACATGGACCAATAAGCTTCCAATTAGATGATCATGAGCTTAGAACCTTAATTGGGCTCTAATTGGACCCAGACTAATGTATTTCAACATTTTTGGCCATATTGGGCCTAGAATGAAATGAATTGAAAGCTTTGATCCATGAATACCCTAAACTAGTTCAACAAAAATGGAAAAATCATACTATATTCTTTTATGATAAAATTCACCCAAATTAACTCCAATATTGGGCTTGGGAGCAAAAAGCCCAAATTTCCTTTTTCCTTCCATGTTTTCGGCCCACATCAAGCCCAAGAGGAGGGTTTGACTTTCCCATGCCACCTCATTTTTATCCATTGGACATCTATGCATTATTCTCATCCTTCCATGCACATCACCTCAAATATCACTTCTTCTTCTCTTCTCTCTCTCACTCTCGGCCACTAGCACACACACACACCACAAAAATCTCTCAAACACTCTCAAGAACACTCAAGAACACTCCTCCCTCTCCACTCAAAATCTCGAGTTTTAGGAAGCATTCAAGAGGAAATTTCCACAAAATTCTTCATCTAAGGTAAGAGTTGCTTGGATCTATGAACTAAATTCTTTGTTTTATCAAAATCCTTTCCTAATCTATGCAAAAATCGTGATCTAGCACCCTAGGACCATCTCAAACTTGAGATCTACCAAGGAAGGGAGCTAAGGCCAAAAACACTTCATTTTCCTTCCATTTTCTTTGCAAAACCGAGCCCCCACACCCAAGGTGAGCTTCATACCCCCTATTCTCTGTTTTTATGAGTTTTGTGGGGGGGGGGGAATACAAGTGAAAGTGTAGATCTATATGTGTTTATATGCCTTGTATGATTTCCATGCTTATATGTATGCTTTTATGTGTCTTAATGTTGGATCTAGCCATAAAACTCCTCAAAACCGAGATATAACTTATTCTTTATGATTCTAGCATGAAATGTATTTCTACATACAAAGTGTTTCAAGAAAGATAGCTAAGTGGCTTAGTAACAATTTTCTTTAAGCTAAAAACACAAATTTTGGGCCAAAAATGTGAAAAATACGAAATTAAGGGCCCAAATTGACAATTCACGAATTCTGATGGATGAAGTGTGTCAAAACAGTTTCAATAAATCAATTTCTGGAATTATACTCATTTAGAAGGTTAAAAACATAAATTTCAAGCTTAATGGGCTAAAAATGAAAATTTCGGCCCAATGAGGCCCATTATGCGAATTTTTCTGTTTTGGAGGGCCAAAACTGTGATTTTCTGTAAAACAGTGGACCATAAGTGATCCAAGTCCTTTTCAAAGGTTTAAAATGCTTTTTAAATTTAAAAAGGACCAAAGTTGCAAAAATTTTACAATTTGGGCCAAAATTGTCAAAATTGCGAAAAGAAGGGTATTAACCGAGAAAAACTGAAATTTCAGGGACTTAAGCTGTTTTCTATGAAAAATATGCTGGAAAATATTTATTTCAATAATTTTTGGTGTTAAAATGTCAAGAAAATTGATTTAAGGACCAAACCGGAAAGTATTTTAAATAAAGGGTTGAAAAAGTAAATTTTACAAACAAGGAGGGGCTGAAAACAGAAAATTTCCAAGACTAATTCAATACATACAATTTGACCAAGTAATGGTACCACGACTACCGACAAAATACAATACATTACAACACCCAAAGTCGTTGTTAAACGAATTGGTTCGGTCTCGAACCAATAAAAATCCGAAACTACTAACACGACGATACTATGATACTACAATACTACGATTCATACAAATAACGATTCGGAATTCATTATACATGCGAATGTGCATAGACGTCTACGCACTATCTTTGGGCCCCACAAGTGTAAAATCTTGTTCGTTGAGCCTAGCTAGCCCGACGACCTGATCTTAAGGCCCAAAGACTTCATCTTACGAAGTGTTGGGTTTTACCAATCCGACACGACGTAACCGGACTTTCAATGCCTTGTAGACTACTGGTCCCCAAGGGTCCTTTAGTGTCGCTAGTAGAGTCTGCCTTTTTGCGAGGCGGGTCTGGGACCCCTCGTACCTTTTTATCCCCAACCGGCTAATGGAGTCGTCGAGGCCTTCGTGTCCTCCTTCTCTTCGGATGTGGGACTACACGTAGTCAGGACGGTTGGATAACGTGATTAGTACGGACGACGCCTTCGGGATCGTTAGTATTGCTATAGACTAGTCGTTTGTGTAACGCGTGTTTGTAGCAGATAATCATGCTCAAAAATAATCCAATGTCGTCTGGAATGATAACTTCATGCGTTGCAACGGTTTCAAATTAATTTCATGGAATTCAAAGAATTAGGAAAACATCGGGTTTTCCTAGGGTTTTCAATACATACAATTTCAGAATACATACGATTTCAACAAACAATATTTTACAAGTATAGAAAACAAACAAGCATACTTATGGATCTTCACACCTTTTTGACTATACTATTTTCAGAAAATATCGGATTTTCTGGCGGTTTTCAAACGACACGAAACATTGTTTTTTTTTGACAACTTATGAACTCACCAACATTTCATATGTTGACGTTTTTTCAAAATACTTGTATTCTCAGGGAACCAGTGAATCAAAGGAAACCATATTCAGTGATGGCTTGCAGTTTATTTATGTGCGAATTGAACAATTTATTTTGGAAATGTAATGTTTAAACATTGTACTTCATGTAAACTCTACTGGTTGTACAATATTAATGCATGGTGACGAATGTTGTTATGTTTCACATATATTCAATGTTATGGTATTCAATTGAGTCACGACAGCCCCCGGACGTTTCCGCCGTCTGGTTCGGGGGTGTGACAAAATAACATCCTAAAAACATAATCTAATGATTGAAACATGGTTCATGCAAAAGATTAAGATAAAAGTAGTGTGTTATTGCCTTTGATCTTCTTCCAAATTGATATCTAAGTTGAAATCTCGAAAACCACAGCTTCTAAGAACCCTTCTGGCGTCCAAAAATCGTCCTAAACTTCCCCCATTAGTCAGGGTTCGAATGAGAAGCGTTTCTATATATATATATATATATATATATATATATATATATATATATATATATATATATATATATATATATATATATATATATATTATGAAAACAGGGGCTACTCGGCGAGTCCAGTGACCTACTCGCCGAGTCCATCACTTAAAATCCCGTGTGCGGCAAGGGAAAGTCAAGAATCGCGAAACTTCTGACCAACTCGTCGAGTTGATGTCCTACTCATTGAGTCCGTTTGGAATCAACATTTTATCAAAACACGAAAGTCGTCTGATATTATGTCTAGTTTTTAGAAAATTTTGAATCTCATCAATTAGAGTTACGGTTCATGAGATATGGCCAAAACACTGACGAGGGGTCAAGCTGTCCAGCAACATCCTTCTTTCTTCAAAATCCAAGATCCAAGCGTCTAATCGCCAATTACGCTTCATTTTCCTTTCAAGCATGTCATTATTGCTGGAAAAATGAAATTATAAACTAATTAAGCACCTTTTTTCATTAAATGAGACAACAACAACATAAAGTATTAACATAATGCATGAATTATATGACTAACTATGCCCATATCATCCACCTTTTGAGATGCTTATTTCCGTCCATAAATGAACTTGTTAAGCTTACACATCCTTCACAACATATCTTGGTTTGATTATGTGTTTTTTCTTATCCATGATTGTTTCTACTTGAAGTACCACTTGCACCTAAGGGTTAAGGTCAGGTGCTTGATCTACCATGTTTTAATATTCATAGACTGAATCTCGCACTCCATGTCCTCCTTCCACGTTGTAGCGTTTAGGTCCTACCATAGCTTCCGATAACTGGTACACTCTGATTGCTATCTACTAGTTACTCACATATCTTAGTAATATAAAGTATTATATAACTAGTATGTGATGTCATCTATCAAATCTATAAGGAAAAAGTGGAAATATGTTAGTTTCCTTAATAGCTCTTTCAATTCCAAATTGAATGTTATGTCCAAATTCAGGTCCTTCATTAGTTGACTCTTGAATGTTATCAAGAGCAATGTGGCTCCCACTATCCCTTTTGGCAATCAGCTCCCTCTCTTAGAAGACTGCCCTTCGAGCAACATACACTTTGTTCTCAGAAGGATTGTCAAAAAATTATCCGAAATGCTTGATGGGTTCTCCAATGAGATAACACATCTCTATTCTATGTTCTAGATTGTCGAGCGCTTCACGACGAGCGTAAGCCTCATAATCGTAGAATTCCATATATGACAGTGAGGATAGAATCTCACTTCACATATCATAGAGTGTTTCAAGAACCTACTTAGTTGGAACACGACCAAAGGACCTTTTGTAACATGATACAATCCACGAATTGTTAGCAAATATAGTGCGACTCATCTAGTACAAAATCAATGAATGATTTGTTTCTCTATCCAACTAACACTTCCTAGTGGTAGTTGTTGAGTATTTGAGATATTGAAACTGATTTGGCATATCTGGTTATTTAGGGAAGCCTTTTTAGGGTTAATCATTTTATGATTCCATACGAAGCCTTTACAATACAAGTTCTTGATCGAGCTCTTCTAAGGCATTGGTTTTATATTAAGGCATGCATTTTATATTTATGGTATATATTTATTGTTCCCTATAAATAATCATTAGTTTAGATTTTTAGGTAAGCTTTTTACCATATTAGGGTTTTCTCTATACGTTCATCTCATAATCAATATACAAGAAAAACTATTATCAGATTACTTGCATATGATGGTGATTGATTCTTGATTGTTCTTGATATTCCGCATTTGTCATATCGGATTTATTCTCAACAAGTGGTATCAGAGCGGGTTCTTGTAGATCTTAGTGATTATTGCAAGAATCGATCTTGTTTATGGCGCTATTTTATCATGAATCTCACCTTGTTCTTCAAATTTTGTAAGTTTTTTGAAAAGAAAAACTCTATATCGCATTTTGATTGAAAAATCTTTTTCAGATCTATTATCTTCAACTCATTATTTCATCTGATTTGTTCTTGAATCGTGTTTTGGAAGAGAATTAGAAGAAAATTTTCATGTTTATTCGAATTTTCGTCTTCAGATCTACTTTATCTCTCTAAAAATCGTTTCAGATCTGTTTCTCTCTAGAAACCATCTCAAATCCGTTTTCTCTTTCTAGGATTCTCATCAAATCTACTTTCTCTCTCTTCAAGTTCTGTCACTTGTTGAAGATCTAATGGATGAAACGAATTTATTGTTTGACTCCATTTTAGAACTTGGATTAAAGGTACTAAACCAATCTATGGTGTTAACAATGTGACCATGTTTCAAATCAATGGTCAATATATGTTGAATGATATTCCTTAGTTGTATAATCTTCTTATTGATAAGAAAATATATGAATACTCATATGTTAATTACTGTGAGTTAAGAATGAATGAGAGAATAGTAGAACAATTTTGTATTATCTATGAACAATTAGATCAAGAAAATAAACAGATGTTGAAGATGAAAAGAGTTGAAAAAGAAAAAGAAGAAGTTCGTGTTGTTCTACAAGTTTCTGAACAAAAAATGACTCCAGATTTTCATATTGAGGAAGAATCAAGTGTTTCAAGTTTTTTAGAAGCTTCACAATCCAAATCTAGTTATTCTGAAGATGAATCTCAAAGCAAATCTTTGGCAATCGTGAAAGTAAAGACATTTTGTTCTAATGGAACAACAACATATGATTTTTTGTGTTCTGATGATGTCTTTGAATGATTGGTTCCTTACAGAATGCCAATACTTGAAGATGTTCAGATTTACCAAACTCCTAAGGATTGTGTTCAAAAGTCTTCAAATGCTCAGATTCAAAAAGATGAAAAATATGTTCAGATCAGAAATTTGTTTATGAAGCCTAGAAATCAGAAAAGGAAGGAGAAGAGGAAGAACAAGAGTAAAATAAAGAAGGTTTGGATGCCCAAGGTATAAATACCTAATGCTTGTGAAAAAGTTGAAGTCAAGCATGCTCAAAGAAACTTTAATTCTCCTTTTTCTTCAGTTAAAAATGTTAAAAGCTGGAAGGAAAAGAAAAGAGAATTTGGTTGGTTTAATGAAATTTATGGAAATTTTTGTTTTCCAACTAAAAGGCAAGTATTATTTTCAGAAGATGACAGATTTTCTTCATATAAGTGGGTATGCAAGAAACCAACTTCAATGTTGAACCTTAAATAGGTACCAAAAATCTCATAAAAGATTTTGTCCTTTATTAAAAAAACAAAAACAAAAACAAAAACAAAAAAGGACCAAATCTTGTGAAATGTGTTGAAGATTTAGTCAAATATATGAAAGTGTGTTGAAGAAATCAAATTTATTGATTTTTTAATTGTTGGAAATGACAAAAGTTGAAAAAGGTGAAAAAGATGGGGTGAAAAAGGACATTTTCTGTAAAAGGGGTAAAATTCTGACACATTTCAGCAAACAAGGCATAAGTTGTCGGTTCATAGCATTCAGGAGGGTCAAATTCGCAATTTCTTGAAAAACTGGGGTTAGTTTTGCTTGTTTGCTAGTTCCAGTGTTCGTTCTTTGAAGTGGAGACTACCCAAGACGCGAAAGCAAAAATGTTTTCTTATTACTCTATGAAACGAATCCTATACTCTCGCAACGAACCTTGGAGTCAATATGTGAAAGTCAACATGACGCGAATGTCACAAGATGCGAAAGTTCCTTCGTTCGTAGCTATGTCGTAAGCTCTAGATTCGCAGTTCCAAATCAAGAATTCAATGTTTCACTTCTTCAGGCTCGCGTCCCCATCACATTTACATCCATCATTCGCAACGAACCTGAGATTCGCATTGGGTTTGAGATTTGAAGCGAACCTGAGATTCGCTTTTGGTCCATGACCATTTGAAGTCGGAGTGAGAGTCACAGTCGATAATAATGGAATCAGATTCGCAATCGGTTTCTCCCACTTTCGTTCGGAGGTATGAAACTGAGATGAAAAATCAGTCGCACGCTTGGAACGATGTGTAATTGTTAGACTCGTTGTTCTTGGCTAGCTTGATTTTGAAATCGTTGTTCGCTCGTAATCGAATGTTTAATTGATTGGTTCGCAACGAAAGTCAAAATTTGAATCTGTCCACACATTCCAGTCATCCGTTCGCACTTATAGGTTCGTATTCAGAATTGAAAATCGGATTTGCTGCTATAACAAATCAGAATTCACTCGCTGTTTATACATTCACATCCTATTGCAATCGATTTGGAGTCGGAATTCACGAGTCTACATTGAAATCGCATGGACATCAACTCGAAACAAATGTTCATAATCGAATGTTTGGAAATTTAAATCATCAATCAGGTTTCATCCTTATATACTTTTGGAATTGGAATTCGCAATAAGAGAACTCTGATGAAATGAGTTTGTATCTTGTATTCGCATTTGGAAATTCTTAGGTGGTTGGAATTAGACATGTTTATAATCGGTTTTGACTTTTTTGGTACCCGTTAAGATGATTGATGTTACAGTCTTGGTCCCTGCACTTTCAGCGTTTTGACTGTTCCAGTCCTCAAATGTTTACAGATTTCACAGATTTAACCACTTTGAAAGTTTCAGCGTTAAAGAGAAGAATATCATTTATATTTTCAACTTTTTCCGCCCTGACTTTCAAAACTTCACAGATTTTACCCAAGATTATTAATTCTTTCAATTTCTTGGGATTTTACTACCTTTTACCCCTTTCTTTCCAAAATATTTTTATTTCTTATCATTTTCTTTGGTCTTATTCTTTTCAAACCCTTCTAAATAAATTGCTTCTTATTCTATTCTTTTGTCTAAATTTAAATATCGGAAAATACAAAATAATTTTTTGTTATTTTTCCAGTTTTAATTTTTGAGAATTGGGTTTATTATAAAGGGATTTATTTCATCAAATCTGACGGGTTTTGAAGATTGTTGGTGATTCTTCATAATTTTTCGGGTCCTCTCCATGCTATTTGTTGAAGATTCAAAGGGGAGTGATGATTATTCAAGGGCGAGTTCATATTTGGAAGATTATTTCTATTTCTCTCTCTTTGAAGACCCCATGTGCTGATGAGTCTCACAATTTAGGGGGAGAAATGCCAAGAGGATCGGAAATCGTGATTTTCATCAGTTTCACCATGTAGGGGAGATTGTTGAATATTTGAGATATTGAAACTAATTTGGCATATTTGGTTATTTAGGGAAACCTTTTTAGGGTTAATCATTTTATGATTCCCTACGGTGCTTTTACAGTAGAAGTTCTTAATCGACCTCTTCTAGGGCATTGGTTTTATATTAGGCATATATTTTATATTTATGGTATATATTTATTGTTCCCAATAAATAATCATTAGGTTAGATTATGAGGTAAGCTTTTTACCAGATTAGGGTTTTATCTATACGTTCATCTCATAATCAATATACAAGAAAAACCTTTATCAGATTACTTGCATATGATGGTGATTGATTCTTGATTGTTCTTGATATTCCGCATTCGTCATATCGGATTTATTCCCAGTAGTAGTGTTTTAGACGGAGATAGATCATTAAACTCTTTCATGATCGCTTAGATGGTCGATAAGGTTTTTGACTGAGATTCTCACTATGAGTGTCTCATCCTATTGCCCAGTTGATTCTCATTTTTCGCTTTATGAGAGCTCTAAGCACCTGAAAGCTTCCAGACTCACATTCATACAAAGTTGGTCTCACCATGTATCGTGGTTGATCTGAACGGTTCATTAGTTGAACTAATTTCAACAATAACACACCTTATTCAAGTATTTAGATCAACTTTGAACTATTGTTTCTATACTTGCTTTATAGATTTCATGACTTTCCTTTAACATGTTGAATGCTCCATATTTAAATAAGTCAGAACTATCTCTTGAATCATAGCATAAACAATTTCAATTATAATACCATAGAATAAAAATTTAGGAATAGTTGTCATTTGATCCTATGAATAGTAGCAAGGGCTTGGAATTCATGATCAAATTACCTTCTCCATGTTTCGTTTTCTTACTTCTTTTAGGCACTGCACATTCTTGGAATTGTCAGTACTTAATCCTTAGTAAAACACTCAGGGTTTAGAAGTAATGTTCTGATGGCATTATAAATCCATATATTTGATTGAATACCAAACATGGAAGAACTAGTTATGTTTTAATCCTATGGAAAGTAGCGCGGGCTCGTGATCCATGATCAAATTTAACTTCTTCATGTTTCAGTCCTTTCACTTCAAATATATATTTAGGCAAGTTTGCTTTCTTAGTCCTTTTCTTGTTATGGAAACGAATAGTTATCAGAACATGTCTTAGAATAAGCCTTCCTTTGTCCTAGGTATTAGGGCCTAGATTAGGTATACCAACACTAATCGCCTTTTAAACCACAGGCAATTGGATTTCTTCTTCTTGACACTTCTATGATAATAAAATATGGGAGTGTTTTGAGGTATGAATTTCTATGATTGGCAATGTTAATTCTAAAAGGTAACCTCAACATGTTTCACAACTCCTTAATGGATATTCAAAGTTTTTCATATCAAAATCAAAATGAGTTGATCATATGTACATGTTAGCAAGTCGATCAACCATAGTTAACTCCTAACTCAAGAAAATTCTATTTTACTTCAATATGTCAATTTACAACGTACAGTTGATAATTTCTCTTTCTAACAATTTAAAATACAATGTTTGAAGTAAGCTAGGAAGAGATTTAACAAAGGTGTGATCTTTCCTTTTGTTTATGAGAACTACTCCCAAACTACAAAATTGACAAGATTAATCATCCTCATAGCTAATCCTTTTAAAGGTTTTATAGCAGTAGATTTTAGTGCATATGGTTATAGACATCATTCTATAACAAATTCCATTATAGTTTGTTTTACTTATCCTTAGAAAATAATCACCCTAAATAAAATTATTTTAAAAGGCTAGGATCCATATTTGGCTCCATGATGAGTAAAGGGATGTTGTGAGCTACAAATTCAAATAATCATATTTAAATAATATTTATCAAGAGGGATCCAAATTCAAATAATCATTTTTAAATAATATTTCTTAATTTTCGAGATTTAAAACTATTTAAATTTGGTAATTATCCATATTTGATAAAGCTTCATATTTGAAAAATGGCAAAAAATCTGAAACCCTAATTTCTGCCAAGCTCACGTCGTGACCTCCTAATTCATGTCGTGAGCTACGACTAGGGTTTTTATCAATTACGAATTTTTCATTTAATCATCTTCCATTCAATTTCAAACAAGTTTTTACAGAAAATATGGACCTAGGGTGAATGTAACCATGAACAAATGGCTCTGATACCACTGTTGGGTTTTCTACGCATCAAATACACTCTAAACTAGGCAGCGAAAAAATCGAAACAACGATATACCTAAGTGTGACAACCCGATATTTCAAATCTTTGTAATGACCTAAAAAGTCAAGTATTGTAACCATTTTTGAGTTAATAAAATTAACTTCGATAATAAAAAGTCCAAAAAGTTCCTATTTAAAATTCTTCTATGTTTAAATGTCATCAAACCATGATCGTACATAAAAAGAACGCCCAAATCCGACTTCGTATATTGAAGTTATGACCATTCTAAGTTTTCCGACAAAAACCAGCAATACGAAGTTACGTAAAAACTCGAATCGGAGATCGAGCGACTTTTGGCCGGAATGACCTAAACAAGAATCGAAGGTCTCGTCAATGGTATTTCAGCGGTAACAAGTCTGGCAAAAACCGACGTCAGATAAAGAAGTTATGAATTTTTAAAGAAATTCCTTAATCACGTCATTTTAATAAATAAATAATAAAAATAATTTCATAATTTGCCAATGGAATCTAAACGAAAGTTGTAGATCTTACTCACACCTACGCGTGGATATAAAGAACGTCGAAAACGGAGTTCGTATGAAGGAGATATGAATTTTAGAAGTTTATTTAAAATAAATATAAAAATAAATAAAAACTCTTGGTAATATCCGAAGGGGAGTCAGCAGATAGGACCGGAGTACGCCCTGCGTACCCTCGTACGCCCCGCGTACTCGAATCAAGGGCTCCGAGCTGTCCATGTCGCTCCGATGTTTCTTCCGAGGATGCGGTAAGCCATGACGTCTCGTACGCGCTGCGTACGAGCGTACGCCCCACGTACCGAGGCCTCTCAGCCCCTATAAAAGGGATGCGAGGGTCTCCGTAAAAATTGCTCATTTCTTCTCGTTTCTCTTGCGTTTTGCCTCGTTTTCCATGCCCGTTCAGACCCGAAGCCCTGGTCATTTTGCTCAAGTTCCGAGGGTCGACTTTACTCCCGAGATTCCCGAGAATCCCAAGAAAAATCCGTTTCCCGAGACGAAACTCTGCCCGGTTTTCCATCTCGCTATCTTCAAACTTCCAAGTGAGTTCATACCCCTAATCAATGTTTTAAATCATTTTAAATGCTTTAATGGGGGTGGGGGGATACAAGTAGAAACAAACATGTTATTAAATCATTGGTATGTATTTGCATGAAATGGTTTTACATCTAAAAAGCGCATTGTTACCAAATGTTTTATCTTTGAAATGTTTATTAAAATGACATCAAGTCATTGTTAATTATTGTTCAAAACCCATAAAATGTCTTACAAAAACCATTTTTCATTCTTGAACTAAACTTTGCATATACACTTATATTCTTATATATGTATTGATGTTATAGTTTGCATCTTTCATTTAGTTTCCCACACCCTTGAGTAGTAGGAGTGTGTAAACTTACATGATCAACTAGTTAGATTACAGTAAATTATCATAGGGATAATTTGAAGATAACAAAACATTATTCCTATTACAAGGAATCACACAAGAGTCAGTTCATTCATGAGTCTTTACTAGTACCTTACCTGATACATGAGTACCTTTACATATGTTTACCTGATACATGAACACATTACATGAGTACCTTTACGTTAATACCTTTACCTGTGTATACTTATTTGAATATTTGAATCACAAAATGCGAGGATAATTTATTAGTACCTTCTGTGTAAATTATCCTGCATATCCCTAGTACCTCGGGATATCTAGAATAGGGCTCTATCCCCAGTACCTCGGGATATATGGACGGGACTAACCATTCCGGAACCCATCTGTTAGCAACAGTGGGTAATGAACATCTAAAGATGCCTACGGTTATTACTTATACTAGGAGTACCTTTACAGGGACTAACCCTTCCTCCCACCTGCTGCTGCTACAGAGGATAATTGGACAATCTTCGGATGTTCATTAGGTTATATAGGTAGTGTTAACCCTAGTACCTCAGGATAACAGTTACCTAGGCTGTGTTGGTCCTAGTACCCAGTGACAACACTTACAGTAGTACATTTTCCTGTTTACTTTATTTTGTGATACTTTCACATAAACGATGAGTTAGACTAAGTACTTTAGTACTGAACAATTAAAGGAAAACTATCATTTTACAAACAAAACATTCGGGTCTTAGTAGAAGACTACACTTCATACATACAGAACATTCAGGTCTTGGTAGAAGACTACATTTCATACTTATAGAAAATAAGGGTTTTTCTAGGGATTTCATACTTACCTCAACATTCTCATTTAAAGGTTTACATGGCCTTCATAACAGATTTTCACAAACAAGGCAACAACACTTATATACTTATGAATTCACCAACTTTAAAGCTGATACTCGCTTTCAAAATAACTTGTATTCTCAGGTCATCAGTAGACAGGTACGAAGGCCAGGTTTTGAGAAGACGGAGCAGACACGTCTCGTCTTTTATTTTGATTGTATATTTTTGGTGTCTTACTACAATGAAAGAACACACATGTATTAAAACTTTACTTATAATGAAATGGATGATGTTGTTGCTTGTTTATTATATTACACTGTTGTGATACTGTACATGACGTCCTCCACCCCTGAACGTTTCCGCCGTTCGTGGTTTTGGGGTGTGACACTAAGTCTACATGCAACCAATGGATCTATGGCTTCATGCTAATTACATCAACCCTAGAAAACATAAAAACAAATAAGAATACATAACTCTTATGTTGCCCTTGATCTCCATGCTTGAGATCTTGAACCTCCGTGAAGTTGCTTGGATGAAAGGACCCAAACCAGAATCCCTCTAATGGTATCACACCCAATGACACCAAAGAGTAGAATAAAAATAACTAGGAGAAGGGTCAATTTCATAAACCCAGATAGGGTTAGAAATCGTCCCTATTGGAGGAGGAAGAAGGGTTGGCGGAACTTCATGTAACACCGTAAAATTAAAACAATTTTTCACATTTTCAAAACACATTTTAGATTCACAATTATTATAAAAATCTCAATGTATCACATCTCGAATCCACAAAACATTTCCCATGATCAAAACACAAAAACTTTGCGTGTGTGTACGAATCATGTCGGTGCCTTCCTGCGATCGTCATTAGTACCTGAAACACATAACACATAACACTGTAAGCATAAATGCTTAGTGAGTTCCCCAAAATACCACTCTAACACATATTAGCCACTCGAGGCTATAACTCTGTTGACCCTCTGATCAATGTGTCTTAGTGGGAGCCTCCAGTCCCAACCCTCTCTGGGCCCCCAGGCCCTAACTCTGTGGACCCTAAGGTCCTAACTCTATGGACCCACCGGTCCTAACTCTGTAAACTCTGAATCATGCATATCACATATCACAATAAATCACAACACATAAATAGCATGAAAATACACTATCACATAACTCTGATTACCACTCTAGGTAAAGTATAGTGAGAAGACTCACCTCGGATGTCTCAGTAAATCTCTGACTCGGTAGAAATATGGTCTAGCCTCCACCTAGTCACATAAAGTAAATACTCTCATCAATATAACTCTCAAGACTAGACTAGACCCTCTCTTGGCACCCTCAAAAGGGTAAAAGACTATTTTACCCCTCTCTTTACTCAAAGACCCCACTGTTGACCAAACCCTAAAATCAACAAAAGTCAACGGTAAAACTTTGACCCGACTCGTCGAGTGCCCGTGGGCGACTCAGCGAGTCCACGCGTGTTCACCCGCATCCTTCTAGCCTCGATTGACATGTCGGGTCATTCCCCTGCTCGACAAGTTACACCTAGCACAAATTGCGGGGCCACCCCGACTCGACTCGTCGAGTCCAACTATGAACTCTCGAGTTCTGTTGTGAACTCAGGTGCTTTAGATCCTCTCGGAGTCATCGAGTCACTTCCCCAACTCAGCGAGTCACCAACTGTGCGATTCACAGGGCAACTTAGTCCGACTCGTTGAGTCTGCTCCTAGACTCGGTGAGTTCATTCCATGCTCAAACTTAAATGACCTCCTGAGGCCAGATCTGTTCCTCTAATCCATAGACCTTGGGCACTCATGCATGGTCCTCTATGTTCATTTTGGTGAAATCCCTCATTTCACAACAACACCAATTCATATATCCAAAGAAAAGGCATAAATCAGAATGGAAGGGACTCTCTGGACCTCTTAGGGTCCAGATCTATGAATGATTTCACCATGGGACCTCTCTTACTCTAGATCCAAGCTAAATAAGGCATGGGAAAATCCTACATTCAACCATAACAACAAAAACACGGAAATAAGCTCAGATAGATACCTCAAATAGCTTTCTCTTCCCAGTTGAAAGTAGATCCAAGCTCTCCAACCTGTCTAGCTTGTCTTCCCTCTTCTCCTCTTGCTACAACACACAAGAAATGGTGGATAATGTCCTCTTTCTTCTCTAAAATGCTCAAGCACTTCTAGGGTTTCTCTCAGGGGTCTGGTAGCCGCAAATGGTGGCTATAAGTCCCTTTAAATAGGTCCCAAACCCCGAGAATTAGGGTTTCGTTTAACAGCGCGGACTCGCCGAGTCCACGAATCAACTCGTCGAGTCCGGTCATTAATCCGGATTAGAGCTCGCGATCCTACTCGGCGAGTCTAAGCATTAACTCGCCGAGTCCCTTCACAAAACGCTAAAATAAATAGTTAAAATAAGATACCTAGGAATCCGGATGTTACAATTCTCCCCCACTAGAATCAGACATCGCCCTCGAAGTCTTACTCTACAAACAACTCTGGATGCTGCTCACGCATCTCTCGCTTCGGTTCCCAAGTCAGTTCAGACCCTTTACGATGCTGCCACTGGACCTGCACCAGGGGCACTTCCTTATTCCTCGGAACATTGATCTTCCGATCCACAATAGCAACTGGCCTCTCCACATAGTTCAGGCTCGCATCCACCTGAATATCCTCCAACTATACCACTACCGACTCATCGGCTATACACTTCCTCAAATGCGACATGTGGAAGGTATCATGAATCTGGCCCAACTCCGCAGGTAGCTCCAACCGGTATGCTACTCTGCCTACTCTCGCGATCACCCTGAATGGGCCAATATATCGGGGCCCTAACTTTCCCTTCTTCCTGAAGCGGATCACTCCTTTCCAAGGAGATACCTTCAGGAGTACAAAATCTCTGACGTGAAACTCTTGTTCGGATCGTTGTCTATCTGCATAACTCTTCTTGCGACTCTGAGCTGTCAACAACCTCTGTCTAACCTGCTGTATCTGCTCTATCGTCTGGAGCACTATCTCTGTACTGCCCATCACCCGCTTCCCTACTTCTCCCTAGCAAATGGGAGTCTGACACCTTCTCCCATACAACAACTCAAAGGGAGGCATACCAACTTCCTCCGAAATCCAATATACATGCCCGAATCATGTCGTCGAGCGTCTGAATCGTCCGTCCACTCTACCCGTCAGTTTGTGGGTGGCATGCGGTATTAAAATGTAGCCTCATACCCAACTCTTCATGAAATTTCTTCCAGAATCTAGAAGTGAAACACACATCTCGATTTGAAACGATCGAGATTGGTACTCCATGCCGTGATACCACCTCCCTCACATACAACTCTGCCAGCCACTCAGCATAAGAGCTATCACTAATAGCAAGAAAGTGAGCGCTCTTTGTGATCCTGTCCACAATCACCCAAATTGCATCGACACCACTCGCAGTCCTCGGCAACTTGGTGACAAAATCCATGGTGATCTGTTCCCACTTCCACTCGGGAACCTCTAATGGCTATAGCTTACCATGCGGATGCTGGTGCTTGGCCTTAACCATGCTACATGTGAAGCACCTCTCTATGAACTAGGCGACATCCCTCTTCATACAAGGCCACCAATACTCTCTCTTCAGGTTCAAATACGTCTTAGTGGCCCCGGGATGGATCGAGAATCTCGATCTATGCGCCTCCTCCATCAAAATGGTACGTGCCCCTCCCTCAAACGACACCCAAATCTGACCCTGAAAGGTTATATGTCCTCGGCTGTCGGTAACAAACTTTGATACCTGTCTGATCACGCTCTCTCTCTCTCTCTCTTACGGTTCTTTGGTCTCATGGCCTCCACCTGGGCCTCCCGTATAGTGTCCAACACTGGAGTCATCACTGTCAGTCTCATACAAATGTCTTGTATCGGGGCGCTCTTCACCCTACGGCTCAGGGCATCGACTACAACGTTAGCCTTGCCCGGGTGGTAAAGGATCTCACATTCATAATCCTTTACCACATCCAACCATCTCCTCTGGAGCATATTTAGGTTGGGCTGATCCATCAAGTACTTCAAGCTCTTGTGGTCCGTGTATATGGTACACCGAACCCATACAGATAGTGATGCCAGATCTTGAGGGCAAACATTACTGCCCCCAAGTCTAGATCGTGGGTGGGATACCTCGTCTCATGAGGCTTCAGCTGCCTCGATGCGTATGTTATCACATGCCATCTCTGCATTAGCACCGCTCCCAGCCCCGATATCGACGCGTCACAGTACACCACAGAGTCCTCCATCCCCTACAGAAGGGCTAACACCAGGGCTTCGCACAGTCTTTGGCGAAGTGTCTCAAAGGAGGACTGGTCCTCTGGGCCCCATGAAAAAGCAACACCCTTTTAGGTCAACCTGGTGAGTGGCACGGCGATCTTAGAGAAATCCCTGATAAACCTCCGGTAATAGCCTGCCAGCCCTAAGAAACTTCTGATCTCGGTGGGGGATCTCGGCACCTCCCAACTCATCACTACCTCAATCTTGGCCGGATCGACCAATATCCCATTCTGATTAACGAGTTGTCCTAGGAACTGGACCTCTCGTAACCAGAAATCACACTTGGAGAATTTGGCATAAAGCCTCTCCTATCTCAAAACTCCGAGGATCTCCCTCAAGTGCACCTCATGTTGTTCTCTGGATCTCGAATACACCAATATATATCATCGATGAACACGATCACCGAATGATCCAACACCGGCCTGCACACTTTGTTCATGAGATCCATGAACGCCGCCGGTGCATTGGTGAGCCTGAAAGGCATCACCACGAACTCCTAATGCCCGTAACGAGTCCTTAAAGCTGTCTTCTAGATATCCTCATCTCGTACTCCCATCTGATGATATCCAAACCTCAAGTCAATTTGGGAAAACCAAGACGCTCCCTGCAACTGATCGAACAAATCGTCGATCCTCGGCAAGGGGTAACGGTTCTTGTCTGTCAGCTTGTTCAACTCCCTGTAGTCAATGCACATCCGATATGAACCATCCTTTTTCCTGACAAAAAGGATAGGCGCTCCCTACAACGAAAAGCTCGGCCGAATAAACCCCTTCCTCAGCAGCTCTTGAAGCTGCGAAGATAACTCCTGCATCTCTGGAGGCGCAAGGCGATAGGGCGCCTTGGCGATAGGCGCATCCCCCGGAACCAAATCGATACGAAACTCTACCTGCCTCTCGGGAGGCATAACCGGCAACTCTTCCGGGAAAACATCCAGGAAGTCTCGCACTATCGGAACCTCATCAAATGACCTCGGTCTCTCTGAATCAACCCTCGTATCCATCACATACGCCACAAACCCACTACAGCCCTGATGTAGACTCTGCCTCGCTCTAGCAGCTGAACATAATGCTGACCCAGAACGTGTACCCTCGCCGTACACCGTAAGAACTCCCCCACTAGGGTCTTGTATGGTCATCAACTGTTGTTCGTAGTTAATAACCACTCCAAATTTGCTCAATCAGTCCATGCTCACGATGACACAGACATCTCATATTGCAATAGGAAATAAATCAATCAGAAACTCAACACCGAAAATCTCGAGTACACACCCTCGAATCACCTCTATGGCATACACCGCCCTCTCGTCAGCTATGGAAACTCTCAGAGGTCGAGTCAATGCCTCTCGACTAACACTGATGTGCTGACTAAAAGCCAAAGATACAAAAGACCGAGTCGCACCCGAGTCAAATAATACAAGGGCAGGTACATAACTCACAAGAAAAGTACTTACGCATAACATAATATAAGCACAATATCTCAACATCAAAATAAGTACATGAAAGAATACATACCAGCCACGACATTGGGTGCTGCGTGGACCTCCCCCGCGGTCAACTGGAAGGCTCTCTCTCGTGCCTTTGGTGCCTCGACCTTCACTGGCCGAATATCAGTAGCTCTCACTATAGCACTTGTGGCTGTGACTGTGCCGGTCGCCGATCCATCCCCTGAGACTCCGCCTCCTCCCTGGCCTGAGTTTCCAGCTCTATCTCCCTCTTCCGGGCGTTTTCCTGAAGCTTGGTAAACGTCCGGTACGTCGAGTTCGCCACGAAATCTCGTATATCCCTCCTCAAAACACTCATATATTGGCCCATCCATGCCTGCTCGGAAGACACGTGCTCTGGGCAGAACATCACCCTTTCAAGGAACATCCGAGTAATTACTGTAACAGACTCAGTAACCTGCTTGAGGGTCAGAAACTCCTGTGCCAAACACTCCCTCTCCACCTGGGGAACGTAGTCATCTCGAAACATAGCGGTGAACCTCTCCTAGGTCACCGCAGCAAGCTTAGCAGGCGTATAGTGCGCCATAACAAACTTCCACCAGTCCTTCGCTCCCAAGCGAAGCTGGTTCAGCGCGAACCGGGCTCTCAAATGCTCTGGACATGAGCACGTAAAGAAACACCCCTCAATGTCTGAAATCCACCTCATCATCGCAATCGGGTCCTGGGTCCCATCAAACTCTGGTGGTTTTGTGTTGCTGAACTCTCGGAACAGCAACGCATCACCACCCTGCGTCTTGTCGCAGCTATAGTTGCGGTGGCCGCTGCAAAAACATCATCAGAAAGAGCAGCGTATCTCTCACCAAAAGTCTTTATCAGTGTGGTCTTGATAGACCCGAACATCTCTGGTATCTCTGCCTTGATTGCCGCAGCCACCTCTTCATGAATGATCCTAGGGATCTCCTCATCACTAGTATCGCTGATCTTTGGTGTATGGTGTGTCCCAACCATGATCTCGCTCGAGTATACTCACACTCGATAACTCCGCCCTACCTGTTCCTTAGTACTCTAAGTATTCTTACTTGGATTGCGCACTGATTCGGTGTCTTCAGTAGTACGGGCCCAATACTACTGTCCACACCGCATCAACATTCACCCCAAGTCCTCCTCCCAGAGCCCCAAATCCCAAGTAGTCTACTCTCTCTAGTCATATGCTACTCGCTAGCAAACCTCTCATAAGCTCCTCGCTGCTATCTAAACACTCTCAAGAATCCCTAGCAGCAAAACTCCTAGACTAAGGCATCGCATATTAGGCCACTCTAGACCTAATAAGAATACCTAGTCTACTCTAGCATGCATAACATAACTCATCATATAAAATAGCATAACATATCTCATAACACTTATTGTAAGGGTATTTTGGGAAATCACCGTTCGGGCGATGGCTGATCGTACACACAGCTCTGCTCTGCTTGTCTCAAAACTCTTTTTATTCTTTAAAAAATTGTTTTATTATCAAAAATTTCCTCAAATCCTTAGTTTGAGTTCAGATACGCCCGAAGGTGCATCCGAATCCCTCAAACCAAGGATCTGATACCAACTTGTACCACTGTAAAATTAAAACAATTTTTTACATTTTCAAAACACATTTGCCATTCACAATTGTTATAAAAATCTCAATGTATCACATCTCTAATCCACAAAAAATTTCCCAATATCAAAACACAAAAACTCCGCGTGTGTGTACGAATCATGCCGGCGCCTTCCCGCGATCGTCACTAGTACCTGAAACACATAACACATAACGCTGTAAGCATAAATGGTTAGTGAGTTCCCCAAAATACCACTTTAACACATATTAGCCACTTAAAGCTATAACTCTGTTGACCCTCTGGTCAATGTGTCTCAATGGGACTCTCGAGTCCCAACCCTCTGTGGGCCCCCATGCCCTAACTCTGTGGACCCTAAGGTCCTAACTCTATGGACCCACCGGTCCTAACTCTGTAAACTCTGAATCATGCATATCACATATCACAATAAATCACAACACATAAATAGCATGCAAATACACTATCATATAACTCTGATTGCCACTCTAGGTAAAGTATAGTGAGAAGACTCACCTCGGATGTCTCGGTAAATCTCCGACTCGGTAGAAATATGGTCTAGCCTCCGCCTAGTCAAATAAAGTAAATACTCTCATCAATATAACTCTCAAGACTAGACTAAACCCTCCTTTGGAACCCTCAGAAGGGTAAAAGACCATTTTACCCCTCTCTTGACTCAAAGACCCCACTATTGACCAAACCCTAAAAGTCAACAATAGTCAATGGTCAAACATTGACCCGAATCATCGAGTGCCCGTGGGTGACTCGGCGAGTCCATGCGTGTTCACCCGCATCCTTCTAACCTCGGTTGACACGTCGAGTCATTCCCCTGATCGACGAGTTACACCTGGCACGAATTGCGGGGCTACCCCGACTTGACTCGTCGAGTGCAACTATGAACTCGGCGAGTTCCGTTGTGAACTCAGGTCCTCTAGATCCTCTCTTACTCACCGAGTGACTTCCACAACTTAGCGAGTCACTAACTGTGCGATTCACAGGGCAACCTAGTCCGACTCGTCAAGTCTGCTCCTAGACTCGGCGACTTCATTCCATGCTTAAACTGAAATGACCTCCTGAGGTCAGATATGTTCCTCCAATCCATAGACTTAGCTTCTCTATAGCCTATAATCATGTAAAGGTCGGACCTTGGGCATTCATGCATGGTCCTCTGTGTTCATTTTGGTGAAATCCCTTATTTCACAACAACCCCAATTCAAAGCTCCAAAGAAAAGGCATAAAGCAGAATGGAAGGGACTCTCTGGACCTCTTAAGGTCCAGATCTATGAATGATTTCACCATGGGACCTCTCTTACTCTAGATCCAAGCTAAATAAGGCATGGGAAAACCCTAGATTCAACCATAACAACAAAAACATGGAAATAAGCTCAGACAGATACCTCAAATAGCTTTCTCTGCCCAGTTGAAATTAGATCCAAACTCTCCAACCCATCTATCTTGTCTTCCCTCTTCTCCTCTTGCTACAACACACAAGAAATGGTGGATAATGGCCTCTTTCTTCTCTAAAACGCTCAAGCACTTCTAGGGTTTCTCTCAAGGGTCTGGTAGCCGCAAATGATGGCTATAAGTCCCTTTTAATAGGTCCCAAACCCCGATAATTAGGGTTTCATTTACAGCGCGGACTCGCCGAGTCCACGAATCAAATCATCGAGTCCGGGCAATAATCAGGATAAGAACTCGCGATCCTACTCGGCGAGTCTAAGGGTCAACTCGCCGAGTCCCTTCACAAAACTCTAAAATAAATAGTTAAAATAAGATACCTAGGAATCCGGATGTTACACTTCAAGCCAAGGTGCAAGGAGGAATGAAATCCCTAAGGCCCTATTTATTGCCTTGGATCCCTTCCAGAGTTTTGTGCTCCTTTCCCATGTCGGATGGTGTAACGACCCAAAAATCACGACTAAAATTTTGTTTTAAAAATGTTACTGAAACCATATTTATAAAAACCATATCATAAGTCGTAACATAATTTCATAGCATTACTTCAAAACATAAACTGATTATCAGAGTAAAATATCCCAGGGTGTCTAATCCATGGTGTGTCCCATGTGATCACCCTGAGCTCTTCCTCCGCTACCAGAAGTACCTGAAACCAAAACTGAAAACCGTAAGCACGAAGCTTAGTGAGTTCCCCAACCTCCCACATACCAAACACATAGCTGCAAACCGCAAGTACTGGTCCACACCCTCTACCTTGGGCCTCGCCCTCTACTTCGAGCCTCGCCCGCTACCTCAGGCCTCGCCCGCTACAATAGGCCCCGCTTGCTCTAGACCTCGCCGGGCTTCGAGCCTCGCTCGGATACATATCTGTTTCTTTTAGACCTCACCTGTCACTGGGCCTCGCCCGCAAACATATACTAAGACATAATTATATCACAACACATAAACTAAGCATATACTACTGAATCCTGTTCTAAGGCCTCGCCCTTGTCCTGCTACTGATGAGTCATGGAACCCCGTCCACGCTCCTATTGATAGTGTGATATGGGCCCGACGCACACTCGCTCTTTCCCTCACTTGGGCCTCGCCCCTGCTCTACTACTAATGAGATATAGAACCCTGTCAACACTGTGTTATTGGTGAGATACGGGACCTCGCCCACACTCACCTCCCTACCAGGCACATACAAGTATCACGCAGACAAGAAGTATACTCTATCATGCAAACCATTCCTTGGGCACCCATACGCTACCAATGGACCTTGGTCCCGAATATCATACTGGCATACAGTTCCTAGGGCTAACCCCTGGGTCTTCCTACACATATCTACATGGGCCGGCATTGTGGCCTTAGACCCATCCACACAAAGGGAAACTCACCTCGAACTGTTGAACTTCTGCTGCTATGTTCAGAGAATATTCTCTGAACTGCTGCTCCACTAGCTCCCCGAGCTACCAATATTAATACAACATTGAGTCTAACTGTCCTCCTAAAGGTCAAATAACTTAACTTTCGTCAAAGTCAAAGTCCTGGTCAAAGTCAACCATCCAGGTCAACCATACTCGCCGAGTCTGCGTATTGACTCGCCGAGTTCATAGGCTCAGAATCCTTTCATTCGCGACTCAACTCGCCGAGTCAGTCCCTGACTCACCGCGTCTACCGATTTCCAAGTCCTGTCCTGTCCAACGCACTGAGTCTCCACTCAACTCACTGATCTAAGCCTTAACTCGAAGGGTTTGGGGTTTCACGACTTGACTTGCCGAGTCCAAGAACAGACTCGTCGAGTCCAAGGCAATCTTCAACAGACTCGGCAAATTGTTCATCCAACTCGTCGAGATCCTCCTAATCTTCATACTACTCACCGAGTCCACTCGAAGGACTCGTCGAGTCTATTCAATCCTTCATACATTCAGAGGCTTTTTGAGTCATGCAGGGACTCCAAACTGTAGATCACTCTTCTAGAGCCTATTCCTCACGTAAAGTTGCAAACTTTACGTGTAGCTAAGGAGATCTAGGCTCAATACACTAAAAGCCAGGGTTTAAGACAAGCATGCTTCACCAACACTCCCATGGCTGATACTTTATGGTTCTCTAGGCCAAAATACATCTAGATCTGAAGTAGCAACTTCAGATCTGGACTTCTAACTCGAATTGTCTCTTAATCATGGCATAAAAGCCCCAAATCTCATACAAAATGGTAGATCTAGATGCAAAAGAGTGGAGGTGATGACTTATTACCTTCAGATGCTCTGGAAAGTCCCACAAACTCTGGATCTAACGCCAACCCTTGAATCTCTAAAGGTTCCCTTCCTCCTTCTTCCTCCAAATCACCCAAAATGACAAGAAAGCTTGAATGTGCTACAATGGAGGCTTAGGGTTTCGTGTTCTAGGTAAGAGAATCTCTAAGTAACCCTAAGAAAGAGAATGAGATGTTTAAATAGTGCACAAAGTCCCGGATTTAGGGTTTCCCTCTTCAGACCGGACTCGCCGAGTCCTATTGCCGACTCGCTGATTCGGTCACTTAATGGATGCCCGAATCCCACTCCGACTCGCCGAGTTCCTCCCTGGACTCGACGAATCGAACCCTTAAACTTAGGGTTTCCTTCCTTTCTTGGCCTTTCTGATTTTGGGTGTTGCAACTCTCCCCCACTTAAACTAAACTTTGTCCTCGAAGTTCACTATGGTCAACTGACTTGTGATGTGCCTCCAACACTCTGTCTGGGAAACCTAACACCCGATGGTTACCTCTGTTGACCTTCCGCATGACCATTCTGACTATCTTTAAACCTTGCGGATAATATTCTCGGGTCCGTCCTAATTCCCGACCATCCTGGGAACACAACTTAGTCAACTAATAATCCTTCTGGTACTCCCCGAGAACTTATGCTGGACCTCTAGGGGTTTACCCCCTTTTTCCTTGTACGTTCTCTGGCCTTCCCAAGGCAACTTTCCATAAGTAGCCACTTCCTCTATTTCTGGTGCAGAACATACTCTTCATGGTATACTTTGCTCCAGCTACTCCCAGTGCTGGTTACTGCTGTCGGTATACACCGAATACTTCTTACTTCTATGACTTAGTGCTGAGCATCAATCCCAGTGAATGGATCAGATAATCCTTCAAGTAAAAGGTTCCTCCCTGCAACGGTTAAGACTCATACTAGAGCTACGCATCAAGGTCAACCCTCCCCTCTGAGATTATCCAACCCTGCTGTGAGAGGCGTAGCACCCTCGGTCAACTTGCTGCCTCTTACTATACTTCCCTTTTCGCTACCACCACTGACTGAAAAATCTGTTGTCCCTCATCTGCCTACCGGATGCGTTGAGACCACCCTATTCCAACTAACCTGCCAATATCTTGGTTACCGAAATCCCATCGGTCACTACACCCCATCGCAATCCCCTAGTCGCTCCCAGTGACTCCTGAAGATACTTCGACTATCTATAACTGCTCTATCTACTCTATCACTCTGGTGCTACAAGTCCTGGGATCCTCGATCCCCTATCTTGACACCACGGTCCCTACCAGGTCTCTCCTGCGCTACTATAATCTCACGGGCCTCGCCCACGGCTCTCACCCGTCTATAACCTCAAGCGGTCTATTCCTCTAGTCTCACTTGCCTAACCACTCTCGCACGGGGCTTTCCCACGGGTCTCAACCAACCATACTACTGAGCGATCCTGCTCCTAGCTCTCACCCATACTGCTCCCAGCATACGGGCCTCGCCCATGTGTCTCACCCAGCTACATCCTAGAGCGGCCTCTCCCAAGGTCTCACCTCTCTAGGGATTTACAGGGTAACTACATACTAATCTCAACAAACTACCCTTCCTGATCTCTACCTTGATCACTAGGAGGTAAGGGCCTCACCCAAATTCCGCTAACTAAAAGGTACAGGCCTCCGCCCAATCTCTGCTAACTAAGCTGCTAGGGAAAGATACGACTTACCCATAGTCTTACAATGCCTTCCTTGCTAACTAGCCGCTAGTGAATGCTACGTCTATCCCCGTAGTCTTACAACACTTTCTATACTACTGGCTGCTAGTTAATGTTACGGCTTACTCTCACACCCCCAAACTAGAATGGTGGAAACATTCGGAGGTGGATGACATCACGTACTATCATAACAATTGAATATCGTAAAGAAAGTAACACAACCATCATATATATAATAAAAACGTACATTGTTACGTTATACATGTTTCCAAAAGAATATTAGAATATGATGATTTAAAATGTTTGATAATAAATGCCTTAGCGTTCCTTCTTCAAAAGCTGGTAGTTACCTGTATTACTCATTCCCTGAGAAATACAAGTGGTTTCGAAAAAGTGTCAACAATAAAGTTGGTGATTTCATAAGTGTTTTTGTACTGACAAAGTATGTCTTTTTGGATGAAAATAGATGAACGTAGTTTTCAGAAAATCCAATATTTTTCACATATAGTTCGAAAAGTTGACAAAGTTGGAGGGCGTTAGTATCTTTCGTACTTAAATGATAAAGATAAGTTTTGTACTCAAAATAATGTAAACACTGAATGCATATATGAATCTCGTAAATCAAGCTTGTTTTTATACTTTTGTGTGAGTCTTATAACCATACTATTGATACAGACTGCCTGTAACAACATTCTTCAGGTGTTGTAGTGTTATGACATCTGTCACCCCTGACCTGCCGGTCTAACTGTAGCTAACAGTTTTGGTGCGGGGTTGTCAATCCCGTATAGATCTAAACACAAGTAACATGCTCTCCCTCCAAGAGATTATGGCTTATAATACAGGACTTGAAATGCATACATAAGAGTACGTTGAAGTTTGAATATCTCACATCACTTAGTATAAATAGATTTGCGATAAGAAAGTCTTTATTTCACTTTAGATGAAAGTATTTCGTTTTTCAAGATGTATACGTAAGAATGTATGAATAACTCTCAAACTATACCCATTATAGTTTTTCAGAAAGTAGGTTACATTTGGTGAAAATAACTTGGTGATATACTAAACTTCATACGTAAAGTAAGATGTTGGTATCGAATAATAATAAGATAGATGTTGCATTTATATTTATATAAAAGGATACGTTTTCTTGTATTGTACTTGTATCCCCCCCCCCCCCCTAAAACATGAAAAGGTTTGAAAAGTATGGTTATGAACTCACTTGTTCGGTTTGAAGAGAGTGAGACTGAAGTCGAGCAGAACTTCAACCGCGGAAAGCTGCGTCTTCGAGCTTCTCGGGGATCTCGGCAGCGTAGAACCTTCGTCGGGGGCTCGGGTGTGGAATCAAGGGTGTCGGGACGGCCTCTGGTGCTTACAAGTGTGTGGAAGTGAGTGAGAGTTTGAGAAAAGTGTGCCAAAATCTGGAGTTCATGCCCTCTATTTATAGGGTGGAAGGTGTGAGTATGTTGGGCGTACTTCGGTTATGCTGGGCGTAACTTTGCATCATGGCTTACGACTTGGGTCTAGCTAGCCATAGAGCTTGCAGCCGATGGGACTCGACCCTGCACCTGAGTACGCAGGGCGTACTTTTGAATTACGTTGGGCATAAACCCAACTTCAATTTTCTAAATTCCATAACTTTCGCGCACGAGCTTTGTTTTTTGCGTTCTTTATATCCACGCGTAGGTGAGACTATGCTCTACAACTTTTATTTAAACTTCGTCGGCTAGTTTTGATTTATTTTTAATAGGCCGGGACTGCTAAAATCCGTTAAAAATTCATAACTTCTTTATCCGACGTTTGTTTTCGTTTGTCTTTTTATCATCTTACTCCTATTGTGGAGACCTCCAACTCTCGTTTAGGTTGCGTTAGCTAAATATCGTTTGATCTTTAATTCGAGTTTTAGCTCTCTACCGCTGTTACGAAACTTAGAAAATTCGTAACTTCTTCATACAAGGTCCAATTTGGGCAATCTTTTTATGTACGTTTACAGTTTAACGAACTCTACGACTTTTGTTTAGATACTTAAGGCTAAAATGCATTTTATTGGAATTTCACTTTTTACGTTAAATAATGTTTTACCGGGTGTGTCGTGAATAATTGAGTGGTCTTAGTTTCTTCATTATAACCCGATTTCGAATGTTCTTTATGTTTTTGGAAACCTTGGTACGATATCTAACATTTGATGCATCCCAATTTAGATATTTGAACACTTTATTTTTAAGGAAGATTTCATTGATTCCAAATAGTTTCATTGTATTTGACTTTTGAGTGTTACATTGCTTTTGGAAAAATATAGGGTTGTCACGCTTACCCGTAATCTTACAACACTTTCCATACTAACTGGCTGCTGCTGGAAAATGCTGCGGCTCTCTCGCCGCTCTACCATGCTCTGCATGCTGTCTTTGCCACTGACTACTAACACAGAAGCATCTCTTGCTAGCCGTTCTTAAGATCCTCATTCTGACTCACTAGATCCCTACAGGCGGTTCCCCAACCTGGTTTCCCAACAAGTTACAACCATCTCGATTACATGAAATAACTGTGGGGAAGTTCCTCAAACTCCCAATCTTGAACTCCTCAATCCATCAATCGCTGTGCTACTTTCTTTTCTTCTTAGAGGTCGCATACTCATTGTGGATCTACGTACTCTTGCTCTTGTATACTCGGAGGGTTCTCCCCCACTTTGATCCAGCTTATACCTCACTACTCAAAGCTTGGCAAGAATTCCCAATCCTTACCACCATCCAATAACCAATCTGCTACACACCCTAGCTTACCACAACCAGGGATCTAACCGATCTCTCACTCAACCACACCTTCTTGAACTAGCGGGACACCTCTGAGCCCAACACAGATATGCTACAGTTACTGCACTCTATGTAACTTGCTCTAGAAAGGAGCATCCTTTAACTATCATTCTAAAGACCTCGGTATGCAGATGGCATAAATAATACTCACAAACATGTTACACAATTTACGAAATACAAATACCAATAACGATGCAGAACCATAACAATATAATCATAAATAAAAGTCAACAAGGAATAGAAGATACACACCTGCAACATCCGTCGCTGCTCACGTCTCCATGGTTGTCATCTGGAAAGCCCTGCCTCCTACCACAGACGCCTCTACTCGGCCCCGACGGCCGTCCGTGACCCTCAATGTCGCAGGGGCAGGTGCTATCACCCATCCTGCTGAAAGTAAACTCGAACACTAGGCCTTCTTGTGGCCCCGCTGACTGCAGTGAAAACATATCACGTCTGAACTCTAAGTGGTGGTCGTAGTAGAATCTCTGCTAAAATGACCAGTCCGGCTGCACTTGAAGCAGCCAGAATCACCACTACTACCACTCCCGCACGCACCCTCGTGCGTCCTACCACACTGTAACGTCCCAAAAATACGACCCAAAAATTTTTGTTTTTATAATACTAAAATCATAACACTGAATGCTATAACATAAAACCATACGTCAAAAATCTCAAAACATAATAAAAATGTCGTATCAAGACTATATCAAATCATATATAAATGTTTGAACAAACCTCCCAGGAAATAAGCTGAAGCTGTGGTGTGTGCGATACCTTCATGTCTCGCTCTTCCATTGGCTTGCGGAAGTACCTGAAACCAAAACTGAAACTGTAAACACGAAGCTTAGTGAGCTCCACCAAACTACTGGGCCTTGCCCACTGCATATGATACAAACATATAACAACTACTGGGCCTTGCCCACTGCATCAGACCAAAGTCTGGAAACTACATCGGACCGAAGTCCGGAACTAACCAGGGCCTTGCCCTCTACATCGGACCGAAGTCCAGAAACTGCATCAGACCGAAGTCCGGAACTAACTGGGGCCTTGCCCCTGCATCGGACCGATGTCCGGAAACTGCGTCGGACTGAAGTCCGAAACTAACTGGGGCCTTGCCCCTGCATCGGACCGAAGTCCGGAAACTGCATCGGACCGAAGTTTCGAACTAACAGGGGCCTTGCCCTCTGCATCTGACCGAAGTCCGGAAACTGCATCAGACCAAAGTCCGGAACTAACTGAACATAGGATAGCATAAACACCGATACTACATACTGCATCAGACCGAAGTCCGGGACATGTAACACAAAAACCCTGCCTGAATCACGGAGACCTCAGGCAGACTAACTACTGCATCGGACTAAAGTCCAAAAACTACTGCTAACTAAACGGGCCGACATTGTGGCCTTAAACCCGTTCCTACTGGAATGAAACTGACCTCGTAATCTGGCTGCTGAACGAACTGCTCGGGAAACTCTCTGCTAATGCTCCGGTATCCCCCCGACTATAATTTCCCATAAATACAATCAATCAAATGCTAATAACTATAATGAGGGTAACATGACTATTTTACCCCTGGTCAAAGTCAACATACAGTTGACCCGACTCGTCGAGTTGGGCTGCCAACTCGTCGAGTCCCTACTCTCATTTCTCATTCCTACCCGCTACTACGCGTCGAGTTTGGCATAGACTCGACGAGTTCCTCTTCGATACTAACACTCAGTAAATCCTCATCTGATTCGCTGAGTTGTATGAACAACTCGTCAAGTTCTCCTTCATCATATGAACACTCTGGCTGTGACTCGTCGAGTTGTATGAACAACTCGCCGAGTCTGTTCTTGAGGTATGAAGATTGTCTTGGACTCGCCGAGTCAGGGCATTGACTCGCTGAGTCTCCCCAAGAATGAGTCTGTCCTTCAACTCACTGAGTCCACCTCTCACTCATTGGCTCCACTCGGCATAACTCAAAAGGGGAAAAATCAGGGACTCACGACTGAACTCACCGAGTCGGTTGCATGTATATCCTATACAACTGATTCTGCTCAAATCCATTGCGTACAACTTATAGATCTGGGTTCCTAAGGTGGGTTTTACACGTAAAGTTTGTAACTTCATGTGTATATATGCAGAAAAAGGAGATTAAAAGGGTTAACTAGAACTAAAAGAGTAGATCTAGGTCTTTCATGCAAAATGGTTCAATAAAGACAATAGATCTGAGCTTCTGAAGCTCAAACCCAGCTAGATTCAATGGCTATTCAACTCAATATGATCTCTATACTACCATCAAGCTAGGAAGTGGATAAAAATGGCTTTAATGGGATTTTTAATAGTAGATCAACATGGAAACATAAGAGATTCGAATTATACCTCAATAATCTATGGATTGGGCTCTAGATCTTTACTCTTCTCCTTCCCCTTTAGTCCTTCCTTCTTTCTTTTCTTCAAACTTCAAAAGTTACACAAGAATTGCTCAAAATACTCAAAGAATAGCTAGGGTTTGCTAAATGATGCTCTGAGGGTGAAGGAGGCGAGTTTGGGGCTCATAAGAGGGTTTAAATAGGGTGCAAACCCTTGAAATTAGGGTTTCATCCACACTGGCGGACTCGCCGAGTCCGAGCATATGGACTCGTCGAGTCGCCTACTTACACGTGCTCGAAATCCCTTCTCTACTCGGCGATTCAGGCTACGGACTCCTCGAGTTCCTTTTGAAAATTGAATAAAACATAATTAAATAACATACCAGAATTTGGGGTGCTACAACTCTCTCCCACATGTCTCAGACTTCGTCCTCGAAGTCTGCTGCTGTTGAATCTGGAAACAACTCTAGGTAGTTCTCCCTCATCTCCTCCTCTGCCTCCCACGTCCACTCAGACCCCTTCCGGTGCTACTACTGCATCTTCACCAACTGAACCACCTTGTTCCTCAAGGTCTTCGTCTTCCGATCCAAGATCGCCACAGATCTCTCAATATAATTTAGGCTGTTATCAACCTGATTGTCCTCTAAGGGTACAACTGCTGACTCGTCTAGCAAACACTTACATAACTAAGAAACATGGAAACTGTTGTGGATCTTGCTAAGCTCTGCCGGAAGGTCCAACCGATAAGCTACCCGACCCACCCGGGCCAAAACCCTCAAAGGACTGCTGAAACTGGGGCCCAACTTGCCCCTCTTTCGGAACCTGATTACACCCTTCTAGGGTGATACCTTCAAGAGGACCATGTCGCTCACCTGAAACTTCAAGTCCAAACGCCTCTTGTCGGCGTAACTCTTCTGCCGACTCTGCCCAGTCTGCAGTCTCCTACGAACCTGTTGGATCAACTCTGTCGTCTTGAGCACCACTTCGGTGCTCCCAATGACTCGTTGACCGACCTCGCCCCAACAAGTCGGGGTACTACACTTCCTCCCATAAAGCATCTCGAAGGGGGGGGCGGTCAATAATCGCGTGGTAATTATTGTTCTACGAAAATTCCGCTTACAGAAGATACGTATCCCAACTGCCACATAAATCTAGGACACATGCCCGGAGCATGTCCTCAAGAGTCTGGATCGTCCTCTCGCTCTGCCCGTCCATCTGAGTGTGGAAGGCGGTGCTGAAATGCAGACGAGTACCCAACTCATCATGAAACTGCTTCCAGAATCTAGAAGTAAAACGGACGTCTCGGTCTGACACCTCCGAAAAAGGCACTCCATGCCGTGCCTCGACCTCTCACACATAAATATCGACTAGCTTCTCAGCCGATATGGTCTCCTGGATCGGTATAAAATAAGCAATCTTGGTCAACCGATCCACTATAACCCAAATCGAATCCACTCCACGCGCAGTCTTGGGAAGCTTAGTGATAAAATCCATGGTGATATCCTCCCATTTCCACACTGGAATGTCTAACGGCTGCATCTTGTCGTGAGGCCTCTGGTGCTCCGCCTTAACCTTCCTGCAGGTCAGGCACCTCTCCAAATACCAGGCAACATCCCGCTTCATGCAGGGCCACCAATAATCGAGTCGAAGATCTCTATACATCTTCGTTTCCCCCAGGTCGATTAGCACTTGCCGTACTCCGCCTTAGTACGGTACCCAAAATCTCCCATGAAGGGTCAACAAGCCTCAACTATCATTGTCAAAGGAAGCTACTCGGCCCACGATCCTCTCACACTTATGCCTCTCATCCTTGAGGCCCTTGACCTGTGCCTCTCTGATCTGCTCCAACAATGGAGTAATCACTGTCATCCTCAGACATATATTCCTGATCGGGGCTGCTGCCGCCTTGCGTCTCAGGGCGTCGGCCACTACGTTGGCCTTCCTCGGATGATAAAGAATATCACAGTTATAATCCTTCAACACATCTAATTAACCATCGTCTCTGCCTCATGTTAAGATTCGGCTGATGCATGATGTACCTCAAACTCTTGTGATCCGTGTAAACAGTATAACGGACCCCATAGAGGTAATGTCTCCAAATCTTGAGGGCAAACACCACTGCCCCCATCTCTAAATCATGCGTAGGATAGTTAGCCTCGTGAGGCTTCAACTGTCTAGAGGCGTAAGCTATCAGACGGCCTCGCTGCATCAACACTGCTCCCATACATGTGAACGAAGCATCACAGTAGACTACAAAAGCCTCTACTCCCTCTGGCAGGGTAAGGATCGGTGCCTCGCACAATCTCTGCCTGAGAGTCTCAAATGCTGCCTACTGCTTAGATGTCATCTATGAATACTATCACCGACCGATCCAGCATCGGCCTGCATACGCGGTTAATGAGATCCATGAACGCGGCTGGGGTGTTAGTGAGCCCAAACGACATCACCACAAACTCATAATGACCATAGCGGGTCCTAAAAGCAGTCTTCTGCACATCCTCATCTCTGACCCGCATTTGATGATATCCAGAGCGCAAATCGATCTTGGAAAACCATGTCGCTCCCTGAAGTTGATCAAACAAATAATCTACCCTCGGAAGTGGGTAACGGTTCTTCACCGTTACCTTGTTCAACTCCCGGTAATCTATACACATACGGTGCAACCCATCCTTCTTCTTCAAGAACAAAATCAGTGCTCCCCAGGGCGAACTAGTCGGCTTGATAAAACCCTTGTCTAGTAGCTCTTGCAGCTGCGTAGACAACTCCTGCATCTCTGGGGGAGCCAACCGATATGGTGCCTTCGTTATCGGAGCTGCACCAGGAATCAAGTCAATCCTGAACTTGACCTGTCTCTCGAGAGGTATTCCAGTAAAATCCTCTGGAAATACATCCGGGTAGTCTCGTACTATCAGAACATCATCAACTGTCGTCTCGCCCTTCTCCCAGGCATCTAACACATAGGCAATACACCCGACGCAACCCTGTTGAAAGTAGTGCCTCGCTCTCGCTGCTGAACAAAGAACTGGTCCGCGCTATGGCTTGTCGCCCTGAATCACTAACTCTCCCCACTGGGAGTGCGAAACCTAACTAAATGTAGCTCACAATCTATCACTGCCCCATTGGAGGTTCAGCCAATCCATGCCTACTATGACCTTATTCCCTCACAGGGGAATATGGACCAAGTCCATCGGAAACTGCTCATCGAACAACTGTAGAGAACATCCTCTGTTTACTCTCGCGACCCTAACAGTCCTGTCATCTGCTATCTCGACCTCAAGTGGACAATCCAACCCCCCTGGAGCTCTGCTAAACCTCTTGCTAAGCGCAAGTGAGACGAATGATCAGGTAGCCCCTAAATCAAACAATATTGTGGCTGAAATGTCGTTCACTAAGAACGACCCTATACAAAAAATATAACCATAAGAAACAATCAATATTAAATGTAGAGATAAGGGAAAAAGACATACCCGTCACCACATCAGGAGTCGCTCGCGCCTCCTCTGCTGTCAGCTGAAAAGCCCTACTCTTCGCCACCAGCGTCTCAACTCGGCCCTAACGGCCGTCTGTAATCCTCATGGTAGCAGGGGCAGGTGCTGCCACCTTCCCTGTAGCAGCTAAGCTCGGACACTGGGACTTTTTATGTCCCCTCTGATTGCAGTGAAAGCAAATCAGATCTGATGTCGCAATGGCGCTAGTAGTGGTTGTACAATCTCTGCTCATATGCCCAGTCTGACTGCACATGTAGCAGCCGACACTCCCTACCTTGCAATCCCCATCACGCAATCTCCCGCACTTGCCACACCGACCGTGGCTCTGCTGACTCTGGGATCTGTGATCTGAAACCTTGGGCTTTTTTCCCGAACTCCCTGTACCCGAAGCCACCCCTGGTTTCCTCTTCCTCTCCATCTCAAGGTCAATATCTCTCTCTCTCTCTCTCTCTCTCTCTCTCTCTCTCGCCTTAGCAATCATGTCATCCAACGTTTTACAGTTGGACGGGCTCACAAACTTGCGGATATCACTCTGCAACATCTCATGATAACAAGCCTTCTTCATTTCCTTATTCGCTGCGCACTGAGGAACGAGAAATGCCCTCTCCCTGAACTTGGCAGTGATCTCCACCACAATCTCAGTAGTCTGTGTCAAATCCTAAAACTCTCGTGCCAACTGTTGCACCTCAATAACCGTTGCAAACTCAGCCCTAAACCTGGAAGTAAAGTCAGCCCAGGTCATAGCATCCGAACCTGCGTCATCCCTGATGACATGTCCATTCTCCTCCCACCAATCCCGTGCCCTGTCCTTCAAAATACAGGACGCCAATCTGACCTTGTCCCCCTCGGGACACCTGCTCGTGCAGAATGCGTTGGCCACATCCGCCAACCACCTAGTGCTCGCAATGGGGTCCCGCGCCCTGTGATAATTTCGAGCTCCACATGCTCGGAACTCCCTAAAAGTGAGCGTGCGCGACCCCATCATGGCCGCCACCTCTGCATGGAAAGTGCCCAATATATCATCTATCAGCTCTAGGATACCCTCCTTGATCGAACCGAAGATCACAGGAGTCTTCTCAAGTATGATGCAAGTAATCTTTGAAGAGAGAAACTCCTTAGTCTGCTCATCTAGACGCTTGGCTCCTGAGCCTGATCCTGATCCTTCTCTGGCACCTGAACTGCCGGCTACTGGTCCAGGTCGCAAAACCACCATTCTGAAAACACATCATGACAAACGTCAGAATACTGAAACATCTCAAGGGATCGCTACTACTACAAGTTTCCTGGTCTCATCTCAGCCTTCCTTGATTCGAGTACGGATGCTCTGCTTTTAGTAGTACGGGCCCATACTACCTCCTACATCTATCCGTACTTTCTTCAAGAACTGCCATGACTCCACCAAGTCCCTTCTACTACTACTGATCTCTGCTACTCTCATCCTAGGCTTTCCTTAGGGTGTCACACCCCAAAACCGGAACGGCGGAAACGTTCTGGGGTGGATGACGTCATGTCAACTATCACAACATATGCAGTATAGTAATCAAAGTACAACAACCATTTCATTAATAGTAATAGTTTTACATAGTTACATTATATAGAGACATCAAAGTAATACTGAAACTAGTATAGATGCAGCTCGGTACTAAACTGTCTTCAACAAAAGCTCCTGGGATGTACCTGTCTATTCCTTACATTAGAATACAAGTTATTTTGAAAGCGAGTATCAGCATTTTTATAAATGTTGGTGAGTTCATATGTTTTTAGTGTCATTTGTGTAAGCAAGCATTTTATCCAAAATAACTTTATAAAAAGTAGTAATTTAGAGTCTACAGTGTATTAGAGTCCTTTCCAGAAAATCCTATATTTTCTACATAAAAGCAGTCTTCTACCAAGACTCGACAGAGTTATGTTTTAAAGAGTAATTTTCCCTGAAATACTATCATTACAAAAATACGGTATTAGATTTTAAAGGAAGTAGGAGAATATCACAACTAAAAACATTAGGGAAAATAAGATATGCCTCAGCAGGAAAATACTGCTGACTAAGGCAAAAGAAATCATAGACTCCAGGAGAGTATCAAATGAATGATACGCCTGGCTTAGTCTAATATAAGGAAACACAGACCCTAGACGGTATCAAATGTAGAATACGGCTAGCAAGGTCTAAAACAAAGAAATATAGACCCCAAACAATATCAAATGAAAGATACAACTTGCAAGGTCTAAAACGAAAAACACAGACCCCAGACAGTATCAAATGAAAGATACAACTAGCAAGGTCTAAAACAAAGAGTGATCCTAAGAGTGTTGTTTCAGAAATACAGTGTTAATTCTCGTTACCTTAAGGTCATGAATTATAAGGCAAACGTGGAGATACTCGTAACCATATTGATTGCAAATAGAGTACTTGACGCCCTGCAAGCGTCGGAATAAATGTGACATTTGTCACCCGTTGGCTTGGTAAGTCGTGGAATGTAGCTAGCAGTCAGGGTGCGGGAGTGTTAGTCGCATATAGATCTATACACACAATGCCCACTCTCCCTACATGAGACTCTTGTTACCAACTCGACAACGGGGAGATCTGTGTCTTGAAGATGCGTCTCAGATTCTGAATTCTATTAGAGGCACTAGAGAAATGATATAGACTCGCGTGAGAACCGAATCCTGTTGAATTCTCGTACTAGAAAGAGTGAATAGAGCTTCCTAACTATTCCTATAATAGATACTAGTGTCTCTGATCTATGAGTGACGAGTGGGAGGATGCCCTTGCTACCCAAGGGAAATGAACTGATCGATGTAACCTTTATGTCTATAAATGTATACATGATATATAATTAATGATTAAACGACCTTCGGACGGATATCCGATCCTACCAGACCACATCCAAATGAGGAAAAGGAAATAAGGCGAACTAGCCTTCCTAAGTCCTTTAAACATTATTTATATAACTATACAAGTACAGTCATGCGTTTAACAAAGTAGAAGCGTTTAACGAAGTAGAAGCGTTTAATGAAGTATTTGCGTTTAATGAAGTAGAAGCGTTTAACGAAGTAGAAGCGTTTAACGAAGTAGAAGCGTTTAATGAAATAGAAACGTTTAACGAAGTAGAAGCGTTTAACGAAGTAGAAGCGTTTAATGAAGTAGAAGCGTTTAACGAAGTATAAGCGTTTAACGAAGTAGTAGCATCTAAAGAAGTAGAAGCATAACGAAGTAGTAGCATCTAACGAAGTAGAAGCATTTAACGAAGTAGAAGCATATAAGCATGGAAGAAAACTTTGACGAAAACTTTGTAAAACCTTTACACTTAAGAAAATCATGACTTGATATCCTTTTGTAAAATAAGTTTGAAGACCTTTCGAAATCCTTGAAAATCTTTCATAAACAGGTTTTGAATATAACTTTGATAAAAAAATATAAGTAAAGAAAAACCTTTGTTTAAAAATACTGTTATAACTGGTTTTGAAGTAAAACATACATCACGAGAGATAATTTGAGAAGAAATCTAAACAAGTAAAAACGTTTTGGAAAACCATTTATGGCATCATATTTTGTAAAACAGCTGAAAGTGTAATAAATCCTTGTGCATGCGGGTTATTAATCACATATGATTGATATGATAACTCGCATGTTTTAGGTTGTATTCGCCCCCCCCCCATAAAAGCATGTAAAAACATTTAAAAAGTTAATTCATGGGTATGAACTCACCTGATGTTGGCGTTTCGGATGAATGCACGATATAGGATGCTAAGTGTCAAGTGAGGACTTGACTACCCACGCAAATTCTATTTAACATGTAATGATACATTTAAGTATCTAATTAGTCATTTAATAACTAATTAAGCAAGTAAGGATGTCTTACTACATAAAAATACTTTGCTACAAGTGCTAGAAGTACCAAGGGTTGCATAAAAGGTGTGCATGGACTCACATTGGAGTTTACTCTTCAAATAAAGGCCCTTATGGGTGTTTACGGTTTCAAGACCTTTTCCCCCATGAGTTTACGGCCGTAAACTCATGGTAGTGGTGTCATGGGATGTTTAAAGGTCTTAACTCACTCATGGAATCATGCTAGAGTTGAATCAAGGGCTAAGGAAGTGAGTGGGGCTCAAAATGGACACAATAGGGAGTTTACGGTCCATTGACCACTCCTTGAGGAGTTTACGGCCATAAACACATGACTTTACGGTAGTAAAGTCATGTTAGTCCATTTCTTTTGTTGTTTGGTGGTTCTAACTCATGCATGCAAGGTTCTAGTCACTTATACGAGCATAGGAAGGTGTTTTGGGGAGTTTACTACCTTAAGCACACGAGTTTATGGCAGGTAAACTCATGTTAGTCCATGAATCATGTGTTTTGGTGGTTGTAGGTTAAGCATACAAAGTTCTAGGTCCAATTCTAAGCCATACAAACTGTTAAGGGCACTTTAACACCCTTTCGGGTTTATGGTCTAACAGGAGGTGTTTACGGTGCAAGAACCTCCTTGGGCCATAAACTCAAGTGTGACATACTTGTGTATGGTTTGGTGCATCTCAAGAAGGAATATAAGGTTCTATGCACTCAAGGAAGTTCATAGAAGTTCTTCGAGGTGTTTAAAGGGAAGTTGAACACCTTAAAAGGTGTTTATGGTCCTTGAAGATGGGTTTATGGTATAAGGATGTTCTTAGACCGTAAAATCATGTTTCCTCCCCTTTTGCTACGATTTTGGTGTTCTAGGTCCTTTCATGCAAGCCTCTAAGTCATTGCTAAGCACTAGAAGTGGTTTGGAGGGGTTTTTGGGCATTAAAACCCCATTTATGAGTGTTTACGGTCCATGAAGGTGTTCTTGGACTGTAAACTCATGTTATTGAGGGTTTTAGGTAATTTAAACATGAATTTGTAAGCTAGATAAGATAAACAACAAGCTAGGAAGGTTAACTTACCGATTTGAAGCTCGAAGGGCGATTTTTGACCAAAACCCGTTTTGTAGAGAGAGAAAGTAGAAAGAGAGAGTGTATAAGGTGGGAAAAAGTTGGGAATGAAACCCAATCCACCCTTATATAGGGTGGAGTTTATGGCCTGGTTAGGGTTCACCTGGCACTAACCGCGAACGGGGTTTTTCACGACTATCCTTAATCACGGCAAAATTTAAAATTATACCACCTTAATTTTGGTTCGCTTGACGAATATTATTTAGAATATTCCAACGGGTTTAAATCCGGTCAAAAATATTTTCGGGATAAATATGGCTAATTTTTGACGTAATTAATTTCGACATTAAAACCAACGGAAATTTTTGGGTTGTCACATCATCCCCCCGTTAGAGGGAATTTCGTCCCAAAATTCTAGTTTAAGCAAGGAAGTAGGTATGAATGATCGAGTAGAGGTATGAGAGCACTTCCTATTCGGTTGGTGTTTGCACTCCCAAGTGAACTCTAGCCATTGCTTGGTGTTCTAACAACCTTCTCTTACGGGATGCAGATTTTGATTCGTGCAGTTAGCGATTCCTACTGGTTCGTCTACAAAGTTAGGGTTCCCAATGGTTTCTATCAAGATGAGTGGGATACAAAGAGTGACGTCGGGCAAACACTTATCAAGTCTAAGAAGTGGATTGATTTGGGGTGAAACTTGTGGAATTTCTGAACGTAGTAGTGGTCTGATGAGGGTTGGACCAATCTTCGTAAAGAATCCCGGATGGTCCTAAGCTCTTGGAAGGGTAGAGTGTAACAACCCGTTATTTCCGGGCATTATAAATCGAGTCTTGTAACCTCTTTGGAATGTAATAGGAATATCATCGATAAATGAATTATTCAAAAGCTCTGATTGGAGTACACTATGTAGTAGATATCGTCTTAAGGTTTTCAAATATATAAAGAACACTAAAATCCGAGTTATGACGAACAAGTTATGAATTTTCAAAGAAATTCCTTAAACACGTTGAGTTATAAAATAAATAATAAAAATAATTTCAGAATTTGCCAACGGAGTCTAAACGAAAGTTGTAGAGCGTAGTCTCACCTACGCGTGGATATAAAGACCATCGAAAACGGAGTTCGTATGAAGAAGATATGAATTTTTGAAGTTTATTAAATAAATTATATATTTATTTAAATCAAAATTTCAGACCTTATCCGAAGAGGAGTGAGCGTCCTCATCCGGGTACGCGCTGCGTACCCCTGTACGCCCCGCGTACCCGAGAGACTTGGCCTCTGATCGTCCACGTCGCCCTATCCGAGCCATCCGACCCGTCCGACCCGCTGTCCCGTCCGACCCGCCGTCCCATCCGACCCGCGTACCCAGCAACCCGTCCCATCCGAAGCCGAGGCAGTCGAGGCTTCGGTCATGCATGACGTATGCGTACGCGCTGCGTACGGGCGTACGCCCCGCATTCGGAGGCGGTTCAGCCTTCCTATAAATAGGATGCGAGGGCTTCCGAGAAAAATGCTCATTTCTCTCCTCTCTCTCACAATCTTGCCTCGTTTTCTATGCCCGTTCAAACCCGAAGCTCTGGTCTTTTTGCTCGAGTCCCGAGGGTCGATTTTACTCCCGAGATTCCCGAGATTCCCGAGAATCCCGAGGAAAATCCGTTTCCCAAGACGAAACTCTGTCCGGTTTTCCATCTCGCTATCTTCAAACTATCAGGTAAGTTCATACCCCTGCAAGCACACTTTAAATGCGTTTTTAAATGCTTTTTATACTCTTTTAGGGGGGGGGGGATACAAGTAAACACACGACTAAAATCGTGTGAAACATCGATCTTTTTATATACTTTTCATACTGTTGTTTTAACTCTCTTATGAAGTCATTATCATGCAAAACGCCTCACAACACAACTTTACCCTCTTGGGATACAATATGTTTATAAATAAAAGTATGTTTTATTTATACGTTTGCATACAAATACATCATATCAAGGGTAACATTCTTTACTAAATCATTTTATGCATTCAAAGAACTTATGATTTATGCTTTGTCAAACATTGTGAAAAAGGATAAACTTTGCATACAAACTACTACTTAAATACAGACTTAGTTGAGAATCCATGAGACGTGTACATCTTCAAACACTGCCTTTTTGATAAAAGGTATCGGTACAAGTCCTGTCTATAACCAGAGTCTCCCGTTTGGAGAACGTGTCAAATGTGTATAGATCTATACGGGAAGTCATGATCCCGCGCCCTGACTGTTAGCTACAGTCCGTCTTTTGGGGTGACAGTTGTCATAACGCTACGACGCCTGAAGAACGTCGCTACAGGCATATTATGTTTAGTATGGTTATAAAACTCATCGGATATACAATTATTATGGTATTATGCTTTTATGAACGAGTAGCTATTAAAACTATTCTTCATCTAACAAGTGCGATCTTCGTATAACTTTACTATGTAAAACTATGACACATCTTACAAGCACGTCGTTTGCTTGCGATTTTCGGTCTTGGAGACTGCCAGTTATGTCAGGAAAATAAGGGTTTTTCCTGTATACAAACCAAACAACTAATAGGAAAATAAGGGATTTTCTCGGTACAATTAGTTGCAACTTATATCACGAAGATTCATATGCATTTCATACTTTTATAAGAAAATAAGGGTTTTTCTTGGAAAACACAACAAATCATATCTCAACTATTAGGGAAAATATGGGATTTTCTGGATCTAATACATTCATTTTCAACACACGAATCATAACTCATTACAATTGAAATACTACATTTTCTGGAAAATAAACAAACACTTTCGAATGGCATACATTTTCTCAAAACACCACTTATGAACTCACCAACTTAAATGTTGACACTTTTTCTTTGAAATAACTTGTATTCTCAGGAAACCGCTAGACCAGGTAGCAACTACTTGTGAAGACTAACGCGCTGGCGTTAGTAATATATTTTGGATCACCATTTTGTATTTGATTTCTTTTGCAAACATGTAACATATACAATCATGTAAACTTTTCAAATATATTTATATTATGGTGGTGTGTACTTTCCTTTCTATGAACTGTTATGATACTGAATATGACGTCCTCCGCACCCGAACGTTTCCGCCGTTCTGGTTTGGGGGTGTGACATAGAGCTTTTCAGTACTTAGAACATAGTGTACTTCTATGGCGAGATCATCACTGGCGTGATCGCCATTCTGATGTTCCAAACGTTCTCTCTCATACTGGAAGTGTAGTCCTTCAGGTTGGTTCTTAGAAAGCTTGGGTTGTCCTTGGATTCGTGTTTCCTACTGATTGGCTTTTAGGGGTTTTCTGGACCATCGGATGTATTGGCCACACACTGGCATGTAATTGGTTTTGTGGAATCTATCTCAACTTAGTGAAAAATGGACCTGTCCTTCTGATTTCTTGAGACGTTCTATCAGAAACTCTCAGGGTCGGGGAGATAGGGTTTCAGCAGACGAGTGCTTAGAAAGTTTTTAAACTTTACATTATCGTCTAGTTAGCGCTTCCACAATATGATCCTCAACGGGAATGGATCATGCTCTTACTTGTCTTGCTGTTTCATGAATAGCAGGCTCTGCTCCGGGCTAACTCAGTCCTTAGAGATTTTCTGAAGTGTTGGAATATCTCGGGAGGTGGTTCTACCATTTCTATGTGAGATAGTATTCTTGGAACATCTATTAGTCCAGTGAATCTCTAAGACATGCCCTATTGTCTAAGGCGTTGGTTTATTTCGGTTGCAGAAAGCGCGTCATCTTGTATAACCCATCGACTAACACCTAGACTGGTGTCAAGTCTATAATCTCTTCGGGATATGGGTTATAAGGCTTAAGACAACCTACTTTCGCACTTTATTTCGGTATTCTTGGCTGCGGAGGTTATCTTGTGGTTCTCGGTATTCTAGTGTTCACTTCGGAGAATGCAATCTAGCATCTACTGGGCGATGGTGACTTCTTCCACGTAAGGGGTGGAGTGTCCTAGGAACTTCTCTTCGGTAACGGGGTGGACGAAGTGCCTGAGTAGTGCGAACATCTTCTACAACTACTCTCCCGAAGGTTCTGAGTTTTCTCGATCTAGGTCAAATCTAGTGAGTATAGGGTTCCATCACTCGGAACTTTTAATCTCCTCATCCACTCTTCTCAGAGTTTAACTTATCGTAGCTTCCAGGGTTTCGTGATATTCGCTGAGATGCTTAATTCGTGGGATTAAGCGTGAATGGATGGTCGTAGTCAATGTCCTTGACTCTTACTACTCAGATTTCTTTACCAATCGAGGGTGTTAGCTACTATGTTGGCTTAACCGGGATGACAACAAATTTTGGATTTGTGGTCACTATAGTAGCTCAACCCGCCATAGTTCTCTTGACTTTAGCTCCTATTCTATGGAATAGGATGAAGGGTTTTACAATGAGGTTCTTGGTAGAGCTCATACTTGGCTTAACTACTAATACTTGCTGTATGCAAGCCGTATATAATTGAAGTCGGCAGGATGTTCAGTTGTGCTACTCCACCCCAGACCCACAACCCAACAAGGAATAGGGAGTAGGGAGGAAGCACACATTTTAAATCTTTTTCATCTCAATTATATACCACCTTTTTGCATATACTCAGTTATAGTAGTCAGTCCCATGAGTTCTATCCTCTTGATTCACGAACCTGATTGCGAGGTGCGAAGGGTCTTTCTGGGGGACCTATGGAGTGTGCTTCGGGTGGTTATCGTCTTCTGGAAAACCTGCAGTGTCTTTCGCTTCGGTTTCTATCTTTCTAAGAAGGGTTGGTTAACAGCGTGCGGTACCCTTCTCCTGGGTACTTTAGAAGGTTTGAAATAAGAGTGACGACTAACGGATCGCATTAGTCTTTATTATTTTTGTTATGTTTAGGTTCGGAAGAACCTTTATTTGCCGAAATGGCTATGGTGAAAGTTCTTTTTAAACAGCACTAGCGATTTGCACATGGTTGCACGAAGTCGAACCATGATTGATAGAGGCGTAGAAGTTGGCATACTTCGACATGATATAGAATGAGGATCGACAGGGTCATGTGCTGAACGGGCACACCAGTTCTTGGCGTCTCGAGTTTTGTCCCGTGTATCACTGTCACGGATACTTGGACCGATAGAGTCGACGCGAAACTATAGAGGGTCCTGAGTGTTTCTGAGTAGAGTACCTTTCATGAATGGATTCTCACGAGGCCTTTCTATAATCGTCTAACATATACTAGTCATGTATAATTTAGATGGGGAGGACTGTTGACTGAGCGACTCCGCCCTAAATCCACAACCAAACGAGGAACACGAAATGAGGCGGCATTCACTCACTCTAGGTCTATCCATCTCAATTATACATGGTCGTAACGTATATATCTAGCCATTATAGTTTTACCTGATGAAATTTTAAATTTTATAACAGTGCTGCGACTTTCGCCTTAACGGGAGAGTATTTACATTTTGAATTAGCCTTTTAATGTTTTCAATTAGTTATCTGAGATTGAGAGACGATGGTTAACCCTGGACATATTTGTCCTTATTATATTAGGCATAAATTTTTCCCGTGCCTCGGATATTGGTTGTCTGAGTGTCGACCTACATCTCTATGATGTAGTCCGGGTATTTAAGGTAGGAGTATAAGTATCGGAAAAAGCCATAAGATGGGAGTCCTTCTTACTAAGTTACCTTTATACTGGGAAAGGTTCACTCTCCGGTTTGGAAAGATCGGAGAAGAGTTCGGAACGAAGACCGCCGGAAGAGGGGCTCATGAAGACTTATGGCTAAACACCCTCAATAGAGGTGTGGGGAGCCGCTCTAATCGTATTACTCACAACGGGAAAAAGGCGATTTACCTAACACATAGCGTGAGTAGTGTAATAACTAACTCACTAAATTGTATTATTTTATGGGTGTATTAGCTTGACGAACACGAGGAAAAGACACTTCTCGGGTTCCATGTACTGGCTCCCTCTGCCTACCTCGTATCTTTGTCTGGGACCGGTGTTGGTTTCCTTCAGGTAGTTACCTAGGGTTCTCTTCTCCTATAGACATATTGAATTTCTACTCCGTCTTACTTCTGATTCCGACTCTAAGTTTCATCACTTCATTATGGATGACTGGAAATCTCAGAGGTTTAGGCAAATTTCCCACCATGTCCCTAAAAAGATATAGGCACTTGGTGATTTCAATAGTCTCGGCCTAGATCATTTATTTCCGAACTGGAAATCATCTCAATGACCCTCTTCTGGGTTTGAACCAACTCTTCTGTCGAATACTGAAATGGATAGGGTTTTCTATAGGGTTCGTGCGAGAAAGGAAATGTTTAAAGAATCCTAAGAGATTATTAACATTTCACTGGGTGATCCATATTGAGTCCTGCTACAATTATGTAGGGTACACAAATCATATACAGCTTAGATCCGATAGGCCTTAGCCTACGGGATCCTTATTACATATAACCTTGGGAGTATACCCTCTATAATTGTAGGTATATCAATAAGGATCTTTTTAGTTCTTCACAGAAGGTTATCTATGGTTCCTAAAATACCCCTATGGTACTTTAATTTCTTTTTTTTTTCTTATCTTCTGAATTTGATTCTGGGATTAATGTGAGTCTTTTAGTATTCCAAAATACTCCCATAGTATTTTTAAACTTTATGTTTGGCTCTAGCATTCCTAGTTGGTAAGTTTTAGACCTGTTGCAACACCACTATCACTCCCAAGCACACGTTCATCGCATCTCGAATAAATGTAGTTGATCAGGTTACATTTATTCCAGCTTACGATTACATAACTGCCCAGGTTTGACGGTAATGCTCAACATCCAAAGACTTTTATTCTTGTTCTTCTTGTGATATTTGTGCTCGAGTGTTTAGATTGTGGATGTTCTTATACTTTGGTAAAATATGGTTATATTTTAAAGTATAATTTTTGGTCAGAGTGTTTTATCCCTATGTATTTATAGGCTGTATAAGTTTTATGAATTGATATACTGAGCTCACTATAAACAATGCTCTGATACCAATCTGTCACACCCCAAAACCGGAACGGCGGAAACGTTCTTTGGTGGATGACGTCATGTCAAGTATCACAACATATGCAGTATAGTAATCAAAGTACAACAACCATTTCATTAATAGTAATAGTTTACGTAGTTACATTTTATAGAGACATCAAAGTAATACATAAACTAGTATAGACGCAGCTCGGTACTAAATTGTCTTCAACAAAAGTTCCTGGGATGTACCTATCTATTGCTTACCTGAGAATACAAGTTATTTTGAAAGCGAGTATCAACATTTTTATAAATACTGGTGAGTTCATACATTTTTAGTGTCATTTGTGTAAGCAAGCATTTTATCCAAAATAACTTTATAAAAAGTTGTAGTTTAGAGTCTATGGTGTATTAGAGTCCTTTCCAGAAAATCCTATATTTTCTACATAAAAGCAGACTTCTACCAAGACTCGACAGAGTTATGTTTCAAAGAGTAATTTTCCCTGAAATACTATCATTACCAAAATACGGTATTAGATTTTAAAGGAAGTAGGAGAATATCACTAGTAAAAACATTAGGCAAAATAACATATGCCTCGGCAGGAAAATACTGCTGACTAAGGCAAAAGAAATCATAGACTCCAGGAGAGTATCGAATGAATGATACGCATGGCTCAGTCTAACATAAGGAAACACATACCCCAGACGGTATCAAATGTATGATATGGCTAGCAAGGTCTGAAACAAAGAAACACAGACCCAGACAGTATCAAATGAAGGATACAACTAGCAAGGTCTAAAACGAAGAAACACAGACCCCAAATAGTATCAAATGAAAGATACAGCTAGCAAGGTCTAAAACAAAGAGTGATCCTAACAGTGTTGTTTCAGAAATACAGTGTAAATTCTCGTTACCTTAAGGCCATGAATTATAAGGTAAACGTGGAGATACTCGTAACCATACTGATTGACACTAGAGTACTTGACGCCCTGCAAGTGTCGGAATAAATGTGACATTTGTCACCCCTTTGCTTGGTAGGCCGTGGACAGTAGCTAGCAGTCAGGGTGCGGGAGTGTCAGTCCCGTATAGATCTATACACCCAATGCCCGCTCTCCCTACAGGAGACTCTAGTTACTAACTCGACAATGGGGAGATCCATGTCTTGAAGATGCGTCTCGGATTCTGAATTCTATTAGAGGCGCTGGAGAAATGATATAGACTCGCATGAGAACTGACTCTTGTGGAATTCTTGTACTAGAAAGAGTGAATAGAGCTTCTTAAATATTCCTATAATAGTTACTAGTGTCTCTTATCTATGAGTGACGAGTGGGAGGATGCCCTTGCTACCCAAGGGAAATTTACTGATCGATGTAACCTTTATGTCTATACATGTATACATGATATATAATTAATGATTAAACAACCTTTGGATGGATATCCGATCCCACCAGACCACAACCAAACGAGGAAAATGAAATAGGGCGAACTAGCCTTCCTAAGTCCTATAAACATTATTTATATAACTATGCAAGTACAGGCATGCATTTAACGAAGTAGAAGCGTTTAACGAAGTAGAAGCGTTTAACGAAGTAGAATCGTTTAACGGAGTAGAAGCGTTTAATGAAATAGAATCGTTTAACGAAGTAGAAGCGTTTAACGATGTAGAAGCGTTTCACGAAGTAGAAGCGTTTAACGAAGTATAAGCGTTTAACGAAGTAGAAGCATTTAATGAAGTAGTAGCATCTATGAAGTAGAAGCATAACGAAATAGTAGCATCTAATGAAGTGAAAGCATTTAACGAAGTAGAAGCATAGAAGCCTGGAAGAAAACATTGACAAAAAATTTGTAAAACCTTTACACTTAAGAAAATCATGACTTGATATCCTTTTGTAAAATAAGTTTGAAGACCTTTAGAAATCCTTGAAAATCTTTCATAAACAGGTTTTGAATATAACTTTGATAAAACAATATAAGTAAGGAAAAACCTTTGTTTAAAATATTGCTGTAACTGGTTTTGAAGTAAAACTTACAGCACGAGAGATAATTTGAGAAGAGATCTAAACATGTAAAAACGTTTTGGAAAACCATCTATGGCATCATATTTGGTAAAACAGCTGAAAGTGTAATAAATCCTTGTGCATGCGGGTTATTAATCACATATGATTGATATGGTAACTGGCATGTTTTAACTTGTATTCCCCCCATAAAAGCATGTAAAAACATTTAATAAGTTAATTCATGGGTATGAACGCACCTGACGTTGGCGTTTCGGACGAATGCACGGTACAGGATGCTAAGTGTGAAGTGAGGACTTGACTACACATGCGAATCCTATTTAGCATGTAATGATACATTTAGGTATCTAATTAGTCATTTAATAACTAATTAAGCAAGTAAGGATGGCTTACTACATAAAAACACTTTGCTACAAGTGCTAGAAGTATCAAGGGTTGCATAGAAGGTGTGTATGGACTCACATTGGAGTTTACTCTTCAAATGAAGGCCCTTATGGGTGTTTACAGTTTCAAGACCTTTTACCCCATGAGTTTATGGCCATAAACTCATGGTAGTGGTGTCATGGGATGTTTAAAGGTCTTAACTCACTCATGGAATCATGCTAGAGTTGAATCAAGGGCTAAGGAAGTGATTGGGGCTCAAAATGGACACAATAGGGAGTTTACAGTCCATTGAGCACTCCTTGAGGGGTTTACGGCCGTAAACACATGAGTTTATGGTAGTTAACTCATGTTAGTCCATTTCTTTTGTTGTTTGGTGGTTCTAACTCATGCATGCAAGGTTCTAGTCACTTATACGAGCATAGGAAGGTGTTTAAGGCACTTAAACACCATGGAAAGGTGTTTACAGTCTATGAAGATGTCCTTGGGGAGTTTACTACCTTAAACACATGATTTTATGGCAGTAAGCTCATGTTAGTCCATGAATCATGTGTTTTGGTGGTTGTAGGTTAAGCATACAAAGTTCTAGGTCCAATTCTAAGCCATACAAACTGTTAAGGGCACTTTAACACCCTTTGGGGGTGTTTATGGTCTAAGAAGAGGTGTTTACGGTCCAAGAACGTCCTTGGGCCTTAAACTCAAGTGTGATATACTTGTGTATGCTTTGGTGCATCTCAAGAAGAAATATAAGGTTCTATGCACTCAAGGAAGTTAATAGAAGCTCTTGGAGGTGTTTAAGGGGTAGTTTAACACCTTAAAAGGTGTTTATGGTCTTGAGGACGGGTTTACGGTCTAAGGATGTTCTTAGACCGTAAACTCATGTTTACTCCCCTTTTTTTATGATTTTGGTGTTCTAAGTCCTTTCATGCAAGCCTCTAAGTCATTGCTAAGCACTAGAAGTGGTTTGGAAGGGTTTTTGGATGTTAAAACCCCATTTATGAGTGTTTGTGGTCCATGAAGGTGTTCTTGGACCGTAAACTCATGTTCTTGAGGGTTTTGGGTAATTTAAACACGAATTTGTAAGCTAGATAAGATAAAAAATAAGCTAGGAAGGTTAACTTACCGATTTGAAGCTCGAAGGCGCAATTTTTGACCGAACCCTGTTTTGTAGAGAGAAAGTAGAGAGAGAGTGTGTGTAAGGTGGGAAAAAGGTGGGAATGAAACCCACTCCATCCTCATATAGGGTGGAGTTTATCGCCTGGTTGGGGTTCACCTGACACCAACCACGAACGGGGTTTTTCATGACTATCATTAATCGTGGCAAATTTTAAAATTATACCGCCTTAATTTTGGTTCGCTTGATGAATATTATTTAAAATATTCCAACGGGTTTAAATCCGGTCAAAAATATTTTTGGGATAAATTTGACTATTTTTTGACGTAATTAATTTCGACGTTAAAACTAACAGAAATTTTTGGGTCGTCACATAGGGAAACCTCTGACTCGGATAATCCTTCGAGTAAGGGACTCATCCCTTCAACAGTTAAGACTCAAACGAGAGCTGCGAAATAGGGTCAAATCCAATCCTATAAGATTATTCAACCCTGATCGCATGAGACTTTAATGTATTCACCTAATAGCTAACTCCCATCACTCAAAGTCCCACAAGCACAAAGCAAGCAACATTCAGACAAAGGAACACATTCATGCAAAACTATTCTCATAACAAGAAAATGTACTAGCATACAATGCTAAGCTCATACTATCAGGCATAACCTACACATGCTATCCTACTACTGTCTACTCAATACTAGCATGCAATTCTCATAAAGCTGTAACACATAAAGCAGGCACATAAGGCATCCTCCTAGATCCTTAGTCGTATACTAGCATGCTGTTCTACTGAAACTGAAACTGAAACTGATACATAAACTTGTAGGGGTAATTTGGGAGTACTTACTTGAGCTCGGCTGAACGAGTGCACCACACCCTTTTCTATTTATCAAAACTCTTTTTCTGTCTAAGTTCTTTTTCAAAAATCCTTTTCGAAAATGTTTTTCTTTTGAAAATCTTTTACCATTTTCTTAGTTTGAGTTCAGAAACAACCGAAGTGTATTTGAATCCCTCAAACCAAGGCTAGGATACCAAGTTGTAACGTCCCAAAATACGACCTAATTTTTTTTTTATAATACTAAAATCATAACACTGAATGTTGTAACATAAAACCATACGTCATAAATCTTAAAACATAATAAAAATGTGGTATCAAGACTATATCAAATCATATATGAATGTCTGAACAAAACTCCCAGGAAATAAGCTAAAGCTGTGGTGTGTGCGATGCCATCATCCCGAGCTCTTCCCTTTGCTTGCGGAAGTACCTGAAACCAAAACTGAAACTGTAAGCACGGAGCTTATTGAGCTCCCCCAAACTACCACATACCATACAAACATATAACAACTACTGGGCCTTGCCCGCTGCATCGGACCGATGTCCGGAAACTACATCAGACCGATGTCCGGAACTAACCAGGGCCTTGCCCTCTGCATCGGACCGATGTCCGGAAACTGCATTGGACTGAAGTCCGGAACTAACTGGGGCCTTGCCCCTGCATCGGACCGAAGTCCGGGAAATGCATCGTACTGAAGTCCGGAACTAACTGGGGCCTTGCCCCCTGCATCGGACCAAAGTCTGGAAACTGCATCGGACCGAAGTCTGGAACTAACGGGGGCCTTGCCCCTTGCATCGAACCGAAGTCCGGAAACTGCATCGGACCGAAGTCCGGAACTAACTGAACATAGCATAGCTTAAACACAACAAATAGTATAAACACTGATACTGCATACTTCATCGGACTGAGGTCCGGGACATGTAACAGAAAAACCCCGCCTGAATCGTGAAGACCTCAGGCAGACTAACTACTGCATAACACCGAAGTCCGAAAACTACTACTAACTAAACAGGCCGACATTGTGGCCTTAGACCCATTCCTACTGGAAGGAAACTCTCCTCGTAATTTGGTTGCTGAATGAACTGCTCGGGAAACTGTCTGCTACTGCTCCGGTATCTCCCCGGCTATAATTTCCCATAAATACACTCAATCAAATACTGATAACTATACTGAGGGTAACAAGACTATTTTACCCCTGTTCAAAGTCAACCTCCTGGTCAAAGTCAACATACAATTAACCTGACTCGTCGAATTGCGCCGCCAACTCGTCGAGTCCCTACTGTCATTTCTCATTCTTGCCTGCTACTACTCGTCGAGTTTGGCATAGACTCGACGAGTTCCTCTTCGATACAAACACTAAGTAAATCTTCATCTGACTCGCCGAGTTGTATGAACAACTCGTCGAGTTCTCCTTCATCATATGAACACTCTGGCTGATACTCGCCGAGTTGTATGAACAACTCGCCGAGTCTGTTCTTTAGGTATGAAGATTGCCTTGGACTCGCCGAGTCAGGGCATTGACTTTCCGAGTCCCTCCATGAATGAGTCTATCCTTCAACTGACTGAGTCCACCTCTCACTCACTGGTTCCACTCGGCATAACTCAAAAGGGGAAAAATCAGGGACTCGCGACTCGAATCGCCGTGTCCGAAGAACGACTCGCCGAGTCTATTGCATGCGAATCCTATACAACCGATTCTGCTCAAATCCATTGCATACAACTTATAGATCTGGGTTCCTCAGGTGGGTTTCACACGTGAAGTTTCCAACTTTATGTGTATACATGCAGAAAAAAGGGATTAAAAGGCTTAATAAGAACTAAAAGAGTAGATTTAGGGCTTTCATGCAAAATGGTTCCATAAAGACAATATATCTAAGATTCTGAAGCTCAATATGATCTCTATACTACCATCAAGCTAGGAAGTGGATAAAAATTGCTTTAATGGAATTTTTAATTGTAGATCAACATGGAAACAGAAGAGATTCAAATTATACCTCAATAATCTCTGGAATGGGCTCTAGGTCTTTGCTCTTCTCCTTCCCCTTTAGTCCTTCTTTCTTTCTTTTCTCCAAACTTCAAAAGTTACAGAAGAATTGCTCAAAATGCTCAAAGAATGGCTAGGGTTTTCTAAATGATGCTCTACGGGTGAAGGAGGCGAGTTTGGGGCTCATAAGAGGGTTTAAATAGGGTGCAAACCCTTGAAATTAGGGTTTCTTCCAGACTGGCGGACTCGCCGAGTCCACACATATGGACTCGTCGAGTCGCCTACTTACAAGTGCTCGAAATCCCGTCTCTACTCGACAAGTCGGGCTACGGACTAGTCGAGTTCCTTTTGAAAATTGAATAAAACATAATTAAATAACATACCAGAATTTGGGGTGTTACACACACTTCCCGCATTGACTGCGGCTTTGGTAGTTTCTCGATCTCGAATATGACCCCTTGGGCCTCTTGCCCGAACCTGCGGCTACCTGAATCTCATTTAGCTTCCTCTTCTGGATCTGCTCCAAATCGTTCTCCCTCTCCCTGTTCTGCGAGATCATGTCCTCCAGCGTCTTGCAGGCGGACCTGCTCACAAACTTCATAATGTCACTTCTCAGCATCTCGTGGTATCGGGCCTTCTTCATCTCCTCATCCGCGACATACTGCGGTACAAGAAGAGCCCTCTCCCTGAACTTGGCGGTGATCTCTGCCACAGTCTCAGTGGTCTTTGTCAAATCCTAAAACTCCCGTGCCAACTGTTGCACCTCAATAGTCGGTGAGAACTTGTCACACCCCAAAAACCAAACGCGGAAACATTTCCGGGGTTGACTCCACGTTGAGTATCAAATCCAATGTACATAGTAATCACAGTAAACAACCATTACATTACATATATTTGAAAGTTTACATTTGTTTCAAAAGTAAATTGTACAAGTGTTATACATATATCATATGAACAAAAGTTGAGACGAGTCTTCTGAGCAATCCGTCTTCACCAAAAGATATCACCGAGTACCTATTTAACGTGGACCTGAGAATACAAGCGGTTTGAAAATCAGAATAAAGCTAGTGAGTTCATAAGATGTTTGTTTTCTGAAAAATGTACCAGTTTCCTTTAGTTTTCTGAAAAAGGTTTGTTATCCAAGAAAAATCCCATATTTTCTTATGTTAAACAGTTTAGTTATCCTTCATTACAGTTCAATTACGCGTTATATGTTAACCCATGAAAATCCCATATTTTCCTAAATGCAAGACCGATTGAATAACACAGAGTATAGCTTAATACACAAAACTATATATTGAGAATCATGGGATTACTATCCCGAATTAGATAAAAAATACTTTAATATACACAAACTGTAGATATAAAGTAGTTTGAAAACCTTGGGACTAACATCCCAAACTAGATACAAGATAGTTTGATATACTTGAAAATATAGACTGAAAACCATGGGATTGCTATCCCGGACTAGATACAAAATAGTTTGATAAAACCATGGGATTACTATCCCGAAATATATATAAGACAGTTTGATAAAACCATGGGATCACTATCTCGAACTAGATATAAGATAGTTTTGTTAAAACCATCGGATTACTATCCCGAACTAGATATAGATTCTAACCATAGGAATAACATCCTGCAATAGATATGAACCCTATTGACTATAAACCATGGGATTACCATCCCGTACTAGATATAAGATCTAAAAATAGAAGATTGATATAAAATCAAATCTAAAACCAAAGTCGTGAATAAACTTATATTAATACATATTGTGAATCAGGTAACCATGCTGATACGACAACGAGACCTCCTTGACGCTTGTCAGACGTCGGACGATATCCAAAATTTGCCACCCCAGGCGTGCGCGCCTAACTGTAGCTAGCAGTTAAGGTGTGGGAATATCAGCCCATAATAGATCTATTCACAAATTCCTCGCTCTCCCTTCAGGAGACTCTGGTTACACTTCCGGGGAGGATTTACTGATAATCCATAAAGGGTAGTGACGAACTCACAAACTAATACTAAACTATTCACAGGGTTCTCATACGATATCATACATTCAAAAGATTATGAAGCATAATACATAGAATATAGATACATACAATGAAACTATTTGACAATACATTCAAATGATATGGAGATAAACTGAATCAAACATAGTTTATCTAATAACTCAATATACATATCAGTACATGATAAAATGAACACTAAAGAACCCCAAATTATTCCCATAATAATTTGATTAGTTTGGTTATTTTCTTAACTAAAATCCATTTATTTGCAGTTGATAAATCATCCCTTATGCTCAGCATAATACATAAGGGGCTAAAGTGTTTATAAGCTTGTCAGATATTATTTGAAACATATCAATCTATAATTCAAAAACAGTTATAGTTTGCTTGTATTCCCCCCCCCCCCCCCCCCCGAAAACATTGAAAAACACGGAAAAAGCGTAGGGGTATGAACTCACCGGACGAGAAACGTGACGATTTAGGATGCTAAACATTGGTTCGAGGCTTGCAAACGCACGAGGTTCCTATGTATAATGAAAAGAGACACATTTGCATCTAATTAGGACTTATATTATCTATTAGTTAGGGACAAACACTTCTAGTTGTGGGAACACTCCATTACAAGTGTTTGGAAGGACCCGGTTGGCATTTAAGGACATATAAAGCTTAGATATGTAGTTTACTCTTCAAGAGTGAACTTGCAAGAGGGTTTTCGGCCCTAATGACCATTCCCCATTAGTTTACGGTCGTAAACTCATGGGTGGTATGTTATTGGATGCCAAATGGCCTTACCTTACTTGGGAAGATTAGCAAGGATCAAAACTAAGGAATCGGGATGGATTAAACTTACATATGGACCATATAATGGAGTTTACGGCCTAAGAAGATGTTCTTGGGAGGTTTATGGCCGTAAATATCCAAGGGGGTAGTGTTGGCATGATTTAAGGTCCTTTACTTGATTGAGGTTGCTTCTAGACTCATTTCTAAGGCTCATGGTGTGATTAAGTAGCATCTTAACACACAAAAATGAGTTTAAGGCCTAAGGAGATGAGTTTACTCCCTAAGGAGGTGTTTTTACAGTCCAAGCATGTTCTTGTACCGTAAACTCATGTTCATGCCCTAAATCATGAGTTTAAGGTATTCATGCAAGTCCTTTAAGCAAATGTAGGCTCCAAAAGATGTTTGAAAGGGTTTTAAGGCTAAAACCCCACATTTTATGTGTTTGCGGCCTAAGGAGATCTTAAGGACGTGAACACATGTTCATGGTTCCAAATCCTCATATATTTTATGAATTTGAATGCTAAAAATGCTAAACTAAAGGCTAGGGTAGTTACCTTAGAGATTTGGAGCTTGATTTGGATGTTATGGCTTGATTTCGAGTTCTAGAGACAGAAAGTTAGAGAGAGAGTAGAGAGAGTGGAAAAGATTCAAATGAGGCTCCCTCAACTTTATATATGCTCAAAGTTTAGGACACGGAGGAATTCTACTCGATACCGACGCTATATGATGCTTTTGGTCGCACCCGACAAAGTTGCCACATTTATGATTTATATAAAATTAAATATTTTCTAAATGAAAATAGAAAATATTTTAAAGAATCTAAAATATATCCCAAAAATTATTTAATTTAATAAAAGTCAAAATAAATTAAATTAAATTAAATCAAAGTTAATGGAAAAATTTGGGACGACACGGCTTAACTAACGGAATCCGGTTAAAAGCGATGGAATAAATTTACGGGGAGTTACATTATCCCCCCGTTAGAGAGAATTTCGTCCCGAAATATAAAATTTAGATGCGACTCACGGATTGAAAGGAGAATACGGATACTTCCGTCCTTTTGGATCATCACACTACTAAGTGAAATCAGATCCTCTCACGGCATTCGGGGAACCATTCGCTTATCAGAATACGGCTTGATCAAACGTTTGACTTCTTGATCTATGAATTCGATCGATTCTACAGTGATGCTCAAATCTTCCTTCATTCTTATCTCATCAAGGGGATTACCAGAGTTTCTTCAGGTGGTACTTCTTAAAGACAGAGACGTGATGTACCGGATAGATGTTACCAAGCTCTAAGGGCATCCGAAATTTGAAGATTGGAGAATCGATTTCTACGAAGATCTCGAAAGGTCTGATGTCGGACTAAGCTAGACGTTTGGAAGAAATCCTATGGAATCCTTCAGAAAAGAAATTTAGAGGAAAGAGCTGCTAACTTCCCGTTTCTCGATGATCATAGAAACGAGGGATGCGTGGTAATTCATATCGGGAAAAACTTTTGAGCTTTAAGGCATGGAATGATATGAAGGTTTGATGCCGAAGATCACGAGAGTCGGGTCGGGAAAAGATCTAGACGAGCGACCCTTTCGAAACCAAGGATAACAACATGAATGAGACTCAGTCATTTCATGTCAAACCTAGCATCAAAATATTTCGTGAAGAGTTTCTCCCATTTAAATCGAATGGAACAGAATAATCCTCCGGACTGAGGATACAATCTATAGGTATGAAGTTAGTGTTCTCTATCTCACTGGTTAGTCATCTCGACGGTGCACATTTCGATTACATACGAAGGATTAAGCTTAGAAAATGTTCGAATGGATGGGTAACAGGTTTCCCTTTTTGTTCTAATATTGAAAAGAATTGAAGGTATAAGAATTATCAAAGAGGAGTATACCTGCAGCGACAGAGGGATCAGTGGTTGAAGCTGCTTTTGGGGAATTCCTTTTGAAGTGCCCTACTTCGCCACAATTGTAGCAAGCCGGACTGATTCCCGCTCCAGATGATTGGTTTGTTGATTTGGCTGGTTTTCTGCAGGTTCGAGTAAGGTGGACCTTACTGCCACAGTTGTCACAAATTCTTTCGCGACATGGACCTGGAATACGGTGATGGTAGTTGCACTTACTACACCAAGGAAGAGTACCGGTATATCCACTGGTAGGAGTTTGGGCCGTGGACCCGACAGCTGAAACAGCAACAGGTGCAGTAGCAGCATGGACTGCTACTGTTTGCTATTTCTTACAAGACCCTTGCATACTCTAGGCCTTCCGCTTGTTCCAGAATTTCTTTTTGCTTTCACCTCCACTTGTGACTGGCTCGAGGGTGGTAGCCTCCAGATCAGAGTTGTCTTCGTGATCGATCAAGATTTTCGCAAGACATTTAGTGCTGTCATAGGTGTCTGGCTTCGCAGCTAAGACATTCCCTTTGGTTGGTTGGGTCAACCCGCACATGAACCTCTCAATCTTTTTACTCTCCAGGGTAACCATTCCCGGACAAAGTAACGCCAGATCATCGAATCTTGAAGTATAAGAGGCTATGTCGGAACCCTTCATCTTTAGGTTCCAGAGTTCGTGTTCTAGCTTCTGTATTTCGCCCCGAGGGCAATACTCTGCAAGCAGAAGCTCCTTCATAGCTTCCCAACCCATAGCATTTGCTACAGGTAGAGTCAAGGATTTGACTCGGCCGTTCCACCAAGTCAGGGCTTTGTCAAGGAAGGTGCAGGCGGCAAACTTTACTTTGTCAGACTCAGAACAGGCGCATATTTCAAAGATTGATTCGATTTTCTCGAACCATCGGGTGAGGGAAATGACACCTCCAGTGCCATCAAAGGATGTGGGCTTCGCATTCATGAAGTCTTTATAGGAACCCTCTTTTTGGTGTCCCTGGCTATCTTCTGGGTTTTGGGGCTGGGGACCACCTCCTGAATTACCGGAGTTCATTTGCGACATGGCTGCTACCATTGCAGCAGTCAGAACCGTCTGAAGCGATGCAAAATCAAATTGAGGAGGAGGTGGTGGCGGAGGAGGATTGTTGTTGTTCTTTGAGCTGGGTCTCTTTCTTGGAGGCATCTTGATCTAAAAATATCAGGAAAGAGAGGATCATAAATCCTCTGAATTGAATCAAGAGATATGGAACAGGGGATATCTCATCAAGACAGATAAGCATCATACTAAGCGATAAAGCAGGAAGGAGTTACCAAGACAGGACATTTTATCGCTTGAGGAATGATCAAGGAACAACGCGTATACGAGAACTTTCTACAAAGGATTGGCTTGAGAAATACTCCCACAGTATTTCATGGTTCGCTGCAGCGACGACTCGTTGTTTGGTATATTAGGTAAGTTTTAGGCATGCTGCGTACCACAGTCACTCCCAAGCACATGTTGGCCATGTCTCGAATGAATATAGTTGGCCAGGCTATATTGATCCTAGACACGACTACATAACTGCCCCGGTTTAACCGCAGCATACAACACCCATTTACTTATGTTTTGTTCTACTGGTAGTTACGAATCTTGATGGCTCGGTATACTTGTATACTTTTGAAAATACTTGTATTTTGAAGGATACTTTTAGTTTAGAGCAATTAGGCCCTTTAATGTTTATAGTTTTATACCATGTAAGGTTTGGTATACTCCGTTCACTATAAACAAGGGCTCTGATACCAATCTGTCACACCCCGAAAACCAAAGGCGGAAACATTTCCGGGGTTGACTCCACGTTGAGTATCAAATCCAATGTACATAGTAATCACAGTAAACAACCATTACATTACATATATTTGAAAGTTTACATTTGTTTCAAAAGTAAATTGTACAAGTGTCATACATATATCATATGAACAAAAGTTGAGACGAGTCTTCTGAGCACTCCGTCTTCACCAAAAGATATCACCGGGTACCTGTCTAACGTGGACCTGAGAATACAAGCGGTTTGAAAATCAGCATAAAGCTAGTGAGTTTATCAGATGTTTGTTTTCTGAAAAATGTACCAGTTTCCTTTAGTTTTCTGAAAAAGGTTTGTTATCCAAGAAAAATCCCATATTTTCTTATGTTAAACAGTTTAGTTATCCTTCATTACAGTTTAATTACGCGTTATATGTTAACCCAGGAAAATCCCATATTTTCCTAAATGCAATACCGATTGAATAACACAGAGTAAAGTTTAATACACAAAACTATATATTGAGAATCATGAGATTACTATCCCGAATTAGATACAAAATACTTTAATATACACGAACTTTAGATAGAAAGTAGCTTGAAAACCTTGGGACTAACATCCATAATTAGATATAAGATAGTTTGATATACTTGAAAATATAGACTGAAAACCATGGGATTGCTATCCCGGACTAGATACAAAATAGTTTGATAAAACCATGGGATTACTATCCCGAAATAGATATAAGATAGTTTGATAAAACCATGTGATCACTATCCCGAACTAGATATAAGATAGTTTTGGTAAAACCATGGGATTACTATCCCGAATTAGATATAGATTCTAACCATAGGAATAACATCCTGCAATAGATACGAACCCTATTGACTATAAACCATGGGATTACCATCCCGTACTAGATATAATATCTAAAAATAGAAGACTGATATAAAATCAAATCCAAAACCAAAGTCGTGAATAAACTTATATTAATACATATTGTGAGTCGGGTAACCATGCTGATACGACAACGAGACCTCCTTGACGCTTGTCAGACGTCGGATGATATCCAGAATTTGTCACCCCAGGCGTGCCCACCTAACTGTAGCTAGCAGTTAAGGTGTGGGATTGTCAGTCCCGAATAGATATATTCACAAATTCCTCGCTCTCCCTCCAGGAGACTCTGGTTACACTTCCGGGGAGGATTTACTGATCATCCATAAAGGGTAGTGACGAACTCACAAACTAGTACTAAACTATTCACAGGGTTCTCATACGATATCATATATACAAAAGATTATGAAGCATAATACAGTGAATATAGATACATACAATGAAACTATCTGGCAATACATTCAAATGATACGGAGATAAACTGAATCAGACATAGTTTATCTAATAACTCTATATACATATCAGTACATGATAAAACAAACACTAAAGAACCCCAAATTATTCCCATAATAATTTGATTAGTTTGGTTATTTTCTTAACTAAAATCCATTTATTTGCAGTTGATAAAACATCCCTTATGCTCAGCATAATACATAAGGGGCTAAAGTGTTTATAAGTTTGCCAGATATTATTTGAAACATATCAATGTTATAATTCAAAAACAGTTATAGTTTGCTTTTATCCCCCCCCCCCCCCCGAAAACATTGAAAAACACGGAAAAAGCGTAGGGGTATGAACTCACCGGACGAGAAACATGACGATTTAGGATGCTAAACGTTGGTTCGGGGCTTGCAAACGCACGAGGTTCCTATGTATAATGAAAAGATACACATTTGCATCTAATTAGGACTTGAATGAGCTATTAGATAGGGATAAACACTTCTAGTTGTGGGAACACTCAATTACCAGTCTTTGGAAGGACCCGGTTGGCATTTAAGGACATATGAAGCTTAGATATGTAGTTTACTCTTAAAGAGTGAAATTGCAAGAGGGTTTACGGCCCTAATGACCATTCCCCATGAGTTTACGGCCGTAAACTGATGGGTGGTAACTTACTGGATGCCAAATTGCCTTACCTTACTTGGGAAGATTAGCTAGGATCAAAACTAAGGTATCGGGATGGATTAAACTTACATATGGACCATATAATGGACTTTACGGCCTAAGAAGATGTTCTTGGGAGGTTTATGGCTGTAAACATCCAAGGGGGGTGGTGTTGGCATGATTTAAGGTCCTTTACTTGATTGAGGTTGCTTCTAGACTCATTTCTAAGGCTCATGGTGTGATTAAGTAGCATATTAACACACAAAAATGAGTTTAAGGCCTAAGGAGATGAGTTTACTCCCTAAGGAGGTGTGTTTACGGTCCAAGCATGTTCTTGGGCCATAAACTCATGTTCATGCCCTAAATCATGAGTTTAAGGTATTCACGAAAGTTCTTTAAGCACATATAGGCTCCAAAAGATGTTTGAAAGGGTTTTAAGTCTAAAACCCCAGATTTTATGTGTTTGTGGCCTAAGGAGATCTTAAGGCCGTGAACACATGTTCATGGTTGCAAATCCTCATATATTTCATGAATTTGAATGCCAAAAATGCTAAACTAAAGGCTAGGGTACTTACCTTAGAGATTTGGAGCTTGATTTGGATGTTTTGGCTTGATTTCGAGTTCTAGAGAGAGAAAGTTAGAGAGAGAGTAGAGAGAGAGTGGAAAAGATTCAAATGAGGCTCTCTCAACTTTATATATGCTCAAAGTTTAGGACACGGAGGAATTCTACTCGATACCGACGCTATATGATGCTTTTGGTCGCACCCGACAAAGTTGCCGCATTTATGATTTAAATAAAACTAAATATTTTCTAAATGAAAATAGAAAATATTTTAATGAATCTAAAATACGTCCCGAAACTTATTTAATTTAATAAAAGTCAAAATAAAATAAATTAAATTAAATCAAAGTTAATGGAAAAATTTGGGACGGCACAGCTTAACTAACGGAATCCGGTTAAAAGCGATGGAATAAATTTACGAGGTGTTACAGAACTCAGCCCTAAACCTGGCTGAAAAATCACTCCATGTGATCGCTTCCAACACGGTATCATCCCCCAAAGTATGACCAATCTCCTCCCATCGATCCCTCGCTCTGTCCTTCAGAAGACAGGAGGCGAGTCTGACCTTGTACCCGTAGGAACACCGGCTTGTACGAAATGCATTGGCGACATTGGCCAACCACCTGCTGCTAGCAATGGGGTCCCTAGCCCCATGATAATCTGGAGCTCCGCAAGCTCTAAACTCTCGGAATGTCAAAGTACGAGCTCCCATCAAATCCATCATATCTGTACGGAAGGCTCCCAGCCTCTCATCCAAAATCTTCAGTATATTCTCCTTGACCGTGCCAAAGATCATAGGAGTCTGATCTAGTATGATGCACGTAACCTCTGCTGATATAAACTCTCTCATATGCTCCTTGAGCTGCTCAGTCCCTTAACCCGAGCCTGATCCCTCTCCGGCGCCCGATCCGCCCACTGGTCTCTCACGCAATGTCACCATGCTGAAAGGCATAACACATAACTATTAGAATACTCCTCACTGCTAAGGGATCCCACACACACTACAAGTTCCCTAGTTTTACTTTGGCCCCTCGTGAATCGAGTACGGATCCTCTACTTTCAGTAGTACGGGCCCATACTACCTTCCACATCTATCCGTACTTCCTCAAGAGTTACCTCGGTTCCACCAAGTCCCTTTCACCACTACTATTTCCCCCAACACTAAACTCATCCTAGGCTTGCACTAGGGAAATCTCTGACCCAAATTAGTCCTCAGCTGCTGAAGGTCTCCTTGTAATGCCAATTAACCGTTACCTGAATACCATCACATGTAATGAGGCTCGGATAATCCTTCAACTAAGGGACTCATCCCTACAACGGCTAAGACTCAAAGAAGAGCTACGCAGTAGGGTCAAATCCAATACTCTGAGATTATTCAACCCTAATTACATGTGACTTAACGTATTCACCTAATAGCTAACTCCTATCACTCAGAATCCCACAATGCACAAAGCAAGCAGCATTCAGACAAAGGAAAATCTAACCATAACATACTCAAGCAATCATATCCACATAGCCAGAATATATACTAGCATGCAACATAATCTCATATACGCAGGCATAACTTAAATAGGCTATCCAACTACTGTCTATCCAGTACTATCATGCAGCTCAAAAGCACATATAATAGGCACATAAGGCATCCTCCCTAGATCCTTAGTCCTAATCTAGCATGCGGTTCTACTAACTGATAATCATAACATAAACTTGTATGGGTATTTTGGGGTACTTACTTGAGCTCAGTTGACTGCATGCACCACACCCCTTTCTGTTTTCAAATTCCTTTTCTTTTCTCAAGGTTCGTTTTGCTTTTCTAAAACTCTTTTCCTTTTTAAAATCCATTTTTCACAAAAACTGATTTCATTTTGAAAACTTTTATACCAATTCCTTAGTTTGAGTTCAGATACACCCGTACGCATGTTCGAACCCCTTAAACTAAGGCTCTGATACCAACTTGTAACGACCCAAAAATCACGACTAAAATTTTCTTTTAAAAACGTTACTGAAACCATATTTATAAAAACCATATCATAAGTCGTAACATAATTTCATAGCATTACTTCAAAACATAAACTGATTATCAGACTAAAACATCCCAGGCTATCTAATATATGGTGTATGCCATGCGATCACCCCGAGCTCTTCTCTCCGCTACCGACAGTAACTGAAACCAAGACTGAAAACCATTAGCACGAAGCTTAGTGAGTTCCCCAACCTGCCACAAACCAAACACATAGCTGCAAACCGCAAGTATTCGGCCCCACCCTCTACCTTGGGCCTCGCCCTCTACTTCGGGCCTCGCCCGCTACCTCGGGCCTCACCCGCTACAACAGGCTCCGCCTAGCCTGCTAACATATACTAACACATAAACATATCACAACTTATAAACTAAGCATATACTACTGAATCTTGTTCTAAGGCCTCGCCTGTCTTAGGCCTCGCCCTTGTCCTGCTACTGATGAGTCATGGAACCCTGTCCATGCTCCTACTGATAGTGAGATACGGGCCCGACCCAAACTCTCTCTTTCGCCCACTTGGGCATCGCCCCTTCTCTGCTACTAATGAGATATGGAACCACGTCCACACTCTACTATTCGTGAGACACGGGACCACGCTCACACTTACCTCCCTATCAGGCACATACAAGTATCACGCAGATAACAAGTATACTTTATCATGCAAACCATTCCTTAGGCATCCGCCCGCTACCAATAGACCTTGGTCCCGAATATCATACTGGCATACAGTGCCTAAGGCTAACCCCTTGGTCTTCCTACTCATATCTACATGGGCTGGCATTATGGCCTTAGACCCATCCACACAAAGGGAAACTCACCTCGAACTACTTAACTTCTGCTGCTACTTTCTGATTGTTGTCCGACAATTCTCGGAACTGCTGCTCCACTAGCTCCCCGAGCAACCAATATTAATATGACACTGAGTCTAACTGTCCTCCCAAAGGTCACCTAAGTCAACTTTGGTCAAAGTCAATGTCTTGGTCAAAGTCAACCTTCCATGTCAATCATACTCGCCAAGTTCATAGGCTTATAATCCTGTCATTAGCGACTCAACTTGCCGAGTCTACCGATTTTCGAGCCCTGTCCTGTCCAACTCACTGAGTCTCCCCTCAACTCACTAAGCTTCGTGCTTACGGTTTTCAGTTTTGGTTTCCGGTACTTTCGGTAGTGGAGGGAAGAGCTCGGGGTGATCGAATGGCACACACGATAGATTAGACAGCCTGGGATGTTTTACTCTGATAATTAGTTTATGTTTTGAAGTAATACTATGAAATTATGTTACGACTTATGATATGGTTTTTATAAATATGGTTTCAGTAACGTTTTTAAAAGAAAATTTTAGTCGGCATTTTTGGTTCGTTACAGATGGAGGCATAACCAAGAAATTCCACTCCTTTCCCATGTAGGATGGAGTGATTTTCATCCAAACCTAATTCCATATGGGTTCTGGAACATTCCTGATTAACCAACTATTAATTAATGAACATTCAACCCTTTAATTAATTAAACTATTAATTAATTCCCATAATATATTTCCAAATTATATTTCCAATTAGTTTCTAATTAATTATTAACCATAATAATTAATAAACCAATTTCTCCTTTATTTTTTCTACTCAGTTTGGGTCTTTAGTGCAACCCAAAAGGACCTTGTTAAATATTACCAATAGTTAATGACGTTGGACACTATTCCAAAAAGTACAACTCCCAAAGATCTCGTAATGCGGAAATTGTAGTTTGATGCGATGTGATTGTGTCGGCTCCTTTCCTTTTGAAAAAGAAGTATCTGAAACCAAAATGTAAACCGTAAGCATGAAGCTTATTCAGTTCCCCCATCATACCACATACCATATAAATAACATACTGCTAATCATACCGGGGTGCCCGTCCTACCCCTGCCAAGCATATCCAGGTGCCCGACCTACCCTGATGAGCATACATGGGTGCTCAACCTACCCATTTCAGGCATACCGTGGTGCCCGACCTACCCCTTGTAAGACATATCTGGGTGTCAGGCCTACCCTCCAGGTTATCTCAACTACTTACGGGGTCTATTTCACCCCTACTACTACCACATAATAACATATCTTAAACCATACTGTCAGACATATCTGGGTGCCGAGGTCTATTCTTGTGACAACCATAAATTTTTGGTCAAGCAAAGTCAACAAGGCAACAAAGAATGATGTGTGTCAACAAGGAATCAAAGGAGTCAACATAAGTCAAAAGATTAAAACCACAAAATCCATGGGATTTCGGTTGACACTAGACCGAAATCACATGTGATTTCGGTTGGACCAAGACCGAAATCACCATGTTGATTCCGTTTTGTGCCAAGACCAAAATCACAAATGATTTTGGTAAGTGTGGACCGAAATCACCCTTGTTTTGGGTCACACCTTGGCTAAAAACTCCATAATCTCCTAGACATTTTGAGATTTTATGCCACTTGATTGGTAGAATTATCTTCCTAATATGATATTTACACATACCAATGTAAAGGTCACGTCAGTTACATCTTATCCTCCTATATAATCACAATTTAGGACTCCTTCAACACCTTCATTAGTTAACATATTTCACATATTCTCTCAAAGATCAAGTTCTTAACATCTTCAAATCTTCATACACTTTTCCACATTCATCATCAAACTTCCCCAAATAGCTACACCTTAAGTTGATTCTTACGGAGCATTGTAAGTTTCCTTGTTTAATCAAGTGTCTTTAGTAACACTTTCTTGTTAGTTCAACTAATTTACACACAATATCGTGTGTTAAATAATGTAGGATACGAAAACATTAAAACGAAAACTTTCAAATACGTTTATTTACTATTTTTATGAAAAGTGATAAAAACATGAATTGGCATACTACCAAACTCCTATATTATTACATGCAAAGTTTTGATAAAAACGTAGTGGTATGAAAAATGATTACAAAACACACTGAATTATTCTTATAAACTATATATATATAACGATATATATATATATATATATATATATATATATATATATATATATATATATTGTTTACAAACTTGTTTTCCACAATAAACTATATAAGTATAGTTTACGAAGCTTTACTGCCTTTGTAACCCATTGAGCAAAGGGTATAATTATATAAAATACATATATAATTATTTTACATCATTTTCTCTATTATCTTGGAATAAGGGGATAAATACATATACAAACGTTTTCAGTACAAAAACACGTAAACTTGTTGAATAACTTTTTTAGACATTGTCTTCACCGTACATTCCAATGTACACACGAAAGTCCTGTTTTATAACCGAAGTCTCCTATGTGGAGTGCGTGATACTTGTGTATAGATCTATACGGGACTGGAAATCCCGCACCTTAATTGTTAGCTAAAGTTAAACCAACAGGTATTGGCTAACAAATGTCATAACATTCCGACGTGTGATGAACGTCGCGACAGGCCATCTAGGTAACTAGCACAGTTATAAAAACTCACATAAAGAAACAACGACACATTTAGTTTACTAAAAAACATTCTTCAAACGGTTTTATATATAAATAAAACTACATATCATTATTTTATGTATGAAAAATACATATACATTTCGGTCTTGGTACATTTAAGACTACATCTCATTTATGGAAAATATCGGATTTTCTGGAAACAAATACTAGTACATTTCAAAGAAAGGTTTACAATTAAGATTTTTTGGAAACAAATACTAATACATTTCAAAAAGAGGTTTACAATTACTCATACAAATGCTTATAAGCTCACCAACTTAATTGTTGACATTCTTTTCAAACAACTTGTATTCATAGGGAATCATTACAACAGCTAACTACCGGTTTTTGAGGATAGGATGCTAAGGCGTCTAAGAAATCTTTTAACAAGATTTTGTAATTGAATTTTGAAACATGTAACCCATACAAACGATGTAACGATTCCAAGTATATATATGTTGGTTTTGTTTGCTTTGATCATTCATATTCATTGTTATGATACTATACATGATACTCACCCGCCCCCAAACGTTTCCGCCATCCTGGTCCGAGGGTGTGACAGATTGGTATCTGAGCATTGTTTATAGTGAGCTAAGTATATCAAACCACATAAGACATACAAACTGTAAATAAAATGGGACTAAAGCTCTCTAAAGTAACATTTTCATACAAGTATAGTTTAAAATATTACGATAGATCTATACACAAGTATCACGAGGAGGATCTTGAAGAGATTTTTTCTGTGCTTCTTACCCATATTCTTGCATAGACATTATGGCAAGATCCAGAGGAGGATCTTGAAGAGATTTCAGAAAAAAAAAAAGAGGATGAAGAATTCGAGGAAGACACTGACTCGGAACCCGAAGTTAACAATCCACCACATGTCGCCCACCCTATGGTATGGAATGAGGCTTCTTTAACCTCGAAAAAGGAGGTTCAAAAGACCGGGATCTCCCTATCATGGTTCGTCGCATCGCCCGCCATGGTGAACAAGAAAGGGAATCCACCAACCAGATTATGGAGGTTGGTGCTACCACCGAAGTTATTGCAGTCTGTCTTCGTCGTCTAGACGAAGATCATGATCAAACACAGGATCATACTGAGGCCCTTCAGAAGGAAGTTACCACGACCTGAGCTAAGATGAGAGTGTTTTGGGAATGTTAGTCGATAATGGAGAGACGTGTTGTCGAGGCTGAGCACCAAGTGAAGGAGATGTAGACCATCATGACTTCATCTAATGGCTCACTGGATACCATGCACCGCGAGTAGTTCTTGTGCTACTCATGTTTTGTTATAGACTAGGTATTTCGAGTAAGCATTAGTGCTACTCTTTCCTGTATGTTGGTTTGACCCTACGGATAAGTGACTACACTATTCAGGAGTCGTAATGCTATGAAAAATTTCCCTTACATTGATGTACTCTAGACCTTTATCAAGGTCAATTTTCCGGAACAATGTACCAAAATATATTATCAATGAAATTGGCATGCATTTGTATTTCTCTAGATATTACCATTAAGTTCATAAATTGTTAAGAAATCATTTACTTATTATAGTAGATTTCCTATTTTATGAATGACTTACAAATACATTAAAGTCGGGACACAAAACGTATATCACTGAGAATTTCCATAACCATTGTTGAAGACTTATCATCATTTCATCTTTGAGATTACAGCCGAAGTATGCCACCACGAAGAATTCTCAGATGTCTGAACACTACAGCAACACCACCACCCCCACTGCCACCACCTACACCGATGGACTTTGTTGTCTTTTAGGCTGCTATAACAGCCGTTGTGAGTGCATCCATGGCACAGATTAGTACCAATGGCACCAACGGGGCAGAAACTGGTACAAATAGTTCTATCCAAGGTGAAAGCCATGGACGCACCAGAGTATGCTCCTACAAGGACTTCTCAAACTGCAAACCCAAAACTTTCTACAAAAACGGAGGCGTCTTTGCCCTAACAAGATGGTTTGAGAAGACGGAGTCAGTGTTCGAAATATGTGCATGTACGGAGGAGAGCAAGGTCAAATTCATGGCCTACACTTTTGTCACACCCCTGAACCAGACAGCAGAAACGTCCGAGGGCTCACGTGACTAAATTTGAATATCATCACAATGAATATACATGAATCATAACATAAACATCAGGATGCATCAAAATAATACAACTGACATTGTTCACATCAAGTACATTATTTTAACATTAAAATACATAACATAAAGTGTTTGATAGTTTTCAAAAGCACAACACACTAACATACTTGGTACTACTCCTCAGCTTACCTGTTACCTGAGAATACGAGTTATTTTGAAAACGGTCAACATATGGAATGTTGGTGAGTTCATAAGCAGTTTGATATGAAAAATGTTTTGTGTAGTTTGCAAGAAAACAACCCATAAAATCCGATATTTTCTGAAAAGACCATTGTTTATATAAATGTGTGAAGATCCGTAAATATATGCATGATGATTTCTTGACGTGTATAGTTGAAAAGCTTCGTATTAAAAGTACCAGTGAAAAATGTTGAACTTCCCTGGAAAACCTGATGTTTTCCAATAATAAAAATATCATATAACTGTTTGAATTGTTATTCCATCACGTGAATGATTTTGATTTACCTTCATTACTTGATTATTATTGGATTTATTTGTGTGAGTTGTTATAACCATGCATGATAATGACTAATTCGTCTGTCTTGGCACTCTGGTGAACGCCAGAATTGATCTTAAGATTTTGTCACCCTTGATTGGCCGAGTCTAACTGTAGCGAACAGCTGAGGTGTGCGGGAGTCACCCCTGTATAGATCTATACACAAACTCTCTCTCTCTCTCTCTCCCTCCAGGAGACTTTGGTTATAACTACAGACTACGACCGACACATGTTGGTTCCACCTTTTATTACTCACTAAATTCCAATTGACTTTGATTACTATTGATTATCAACATGTATTTGTTTACTTGGATTGACGATAGGCCTAATAAACGAGGAGAAGAAGATTACAAGGTCCTACTAATCCCACGTATTATTTATGGCTATTGGATATACGAAGGAGACGCTGGACCATTTCGCATTTGATTTACTTGGACCTTACTAGCAATTCTAATGGGTTAGTAAGGCCCAATAGTACTTAAAAGCCAGTAAGGGTCCCTTAAATATGAAATTGGGTCATAGAAGGCCCAATAACATTTATTATTATCCCTTAGGCCCAAAAATCATGTTAATGGGTCACAAACGGCCAACAAGCATGATTGGGACTTTCGAGCCCAAATATTTGAATGTTTACTTGTTTTAGGTATAGTTTAATTGTTGGAAAGTTTGATTGGATGATTGTTAATTTCACACTGGAACATGGCCGGTCGGTTATTTTTAACGACGTTTGGATTTATACGTATTTTCATCCTTCCATTTCTTAAAAATAAAATAATTGACTCAAAAATCTTGCTTTGAACCCTTTTCAGCCCTTCTTTGGTAAAATTGACAATTTTAGTCCTTTATATATAAAAAAAGACATTTAATCCCTTAAATCATTTTCTTGACACTTTTGACCCAAAGAATTCTTCAAGTGATATTTTAGCTCAAAACTTATTCTTTGGAAGTCTCAGCCCTTCCAGAAAAGTAATTCTCGGTTAAAGCCCATACTTTTTGCAACTTTTACAATTTTGGCCCAAAATCTAAAAAGTTTACAATTTTGATCCTTGTTTGGTAATTACATCATTTTAACCCCTGAATTTGTTTTATTCACCCTTTTTACCCCCTTTTTTGAGAAGTTTATCATTTTAACACCTTGAAATTTGTAATTTTCGCAAGTTTTGGCTTAATGGGCCGAAAAGCCCAGGATTTAGCCCATTAAGCCGTAAATTTTATTTCTAACCTTCAAAAGAGTATGATATTTATAAAAACACTTATTTTTTACTATTTTGACTATTTTATTCCTTAAGAAAACCGTAAATAACGATTTTTCCACTCAACCTTTGTTTTTTGACAATTATAGCCCAAAAATGAGTTTTATATTGCAATATATTTGTTTTAGTCTTAGAGGGTAATTTTTATTAACTTGTTTAGTGTAAGATGTCTTAGATCATGTTTATCTTCGTATTAGATCCATAGATCTCAAGATTTCCATTCTTTTGGTCACACATTTACCACATAAACACATGAAATAACACATAACATACACATACACATATATCTACACATTTTACTTGTATTCTGCCCCATAAAACATATGAAAACCGAAAATAGAGGGGTATGAAATCACCTTGAGTTTGTGGGTTCGGTTTTGAAGAGAAATTGAATAATTTGATGTTATTTTCGGCTTTAGCAAGCCCTCCTTGGATAGATCTCAAACTTATGGAGGTTTTCTAAGAGTATGATCACAAAATCCTTAGAATGAATGATCTTAGCATAAAAATGAAGTTATACAACTTAGAGGTGTAAGGACTTACCAAGGGAAGATGAGTTTTTGGTGGAAACCTTCTTGATCCACCTTAGATCTTCGAAAATTTGAGAAGGAGATGAAAACTTTCTAGAGAGAGTGAGGTTGAAAGAAGTTGGTGAAATGTGTGTGTGTGTTGTGAACTTCGGCCGAGACGGATAAAGAGAGAGGAGAAGAGAAGTTTCATAGGAACATGAGATGACATAAATGCATGTGATGCATTATGCCTTGATAACCTTGGAATAATAATGATGTGTCAACATAAATTTCAACTCCCTCAAGCTCTCTTTTTTTTCTTTTGATTTCCTGTTAGGTAGAGAAAGTGGGTAGAAAGAATAGAATTTTGGGCCTTTTGTGTTTAAATCCATTTTCTGGCCCAATTTGATGGTTTTTCGGCCCATTGGGCTCCTATGATGGTTTACGTCCCAATTTGTCAAAAATAATGGGTTTCATAGCCCATTAAAGCTAATTAGGTTAGTTATGGCCCAATAAGACCCATTAGGGTATTTTATTTCATTCTAGGCCCATTAATGCCCAAAATGTTAAAATAAATGAAAGTGGGTCCAATTAGGGCTCATATAAGAGTTCTAAGCCCAAAATAGTAAAATTGGGAGCTTATTGGTCCATTAGGCCCAATAAGGAAATCCTAGTCCATAATGGACTTAAACTGGGATTTCTAGGGTTTCCAATTCTTTATTGACTATTTGAAGTGCTTGTATAGAGTGTTTGATGGAAGTTTTGTTGTTATTGAATAAGCATCATACATGCTTTCACATTTTTGGTTCATATTGTTATCATTGTTGTTGTTACAAAGTATAGAATTCCGAGTTGTGACAACTTTTGCTGACATGGCTCTTACCTGGTGAAATGGGCACGTCAAAAGTCACTGTCAACTCTAACCTAGTCAGTCACACATCCTTTAGATAAGGGATCATATAGTCATCAATTCTCAAGATATCTATGCAGACAAATACATGGAACATAGTCATACTCATTGCTCTGCAGTTTGTTTCCCAATTTCCGTTTTGTCTGACATAGAACATAACTGAATCCATCAATTTAGTTCTGACCGGGCCCGGCACATAAGTCAAAAAAGAATCATCGAGGGGCCCAAGATATAGCTTTTAATTATCTTAGGAGTAAAAGGAATATATAAACTTCGACATTATATGCTTGTACTCACTGCTCATCAAATCATGCACAACGACATGTTTTAAACATCAAGTTACCGATGCGTTTTCATGCCATAAATGCACAACCAACTTGTAGTCAACAACTCATATATCTTGGTTGGAAGATTATATGATATTATCGTCTCACAATCACTCCTGATAAATTCCATGAAGTGATTCAGGTGAGCGCCGGTTGATCGAATACTCAAATCTTATTTCATAAGTACTCATGAATGGTGTAGCAAAACTGTTGCTATGCCTAATTCCTTAGACAATCTACATGCCAACTCATGATAGTGTTATTTCATACCTACTTCCAAAGTATGATCGAATGTAGATAGTTTGAATAATTCTTATTATTCGGGAAGTCAAAACATGCAAAGTTAAACAATAGTAAATAATTCACACAAGACAGTAACTTTACTTATAAATAAAACTGCTTTTATTCATCATCAAATTCCAATTACAATTTAGCTATTAAAAGTTTCAGTTTATCTAATCACTAAAACTAATAGCGTCAATTAGCCCAATGCCCCTCGCATGTTGCAAGTGATTAATTCTAGTCAGACCCTTTGTGAGGGGATCTATTGGGTTGTCCTTTGACGATATCCTCTTCACCACGAGGTGTCCTTCTTCTACTTGATGTCTTATTAAGTGGTACTTTATGTCGATATGTCTGGATCTACCATGGTCTCTCGGTTCCTTTGTTAAGGCAACCACCCTTTCATTATCGCAGAAAATTTCCACAGGCTCCTTTATTGATGGAATTAATCCAAGGTCTCCGATGAAGTATTTCAACCATATCGCCTCCTTCGCTGCTTCTCTTGCTGATATGTACTCTGATTCAAATGTTGAATCTACTACAATCTCCTTCTTGGAACTTTTCCATGTTATTGCTCCTCCATTCAGGTTAAATATCCAGCCCGAATGACAGCGGAAATTATCTCCGTCGGTTTGAAAGTTGGCATTACTATACCCTGTCACTCTGAAGTCATCACTCCTACTGAGGGTAAGGACCCAATCCTTAGTCCTCCACAGGTACTTAATAATGTTCTTAATCACAATCCAATGAGCTTTACCAGGGTTCCCTTGATATCTGCAGACCACGCTCAAAGCAAACGTCACATCGGGGCGAGTACAATTCATAGCATACATGATCAAACCAACTGTAGAAGCATATGCTATATGACTCATTTCTGCTATCTCGGCCTCTGTACTCAAACTTTGAGTCTTACTAAGTTTGGTATTGCCTTGGATAGGTAAGCCACCTGCCTTGGAGTTCTCCATGCTAAAACGTTTCAACACCTTTTCCAAGTAGGTACTTTGACTAAGTCCTATTAGTCTTTTACTCGTTTATCAATATCCTTATCCCTAGGATATTGTCACAACTAGAAATTTTGTGTCTTGTAATCACAACACTCAAGTAAAATGTTGAATCAAAAACTTAAGAGCATGTATGATGCTTACTCTATGACAACAAAATTTCAATCTAATACACCATACAAGTATTACAAATGGTCAATAAGCAATTGGAAACCGTAAAAGTCCTTGCTTAGGTCCATTTTGGACTAGGACTTCCTTATTGGGCCCAACGGACCAATAAGCTTCCAATTTGACCATCTTGGGTTTAGAACTGTTAAATGAACTCTAATTGGACCCATTTCCATTTAATTCAATATTTTAGGCCATATTGGGCTTAGAATGAAATAAAACACCCTGATGGACCTTATTGGGTCACAACAAACTTATATAGCCCTAATGGATCATAAAAATTATTCCTTGATTTATTTGGGCCGAAAAATTACATAATTAAGTCATAATATGGGCTTAAACATAAGAAGCCCAATATTCATCCTTCCTTTCTCCACATCTCGGCCCAACAACCCAACATGGAAGAGGGTTGACATTCAATTGCCACCTCTTTATTACCTTTTGGATCTCCATGCACTAACTCATGTTTCCTTGCACACATCACCTCACTCACTTCTCTTCCCCCTCCCTCTTTTTCCTTCGGCCGAGAGACTCCCAAACACACACACTTCACCACAAAACTCTCTCTAAATCACTCAAGACTCATCTCTTCTTCTTCATCCAAAAATATCGGAATTTTGCTTGTGTTTCAAGAGGATTACACAAGATAATCATCATCCTTTGGTAAGTTTTCACATGTCTAAGTTACAAAACTCCTCTCTCACGTAAGATCACTTATTCTAAACAAGTTTTGGTGATCATACTCATAGAAAACTCCTTATGTTCGAGATGTTCCAAGGAGGCTTGCTAGGATCAAGTTTTCTTCATTTCTTCCTTCTAAGCCAAAAACAACAAGCAAAGGTGAGCTTCATACCCCCTATTTTTCGGTTTCTATAAGTTTTGTGGGGGGAGAATACAAGCAAATGTGTAGATCTATGAGTATATGTATGCTTTGTGTGATTTCTATGTTTATTCACATGTTCTTATGTGATTATGGTGTTGGATCTAGTCAAAAAGAACTCAAAACCGAGTTCTACATTATGTTGAAGGAAATAAGTATAAATCATGTTATTTCATACAAATAAACTCTAGAAACATAACCAAGTTGGTTAATATGAACCTCTTTGGACTAAAATCCCATTTTTGGACTTTAAATGTTAAAAATATAAAGTTAAAGGGCCCAAAATGACAAAATACAAATTCTGATGGTTGAGATGAGTTAAAATAGTTTCAAAAATGTATTTTCTTGAAATTTACTCTTTTGATGGGCTAAAATGGAAATTTTTAAACCTAATGGGCCAAAAATGCACTTTTCGGCCCAACAAGGCCCAAATTGCGAGATTTTGAAACTAGAGGGGCTGAATCTGTAATTTTCTTTAAAACAGAGGACTACTAGTGCTCCAAGTCCATTTCTAGGGTCAAAAATACTTTTCATATTCAAAAGGGACTAAAGATGCAAAAAAATTCTATTTTAGGCCGAAAATGTAAAAATTCCGAAAAACGGGGTTTCAGCCGAGAAAACTTTATCTTGAGGGACTAAAATTGTTTTTCAATTAGACTTGAGCTGAAAAATACCCTTTCAATAAGTTTTGATACTAAAGTGTCAAGAAAAATGGTTTAAGGACTAAAACAGAAAATTCTTTTATACAAAGGGCAAAAATTGTAAATTTATCCAAAAGAAAGGGGCTGCAAAAGAAAATTTTTAGTGATTCTAAACAATGAATCTGTTAGGATGGAATACTAGTGCCACGACTATCGACAAAATATAATACACCTACAACACCAAAAATCGTTATCAAACGAACTGATTCGGTCTCGAATCAATAACGAATCCGAACTTAATAACACGACGCTATTTCAATACACACGCAGAAACACTACTAGAAAACAGCCCTTTAATGACGCGCAAACAATGACACGCAATGATTTACGATACGCAAAAGCGTGTGCCCTAAAAATAATGTTATCTCTTCTAAAATTTGAAGGATAGTGGACACGCTTTTATGCGTGCCCTAAAATTAATGTCGAACAAAAAAAAAAAAAAAACACGGAGGGCACTTATTTAAAAACGGGTGTCGTCTGGAAATGTCGCTTTATATTTTTTTAATGAAAAGCGCGTTCTCTTCCTTTGCAGCGGGGGAAACGAAAATCCCAAAAGTTTGAAAGGCCGCCATTGTTACCCTCTGCCTTATTTCCATCGTTCTTCTCTCTCTCTCTCTCTCTCTCTCTCTCTCTCTCTCTCTTTCTCTCTTTCTCTATCTCTCTGACTCTAATACCCAAAAAAACCCTAATAACATCACCAATCCTCTTTTTTCCCACAACAAAATCGCAATATGATCCCGTCTTTTGAACAGATCAAACCCATAGGGGTTCTCGACGGAAGAGATACAGCTTCATATGAGCCCTAATTTCTCATCTAAATTCGTTAACTTCTTCAAATGGTTCTCATACTTTTTTTTTCTCTCTCTACATTTTCTTCTCCTTCATTTATCGATCCCCAGAAGGTCAGGAGAACATTGCGTCTACAATCGGATTGCTAGGTCGTAATCCTGAGAGCATTGAACGCCGGTGTATGCTTGGTGTTTGTTAAAATTCTGAAAGAAGGTCCCATGAAAGAGCAAGCAGTTGTCGCCTGGGCTGTATCGTTCGATTAACACAATTCATCAAACCCTAGAATCATAAAGGAAACCTAGCCCCCATAGCTTTCTTCACACTTCACCTCCTCAAAGATCTATCGGTAATAAATCAAATTATTCTTTGATTTATACTATTTGTATGCGATCTTATAATCTATTTGATCCAAGTTCTATTTAGGCACCATATGGAGGAAGTATCTTCGTATGCGACATTCTAATCTCTTTCATCTTTTTTTACATCTAAACGTGTTTCTCGGAAGCATCATTATTGGAACCGTGCTTTAGCAACTAAAAGAGTTCTTGTATCAGTCGCCATCTTGGAGAAGACAGAGGAAACCATGGATCTTGGTTCATTGCTTTGGCCTGTAACCGAGCCTCGATTACAGTTGTACTTCTTGCTTGGACTCGTGTACTCAACCATCACCCTTATTCTCCTTCCATTTATCATTGTCTTTTTGAGTTTGCTTATATGTTTATTCATCATCAGGTAACTCGATTTTGCTTATATCTGAAACAGAATATAAAGTTTGAATTTGTGAGTAATATTTGAATTGTGGAATTTTCGTTCTGTGGTGTTAGATTATCAAAGTGTAGCACGAGAAATATGAGAGTGCAACATCATTTTGTACAGATGTTCGTAGGCTAATTATTATTGGTTTTGATGCAGTTGTTTCTTTATCACCTAGCAGATTATGTTTTTCGTGTAATGAGCATTTCTCCATTCAGATACTATTGTGATATGATATTTGAAGTCATGAAAAATGGTTACTATGTTGTTAATTTTATAATAGGAATCATCTTTAGTCAAAGATTGGAAACCTTTCATTTTATTTTTAAAAAAAGAATCTTATTTTTATATTATCTGCAGAGCAATCTTACGATAGCATTCCAAATTTTAGCGTACCAGATGCCCTTTGACTCACTGGTATAGGAAGAAACGAATTCATTGATATCATGAACAAATGTAGATCAAAGGTATAAACTTGATTCAATGTATTGTTGCTTGTTGGTGAAATTACATTAATACCCTTTTGCAATTAAATTAAATTATCTTATCTTTATTTTTAGCTTATATATTTAAACAAATATGTCTTTTAGGAAGACCAACATTCAGCTAGCTCACATGTAAACAAGATGGTTAAGTCACTCAAATTTATGGCTGCTCAGGTTGATCATTAATTTACTCTCACATTTCTGTTATTATTTTATCAATCTCACCTTGTATTTATTTATACTTATAATTTGGTTGATTTCATGGATTTGTAGTTGCAAATTTACAATGGAAGAGAACCTGTTCTTGTCTTTGCAATCTTTCAGAGCTTTCTTGTTTTTAAGGTATGCTTCAACTCAGAAGTTATTATAAAAATTAAAAAACATACATTTGAGATTAAATCTTTGTTGATCATTTGCATTTATTTATGGAATTCTTAGGGGGGTTAAGTGATGGATACAAGAATTATATCTTAGAGAAGGAACTTCCGGATGAAACTCATAAAGAATATGGGGTTGCACTATTTAGAGTTCAAGGGTATGGACCAGAAAACATGCAACCAATCCAAGTTGAACCTGTAAGTCCTTTGCTTCTTTGATTTTTGTGTTTACTTTATAAGATTTTGTTAGTTATTCATTGTTTAATTTACTTTCTAATTGGCTTGGGTGGCGTCATCATTGAACTCCTCCTATTGTTACACACTACACAGTGGTTTTTCTCTCTTCACATGGATTGGAAATCATACAACTCCTGAGCTCCAGGAACTTGTTGAGAGGCAACTGGTTGTTATTAAGGTTTGAAAACCTCTTGATTTTTTTGTTCTCTTTGCAGTAAAAAATAAGTTTTAATGATTTTTACAATGTATTAAACTGTTCATGTTTTCTTATTATGATTTACTTTTATGCGTAATACTCACAGCCAAATATGCAATCCAAATTACAAAAGGAGGGTTCAGAGTCCAATGGAATGATTATTTGTGGGTCAACCACTTTTAATCTGGAATTTGGATGCACATCAATCATGTGGGTCGGGTATTCTAGCTGATGGATGGCATGCTGATCTAATATGAAGAGATCTGTTTTTGGGATGGTACTCATGAAGCTCGACCTCTATCAGGTTTGTTGATCAACATATAAATTAAAAACAAATTAAAATTAAAATATGATTTTTAATCACAATTCAATTCATAGGAATCTGGCATACACTCGGAGACTCTTGTACACGTTGTGCGTTATCTTTTGCATTAGTCTTATAATGGTTTGTGTTTCTATTCATATTAACTGACTATATTATCCTTGTGGTAGTTAGCTTTTGTATCATTAATGAACTAAACTTTGTTCTCTGTAATGTGCAGACAAGGCAAACTGCTCTTTTTTCTGCAACTCAAACAAAGAAGGTAAAACCTTTTTCATATAAAAGTTTGTGTTTCTATTCATATTCACTGACTATATTACCCTTTAGTCTTATAATAGTTTGTGTTTCTATTAATAATAATTGTTGAATTTTTTGATTTATTAGGTGTCTTGATTGAAATGCAGGGGTAGTGGGTGTTGGTATTCAACATTAAGACTCTTGTAGAGTACAAACAGTCAACAACATAATTGAATAAGACAAAAAAAGGAATGGAGGTTCTTTAGTACCCCCTCCCCCTATCGGTTTGTTTTTGATGAGATTGGATTTGGGTATTGTTGTGCAACACGTTCTAGAAAACAGAGGAATGGGTAGCTTGGGTATAGAACACATAGTGGTTATCCCATGGTGAATCCCAATGTGAAAACAGGTTGCACTACTGGGGCACAAATGGTGAATCCCATGGTGTTCAATAAAAGGAACCAACACCCTTCCGTGTAGTATGCTCTTTTATTCCTATAGACTGTTATTTATCAACAAAAAAAATTCTTTTTGACTTTTCTTTATAACAAAAATGTTTTTCTTTCACATTAATAATGTCATAGATTTAGGTAAATGATGCAATCTTAGAATAGTAACTTCATTGTATTCTATTAGGATGCATTTAAAGATATGAGAAGGGATTGCTTCCACAATTTGGCTGAGAAACCTCAGTTTATTCTCTTATATTTCAGGTTCTAATTTCTATATTCTTCAGTAATTTTCCTTTTATACCCCTGGCTGAGATAAAGGGACTAATTCCAAAGGTTTTATTGAGCAGCATTTGGAGTTGTAACATTGGCAACTGTGAGTATGTGCTTGCTATGGCTAGGGATAGTTGATGGAATTGAATATCAACCAAGTGGAACTGCATTAGAAGTTAGAAATTTACCTATAGTTGTTGGACTACTTGGTTTTTTCTATGGATTCTATTTTTTGTATGACATTAAATTTATGCAATGTATTCTATTTTTTGTATGACATTAAATTTATGCAATGGATTCTATTTTTTGTATATAATATTTTATTTACTATTATGAAACATTAAATACAAATTTAATTTGAAAATAAGTAAATCTATAAATAATATTTTTTTTAAACATTTAAAATTATGATACGCAAAAAAGTGTGTCATCTTCATTTATGACATGGCCTTTCTTGACAGGTGCTTTCTTGATACGCATTGCGTGTCATTAACACGCGCGTCGTAAGGTAACGACACGCGAATGCGTGTCGTCTTCCTTTATGACAGGGCCTTCCTTGATACGCATTGCGTGTCGTAAACGTGCGTCGTAATTGCGCGTCGTAAATGAGCGTCGTAAATGCGCGTCGTCTATAGACGACGCGCAAAAGCGTGTCGTCTCTCTTTATGACATGGCCTTCCTTGACGCGCATTTGCGCGTCGTCTGAGCCTTTTACGACGCGCAATGAGCGTCGTAAAAGGCTGTTTTTCTAGTAGTGAAATTTCGGGAAGTCAATACACACGTGGGAAATACACCAGACGTCGATACACCATCTTTGGGCTCGAAAGTTTCAAATCGTGCTTGTTGTGCCTAGCTAGCCCAATGACATGATCTTTAGGCCCGAAGGAAACTCGCTTACATGTAGTTGGGTCTTATATGACCTAATTCCGTGTAAAAGGACTTTCAATGGCTTTTGTGCTATTGGGCCCCAAGGGTCCTTTGGTACTGCTAGCGAAGTCGAGAATTCACCAATGCGAGTCGGGCTAAGGACCCTTCACATTCACGATAGCCTTGAACGACTTTTGGAAATATCGGGGGCTTCGCACCCTCTTTTCCTCCTCGGTCGTGGGGCTATGAGAAGTCAGGGTGATTGGATTAAGTAAATAGTGCGAACGACGCCTAAGGGATCATTTGTATAGTTGTAAACTAGTCATTTTCATTAATGTGTGTTTACAACAATTCACAATCCATAATTAATCCAATGTCACCGGGACTCAACGAATACACCCGTCGCAACGAAATAACAAAGTATAAAACGCTTAATTCAAAGTATTAGGAAAAGATCGGGTTTTCCTAGGGTTTTCAATTCATACACCTATGAGATGCATACCAAGTTTAACAAATTGTATTTTTACATTTATAAAAAGAAACAAGCATACTTACGGATCTTCACACTTTTTATACTATGCTCTTTTCAGAAAATATCGGATTTTCTGGTGGTTTTCAAAACAATACAAACCATTATATTTCAAACATTACTTATGAACTCACCAACATTTCATATGTTGACGTTTTTGAAAATACTTGTATTCTCAGGTAACAGGTAAATCGAAAAGGAAAAATGTATTCTGTAACGTCTTGCTGTTTGTTTAAGTAGTATCGAACAATTTACTTTTGGGCATGTAATATTATGAATCGATGTACTGAATGTAAACACTACCAGTTGTAATATTTCAATGCTTGGTGATGTATAATGTTATGTTTCATGTATATTCATTGTGATGGTATTCAATTGAGTCACAATAGCCCTCGGACGTTTCCGCCGTCTGGTTCGGGGGTGTGACAGGTTGGTATCAGAGCTCTGTTTATAGTGAACCAGCATATCTAACCATACATTGATATGCAACTATAAACCAAAAGAGGGACTAACACAACTCTGAACAAAACAAGTAAAACACAACAGTAAAACACCCTTGCTTGCATTAGGAATAAGAAACATAATGCCGAACCAAACAAGATAATGCTAGTATCTAGGTTAATTCAGGACCGTTCTTAGTGGTACCAAGAAGTGGATGTTGCCTGATCAACTACATTCTCTCCAAAGTATAACTAACACACGTTCTGATGAGATCGTGATAGCTAGGGAACCTAAAACTATACCCCTTTAGCACCAAAAAGAGAATGTCTATTTAGTATATATCATAGTCATGGGAGTGACGATAGTTTATACATTCCCCCAGTCGTCATGGAGGGAGATCAGCCGGGTATCCAGTTTCATCAAGTCCTAGTAGCTCACGGGATGCTTGAAGATGAACCAGAAGGGAATCCAGAGGAAGCAAATGACGTCGAACCTGACGAATACATAGACACTGACTACGAGTTTGGAGAGACCGACGATGACGTCGAGGAAGGGCAAGATCGGGACAAGGATCACGTCACGTCGTGTGTGGACGAGGCGCAATCAGATCACCCCGCTCCACCAATGAACCCTCCAAGGGAGAACCGTTCTCTCGAAGCTGAGATTGCCGCACTGCGACAACAATTGTACGCTATGGAGGCCCGGGCAGTGCGAGCTGAGCATGAGAGGGATGAGGTTATTAGAGACATGACGGAGATGGCTCAGTTGCTGGCACAACATTTCGGCATATGACCTTACCACGACCCAGCTCATCGCGGTTAGGGATAGACTTATCTTACTAGGTCATTAGGAACTATTCTGTGCACCCCGACTCTATGTTTAAGTGACTACACTACTCATAGAGCCATTATGCTGTCGAACTAGTGTCACTCATGTATGCTCCTACGAGCAAAATTTTCATGTATTAACATGCGGATAATATTAGTGAACTTTTGCGTGTTTTATTATGACATTACAAATTGCTGTGTGTTAAGAATCTATGACTGTATGCTAAATGGTAGAAGTGTTTATGTTCGTACCATGCACCTAGTCAGTAGGATCACAACCTCACAGAAACCCCAAACACTCAACATCTTTCCGTTTCATGACACAAAGATGCCTCGCCGACCTACTTGCGGAAACCCTGGACCAACCCCACCCGAAGTTGACTCCACTGCATTCCAGGCGGCCGTATCTGCTGCGGTCACCGCAGCTATGGCACAAATTCACCAAGGGAACAACGGAGGAGGCAACGGGCAAGGGGTCGGGATTTCGAACAACGGGATGAATCAAGGACCGACCAAAACATGTACCTATAAGGACTTCACCAACGCCAAACCACGAACTATTAACGGCACTGGAGGGGTGATCACTCTGAAGCGATGGATCGAGAAGGTGGATCGGTATTCGAGATAAGCGATTGTTCTGAGGAAATGAACGTGAAGATTGCAGCCTGCACTTTTGTTGATCAAGCGCTCATTTGGTAGAACGGACACGTGGAAGCCATGACACTCCCTGTAGCCAACTCCATGCCGTGGTTGGAAATGAAAGAAATGCTGATGGCTGAATACTGCCCACGAGGTGAGATTCAGAAAATGGAGCAAGAGCTGTGGAACCTCACTGTGTAGAATGCGAATATCGATGCCTACATATCGAGATTTAGTGAACTATCTCTGTTATGCCTGGGTATGATCACCTCGGAAGGAAAGAAGATTGAGCGATTCATCTGGGGACTAACATCACCAATCCAAGGAAATGCGATAGCTGCAAACCCCGAAACATTTGATAGTGCAAAAAGATTGGCAAAGAAGCTGTATGACCATAACAACAAAAATGGGGAGAAGCCAGCGGAGGCTGAAGGCAAGAAGGAAGGTGATGGCAAGAAAGGGAAGAACAATAAGAGGAAGGGGCGTCAGGGCCCCGAGACCTCTATGTAGCAGCAGATAGTGGCAGTTAATGCTGCCACCGCACCAGTTCCAACCACACCACATGCTCCAGCCTCAGCTGCTTCAAATGCTCCCAGACCTTATTCCGACAATCTTCCCAAGTGCAACAAGTGCGGTTTCCACCATAATGGAGAACGCAAGGAGTTGTAGTGCACCAGTTGCCATCAAAGGGGACACACGGCGAGGTACTGCAGGACTTACCCTCCCCAGAACCAACAACAAGGAAACAACAACAACAACAACAACAATCGCAACAACAACAACATCACCACCGGCGGCAACAATGCAGGGCCTAGCCACACCTGCTATGGGTGTGGGAGGACTGGGCATTTCCGCCGAGATTGCCCTAACAACAACAATCACAGAAATGGAGGAACAGGAAGGATGCTGACCATGGGTCAGGGAGAGGCGATTCAGGACCCGGCTGTTGTTACCAGTATGTTTCTCCTAAACCACACTTATGCATGCATTCTATTTGACACCGGAGCAGAGCGAAGTTTCGTGAACAATAGATTTAAGCATTTATTAAAACAACCCCAGAAGCTCAATGAAACCTTTACGGTGGAAATGGCCAATGGGAAAACCGAATCCACTAGGGAAATCTACACCGGATGTACCCCAACCTTAGATCAGCACGTCTTTCAAATAGACTTAATGCCGGTTTCCATTAGGAGTTTCGGCGTGATTATCGGCATGGACTGGTTAAGCCCCCACCATGCTGAAATTATGTGCCACGAGAAGGCCGTTTGCCTTCACCTTCCCAATCACGAAACCCTAGTAATTTAGGGAGACAAACCTAGCATGAACCTTCGCCTCATCTCGTGCATCCAGGCATGGAAACATCTACGAAAGAACAATTTGGCGTTCCTGGCTCACATAGTGGATAAAACCAAGGAAGAGGTTAACGTTAAAGACATTCCCATAGCACGTGAGTTCCCAGACGTGTTTCCTGAAGATCTTCCTGGAGTACCCCCAGAGAGACAAGTGGAGTTCCGAATTGACCTCATTCCAGGAGCAACCCCTCTCGCTAAATCACCCTATCGGCTAGCTCCTGCTGAAATGCAGGAATTGTCCAGCCAACTTAGTGAACTCTTGGACAAGGGATTCATCCGACCTAGTTACTCGCCATGGGGGGCTCCATTCCTCTTTGTCAAAAAGAAGGACGAATCTTTTAGAATGTGCATCGATTACAGAGAGTTAAAAAATAAACTCACTGTTAAAAATCGCTATCCACTCCCACGAATCGACGATCTATTTGACCAGCTCCAAGGAGCTAGTTACTTTTCTAAGATAGATCTACGGTCCGGATACCATCAACTCAAAGTCCAGGAAGAGGATATTCCTAAAACCGCTTTCCGAACTCGTTACGGACATTATGAATTTGTCGTAATGCCCATCGGTCTAATAAATGCCCCAGCCGCATTTATGGATCTGATGAACCGCGTCTGTCGACCATTCCTCGACAACTTTGTCATTGTCTTCATCGACAACATTCTCGTCTATTCCGAAGCGAAGAAGAGCATGGCCAACATCTCCAACAAATACTAGAAACCCTGCGATCGGAAAAGTTATACGCAAAACTCACCAAGTCTGAGTTCTGGCTCCGTAGTGTGAACTTCCTAGGTCATGTTATTAGCCAAGATGGAATTCATGTGGATCCCTCTAAGGTCAAGGATGTTGAAGGATGGGCAGTCCAGACAACACCCATGGAAATCCGTCAATTCTTGGGTCTAGCAGGCTACTATAAGAGATTCATTCAAAACTTCTCTAAGATCGCCAAGCCACTTACCTCGCTTACACAAAAGGGCTTTCCATTCAAATGGACGGACAAACAAGAAGTCGCATTCCGAACCCTGAAACAAGCTCTCTGTAGTGCCCCAGTACTATCACTACCGGAGGGAACGGAAGATTTCGTGGTCTACTGTGACGCATCAAATCAGGGCTTAGGTTGCGTTCTCATGCAGCGTGGAAGGGTGATAGCTTACGCATCCCGCCAACTAAAGACGCACGAAGTGAATAATACGACCCATGACCTAGAATTGGGAGCTGTGGTCTTTGCCCTGGAGATTTGGAGGCATTACCTTTATGGTACGAAGTGCACCATCTTCATAGACCACAAGAGTCTCCAGCACATCTTTGTGACAACCCGAAAAACTTCGTACAATACACTCTTCAATCGTTTTCAATATTGGACTTATTTTACTATATAGTAGTACCTTGTAAAGTCTAATGAAGCATTTTAAATGTGATATAATCAAGGTAGGAGTGTTAAAAAGGGTTAACTCAAAGTGTAGGGATCAAAACTGGGCCAAACACTCCAATACATGGAGTGTGCGGCCATACACTTGAGTGTGCGGCCACACACTCTTGTTTGCGGCCTCACACCTCCCCAACTGCACACTCCCCTCATATATACCACCCTTGAATCATTTTTACACATTTCCTTCATTTCCTCAAACATAGAACACGAAAATCCTCTCAAGTATCATCCATCCTCCTTGAAGATCTTCATAAAAGGTACCAAGAACACAAAGAACACCAAGATCTTCATCTGGCAGCACACATGGCAGCACACACCACCTGGCAGCACACATGGCCGCACACAGGGCCGCACACATGTGCTGGCAGCACACTAGGCCGCACACCTGGCCGCACACACACATATAGTGTGTATTTTGGCCATACACTCTCTTGTATAGCCTTATAAACCCTTATACAATCATATGGGATTATAACACTTCATTATAAGTGTTCACTAGTCCCTAAGGTGGTCCCAAATCATCAATTAGTTGTTCATAACACTAATTAAATCCATATATGTCCCTATATATGCTAAATAGGATTCGCGCGTGTACTCAAGTCACCACTTGGCACCTAGCGTCTAATCCAACATTGTCACCAAAACCACTCACTACAGGTGAGTTCATACCCCTTTAATTAACCTTTGAAATGCTTTTAAATGTTTTAAATACTTTTATGGGGGGGGGGGGGGGGGGGGGAATACAAGTTGAATACTTATAGTTATTACATCAATCACATGTGATTAATAACTAGAAAACCAATGATTTTATCACTGTTCAAACTATTTATCAAACTACTTTACTTCAAAATGTTTTACAAACTCTTTTACTTATCAAATAATTTTATTTAAACTTTCTTATACTTCTTATAAATTACATGTCCATGTATGAATAGATATATTAGAAATGTTTAAAAGGCTTAGGAAGGCCATCCGCCCTATTTCCTTTTCCTTGATTTGGATGTGGTCTGGTGGGATGTCGGGTAGCCGTTCGAGGGTCATTTCAATATTAATTATATATCATATGTGCATATATAGACATAAAAGTACATCCATATTCATGCGTATCAGTTACATCATTAGTAAGTTACCATCGGGGTAACGCAGGATTACTCTTACACTATTGCTAGATTAATGAGTCAGTTTATTCATGAGTCAATAGTTATTACTATGAGAACATATACATTATACTATTACGAGAACATATACAATACCTTACTATGAGAACATATACATTACATTACTATGAGAACATATACATTACATTACTATGAGAACATATACATTACATTAGTATGAGTACATATACGACTATACTAAGGAAGAGAACATATACAACGATACTAGAACAAGAACAATACATATACATATACATACATATACTTTCATAAATGTGATCCACTGTATCGGAGCATGCCTTTATTGTCATGGCCCGAGTTGTAACCAGAATCTCTTGGAGGTAGAGCGTGAGTTTGCGTATAGATCTATACTGGATTAACTATCCTACACCTTGCTGCTAGCTACAGCCGGACCTGCAGGTCTGTGGGTGCCAAACGTCATACCTTTTTACGACCTACATTTGTCGTTGATACGCAATCGATAGTATGGTACAATTAAATCACATGATACCTTAATATAAATCCGGTTTAAGGTAGTTAGTACAATAGTAGTTCCTATAATACAACACTATAGTACTACAATGATCTACCCATTACATATATTTAGTGATTATCTCACTTAAACATTAATGTACAAACTATATTCTGTTAAATGATAGTTACACTTGGGATATGTTCAAACGTGTTGATAACAAATACCGACACTAAAATACTTATGAACTCACCAGCTTAATGCTGATAAACTCTTTCAAAATAACTTGTATTGTCAGGTCATCCATAGACAGGTACCGAGACCAGCTTTTGAGAAGATGGAGCGCATTCAGGACTCATCTCTTTATTTTGACTTACATTAATTTTGGTGTCTATACCGTACAGAACACACTTGTATTAAAATTATATATTTAATGCAATGGATGATGTTGTTTGATTGTTTACTATTGTTGTGTTGTGATACATTACATGACGTCCTCCGCCCCAGAACGTTTCCGCCGTTCTCGGTTTTGGGGTGTGATAGATTGGTATCATAGCATTGTTTATAGTGAATTGAGTATATCAACCCATAAAAGATATACTAACTATAAACCAATTTTGGATTAAAACACTCTGACCAAGAGTATATACATTAAATACCAAAATATTTAATTATGTATACTAGGTTACATTCGTACTAAAATCAGTGTCACAACGACAAGAACAAAACTATTACGATCGTTAAATATCACAAGTAAGCTCGGGGATGTATGGTCAGTCTTGGGAATAGCATAGCCTGATCAACTATGCTGGTCCGAGGAGTGATTAGCATATGCCCTAGAATGGTTGTGATATGTTAACAAGTCTAAAAACTTACCAACACTACTATAATAGGAACACAAGAACAGAGCATAGGCTTAAAATACTATAGGTGTATTTTGTAATACCAGCTACACATATACTATATTCTTATATCCCTTTTCTCGCGTAGATTTCATGGCTGGATTCCATTACGGCAACCCGTACTTTCCAAATGAAGGCAACGCAGGATGGCTCGAAGCAGAGTCCGATGATGAGCATCAAATCCCGTTGTATGATCATCAAGCTGAAGGCTTCTCAGATGGATCTGACTCTGAGCCAGAAGTCAACAATCTACCTCCCATAGGTCAAGCCCCGAACAACAATCCCCGACCAACATTTCCAGGTCCCACTCCTATGTGGGTAAACAACTTAAATCGCTGGAGCGATGAGCAGGGTCAACCTTTACCTTACTTTGGGAACCGAACCTTTTACAACGTTAGCGAAGGTGGTTCTGCGGATAGAGCTCTGCCTATCATGGTTCGTAGAATTGCTCGAAATGTCGAACAAGGTCGAGCAACCATCGATCGACTCATGGAAATTGATGCCAACTCAGGCGTTAATACAGTCCGCATTCGACATCTAGAAGAAGCACTCGAATGGACGAGGAGAACCAATGACGCACTGCGAGAGCAATTAACCACCGAAATCGCAGAAATTCGAGTTCGCCAAAGAGCTCACGAACGACACCTTCAAGAAGTGGTTCGCCAGCTGGCAGATATGAAGATTCGCCCTAGGAATTCTCGTCGTCGTTAGAAGATGTCCAATACATCCTTGTCTTTTGATTAAGGAATAGCCTTTAGTATCTGGACTTTTAGTAACGCCAGTCTGCAAATTATTCCTAACTTTCAGTACGCTATCTAGGAATCTAGTAACTGTCAAACTTTTTCGTATGGTATGATGTAAGACCTACTGATAGGTCAATTTTCCCTAAACCCATTACATCAATAATACCAGTAATATTGACAGCTAACTAATCTATGAGAGTATCTTTATACTTACGTTTTCCTGCTATTCGTCCCTATTGTGAATTCAATTCGTACACTCATTCAACTGTTGGACTATGGCCATTTAGTCCATGTGTCACTCTCAACTTGCTTACAATTGATTCTTACCATTGTATCTATCTTTATAAACTTATAGCTGAAAGATGCCTCCTCGCAAATCTCCCCGGAATAACCCTGCACCCCCACCACCTGCTCCTCCTGTTATCAATACTGCAGCCCTGAATGTTGCGGTAGCTGCGGCAGTGGCAACTGCCATGGCTCAATATCACTCAACTAACAACAGCCAAGGTGGAACCCTTATTGAATCCACTCATGCTGAAATCCATGTGCGCACGAAAGAATGCTCCTACAAGGATTTCACCAACTATAAGCCGAAGTCCTTTTATGGAACCGGCGGAGTCATTACCCTCTCGCAATGGTTCGAGAAGACTGAATCGGTCTTCGAAATTTGTTCATGCCCTGCTGCAAGCAAGGTTAAATATGCCACATGCACCTTTGAAGGAAAAGACCTGACGTGGTGGAATGGCCACGTTAAAGCTCTAACTCTCGTTGGAGCCAACGACATGGGCTGGGAAACAATGAAAGACCTCATGATTGAGGAGTATTGCCCGAGGGGCAAAATCCAGAAATTGGAGCAGGAACTTTGGAGCCTGACCATGAATGGTACCGACGTGGTCGCTTACACCGCCAGATTTAGTGAACTGGTGGCTCTCTGCCCCAATATGGTTCCCACAGAAGGGAAAAAGATCGAAAGGTACATATGGGGGCTAGTGCCTCCGTACCAAGGAAATGTTCTATCATCAAACCCTACTACTTTCGACAGTGCCAAGCGGCTGGCACATCGACTCATTGACCATGGAATTCAATCCCCAACAGCGACAACAACCCAAGCCGTCTCAGAACCCTCCAAACCCGCTGACTCTAAGCGGAAGTCCTGTGATGACAAGAAGAAGCAATGAGCTGCCAAAAAGCAGCAAATTGTAGTTGTGCATGCTGCAATAACCCCTACTGCTGCTACTGCTCCGGTGAAGTAGTATGCAGGAAGTTTGCCTAAGTGCAACAAATGTAACTTCCACCACAACGTCCCCTGCCGTGAAATGCAGTGTTCCAACTGTGACAAGAAAGGACACACTGTCCATTTCTGTAGGTCTCCGGCAAGACCGATCACTCAAGTCTCTGGCTCAGGCGCGCGCCCAACCTGCTATGGATGTGGTGAAGCAGGTCACTTCAAGAGGGAGTGTCCCAAAGAGAAGAATGCAGGTGGGTCGGGGAGAGTACTGGCAATAAGCCATGGGGAAGCAGTTGCTGACCCGACGGTGGTGACTAGTATGTTTCTTCTTGATAACTCCTATGCATGCGTTCTGTTCGATAGTGGAGCGGAGCGAAGCTTCGTGAACCATAAATTTGCTCACATACTTAAACATCAACCACACGCACTTAAAGAACAATTGACGGTAGAAATGGCTAATGGGAAGACTGAAAGCACCAAGAGCATATACTCAGGTTGTACCTTAACTCTAGATAACCATACATTTCCAATCGATCTCATGCTGATTTCAATTGAAAGCTTCGACGTCATCATCGGCATGGATTGGTTGAGTCTTCATCGCGCCGACATCATGTGCTTCGAGAAAGCAATCCGTCTAAACCTCCCGTCTAACGAAACTCTCATTGTCTACGGTGACAAACCCAATACAAGTCATCGTATTATCTCCAGTATTCAAGCACAGAAATACCTACATAAGGAATATCGCGCATTCCTTGCTCACGCTGTCGATACAAGCCTCGAAACGAAAGAACTAAAGAGCATCCCAGTAGTGAGCGACTTCCCCGACATTTTCCCAGAAGAGTTACCAGGTTTACCTCCGTAACGACAGGTCGAGTTCATAATCGACTTAATTCCAGGAGCTACCCCAGTAGGTAAGTCACCATATCGGTTAGCACCAGCAGAGATGCAGGAATTATCAGGTCAGCTTAACGAACTGCTCAGCAAGGGCTTCATAAGACCAAGCTTCTCGCCTTGGGGAGCACCAGTCTTGTTTGTTAAGAAGAAAGACGGAACATTCCGTATGTGTATCGACTATAGGGAACTCAACAAACTGACGGTCAAAAATCGTTACCCTCTGCCTCGCACAGATGATCTATTTGACCAACTGCAAGGGGCGAGCTATTTTTCCAAAATTGATCTGAGATCCGGATATCACCAGTTACGAGTATTAGAGGAGGATGTTCCAAAGACAGCCTTCCTAACTCGTTACGGACATTACGAGTTCATGGTGATGCCATTCGGACTGACTAATGAGCCCGCAGTCTTCATGGATCTGATGAATAGAGTATGCTGACCTTACTTGGATCAGTTCGTCATCGTTTACATTGATGACATCCTGATCTACTCCCGAAGTAAAGAAGAGCATGGCGATCACCTGCGACAAGTTCTAGGAACATTACGAAAGGAGAAACTTTATGCGAAGTTCTTGAAATGTGAATTTTGGATCCGAAGAGTCGAATTCTTAGGACACGTGGTAAGCGAAGAGAGAATCCACGTGGACCCGTCCAAAATTAAAGCCATAAAGAACTGGTCAGCACCGAAGACGCCTACTGAAATTCGTCAATTTCTAGGCCTTGCTGGCTACTACCGCAGATTCATACAGAACTTCTCCCGAATAGTGAAACCTCTGACAACCCTGACCCAGAAAGGCGTGGCCTTTGACTGGGAAGAGAAACAAGAAAGAGCGTTCCAAACGCTCAAGGGATCCTTGTGCACTACGCCAATACTATCCCTTCCCAAAGGAATAGAAGACTTCATAGTCTATTGCGATGCATCGAATCAAGGGCTCGGGTGTGTTCTGATGCAGCGAGGTAAGGTTATCGCCTACGCCTCCACACAGTTGAAGACACACGAAGTTAACTACACGACCCACGATCTTGAACTAGGAGCAGTGGTGTTTGCTTTGAAGATTTGGAGACATTACTTGTACGGTACGAAAAGCACTATCTTTACCGACCACAAGAGCTTACAACACATTTTCGATCAGAAGGAGCTCAACATGAGACAACGACGGTGGGTCGAGCTACTCAATGACTACGAATGCGACATTCGTTATTATCCGGGTAAAGCCAATGTAGTAGCAGACGCCCTAAGTCGGAAGGAATATTCTGGTCGAAGAGTCAAGTCGTTGACAATGACTATCCATTCACACTTGTCTAAACAAATTCAGGCGGCTCAACTCGAAGCTATGAAACCTGAACATGTGGCGAGTGAATCCCTCAGAGGAATGGATAAGAACTTAGAAGACAAGGGTGGCGGAGCCCTATATTTCATGAACTGGATCTGGACCCCGAAGCACGGTGGTTTCCGAGACTTGGTTATAACCGAGGCGCACAACACTCGGTATTCCATCCACCCAGGTTCAGATAAGATGTATATGGATGTTAAAAACTATACTGGTGGCCTAATATGAAAGCAGAGATTGCTACCTTCGTAAGTAAATGCCTTACTTGCGCAAAGGTGAAAGTCGAGTACCAGAAACCCTCTGGTTTACTGCAACAACCAGAGATCCCAGAATGGAAGTGGGAGCGGATCACTATGGATTTCATAACCAAGTTGCCCAAGACAACGGGTGGACTTGATACCATATGGGTCATCGTCGATAGATTGACCAAGTCTGCACACTTCCTACCTATCAAAGAATCTGACAAGATGGAGAAACTTACAAGAACATACATTAGGGAAATCGTGCGACTACATGGTGTTCCTATATCTATTATTTCCGATAGAGATAGTAGGTTCACCTCAAGATTCTGGCAATCACTACAACATTCCATGGGAACAAGGCTAGACATGAGCACGGCCTACCACCCACAAACCGACGGACAAAGTGAGAGGACCATCCAAACACTGGAAGATATGTTGAGAGCCTGTGTGATCGACTTTGGAAAAGCATGGGATACTCATTTACCCCTTGTCGAGTTTTCCTAAAACAACAGTTATCACACGAGCATCAAGGCTGCTCCATTTGAAGCTCTCTACGGCCGAAAGTGAAGATCCCCTTTGTGCTGGGCTGAGGTGAGTGATACCCAATTAGCTAAGGGTCAAGATTCTGACAATACTCTCACAGGTCTGAAAATCATTCGGGAAACGACGGAGAAGATCGTTCAGATCCGTGAACGATTGTGATGAGATTAAAACTTAATCTTGAAGATCGATTAGATCTTAAACAGGTAAGTAAATATAAAACAGCAACAACACGAAAATAAGAACAAGTCAAGAATGAATCAAACGTGTCGAATGATTATAAAATAACCCTCAGAAGAGCTCGATCAAGAACATCAACTGTAGAGGGTTGGTAGGTTTACAGGAACGATAAAGAAAATCAAAGTAATCGTAATTCTCTATCTGTAATCTAGATCGTTAACCTAATATGCATGCAAGCATATACTTATATAATAAACCTAAAAGGCTCTCGGTTGGACAGGCCCAAACCGGAGTACAAAACAATTGGACTAATAGCCGAGCCCAATGACGCAATCCTATAGCGAATCTTCAACCCAACAATCTCCCCCTTTGCGTCAATTGGAGCGAGATCTTCACTTGTTACTTTGGCCAGCAGCGGTAGCAGGTACTTTCTTCTTCACAGTATTAAACAAACGCGAGATAAGAGCCAGTATCGTCTGCCTAAACCTGATGTACCATTGGATCATGTCATTGAAGTACTTAACATCATCCGCTATATTCTCTTTACACCTTCGGATGATCGACAACACATGCTCTAGACAAGCAGTGGTGTAAAGATGTTTGTCAGCTAAAGCAAAGAGACATTTCGGTCCTTCTGCTCTAGTGAACATGACCGAATTGCGTCTCGGGTCGATCTTGCCCATCTTCATTTGATTGAGATCACTGGCCGATCCCACAGGAGCTATCTTCGGCTTCTTCTTGAAGACAATGGCTACCTTCTGATCCATTAGGGCTACCTCCATGATGTAACATACTAACATCCTTTTGAGATGGTCTATAATCGGACCATATTCAGCTTCATTCGTCAAGAGGATGTTATGCAAAACGATCCAATCATGAGGATTTAGGTTCGGTAGATCTGCCAGGGATATAAGATGTTCAGTCTTTGCAGATCCTCGAATCACCCTGAACCGAACATTGATGAATCTTCCTTCGGTGTAAGGCTTCAATACCCGAACATTCACTATCTTTTGGGCGCTCCATGTTTGATACTGAGGACGAGCATCCTTCAGATAGAATTCGATCAACTCCCTATCAACCTCAGGGTTCGGATGAGGGACTTCAAAAATATTAGAGAAGGCGTGGAAGATAAACGCCTTTCGAGTCAACGGCATGTCGAACTGCGAATCGACAGAATTATAGCAGTCGAAGGAGATCACCGGCTCGAGCCATAGGATGCTGGCAGTATCTATGGCCTCCTTGATCATTCGCTCCCGAGTCCAGGCAGGGAAGAGAGTCTTCCTGCTCTCGAGGAGATCGTGGGCTTCTTTCTGCTTGCGTTCGGCTTCTTCAGCCTCTTGCGCCACACGATTGACATCATCATCAACATTGCGACTGTTTTTACGTTTCAACATGTCCGCAATGGTTTCTTTATCTTCATCTTCATCTTCTTCCTCAGCTATGTTCTTCCCTTTATCCTTCACACCCGAACCCGAAGCTTGACCAGTCGGAGGTGGTTCGGTTTTGTGAGTAGCTTTGGAGGAAGGAGGTGGTTTCGATCCGGACTTCTTCTCTTCTCCCCCTTGTTTCGGATTGGACACGAAACTAGGTAAGCCTTCTATTCTGCTGAGAAGGTCCATGGCAGGAGCAAGTTTTTCAGCAAGGGTTCGCCTCACCGAATGGTTTAGAATCAGATCGTGTGCTTCCAGGATGTTAGATACGGCAGCGTGTACATTCGAAACACAAGTTTTTATGACCTCCCGTTCGGATCGAAGAGCTTCATGTTGTTGTTGAGAGTTTGAAAGCTGCGTGCTCTTGACCTTGAGGGCGGTGGTTTTGCTTGCCAGAACGTCCATCAATGAGTTTTCAGCTGTGAGATCCTCCTGAAGCTTAGCGAGGTGCTCATCAATGGAGGCACGAAGGGCCGAGTTGTCGTCGCTTATGGATTGGCGAAGGGTAGCGAACGATGTCAACTCCGTTGAGACGAACTTTGCCAATTGCTGAACAATTGGTTCCAAAGTTGTCTTGGTGGCATCAGCGCTCTCCTGTAAGGACTTCAACAGGGTAGAAGCGTCTGAGAATAGTTTATCGACTTTTGTGGTCGCTGCCTCACAGGCTTTTGTGGAGGCGTCTATGGCGGCTGAGGCTGAAGCTACAGAATCATGCTGAGCCCTGGAGAAGGCATCAACAATCATCTGAAGAGCGGCTTCAGAGAGAGAGCACTGGTGGTTGGAAGATGAAGCAAGAAGTAAGTCAACCTTCTCGTTGAGCTCCTTAAGATGCTTCTTTGTCACTGGAGCATCATCCTCTTCATCACTTTGAACCTGAAACGGACTAAAGTAGACCGAATCGAAGGTCATGTTGTCACCACGAAGGAACGGGTTATCTCCATCAGAGGCATGATCTGGAGATGGTGGTGGTGGTGAAGCTGGGGGTGTGGTGGTTTTTGTGGGTTCAGGTTGAGTGTGGGTTGGGGTAGTTTCGGGTGGTGGTTGAGTGTGAGTAGGTTCGGTTACGGGTGGGGTTTCGGTTGCACTGGTATGAACCCCCGTATCAGATACGTTGGTTGTAACCTTTGCAGTGGTTGTCGTTGTTTCTGTGAAAATCGGTGGTGGTATAGGGAAAGAGGTTGGTGAAATAGTGGTAGTGGGGGTTATGGTGGGAATGGAAGTAGGGATTGTTTGAGTGGGTGAAGGGATGGGTGAATTATGGATTTCCATGTCTGGGGTAGGAGATCGGGGTGGGGTGTTGCCTCTGGGAGGGGTTTCGCCTCTTTGAGAGCCGTCTGAATCCGAACTCTCGCCTTCTGAGTCACTAGAAGAGGAAGGGATTACAAGCTTTCGTTTCGGTTGAGTCTTCCTTCTCTTCGGCTGCGGTGACTGGGTAGGTTTCGTTTGTTTCCTCTTCCGGGGAGAAGGACCTTTAGGAGCTTTGGTCACTTGCTTCCCTTGTTCCTCCTTTTTGCCCCTGTTCACCGGTTTGTCAGCATCATGGATGGACTTTAGCATTTTCGGTGTAAGTTGCCTAGGTCCAGTCGCTTTGAACTCCTTGATCATCCGGATGAGCCTGCTGTCAGAAGGAACATCGCCATACATTGTCTGAAAAGTACCGACCGAAGACATCGATGCACCTGCAGCAGTGGGAATATCCAACTTGTCCATCGCCCATTTGGTGATAAGAATCCAGAACCGGGAAAACGACACCTCAGAATGTCGTGATGAAGAAGAAAGGCTCTGGATGAGCTGTTGCCAGAGGACCAACCCAAAGTCGAGGTTGACTCCGTTGTAAATAGCATACATAATCGACAGGAACAGTCGACTCGAACCATCGGATCCTGAGCTCCGTTCAGACAAGCCCTTGAAGAGGACTGTGAACATGCCGTTCCACTGCGGCGGCAGGCAGGATTTCTTGAACTTCGCAACGGAGATGAGCACCTCCGTGTACCCCATATTGTAAAACATGTTGTAAAGATGGCCCAATGGAATCGTCTCCGGATTTATTCTCGATGGGTCAGAAGCCAAACCTAGCAAAGTACCAAATCGTTGTCGAGAAATGGAGGTCTTGTGATCAGCAACCTCGAAGAATACCCGCTCGACTGCTTTGTCGTAATAGGCAGTCGCATACACCTGCGAGAGAATCACCATTGGCACAGACTCAATCCTGGAGAGAGCTGGAGCGATTTGGGAGTACTTCAGACACTCGATGATCGGCGACATATAAGAGTCGTACGCCAGAGGGTTTAGGTGGATCACCAAGCATTGTTGTGGACGAATAGGAAGGATGTGTGAGGTAGCATGGAC